>NC_141667.1:14416785-15058214 GCF_028749965.1 Puma concolor | reverse complement strand
CCAGATATTCACATTTCACTATCATTTTCATGAAACAAGTTTAAGAAGTCTCTGCGATAAAAAGTAACAGAAATGTTTTAAGATATCCCTGAGTTCTTTGAAAATTATCTTCTATTTGTTTTTAGAACTGACACCACTATTCAGATAGGTATTCAAAGAACAGCAGAGTCTGGGTAAATTGTGACATTACCAATTTGTCAAGGGAAGTACTATAAATTGTTCATAAAAATGAGTTGGCATCATATGATCAATGGAACCCTCAAAATACTTGATTTTATCATTAAAAACTTTTGGCTAATAAAATGCTCACATGAATGAAATAAATGATGCCATTTTGTGGTAGATAGTGCTCATTGTCAAGAAATAATGAGTAGGATTCAAACGCAATGTGTTGTGAACATTTTTCCTGCACAAGAAAACAAAATAGAATGGAACATTATATTGAAGATTAAAAGACTGTAGCTATTGTAACGAACCTGCAAGACAGTGTAAGGTAGTATTGAATTGTAAATTAACCATTTCAATGTGTAGCGGTGAATAAAAGTAAAATTGCAGCTTTGAAAGCCGAAAAGTAGAGGATTATTCCACGATTTTTAGGCGTGTCCAAGAATGGAATAATACTGAAATAAAACTTAATCTTTGAAAGATGCCTATATAGAGGGTTTATTTGTGCATATGTGTGTATCAAATCATGAATTGCGGTCTGTAACTGCTGTGATTCTCCCTCTAAAACGTTGCGTAATATGCTCCCTTTTCTAAACGATTACCATTAATCCTTCCTGTTATTTCAATACATTATTTCCTCCATTTGGTGTAGATAGACACCACAATCCGGATACAGGCATTTTCTACTTCTATGATTCAACCTTTTTCTCCACTAGCCTTTTTTCTACTCTCATGTCTGTTATGCATGATTCACCTAACTATTCTCCGCCCATTTATGTCCATGAGTCACTTGTACCTTCCCTTTAGGCTTCCATTCTTTTTTACATTTGAATGAGAATCCTTCTAAATGGCATTCTAGAGTCATAATTCTAAAACTAAACTAAGAGAACTACCTCTGAAACATCCTGGGCAGAGGAGTATGTCTCTATATTTAAAGCCCTTCAGAATATTCTCCCCAGTTTCTTGCTAACTTATGCAGGCATTTATATTATTTCCATTCCATACAGATTAGACAAAATTTCAAAAAATTACAAGCATATTGGCACAATGGATCCACATTTATATCATAAATGCATTTAGTTCTTAAACAGATGTATATTTTTGCATAGCTTTCCCCAAACTGGATTCTTGATAAAAATTTATAAGGCTGACAGCTGTTTTATAATGCTGTTCTAAAAGTCAAAGACAGGCTGGTGAAGTAACAAAAGGTATGGCTCTAGCCTACCTGAAATTAATTTGAATTCAAAAATATAACATTTCAAAGTGTAACTCATAAAATTAGACTTACGGGAAATTACAAAATATACTTGATAAGAAAAAAAAGTTTGAACTCTAAGATCTTTCTATATAACTCAAATAATTAGAATATTTTAGACAATAAAATATCAATGGGCTTTCAATGGTCTTCAAAGACAACTTAGATCTCTGGGCAACCTAATGTATGGTCAAATGTATGAACATTGCTATTGGAGAACTAATATTTATTGAGCAAAACAAGAAAAAATGGAACCTATCTTTTTGTTAAATTGTTCCATATGATGTAAAGGTTTAATCCTCTTCTCTACATATAGGGATAAAAAAAAAGTCTCATCAAAGAGCTACACTTACGAACTTGGGTAATGCTAATTCCTAAGGAGTATAATCTATTACCACCGGTTTCTAGCTACATCCTGATGATAAACCGAGAAACCAAGAATATGCATATCATAGATTATACTTCTTTGGAATCAGTACTACCGATTTCATACATGTAGATCTTTACACACACACACACACACACACACACACGAGTTGGGGAGGGGCAGAGAGACGGGGGGGAGAGAGAATCCCAAGCAGAGATCCCATCTTGAGATCATGACCTGAACCTGTATCAAGAGTCTGACACCCTCCAAAAAATTTCCCATTTTAAAGACCTACACGAGAAATTTCTTTCGCATCTCAGTAACAGTGGCAAATTTTTTCTTTGTCTTCCATTGTTCCTTTTTTAGAAAATTAACACACTTTAAGCTTATATCTTATCCTTTGCATTTTTACCAGGAAGCTCGAGGCCAAATATGTTACTCTTGCTACTTCTTAATGGCATGCATTATTTACACGAACTTTATTCACCTATTTTTCTCTTCACCTATTTTTCTACTGTTATTATTTCCATGTTCAATTTTCTCTTGCTATATCTTGTGTGGTATAGATCATTGTAAGAAAACCATTTTGTTTTTTATATTTTTTGGTTTGACCCTTCATTATATAGGTTGGAGAAATATTAACTAAATAAAATTTTCAAAAATGTGTTGGGCATATTTAGATTTCTGTGTACTTACACTTAGATTTTAGCTATAAAATTTTCTTTTTTTAGCAATTCACCAGGGTGGACACATTTCCTTCATCATGTTGAAGCTGGGATGTATAGAAGCTCAAACAGTAGCAGAAAATCTGCTGTTACTTGAGAGCACTTATTTTAAGCCAGGCATTATGTCTAACTTTATAAACACCCTGAGAGTAAGTATTATTTTCAATATGATAATACTAATGACTAAATGGCCCAAGGTCACAAACTTGGTAAATTTCAGAACCAAAACTCTCATCTGATGTTCTCTGATTGAACGAAGTCAAAGAGTTAGCTTCAAATTCTGGCTTTTCTTTGAAGAGCCCAGGAGGAACAGTGCAGTCTCCAGGTTTAGTCACTTACATACTGTTAAAATTGTTATTTATAAGTGTGTTGTAAATAAAAAGGTGACAAAACAGATGGAACACCAGTATTATGTAATATCATCTTTTATTTTTTTCTACACAAAGTGGTCAAGCAATCAGTATATCAAAATACAGTCATTTGACTCAAACCGATCTCAAAAATGTATAATTTAGAAAATTCCAGGAAATTTATCAACAATTACATTTGCAAACTCCTCTACACACTCACACTTGAAGGAGTATTTATCTGGAACAGACTTATAATTGGTTAAAATCATTAACTTTTGCTCACTCATTTCACATTTGAATTTCTAATTAGAGAATAATTGTGATGAGTGTATCCAACAAGTTATTTAGAAAGTTCTTACCATTTAATTACTTCCTGATGGTCTCTCATTAGATTGTCAATAAAATTATTGACAGTTTTCTAAGGAAAATCTGTTTTCCTCCTTTTATAAAGTTGCGATTTTATCAGTGAGTCTCTAATGAGTGACATTGGGGGTATGGAAAGTTTCACTTAATGCTTGGAGTAGCATCGAGCATATATTGGGTGACCATTTGAGAAGGCCTGGTTGATAGCAGGGCAGGTGGTCTCTTGTCCACTATCTCGCTGCTACAGTGATTCAGTTGGTCCTTTAGAATGCCACGGCTTCATGCTTCTGCTATATGCAGCCCGGGGAGCTCGTGAAATATTGCTCCTAAATGTCACACTTTTTGCAGTAATAAGGTAAAAAGTGAACTGAACAAAATCATTCATTAGCTTGTTTACCATGAGTTGTGTTCTGTGCAAAGGTCTAAGGAAAAGAAACAACGGCTTCCAGCCTAAAAGTCAAAAGAAAAAAAATAACTCATTTAGTGTTTTGTATGTCAGCTTGCTTTCAGTTTTGTCTAGTGAATGTGAAGACAGGGAATTCAATTTTAATAAAGGATATATCCATTACTCTTTAGGAGATCATTGGGAAGTATGTACTATCCATTAAAAAGCTAAATACCACTCAGTTTAAGGTTGTCCCTCGACTGCTTCTAAATTGTTATTTTTTCTTTTTTGCCAAGCCCAAATCTAATAATTGTGATCATACACAATATTCTCTTCTCTCATACTTCTTGGCAATACAATTCAGTTCCCCAATTAAATTACCTGTGGCATCTAATATTTTTACTGTCATTTTTTTATGGATATATATTTTTAGAGTCACCACATTACTTTGTCCTTTGCTACAATTAGATAAGAAACTATGTAATTAAGTCACAGGTAAGGACATCATAATACATATTTAAAGACACAGAATTGTGTGATTGTTTGCTTTTTTGCACTCCCATGTTAGTCAGTTAAATATGTACTCTAGTTTATTCATGTGCCAAATTAAATAATTTAACTATGGAAAGACAATGCCACTATTTTGATGTGACATTTATGGGGAAAGAAACTAAAGATGACCAAACACTGATGGTCTTATTTGAAGGCTGATTGAAATGTCTATTTCTATAGGAGTTGCTGTTATTTACTTCAATATAAACATCACTTATCAGTTCTAATACTTTTTGTCAGAGTCAAGCACTCCTCAGTTAATGTCTCCTTATTAGTTGTTAGTAAGAAATATACTTACTTATATAAGCATGCAAGAAATTTTACATCTTACAGTCATGAAAGTAATATATTCCTTATTGTGTACATAATATAAAAATATATGTACTATAAATGTAAATACAATCACTAATAATAAGAAAAAAAATTCTCCCTGGTTAAAAACAAGAAAGGGGACATCCTTTTATTTGGGCATTTACTTTGGAATACTGTAATTAGAATGTATTTCTCTACTTCTTTGGAATATATGTCAGCCATTTTATTAAATAAATAAGGCTTTTACCAGTTTTACAACCCAGGACTGTTTCCTCGAGGATTTGGAAGCCATGACTTTTGAAATGTCATCAACAGGAAGATAGTGTCCCCATTTCCCAGTTTCTGTGGGAAGTAGAACTGTTCCACTGTGACCTGATAAAAAGATAAGAGAAGGTAACTTTTTCTTTGGAAAAAGTCAATTAGCTAACACAAATGGCCATTCTAATTGCCAGGTGAAGGTAAGAGGCACTATGTGCGACAGATGATGTCAAGTTTTCTTTGTGGAAGACTAGTTGTCATATCCTGAGAATTTGTCTACAATGGGTTGCATTTGCTTGGCTATAGAAACAGTGACGGACATCTTGTTCAGACTTTGCAATCTTGCCAGCAGATTGCCTGTGAGTGGACTTCACATCCTGCTGTAAAGCTTACTCGATACCGAAGCGGTTTTCGTTCCCTTCTACCTTTGGGAAGAAGTTTTCTGAGTTGGCAGCAAATTTTGCTTTAAATTATATTTTCCAACAATACTCAATATAGTTTTATATTTTAAAGCTTCTCCCTGGTTGAGATATTTAAACAACAGGGGCAATATGCATTTAAATTATTTTTTGCTGAAACAGGAATTTGTAGCTCTTAGAAAATTGAAAATCTCTGTAATTTTCAAATTAACATATAATTTACATCATTATTATATTTATTTTTATTGTTTCTCTTCTCCCACTAGAATGTAAACTTTATGGGTCCAGATATTTTTGTGTTTTTTTCTCACTAATGTATCTTAAGCCTCTGGTACATAAATTGTGCTCAGTAAATGTTTATGATATAAAAATTTCAATAGCACATGCTCAATAAATCTTACTTGAATTTGGATATCAATTAAATTGTAATTGATTTTAAGTTGTTATCTATTTCTACTGATTTCTTTTTAGATTTATCTATTTACTTTTATGAATATGACCTCAGTGAATATTAATTGGAAGGACATCAAGAGCTGCCCAAACAGCGTCATAGCAAGGTTTCTAAAAAAAACTTGCGTAACGTTGTTTGGACAACTTCACAGTCCTATCTACTGCACCACATGGCACACTCCATTTTTTAACCAGCTATGTTGGAAATGTCAGTCTTATGGTGTACCAAGGCCTTCACCATGACTTTCCTTTGGAATTGTTACATTCTTACACTAGCATTCAGAGGTGCTAAATCAAGAATTAGTGTAGAGCATCTACACTACAGTAGAGGAATAAGCCTCATGGAAATATTTAAGGAAAGTCTGAGGGCTAGGTTTTGGAGACAGTAGATGGGAGTGAGTATTTTCAGACTACAGGACAGCACCAGAACGGACTGGAGGTAAGAGAATTTTAAATGGTTTCCTTGACCAGCCCATATCCGCCGTAAAAGCCAATTTCAGTGCTGAATGTTCCAGATGGGCTTTGGTTAATGCACAGTAGACTGTGGCCTGCTTATCATTCAATACTACAGGTGCATTAATCAAGCCCAAGTTTATTTTTGTTTTTTCGCAAGCACGCACTTCTTTTGGTAAAAAGCAGTCAAGATGCAGACGACTGACTCCAATAGATATTTTCAACAAGATTTACTGTTAAACCAGGATTCGCTTAATCTGGCTTGGTGTAATTGAGCCTTTGAATATTTAAAAAAAGCTTATATTTTTTTCCCTATTTAAATCTAATTACTGGAAACAATCCTCTTATTTTGCTTGTAAATGTATTTTGGTTCTGTTAACCAGTATCTTAGCCCTTCCTTTGAGATGTGTATCCACAAGCTGAACAAGATATGCCTTCCATATCATAAAACTTCAATCATAAAGTTCTCAAAGGTAGGAATGGGTGAAGCGAAGGGTAGAGAGTAGGTATCTTGCTCTTACAGACCTGCTGTGTGATGACTGTACCGGGTTCTTAGTTGTGTGCTCTACTTTGATTAGTTCCTTTAATTTACACAACACTGTGAGTGAATAATAATAATAAATAGCCCAATAAAGTTAAATAGTTTACTTGAGAACCATTTATGTGGTAACTGATTGAGGAAGGATTAAACCAGTTTCAAAACCAAAACACATTCTCTTGCCTCCTCCCCTCTCCTCCCCTCCCTTCCCCTCCCCTTGCCTCCCCTCCCTTCCTTTCCCTTCCCTTCCCTTCCCTTCCCTTCCCTTCCCTTCCCTTCCCTTCCCTTCCCTTCCCTTCCCTTCCCTTCCGTTTCAGTCTAATTTTGGTTGTGTGGAATTATTTATTTTTATTTCCTTTCACATTAGTTTTAAGAAAAACAATCAGATTCAACTTGACATTTGCAGATAACAATATTAAAACTACACATGTTTTGATCAAATGTAGACATCTTGGTTTTGGTTTTTGGCTTTTTTACGCTTTATTCAAGTAATCTCTACACCCAATGTGGGCCTTGAACTCACGAGGCCAAGATCAAGAGTAGCATGCTCTTCCAGCTGCTTCTTCTAGCCAGATGCCCCTAAACATCTTAATAACTGAAAGCAAACTAGTACATTCGAATTGTCCTTTCAATTCCGCCATGCTGCCTGTCATTGTCCTAGAGTTTTGCTGCAGAAGGTAACAAGCTTAGGTAAGTAAGGTATTGATAATATAATCTTGTTGCCCAGAAAAATTTTGTAGTGATCTCTCCCAGATTAAAAAGACAGAAAATTTTGAAAATCATTGCATTTTTTTTTGTTGTTATTTTTGTTTGGTTTCATTTGTCTTGTTTTGTCTAAGTGTGGCTTATAAATCAATGATCCTGAAGACAATCTCATTTAAAGTAAAAAAAAAAAAAAAAAAAAAAGAAGAAGAAGAAAAAGAAAGAAAAAAAAAAGTCCCCTGTCACTATTTTCTCCTCTTATCTGTAAATGTAAATGTATCTGAGCTAGTGGTGCCCTGGTGGTTCAATCGGGAAGTGTCTGCCTCTTGCTTTCAGCTCAGGTCATGATCTCATGGTTCATGGGTTTGAGCCCCACAGTAGACTCTGTGCTGACAGCACAGAACCTGCTTGGGATTCTCTCTCTCCCTCTCAAAATAGACATAAATACACTTTAAAAAAATGTACTTCAGCTAAATTCGTGCTTCATCTACTTTCTATATTTGAATTACGTTGATCTCCCTTTGAAGTTCATTTTGTTTAAGGGGAGAGAAACCTCTAGATTAGATCTGTTCTATGTGTCTTCTGTTAACATTGAGCCATCTGCCCCCAAGCACTGGATATATTCTTTACTTCTTTTATTGCTCTAAATAGGCATCACAAATTAACTGACATCTAAAAACTCTACATTAAAAATAGAATAAGTATCTATACAGTAAAAGATTAATTAATTAAGCTTTCCTTTGATATTCCCAGTGAAATAAATATCTAAATTAATTGACCTATAAGACTGGGCACATTATCTTTATTCTGCATAGCTCAATGTCAGTTAAAAGCTAGATTGTGCATTGTTTTCGGGGTGTAAATCTAAAATAGAAGTAGGGACATCTGGGTGGCTCAGTCAGTTAAGCGTCCGACTTAGGCTCAGGTCATGATCTCATGGTTCCTGGGTTCAAGCCCCCCCACCAGGGGGGTCAGAGCCTACAGGTCAGAGCCTGGAGCCTGCTTTGGATTCTATGTCTGTTTCTCTTTCTGCCCCTCCCCCGTTTATGCTCTGTGTCTCTCTGTCTCAAAAATAAATAAATATTAAAAAAAATTAAACAATATTCAACACTCTATAGAAGGAAAGGTAATATTGTACCGTTGTTTGATTAAGCATATTTGAACATTGATGTGACATCATAGTTTTGTATCCATTGCTCATTGTGCTTTTTTTTTTTTTAATGTTTTATTTATTTTTGAGACAGAGAGAGAGCATGAGCAGGGGAGGGGCAGAGAGAGAGGGAGACACAGAATCCAAAGCAGGCTCCAGGCTCTGAGCTATCAGCACAGAGCCCGTCACAGGGCTCGAACTCACCGACCGTGAGATCATGACCTGAGCTGAAGTCGGATGCTCAACCAACTGAGCCACCCAGGCGCCCCTCATTGTGCTTTCTTAACTGTGCTCCACCAAAGTGTTTCAAAGCACAGTCATGCCTGCTTCTCCAGAGTTCTCCAGCTATATAAACTGGGAGAAAAACTGAGTCACAATCCTTGAGATGGAAAAAAGTGTGAACGTAAATATTCATATCCAAAATGCAATAAAATTCAGTGAATGAATCTGATGCTAGACATTACCTGTCTCTCTGAAACCTCCCCAAATAAATTTTCCATTGCAAAAAATATATATAAGACGGGAATTTTTCAACCATTGTTATACTAGCACAGCAACATTTTTTAAAGCACACAGTTATCAGCACCAGTAACAAGGAAGATTTTAAAGCAATTTAGTTGCTCAGCAGAAGATAATGATAAAGAGTTAAATGTATTAAATAGATACAGATAGATAATTATTGAAACGAGCATACAGTAACTGACTACTCCTTCTACTGTTTCTTATTTTTCTAAAACTTCCCAAGTTATTTGGTTGTCTCAGACTGTCTCAAATGTGTAGCAGGTAGCAAATCACGTAACTTCTAAGCGCTACCCCCGCCATCTTTCCTATAGAACACCTGTTCAGCACTGACCACTTGCCCAAAGGTTTCCATCCCATCGGAATAATCTCAGAAATCAGACGGACCCTTGTCAACGCAAGATAGACCCAGAGTTTTGTTACTTTTGATACCAAAACAGTTACAAATCTCATTTTACTGACATACTTAAGGAAGCAATGCAAATTTCTTTTATTTGGACCCAGTTGCCTTTTGGCCCAGGAACAATAAAAGATTGTATGTGAAAAAATTGTTTCAAAAAGTAATTTTGTAAGGCGTCAGCTGTGGCTTACTGAAAAAGCAGACCTATTCAAGGTCTTCTCTCAAAGCACTGTTGGCCTTTGTTCTAACAGCCCAAAATGAGACATGAGAGGTCGATGCCTCTTCTGGCCGGCTGTCATATCGTCCCTGACCCAGGCAGTAAGTGCAGTGATTTTGGTCAGCTTTCTGCTTTTTGCAGTACTAAAAGGCTGTTATTCAAAATTTTCCCTGGCCACTAACCTATCAGTCCAGCTGGGTGAAGGTCAGCTCTCCAATCTCTATAAAGTATATATTATTTTTATTGTTCGGCCTGGGAGCTTGTGACATTTTCTCTTTGTCCTTGGTATTCTCTAGCTGCGGCAGGGTACTGCTTTTTCCTACCAAGCTGTCTGGGACTCCATGACCCTTTTCAATTTCCTGAGTCTTAATTCAGGGAAATGTATTACTATTAACTGTTTTCTTATCACCTTATCTCCTCTGATCTTCTGTTCTTTTCATTTTCTGAACTCCTATTGTTCACGAGAGAATTTTCCTGATCTGGGAACACAACAGATACACAAACCTAGGGGACTGTATGCCATGTGAATGGCTTCCGTGGAATTGCGTTGAGTGGCCCTGCTTAATGGGACCTCTGGATTCTTACCTGTTCTCTTCTGATTTCCAAGTCTGTGTACCTTTGCTTGGAATTTTGGGGGTATTTCTCTCATTTGATTGTCCAGATCACCAATTCAGGTTTTAACATTGACCATCCTTTCTTCTCTTCATCTATGAAAATGGATTTTCATGAATTACTCTTGTTACTGTTGTTGTCATGTGTATTCAAATTATCTGTCCTTTCTCCATTTGTATTTCTCCAAGAGCACTCTGCATTTCTACTTGTTCTTTAGATGCTGGATGTAGAGTAGGTGTTAGTGTGCTCTCATTGGCCTAAGCCACTCACAGGCCCTCAGATCCAGGTTTTGGTCCATTGTAAATAGCATAATTCCTACGAGTAATTGACCGTGCCATGGTCTCTGTTCCTATGGACCTCTTTATTTTATAGATAGGTAGATTCTCTTAACTTATTTTTCTTTCCCACAAAATCGAAGATGTTGTTATAGATTTTCACTTAACTATTTTACATTTTTAATAAAAGCAAATCATCATAAAATTACTGATAGGAAAATCTGTTACAGGATCATAAAATCAGTATATTCCTAAACGTGATTAGTGTGTTGTTTTCAATGTCTGTGTGCAAATTAATATCACATGTTATCATTGAGAGATTGTTTCAATACAATAGATATTATCCACAGAGGTACCTTGTCTTAGATAGAGTACCTTAGCTCTACGAGATTTTTTTTTTCCTCGAATATGAATTCCCGACTATTAAGTTTGGGACAATTAAGACATCCTCCGAGAAAACGGTGATGTAACTAGTATTTTTTTTTTTGTTTCTAAATATACTTATTTTTCAAATATTACCTTATAAAACATTCATATTTATTTTAATGTCATTTGCAAGTCATTTAACTTTTGACTTGATGTGTCAAAAGTATAATCTCAGAATATCGTCACCTATATTAACCTTAATGATTTTGTGTTGCTTAGAAAGACAGTTATAATTAGATGTCATGATTCGTCTAATAACTTGAAAGAGGCATTGCAATCCAATCAGTGTATAAATCTCTCTCCTTGGCTAAGCTTAGACTGACTTAAAGGTCCCCCCCCCACTATTTTTGGAAAACAATTTCTATCACAGAAGAACGAGAATCGGTTTACCCCAGGCAAAGTCAGCACTTGAAGAACAAATTGGATTTGGTTTATGCTTATTTCCTATGACAGATACACCAAGCAGGAAGCTTGAAGTAGACCTTTGGTCTTTTCCTTCCTCAGAACAATGAGTATTAGATTTAAAACCCCACCCACGCACCCACAGCCGAAAACCACAGCACAGAAACATAATGATCCTCCATTAAAAATTAAATTGAACAAGTTTTGTGTGTTTCATAAACATCGAAATGCAACAATATTGGACTCTGTTTTAAAGAAGTGATGTGTTGTCCCTATGCTATTTGGAATTTAATTCTATACCTTTAAAATCTTCAGAAGATTTGTCAGGTATTTATGTGCGTGTGCACACTTTTACATAAAAGAGTCATTTATTTCTAAAGTAAAATGAAATGAAGTTTTCAAACAGAAATATATTTTTAAAGTCAAGCTGTTATTCTAAAAATCATTATTTTTGCAAAAAAATATAAAACATATACATCTCTTGCCATCACAATTTCAGAGAATTTACAGACAGACACATCTATAAGCATTGGGAATTCTGGAATGAAGGTACAAATGATGCCAAAGTGGGAAACCAGTAAAGGTACAAAACGTGTCAAAAGTGGAGCACCTGGGTGGCTCAGTGGGTTAAGCGTCTGACTTTGGCTCAGGTCATGATCTCATGGTTCATGAGTTTGAGCCCCACATCGGACTCTGTGCTAACAGCTCTGAACCTGGAACCTGCTTCTGATTCTGTGTCTTCCTCTCTCTCTGCACACACCTCTCTCTCACTCTCTCTCTCTCTCTCTCTCTCTCTCTCTCAAAAATAAATACACATTAAAAAATTTTAAAGAAAACTTGTCAATAGCTAATTGATTGAGTTTCATTGGAAACAATTTGCATTCTATCAACACTGATTTGGTTCCTATCAGTTTTAGAAATTGAAAAATATCCCAAAGGCAAGAAAAGGCTCAGAGTTCTCACAGAATCAAATAACCCAAAAAGACGTGCTCCACAATGCTTTGATTTCCACTGGAGAAATTCAGTACTCTTTTGGTCTATTTCAAAGTTTCCACAACTTTTCCCATCAATGCTCTTCTTCAACATTATTCACCGAACAGCTTCTTTGAGTTTAAAACATTTTGAATAGACCCTTCAGTGTTTTCTTTGTCCAATTAAGTTCATTACCTGCTTCTTGAGGGTATTCACAATAAAAACAAAAACAAAAAAACAAAAAATACCTAAACTCAATGAAAAGAAAAATAACATCCTACCCATTATTGTAATACTGAATAAAAGTTAAGATTTTTAGTATTTAATTTTTATTCATCATCATTTCTATATCACCCTACCTCTTTTTCTGGCTAATCTGAGTACATATCCAGGACACTTAAATTTTCAAGATCAGCTTCCTATCATTTTCTCTCCTCTAGTGCCTCTAGAGTAGAAAATCATGCTTTACCTAGTCCCCTAAATTCTCCCCAATTATCAATTCATTCTCAAAGTTCTATTAGTTTTGCCCTCAAAATATTTTCACAGAGCCACTAAGCTACATCTTCCCCAAGTGACATTTCTTCTGCTTTGGATTATGTCTCCTCTTCGTGAGATTCCTCCTCATCATTTCTCCCAAAACAGCAAAGCTATTTCTTTGTAATATATTGCTAACCTCACTACTCTCTTATTCGAGCGTTACATCATTTTCCATTATTTTTAGAAGTGATGAAGCCTTAACCAACAAAGTATTATTTAAGCCCTGTCTTCTTCTATGTATTCATCACCTATGTCACCGCTACCTGTGACCCAGATACTGACTTTCAGTGACTTAAACATGCCAGGTTGATTCCCACCTCTTGCTGTCTGGAGACTTCCATTTTAGTCTTCCCTAAAACCTCTAGGTCTCCCCTTCTCTGAGCTAGTGGAGCTCCTATGCATCTTTCACATTTCACAGCGAGAATTGTTTGCAGGGAGATTTTCCTACATGTGCCGGGATGGAGAATGTTTCTTTGCTTCACCTCTGTTCTTTCTCTGTGTCTCTGTCTCTGTTGTTCTCATCTCTCTCTTGCTCTATCATCTATGTATATAAAATATTACATATCTTGGTGGGTGGTATAAGCAAATTAGTCAATTGTCATATATTAAGCCTCTTTTTTTCTAATTGTTCTCTTCTATTTCATTCTCTTGTTTTGGCTTGAGGATCTGGCTGACTTCTTTAATTTTATTTTTCTGTTCTGTTGGATTTCAGCAATTGTATTTTAATCTCTGTGAGTCTTTCACAATTTCTTACTTCACCCTTAAGGGAAGGGCAACGTTGTAATCCCTCTGAGTATAATAATTAGAATCTTTTGAATATTTTATTGTCATTGCTTTTGCTGTGTCTGTTTCTTATATTTTCTCTAATATTAGACATTTTAGAAAAAAATAAAAACAAAAACACGGGGTCTCTTTTTTTCCGTCCATTCATATTGATATTTCTATTTTTTTGCTGTCAGTTCTCCTATTATGCCTGACAATCTTCTTTCCCGTTCTTGTTTGGAAACAAAAGACTAGGTATTCAGGCTGCTTTCCTAAGCTCATTATAAGAAAATTTCCCTTCAAACCTCAGATCAGGAAGTCTAATAGACCTTTCTTTAGAATAAATTTTTGGGGAGCCAGTTTCCCCAATTCCAACACATGACATTTATTCTTGTTCACCAATATTCCAGGAGATCGTTTCAGTTTATTCAGAGATGAGCTAGCTCTTTGTTTTTCCTAGAGTTAAGTGCTGACTGAGAGCCTGAGGAATCACATGGCCAATGACTGGATCAAATATAAAAATAAAACCCTGACTCACAACTTCTACAGCAACCAGCTTGGGAAGCCAAACCACTGCTTTTGCAATAATTGGCCCCAAACAGCCAGGACTTGGTCAGCAAAGGCCAGCGTCCTTAATTTTTGTCCCTGATTTCAACTTAGGACCTAACCAGAGAAAGCCAGATATGTTCCCCCAACCGATCACATGGGATGCCTCTCTTCTTGTTAGCCCACCTTCCACGTCCCCATGTCAGCAGCTTCCAATTATGACGTACCTGATGTGACATGCCTGACAGTTCTTCCCTCCCCCCCCCCATAATAAAATTTTCCCAATTCTCTGCCTGCCTTTGATCCACTGCCAAGATAAGGGATGATGGCTGACTCCCTGTGGTAGCAAGTTCTGAGTAAATAGCCTTTGTTATTCTCTCTTAGGAGGTCTTCATTCATTTTCTTAGCTAACAGACATATTCAAGTGAGAATACGGAATGTAGGCAAGTGTGGCTTTGGAGGCAAATAATATACCGTTTGGAATAAAGATTTTCAATGCATCCTCCTAAGAAACCACATCTCACCTTCTGTACATCCTTTGCATTGTGGGACAGGTTGCTTCTCTAGGGTTCTTGACAAGCGGTCTTTCTTCACATTCCGGAAGCATATTCCACTCTGTGACCCCTGTTTCTCATTCTTTTCCTCTCATTTCACTCTGTTCCTTTCTTTCAGAGACAATCTAGATGGCAATGTCTCTCTGTTACATTCATAGTTATGGCCTTATTTATGCACTTCTATGTTCTATTTCATCTAACTTCTCTTAAAACAACAATCTGTACGCAGTTCTAACAATGGGCTAATAGATAGATATTCATGTAAAATTGGACAAATTTGTTCTCTTAGACATTTGCCTCCTCGATTGACTGTATAAATGGGATGGGTGCAGGTGTTCCAAAAATGCTGCCTTTGCCTGACCCCAATCTCCAAGCTACTGTTTGCTCTTAGATGGCTGAAACTTCACGTCTGAAAATATAAATGATAGTACTTGTTTTGCATAATCTCAGAAAGTTATTGTGTGTGAGTACCAGGGCCATATTGTCACTTGGCACAGTTTAGAATCTCCTGCTAATAAACAAACATAAAGAAATCATATAGTTTACTTAAAATGAATAATATGTAAGCTACATTTAGAAAATAAATATTTCTTGGGGTTTCTGGGTGGCTCAGTCAGTTGGGCATCCAACTTTGGCTCAGGTCATGGTCTCATGGTTTGTGAGTTGGAGCCCCACGTTGGGCTCTGTGTTGACAGCTCGGACCCTGGAATCTGCTTCAGATTCAGTGTCTCCCTCTCTTTCTTCCCCTCCCTTGCTTGCACTGTGTCTCCCTAACTCTCTTAAAAATAAATAAACATTAAAATTTTTTTCAAAAAGAAAATAAATATTTCTATTTAAAAATGAGTTGCTAAATTCAAATATTTTGTGTATCTACTTTTTATTGCATTTATTTCTGCATTTTATCTTACCTTTGTTTTACGTTAGCTAATATCCAATTAACAGTTTATGATCTTACATTTCATGATCTGATAGAGAAAAAGAGAGAGAGAGGTTTGGTATAGTTGTACAAGGATACAGGCTGATAAAAAAATAAAGACTCTCTTTGTAAATATTAACAATATTATACAATTGATGATTTCCCAGGAAATAGTTATGATTAAGGAACAAGCCCCTAAATGAAACAAACTCCTAGAATTGAGCAGTGATTGTGGAGTATTGACCATGGCTTACCAAAAAATTCAGATACATTTCTATATAAATCAAAACTCTATAAGAAAAATGTCAATGTCCATGTGTGTTCCAAAGTTTCTTTTTTGTTTTGCTAATCCTGAAAGACTATTTCCAAGTCAAAATGCATCTATGTTCTATTTTATTTTTTTAAGTTTAGTTATTTATCCTGAGGGAGTGAGGGGCGGAAAGAGAGAGGGAGATAGAATCCCAAGCAGGCTCCGTGCTGTCAATACAGAGCCCAACGCAGGGCTCAAGCTCACAAACCATGAGATCATGACCTGATCTGAAATCAGGAGTCAGATGCTTAACCAATGAGTCACGCAGGTGCCCCTAAATGCATCTATATTTTAAAGGCAATTTGTATTCGCTCTAATTTCATGCATATGCAATTAATATTCTACAGATCCAGGAGACCATCAGAACTTGTACTAAACAGGAAAAATAAGGCTAGTAAATCAGAAGACAAAATTCCGATGATCTTAATAAGAGCAATTCTTCACATTGTTTAACTTCAGAAATGTTCTAAGTGAGATTTCTCCTTTGCAAACATCATAATCTGTGGCAATATATGGTATATTTTTTGAATTGTGTTTGATTGTTATACGTGTTTGTGAACTTTTTATTAATAAAACACTACTTCTGCAGAACATGCAGTTTTAAAGGTTTCCTGTGTTTCATAATGAAAGGTTTAAATATGTGTAGGTGGAATTATTTTCTCCATAAACATGTGCTCTTTAAAATGTTTGTCTGTGACAAATAAGTTTTTTAAATAAAATAAGTGTTATGTGTATTCATACAAATCTTATATTTCGTGTAGTTTGAAGCATAATATATAATAGTCATTAATCTTTGTAGGTGTTAATATTTGCTCCAATTGTCAAAAATGTGTTTTATAAATTAGTAGTAGGTCAAAGTCAATAGTAGAACTGTTGTCAGGAGTACAACGCACTCATGGTAGGCTTCTAAACATTGGAAAGGGAGTAAAGACATTAGAATAAATGCACCTTTGGGGAATCAGAAGCCATACTTTATTTTACAGTAAAAGTATTAATAATGTGAGTTATCCTGCAAGTTATTAGAGAAGCCCAACATGAAGTGGAATTGACATAAGAGGGTAACTCTCACAGGAGAACCTAAGTTCTGTTTCTCCATGAGGTTCACAGTCCAGTAGCGTGCCAAAACTCACATGATGGTTTTTTTGAATTATTCCCTGGATATCACAGAGCATGTGTGCACTTTACCGGATATTACTTCATGCAGTTGTGCTCTGATTACAAACTAGTTTCTCCCCGCTCCAAATGTATCCCCAGGTACCCTGCTTCGAGACGCTGGGGCTGCGGATCTACAAATCACAACTCTCTTTACCAGCTGACTTCCAACCAGTCCTTGCGAAGCGAAGGCCTAGGGGGATCCTGGAAGGGAGGGTGAGAGGGAATGCTTTCTGACACAGAGAGGCATCCCAACCCCCCCAGCAGAAGCCTCAAACCACAGAGAGTTCCAAACTCTAAATAGATCACGTTTTTCCACATACATGCGTATGATAAAGTTTAATTTTTTTTAAATCAGGCACTGGAAGAGATTAACAACCGAGAATAAATAGAACAATTTTAACAGTATACTATAAGAAAAGTTCTGTGAATGTAGTCTCTCTCTCTCTCTCTTTCTCTCTCTCTCTCAGAATATGATCCTGTCCTGTATTCACCCTTTTCTTGTGATGATGTGAGTTGATAAAATGCCTCTTGGATGAGATTCAGTCAGTGGCATAGTATCGTGACATAGTGCTAAGCTACTACCAACCTTCTGACAACACGACACATCGACACATTAGACCCCACCTGACTGTGGGTAACTGAAACCACAGAAAAGCAAAACCACGGATGAGAGAGGACTGCTGTATTACAGATGTTCTGTCAGATTCTCCTCAGTAATGGCACTTCACGACAATAGCATTTGCCAGACTAGCCTCGTTGTGTTCGATGAGAGGTACCAGCAGCAATTGAATTTTTCTGCTTTCTGAGACCTCTGAATCCAAGTTCCATTTGGAACCTCTGCTGACCTTCCAGATGATGATAATATCAAAAACTTCCCTTTGTTTCCTCAGTCCTAGAAATAGAGGCTGCTCTGTGTAGCTATTATTTTTGGCTTACCTCAGTGTCTTTTTTGTGTGTGTCCTTCTCTTTAGTTCTAATTCTTTTTGAACATTTATTCATTTTTGAGAGACAAAGGTAAGCAGGGGAGAGACACAGAGAGAGGAAGACACAGAATCCAAAGCAGGCTCCAGCCTCTGAGCTGTCAACACAGAGCCTAATGTGGGGCTCGAACTCACAGTGTATGAGATCATGACCTGAGCTGAAGTTGGCCGTTTAACTGACTGAGCCACCCAGGCACCCCACCATCTCTTTAGTTCTAATGATACAAATCTTTACATAAAATTCGCTCTGGACACCTAGTAGGTTTCTATTATCCTAAGCACACTATATATAGTGCCTAATGATCTCTTACAAAGTTAATTAAATATCCCAACGTCCAACCCATGCAACCGCTATCATTTACATAGCTTGGAAAGCAAACTGACTATCCAGATGTATTCCGCATGATTCAATCTGTTGTCTTCTTCCTATCAGAATTAGCCACTGAAATACTCTGCATCTCCCAATGAATTAAGATCAATTATTTTCATTTCAAACATACTGTGTTTGTTTTGGTTTATTTCATTCTTTATAAGTGTTCTCCCCAGTGACTTACTAATTCAAGTTTTTATTGTTTAGAACATTGTCAGTGCCTCACCTATAAACTACAGTTAGGTGTCTTAAATACATATAAATACAAGAGAGAAGATTACTCCAGAGAAATTACTGCGGTAGTAATAAAAGTGTGGGGACAATGATGGTAAAATTGGATGTAGCCCAGTTTGGAGAACAACGTTTATTGTAAGGGATTCATTGAGTGATAGAGCTTAGAATGCACAATGGGATCAGACTGCAAAGGATCGTTAATGGATCGCAAACCAATTTATCAAACATAAAAAAATAGTGTTGACTAGTACAGGCTTATCAGTCATTACGCTTAGAGACTGAATAATATAGAAGATAGATAATAGAAATAAGGTTTGTTTCTGTTTGGGGCTAGGGGAATAGCACCATTTCTACCCATGGAGAGCATCGTGGGCACGTTCCACATCTCTCCTTTCAAAATGGAGACACTTCTGTCTGGCTGGCAGGGTTGTTGGCTGCTCACACCCTAGACCTGATGAGTGCTTCTGTTCCCTCATCCAAGGAAGCTCCCTCAACCAAGGTTACAAAAACCTTCCCAGGTCTGCCCACATCAATGGCTGATTGATAGAGGATATGGTGGTCCAGCCATAGTGGCTCAATATGGAGGTCTCTAATAAACAGCACAGAGGGCCGTGTGTTATCAGCTAAAGACCCTGTTTTGCAGCATCACATGCAAACCTATGCTCCATCTGGTGTCCCAGTACTCAGAGGGGTTAGTTCAGGTAATATCAGGCTGACTGGATCTGAACCACAACTCTCTACCTCAGAGAATCTTTTTCCCAGAGAATCATGCCGAAGAGATTTTGAGTCAGGTATGGTCCTAGGAAGAAGGCTCTAAAAAGGTGACTTAGGAACTACAATACGTGCAAAGCAGACTGGCAGGGAAGATCTCAGTATCAGTTGAGGGTTGGACACAAGTCATGCTGTCCAGGGGAAACTGCCAACATTTTCGCCATTGCTAAATTGCAAAGAGTACCTAATGGATGTGATATTTCAGGTGTTTAAGCAATTGTGAGCAGTGGTAATTGCAAGGACTAAAGAAACAGAGAGCTCTAGCCGGGAGCTGTCAAAGCATTGAAGAAAAACAATGGAAGGCTCAGGGTGATTAATCAAAATCTGAAGTCAAAACGTGGAAGCCAGAAAACTTCCTTGGCAGCTTATAAAGAAACTCTCATCCCCGGTACTAGGAGGGCAAGAAAAAAATGAGAATTCAGGTCGAGGGCAAAATACAGGGTTAAGAGAGCTGAGATGGTTGAATTATCAAAACAAGCAGGCCGGTTATGAAAATGTCAAGGTTCTAATGTTACATGTGATTCTGAAATGTGGGTTGGGAGCAACTAGTTTGTGCACTTGAAATTATTGAACCCTGAATTTTCTGTACCTTTGGGGCTTGAAAATATGGTCCACTCTTTCTTTTAAAAGTGAAGGGTTCTCCTCTTGCTGAGAGATAATGCAGAAACTTGGTGTTACAAGACAATATGCATCCCCCTTGCCCTCAGCTCTCCTCCCTGCCACCAGGACATTAACTGATGTGAAATGGAATCATAACCCTATCATGGAAATGTTGGATAAACTAAGCAGAAAGGTAAATATCCCATGAAGGGGTCTCAGGACCTAGTCAACACTGGCCAGCAATATCTCAGAGAACATACGTGGAACTGGATTCTGAGTTGGCCAAAACAAAGGCAGAGGGCAGAATATAAAGCTGGATAAAAAAAAAAAAAAAAAAAAAAACAGTTTAACAGTGTGAAAACATTCCCTCATGATGCAGAACTGAAGATTATGCCAAAATCTCAGAAGTCAGTGCAAAAATGGTACAAGATGACTTCGAAAGCTTAGAAGGGATGATCCACACTAAGTGAGTTTGAAATGTTGAAACTGGGGGCACCTGGGTGGCTCCGTCAGGTAAGTGTCTGACTTCGGCTCAGGTCATGATCTCACAGTTCATGGGTTCGAGCCCTGCATTGGGCTCTGTGCTGACAGCTCGGAGCCTGGAGCCTGCTTCGGATTATATGTCTCCCTCTCTCTTTGTCCTTCCTCCACTCATGCTCACGTTCTCTCTCTCTCTCTCTCTCATACATTAATAAACATTAAAGACTTTTTTTTTTAATGTCAAAACTACCAAGGGAGAGAGTGGAAAAAATGTTCAAAAGAAACCAGAATGCTATATGAGATCATGCGAGTATGTTCCTTGGTAGGGCCTGCAGGACAGCACATGTACCATGATGATTATAAATCACAGCTGAGAGCGACACCAGCATTGCTGGCAGTCTCATTAGTGGCTCTTCTCTGCAAGTGAGGGCGGAAGCAATGAGATGTCGCTGAAGACTTGGATTCCCTGATAGCAGTGAGAAAACAGATCTCCGAAATCACAAAGGTCAGGAGGTGGTGATTCTTCATCAGCAGTAAGATAAACCAATTATTTTAATTAATAGCAGAATCTAATTGGCACCAAAGGGTGCCTGACCCGCAAAGAGCTTTCAGGAAGGTTAAAAAAAAGATAGTAGTCCTAGGTTAAGAATGATGTGCATTCGTGCATTCAACAAAGGTAGTGCTCCATCTATGGAAAAAAAAATTACATGGATGGTCACAAGTTGAATGCAGCTGAGTCAATTAAAAACAATCACAATAACTTGTCCCGTTTTGTTTGTTTGTTTGCTTGGTTTTGGGGGCAGTTTTTGGAATCAAAACCCAAGGACTACAGGAGTGTCCAACTACCCAAGAGGAAGGTTCCTACAATGTCATAGCGAGTGATATAGCAATGTTCTAGCTGACTCTTTCTCAAAGGGAAATACAGCCTTTACAAAGATATCTGTAAACTAGGGAAAGGTTAATATTCAGAGATTTTGAGGACTGTTGGTAGAGGGCTAAATCTGATATTATTATACAGGAAATGATGTATCATCATGGTCTCCCAATAGAAGGATATACTAATTTCCTATGGTTACTATAACAAATTATTACAGTTCTGGAGGCTTAGAGCCAAACAAGTGTATTATAGTTCTAGACATCAGAAGTCTGAAATGAACCTCACTGGACTAATTCAAGATTATTACCACAGCTGTTTTCCTTTCTAAAAGCTCTAAAGGAGAATCTATTTCTTTGTCTCTTCTGTCTTCTAGAGGACACCACATTCCTTGGCTTATGTCCCTCTTCTTCTAGCTTCAAAGGAATACATAGTTGAATTCACACATCATATTTCTCTGATTTTCTTCCACAGTGTTATCACATCCCCTTCTATGACTCTGATTCTCTGACCTTCTCTTCCATTTTATGGATCCTTATAATTACATTGGACCTACCCAAATAATCCAGGATAATTTCCCCATCTCCAGGTCGGCTGATTTACAACTTTCATTTCATCTGTCTCCTTAATTCCCTGTTACCATATAAGATATTTAAAGGTTAGAGTGATTAGTGCATGGATATCTTTAGGACAGCATTCTGTATGCCACATTGGTAACGCACTGATCTAGTAAACACTCAAGAATCATATCTGGTCTGGCTTATGGCAAGTCCAATAGGTCCATGACACAGAGAGGCAAGAAGACCTTTTGAGTGAGACACAGAGGAAAACACGCTGCAGCAGGTTCAGGCTGAAATGCAAGCAAAGTGCTTCTGAGCCACACAAGCAGGAAACCTGGAAGACTCTGTTGGAACTGTGGTATCTGTGCCCTAGAATGTATGTCAAAAGCCAACAGGAGAGGCTTCTGGGGAAGATGGCAGAAAAGGAAGACCTTAAACTCACCTGGACCCACAGATACAACTACATGACAATCAGTGTAAATCACCCAAAGACTGGCAGAACAAACTTCACAACCAACTGCAGACAAAAAGCCACACTGAAGAGGGTCGGAAGGGTGGAGATGTGGTTGGGAGCTAGATGGACCCACAGATCAGTCCACAGGAGGGAAGGAGTCAGAGAAGGGAGAAAAACAGACTCTCACAACAGGAATCCCACATAGAGAAGATGCATCCCCAGAACACTTGGCCTTATTTTTTTTTAATTTATTTTAATTTTTAAGATGTTTCTTTATTTTTGAGAGAGAGAGAGAGAAAGAGAGAGACAGAGACAGAGAGAGACAACAAGAGGGGGAGGGGCAGAGAGAAGGAGACACAGAATCTGAAGCATGTTCCAGACTCTGAGCTGTCAGCCAAGAGCCCAATGCCAGGCTCAAACTCACAAGCTGTGAGATCATGACCTGAACACCTAACCGGCTGATTCACCTAGGCACCCTCAGAACACTTGGCTTTAAAAACCAAAGGGACCAGGGGCACCTGGGTGGCTCAGTCAGTGAAGCATCTGGCTTTGACTCAGGCCATGATTTCATGGTACATCAGTTTGAGCCTGCATTGGGCTCTCAGCTGACAGCTTGGAGCCTGCTTAGGAATCTGTGTCTCCCTCTCTCTCTTCTCTTCCCCCACTCATGATCTGTCTTTCTCTCAAAAATAAATAAGCATTTAAAAAATAATAAAAAAAATAAAGGGGCCAAATCTTGTTACTTTTAATGACCAGCGAGATGTGAAACATTGAATTTTAAAAATCAGTTGACTCAGCTCTGGGAGAGCTGGGAGCCCGTGCCCTTAAAGAGACAGCAAAACAAAAAGATTGTGGAGATATAATATAGAAGCAGCAGTTTAAATAATGACTGATGAATATTGGAGGCAGAGTTATTTATTAATTTCAAAGTGTGTCCTAGAGGGACAAAAATCACTGGAGGACTTCTCTAGGAACAAAGTTACTAATCTCATTGGGTGTCCTGGAGGGACAGAGATTGCTGGGGTCCTCTGAAGGAACAAAGAAGTTCCCTAGCACCATTTCTCTCCCCTGCCCTCCTGCCTGAACACATGCCCACTTGTGGGAACCAGCACTATGCTAACTCTTGCTACCTAATTTGCTAACATACATCCCCCCAGTCTGCCTCTCTGGCAGTGGCAGAGGGGGATCCCCCTCTCCAGACAGACCCACCTCAGTCCTGGTGCTGCAGGGCCCCTTTTTTAATGGAGCCCATTCAGGGTGGTGCCACAGGCCTGTGATGTGCAAGCAGCACTGACAGGGGCCAGCACCATTCTAAAGGGACTCCTGTCCCAGAGAGAGGGAAAGATAACCAGACAACCACACACAGACTGCAGCCTGACCAGTGGGCTGGAGGCAGTCTACTGGTCTGACTGCTGCCCATGTCCACCAATGAAAGCTTCAGCAGACAACACAGGAAAATTTGCCTGCAGTTTGATGTGACTGCATCTCTAGCAAACACCTAGTCTGACTCAACCCAAGCCCAAGGCATCCCCACATTGGCCCACTGACACCAAAGGGAAAAAAAACACTGCTAATAACAGGGAAAGAGAGGCATTGAAGGTAACTGAACTGAAGGAGAAAGTGGCTCAGCCACAACAGTAGGATGCACACATCCTACAAAAGACACAGCCCTGAAATGCCAGGTTCTGGTGAACAGGGAAAACTATACTGCAGGGCACTCCGGAATCTCTTCTTCATAAAGCTAGTACTTTCAAGTATAGGAGACATAGCTGACTTTCTTAACACACAGAAGCAGACACAGAAAGTTAGACAAAATGAAGAGACAGAGGAATACATCCCAAATGAAATAACAGGACAAAATCACAACAAGAGAACTAAGCAAATGGAGATAAGTAATTTGCCTGATAAAGAATTTAAAGTAATGATCACTGGACTTGAGCAAAGAGTGGAGGACATTGGTGAGACCCTTACAAAGAGATAATAAAGAACCAATCAGAGATGATGAATATAATAAATGAAATTAAAAACACAGTGGATGGAATAAATAGACTATGGGAAACAAAAGAACAAATAAATGGCCTGGAGGACAGAGTGATATAATCAAGCAAGGTTAGCAAGTGAGAGAAAAACAAAGTATGCAAAATGAGAATGGACTTAGGGAATTAAGTGACACTATCAAGCATAATAACATTTGCAATAGGGATCCCAGAAGGAGAAGAGAAAGAAAATTGTGCAGAAAATTTATTGGAAGGAAACAGTAGCTGACAACTTTCCAAATCTGGGGAAGGAAACCAAAATCCAGATCCAGGAGGCACATAGATTCCCCAGCAAAATCAACCCAAGAGGTCCATACCAAGACACATAGTAATTAAAATGGCGAAAAGTGGGGCGCCTGGGTGGCGCAGTCAGTTAAGCGTCCGACTTCAGCCAGGTCACGATCTCGCGGTCCGTGAGTTCGAGCCCCGCGTCAGGCTCTGGGCTGATGGCTCAGAGCCTGGAGCCTGTTTCCGATTCTGTGTCTCCCTCTCTCTCTGCCCCTCCCCCGTTCATGCTCTGTCTCTCTCTGTCCCAAAAATAAATAAACGTTGAAAAAAAAAAATTAAAAAAAAAATGGCGAAAAGTGGTGATAAAGAGATATTTTTAAAAGCAGCAAGAGAAAACAGTTACATACAAGGGAAAACACTATAAGGCTATGAGCAGATTTTTCAGCAGAAACTTTATAGGTGAGAAGGAAGTTGCATGATATATTCAAAGTGCTGAAAGGAAAAAAAAAAAATCTGCAGCCAAAAATCCTCTAGCCAGCAAAGCTACTGTTCAGAATAGAGGAAGAGATAAAGAGCTTCCCAGACAAGCAAAAGTTAAAGCAATTCATGGCACTAAACTAGCCCTACCAGAAATGTTATAGGGGACTAAAGAATAGAAAAAGAAAGATCATACATGGAAAGGGAAGGCCATAAGTAAGATCATAGGAAAGAGTAAGAAAAGTAGAAATAACAAAAGCAAGAAAAATAGGTATGTCTGTAAAAGTCAGTCAAAATAAATCAGACTCACAAAATAAAAAGATGTAAAGGATGACACCAAATATAGAAAACATGGGGAGTAGAGAAGAATGGGTTCAAACTTAGCTACCATCAACTTAGTATAGAATGTTACATGCAGAAGACGTTATATACAAACCTAATGGTAACAACAAATCAAAAACCAGTAAGATATGAAAAATTACACAGAAAGGAATTCAAATATATCATTAAAGAAAGTCAACTAATTGTAAGAAAAGAGAGCTTGAGAAGAAAGGACCAGAGAAAAAGTATGAAAACAACCATAAAACAAGGGACAAAATGACAATAAATACAAACTTATCAATAATTATTTTGAATATAAATGGACTAAATGCTCCATTCAAAGACATAAAATGATGGAATGTGCGTGTGCACACACACACACACACACACACACACACACACAAGATCCATCTATATGCTGCTTACAAGTGATTCATTTCAGATTTAAAGATGCATGCAGATTGAAAGACAAAGGATGAAGAGTTTATCATGCAAATGGATGTGAAAACAAAGCCAGGCAGCAATATTTATATTGGACAAAATAGACTTTAAAACAAAGATGGTAAAAATAGACAGAAAAACAAAGATAATTGACAAAGTACAGCATTCATTTATGATAAAAACCCTCAGCAAAGTAGATTTGGATGGAACATGCATCCACATAATAAAGGCCATATGTGAAAAACTCACAGTTAACATCATACTCAAAGGTGAAAACATGAGATTCTTCTCTAAGATCAGGAATAAAATAAGAATGCACATTCTCACCACTTTTATTCAAGATGGTACGGTAAGTTCTAGCCATAGTAATCAGACAAGAAAAAGGAATAAAATGCATCCAAATTGGTAAGGAAGAAGTAAAGCTTTCACAATTTGCAGATGATATGATATAATACAGACAAAATCCAAAAGACTTCACCACAAAAGTACTAGAACTGATAAATGAATTTAGTAAGGTTGCAAGATGCAAGTCAATGTACAGAAATCCATTTCATTTTTATACACCTATAGTGAAGCAACTTTCTGTTCTGAGAAACTAAGAAAGCAACCACATTTATAATTGCATTAAAAATAATAAAATACCTAGGAATAAATTTAATGAAGGGGGTGAAATACCTATACTATGAAAACTATAAAACACTGATGAAAGAAACTGAAGAAGACAAAATCATATGAAAACATATCCATGCTCACAGATTAAAAACAAACAAACAAAAATACTGCAAAAGGCCATATTACTCAACTTAACCTACAGATTTAATTCAATCTCTATCAAAATAGCAACAGCATTCTTCACAGAACTAGAACAAATAATCCTAAAATTTGTATGCAACCACAAAAAAAATATCAAAGCAGTCTTAAAAAAGGAAAATAAAATTAGAAGTATCACAATTCCAGATTTAAAGTTATACTACAAAGCTGTAATAATCAAAACACTATGGTACTGGCACAAAAATTGACATATAGAGCAATAGAAGAGGACAGACAATCCAGAAATGAGCCCATGATTATATGGTCAATTACTCTTTGACAGAAGAGGCGAGAATATGCAATGGAAAAAAATAAAAAATCTCTTCAACAAATGATGTCGGGAAAACTGGAGAGCTACATGCAAAAGAAAGAAACTGGGCCACTTTCTCACACTCTACAAAAAATAAATTCAAAATGGATTAAAAACCTACATATGAGATCTGAACCATGAAAATATTAGAAGAGAGCACAGGCAATAAATTCCCTGACATCAGTCATAGAAATATTTTTCTAAATATGTCTCCTCAGGCAAGGAAATAAACGTGAAGTAAATTATTGACAATGCATCAAAATAAAAACTTCTCAAGGCAAAAGAAAGAAGCAACAAAACTAAAAAACAATGTAGTGAGTGGGAAAAGATATTTTCCAGTGACATATCTAATAAAAGTTAGTATCCAAAATACATGAAGAACTTACACAACGCAACACCGAAAAGACAAATAATCTAATTAAAAAATAGAAGACAGAAACAGGCATTTCTCCAAAGAAGACATACAGATGGCAACAGACACCAGAAGAAATGCTCAACATCACGCATCATCAGGAAACTACAATCAAAACTAGAATTAGATATCACCTCATACTGGTCAGAATGGCTAAAATCAAAAACACAGAACACAAGTGTTGACAAGTATGTGAAGAAAAAGAATCCTCTTGTACTGTTGATGGGGATGCAACCTGGTGCAACCACTGTGGAAAACAATATGGAGGTGCCTCAAAAATTTAAAAATAGAATTACCCTGTCATCCAGTAATGGGTATGTACCCAAAGAATATGAAAGCACCAATTCAAAAGGATATATGCACCTCTATGGTTACTGCAACATTATTTACAATAGCCAAGATATGGAAGCAGCCCAAGTGTCCACTGAGAGATGAATGGATAAAGGGGAAGTTTATAGATAGATAGATAGATAGATAGATAGATAGATAGATAGATAGACAATATATAGATACATAGGTAGATAGATATAGATGATATAATCTATAGCTATATACACTGGGATATTATTCAGCCATACAAAGGAAGGAAATTTTGCCATTTGCAAAAACATGGATGGAGCTAGAGTGTATAATGCTAGGTGAAATAAGTCATTCAGAGAAGGACAAATACATATGGTTTCACTCATATATGGAATTTAAGAGACAAGACAAATGAGCAAGGGGAAAAATAAAAAGAGACAAATCAAGGAACAGACTCTTAAGTATAGAGAACAAACTGATGGTTACCACAGGGGAGGTGGGTAGGGGGTTGAGTGAAATAGTGATGGGGATTAAGAGTACACTTATCATGATGAGCACTGGGTAATATATAGAATTGCTGAATCCTTATATTGTACATCTGAAACTAATATAACACTGTATGTTAACTATATTTGTATTAAAATAAATAAAATTAATAAAACAGGAAAAAAGCCAATAGGATATTCCCAGTGAAGATCACTAGTGGTCTGAAACAAGGTCCTGCCATCCTGCCATCTGTATCCTTTATATGTATATATACATATACATGTATATGTATATGTAATATATAATTTTCTGTATTTCAAATCCTTGATATTCAAATCCTTTGAAATACAGAAAATTTGTCGAAAAACAAAAATTTTTCAGGACTTTATTTCAGAAAAATACAGTCAAAGAGACCATATTTACCCTTCCACTTGATAAAACAACAACACCACACATGAAGAAATGGTATTCAGGATCTAGATATCAAGAAGTCAAGTACAATGATCTCTGAAAGAAGGGAAGGGAACAACACAAAGACTGGCATGAATACAATACTTTTGCATGAATATTCATAGTAGCTTGCTTTGTAATAGCCAAAAAGTGGACAATTCAAATATCAATGCAAGTTGTGTCATACCCATGCAATGGAATACTACTTGCCAATAAAAATAAGTGATCTATTATTATCCTCTGCAGTATGTGTGAATTTTCTCATGTTTATGTTGACTGAAAAAAAGCCAGGCAACAATGAGAACATACTCTGACTCCATTTATGCAAAATTTTCGAAATACAAACTAATCTATGGTGGCAGAAAGCAGATTAGTGGTTGCTTAAGATTGAAGGAGACATGAAGATACATGAAGTAGGAATGATGATGAGGCATGAGGAGAATTTGGGGATGACAGAAATGTTCACTATCTCGATTGTGGCAATTACTTTTGGTGTAGATATTCTGATTCTTTTTCTAGAAAAACTACATGTTATAACTAAATTCCCCAAGTTAAACACTTCTTATAAGTAGTTCTAACAATTAAAGGGCAGCTATTTGTTCAGCATAGCGAAGCAAAATCAGATATCCTGATTTTCTCATTGACCATGCCTACTCCCAGAGTGCCACTTTTAACGAAATGGGGATTTAGTCTCTCTGAAGAATTTAACTGATGGATCATATGCAGGTAATAAATTATATTAGACATCCAGGCTTTTCCAAGGGCTCCTCCAGAGTTCTATGTGGTGCCGTTAGCATGTTTGTTTCAAAGGGTGCCATATCAACAACCTGTTACACCCCCAGCACTCCAACAGCATGTTGTGAATGTGACAGAGAGCTTTCTATGATGCCCTCCTGGATGCCCTTTGTCAGATCAGCAGCTAGCTTATTAACTTACTTAACCCCTCTCCTCCCAACTGTGATGCGTAAATGGAGGAGAATGTGTTGATGTTGTAGAGAGGAAAAGAGTTTGGGTAGAGCTTACTTCCTGTTCATCAATCTTCTAAGTTCTCTTCTCTCTTAATGGCTACTGACTTAACAGTTAATCTACTGTACCATCCTTGGAATGACTATTGTAGTAAATTAAAACCTCTTTCACTCTGGATTCCTCACTTGGCCCAAAATTACATCTGATACACACACCATGTCTGACCTTCACTTGAGGTAAACAAATTTTATTTTTCTTGAAAGAAAAAAAAAAAACTCTTAAAGAATAATTTGCATAGAGTCTGCCACCTGCTTTGTACTCTTCAATCATGTCAGGATCTCCAACAGAACTTCCGTCCTCCATTATGATAATACCTTACAGGTGCCAGGTAACTCCACTCCGACATTTGTACAATAGACCAAAATAGACTCTTCCATCATTTGTGATGGTGATGGCTCTTCAATACGATTAAGAAACAAATCAATTTATATAATTCCAGGAGATACTAAATTCTTGCTCACTAAAACTTCTTTTTCTTGACAGAATTGATGGCATGTATCTCTCTTTTGGTTCTAAAGCGAGACCATTTGCACCATACTTCCAACATAAATATTCTTGAAAGACCTGCTTGGTCATTTTCAAAAGAATATCCTACTTCTTTGGAATTGCAAAGAGTACCTTGGCAACTTATCAGTAATGTGAACCTTAAGAAAAAAAATTAATAAATATCACTAAATTTGAATTTTCTTATTTGTAAAATACAGACTGTGTTTTACAAATACATTACAGTATTATTTTTTAGAAGAAAAAATTGTTAGCTGATGTATATGGAAAAGTAACAGATTTTCAGATTGTGCCCCCAAAATGTCCAGCTCTGTGCTATTTCTTTGCCTAAGTAGGAGCATTCTTCAACTGGGAGAAATCAATTAATCAAGGGATACATAAAGGACAAATGATGGAATGAATGAATGAATGAATGAATAAATAAATAAATAAATAAGTAAACAAATAAATATAATTGAAGGTCTTGTTAGGGTCATGTTCTTTTTCTTCTATATTGACTAAATCAAGGAGCATTTGAGTAAAGTCCATCTCAGATGGTTAATGGTGGCTTAGATCTTTTCCCCAATAACCTTCCACTCCAAGTTCTTGTATTCACATATCTGACAGCAGCCACGTTTTTCCCCATAACAACAAAAATTAAAAAGATTTTCTGTCTCCATTTGTGTATAGGTGGCACCTGTAGTTTTTAAATGCTAGTTTCCTTTGGCTGTTTAATAGGTTAGTACTTTAAAAACTCTAGACAGGTAACTACTAAGCATCGCAAACAGGATTAAGTAAACATTGCTGAAAAATAAGGAAACAGTCCTCTTTTTTCTCTGTCTCTGCTAGGTTACCTTAAGGCAGGAAACTTGAGAACACTAGCATGTGTACAGGTGGACGTCAATTTTTTTTTTCTGTTTCTTCTGGTCTTGTTCATTCATTTCAAACAGGCCTATTAAATACATCTGTCTGATAAACACGTGCCTAAGATCCAAGAAGAAGTGAAGAAAAAAGTCCTTTGTTTACAGGAAGGTTGAAAAAAATAGGCAGGTACATGTACACACATAGGGGCATAGAACACTGGCAGTCAGAACAACATATTCTGGGCCACCTGCAAAAGTTAGAGAATCAGATTAACATTGCCCGTTTAGGGGAGCCTGGGTGGCTCAGTCTGTTAGACGTCCGGCTCTTGGTTTCAGCTTAGGTCATGATCTCAGAGTTCCTGAATTCCAGCTCCGCACTGGACTCTGGTTGATAGTTTGGAGCCTGCTTGGGATTCTTTCTCTCTGCCCCCACCCCCCTGCTCTTTCTCTCTCAAAATAAATAAATAAACTTAAAAAACATTTCCATTTAAGAAAAAATCTTATTACTTTTATTGATATTATTCATGGGTCAGAGGGAAACATTTTTATTTTGTTATTGTATCTTTCCTCCTTATTGACTAAAAATAGAAAAAAGGAAACAGGGGCGAGGAATAAATCCTGCAGCATAAATAGTTTGATTTTGATGCCTGGAGACTATTCCCAGAGATTCAGGAATTACCTGATCAAATATTTGCTTCTTAACTATGTTTACAGGTGAATTTAATGGGCATCTAGAGTGGAGAACCACTAAATATAATAAAAACAATTAGAGAACAGAATGGACACAAGCCAGAGCCTCAGATTCAGTCTGGTCTTCACATTGCCAGAAAAATTCAAGGATACATTCAGGGGAAATAACTTTTCAAATGAAAGAAAACACAGGTGGCCCTTGAACAACAAGGCGGTGAGGGATGCCCAAACCCACACACTAGAAGCTCTGCATATAATTGTTGACTCTTGCAGAGAGCAAGATGGAGTCACTCATGCTAAGCAGGGGCCTGTGTCAAGCAATGACACAAGCAGTTCAGAACACTGCAGCCATGAGATATCGCCCAGAGCAGCATTGGCTGACACCCCAGAACTGATAAGAAGCAGAAGCCGAGGAGGTCTGCAGGGGCCCAAGACTGAGGAAATCCCCTTAAAAAGGGGAGGATTTTTGCAGCAAACTGTCAGACTCTTCAAACGTGACCCCTCTACGTCTGACCACTTAAAAAAGGCAGCTGCCACACGACGGCTCTGCTGGATTGATCTCTGAACAGAACTGAGATCCTTCACTGCCTGAACATAATAGGCTGTAAGTGCCCAGAGCTGACCAGGGCCAGGCGGAGGCTTTATCTCAAACACATGACACCGACTGACTTCGCTTTTGGTTCATTAACTTTCTACACCCTTCTGTTATCTTGTTTGTTGTGTGGTGTGTCTTACGGTCCTATTCTGTATGCTGTGTAAAAAGCCGAGTTTAATCACATGGGCAAATGTCGTTGAGTTTAGAATCCTGAGCCCCCTTGATAATTGTGATTTACTTTGCTTTGTGACTGAATAAAGGTGACAGTGTGGAAAAACACAACCTGTGTGTGTGCCTTCATTGCGTGCTCATGACAACTCTCCAAAACCTTCACTGCTAATCGCCTAGTGTTGACCCGAAGCCTTACCAATAACAAAAACAACACGTATTTTGTATGTTATATGTATTGTGCATGGCACTCTTATAATTAAGTAAGCTAGAGAACAGAAAATGGTATTAAGAAAGTTATATGGAAGAAAAAATACATTTACGGTCCTATACTGTAAAAAATCCACATATAATTAGACCCACACATTTCCAACCCATGTCATTCAAGGGTCAGCTGTACCCATGTGTCAAAGACCTATTGCTATAAAGGGAAGTTATTCACTTCAGCAATATTTGTGACACCAATTAGAAATCGTGGGACAAAAGATGAAGAAATCAAATTGGGCAGCCTCAAAAATTCAAGGGAGGATATAAGTAACTCACACTAGAAATATGAAATATGAAATATGTGTGTATTGAAAACAACAATTGAGACCATATATGCGCATATATAACTTAAACATGTGTATTGTTGTTGGAGGTTGTAATAGTTATTTTTCAACGTTTTTATTTATTTTTGGGACAGAGAGAGACAGAGCATGAACGGGGGAGGGGCAGAGAGAGAGGGAGACACAGAATCGGAAACAGGCTCCAGGCTCTGAGCCATCAGCCCAGAGCCTGACGCAGGGCTCAAACTCACGGACCGCGAGATCGTGACCTGGCTGAAGTCGGACGCTTAACTGACTGCGCCACCCAGGCGCCCCTGTAATAGTTATTTTTCAAAGGAAAGAGAAGAGCAGAATGGAAACAGAATGGAAACAACTAAAGACAAACAATAATTTGGAAACTTGAGTCCATAAACAGTTCCATGGGCAAAAGGAAGTAGTAATGCCAGGGCAAATCATGAAAAAAAAATGCTGATATTCAGAAGTAAAAGTGACATCAAGAAAATAAACAAATGCCAGAACAAGCAAATGAGGGTGGCGAGAGAGAGAGAGAGAAACTGACATAGACTATTTCCAGAACTAACAAAAGATAAAAGTCTTTAGCTTTCATGGGTTAAATAAATGTAAGCCAGGATAAATGAGGAAAATGCACAGCTATTCTTGAGGACCCTTCAAATGCTAAAGACAAAGAGAAAACTGTAAAAAGACAGCCCTAAAAGCAGTAAGAATAATATCAACATCAGACATTTCAACAGCAACTTAGAAAGTATCTCACCAATACAATGAACTCGCCGAATATGAGAAAACAGTGAATAATATTTTTTAAACAATGAATGAAATTAATTCTAAACCCGGATTTTGTTTTGTATATACCAACTGTACTTAAATGTGAAAAACAAGAAACATATTCTCAGACATACACATCTTAGTATGTGTAGCAAGCAAAAATCTTTTTAGCATAAATGAAAAGTCAGGAACAAGACAGAAATAGCACTCTGAAAAGGAAAGAAATAATTCAAGGAAGCTTCGGTAAAAGAAATGAACATAAGTATTAGCAAGAAAACGTAAACGGTTGTGAAAAGGAACAGAAAGATAACATGTAGGGAAGATGTGGACCAATGTTTCAAACAGTTAAATATCTAATATCTAAAATACACAAGGAGTGGAACCTGGGTGGCTCATTCAGTTAAGCATCCAACTTTGGCTCAGGTCACGATCTCACAGTTCATGGATTCATGCCCTGCATTGGGCTCTGTGCTGACAGCTCAGAGCCTGGATCCTGCTTAGGATTCTGTGTCTCCCTCTCTCTCTGACTTCCCCTGCTTATGCTCTCCCTCTCTCTCTCTCTCTTTCTCTCTCTCTCTCTCAAAAATAAATAAACATTATAAAATTTTTTTAAATCAATAAAATAAGATGCACAAGGAATCTCTACTTCAAAAAACAAAAATAAATTATCCATATTACATCGAAATCTCAATAAAACAGAAATAATTTTCAATATTTCAGTGAGAAGAAAACAGAAATGAAAGAAATTATGTGACTTTTGCAAGGCCATACCTGTAGCAAGTGATTTGGGGTTTTGCATAATTTAGGATTGTCTCATTTGTTGCTTAAAACTTGCTAAGATTGTTTACCTCTGTTCATCAATAGGGATTTAATAAAGTCTTTGGCAACGAAATGAATGTAAGGGAAGTGCAAATCCACTTTTCAATGTGAGGATTTCCTTGGATTGTGTTTGTGAGACTCTTCATTGATCCCTTCGTTAAGAATGTCTTCTTTGATGCAAGACAGTATTGAATAATATCAGGAATTATAACTGTGGATGATGAAAAACTCACGTGGAGTGGGAGTGGGGCTGAGGAATCGACGTCTTCAAAAAGGTGGGAGATTTCCAACTGCATGCACTGTGTAGGCAGATGAGGAAGCTTCTGTAAACACAACAAGAAAGGCTACCTCTAAGAGCAGAACCTGATTGTGAAATGTCAGTTGGAAAAAGAAGCCATGATATATAATTAATTTTACTTTAAACTAAAACTCTAAGCTTTGTAAATACAAAAAAAAAAAATTTAACAGCCTTTTGCATCATAACTGCTTCCTGGGTAAGGCAGTTTTCTGACTATGACTCAGCAAGACTCATTGAAACAATAGAAGAAATGTAGCAACAATCACTAAATTCTACTCTTGAAACTAATACTACACTGTATGTTAACTAACTAGAATTTAAATAAAAAATTGAAACAAAAAATAAACTTCTTAAAGCTAAAACAAAACAAAACATAAATAAATAAAACCATAATGCTATCATATTAGTAAGGATAGGTTCCAGTAGACGACAAGAGTGAAGATATGCTTAAGATTAAAAAAAGGATATGAACATTAAAGAGTACAAAAATCATTAATGCAATAAAACAAATGCCACACTCCCTCTCTCTCTCTCTTTCTTTGCCCCTCCCCCACACACTCTGTCTGTCTCCCTCTCAAAAATAAATAAACTTAAAAAAAAAAAAAGGGGGGGGTGGCACCTGGGTGGCTCAGTCAGTTAAATGTCTGACTCGGTTTTGGCTCAGGTCATGATCTCGCAGTTCGCAAGTTCGAGCCCCGCATCGGGCTTCGTGCTGTATCGAGCCTGCTTGGGATTCACTTTCTCCCTCTCTCTCTGCCCCTCCCCCGCTCGCTCACTTTGTCTCTCTCTCAAAAATAAATAAAATTTAAAAAATTAAAAAAATAAATGTCACAGAATGGGGGACTATAAGGAATATTTAAATTAGATCACAAAGATGTTGACAACAAAAAATAAAGGTGTCATTATGTTACTAATACGTCAAAAGATAATTTAAAATGACCAATAACATCTTATTTCCAACAGAAAATATTTCATAAAGTTCTAATAGTCAATAAATTGTGTATATTTACTTCATAAATTTTCACAATAAAGCCAACTTACCAAAAATGACAACATATGTTTTGAATTTGCAACATATTGAACAGGTAGAGTGTGTAAAAATATCCGATTTTTAATTACTTACCTCTATTTTTTAAACTCAAGAATTGTTTGATATTAAAATCATTTCATTATCCTTAATATTATGATACGGTTGATGTATATTTTGTCTCCTTGAATTTTCTTAATAGCATGCCAAATACCTCCTTCGATCAAACCCCAGCCCCAGCACTCTATATGTATATGGATTTAAATGGGTTATTTAAACTTTCTGAGATGTACCCAAGGTGCAGAAAGAACAGAATCGCCGACTGTCTCTTTCGGAGGGGAAAATGGTGAGGGAAGGTTTCACAGTGGAAGGGACATTTAAACTGAGTTTTAAGGTTCTTGGATACAGTCAAGAAAAAACAGCTGGTCAGCACTGGGAATTCTTTCCTCCTTCCTACCTCCACTCTTTATCATGTGTCATTTGTTCTTTTGATAAAATATCCCTTCACTTCCCTTTGGAAAATAATATATGTTCACCAAAACAAAACTTGATCTAAACTTGACTGCTCTTTGAAATTTTTCTAGACAGAGAACACAATACAATTCCACTCTTGTTTTTCTCTGTAGCCAGTGATATTCAAGTGTGTTTTATAGCATATATGGGCTGTCTTCTTTGTAGAGCAGGACCAGACGATAAAGTGGACCACTGAGTACAGGGGCTCCTGGGTGGCTCAGTCAGTTAGGCGCCAGACTCTTGATTTCGGCTCAGGTCATGATCTCGCAATTTCATGAGTGTGAGCCCCCTGTTTGGCTCTGCACTGACAGCGTGGAGCCTGCTTGGAATTCTCTCTCTCTCTCTCTCTCTCTCTCTCTCTCTCTCTCTCTCTCTTCTCTTTCTCTATCTGTCCCTCCCCCACTCACACTCTCGCTGCCTCTCTCAAAATAAATAAATAAATTTTAATAAATAAAAAGAGGGTTACTCAGTATAGACTGTTCAAGGCAATCGAAATTACCAATTGGGGGGAAATCCAATTGTGCTATCAACTTCAAAAATGTTTGTCAAAACATTAAAAGCTCTTTTACTATTGCGTATGCCCTATAGAGAAGTGAAAACCAAAAAAAAAAAAAAAAAAAAAAAAAAAAAAAGTGGAGTTAATACCCTGTAATCAAAAACATTAAGAATTAAAGTCCTTCAGTTCCTTGTGAAAATGGTAGCAACAATGGTTTGAAGTAAAGCATAAGCAATAGTCAGTGATATTGCAATAACTTTGTATGGTGACAGAGAGTATCTACCCTCAATGAGGTGAGCATCTCCTAATGTGTATAATTGTCAAGTCACCATCCTGTATACCTGAAACTAAGATAAGATTATATGTCAACGATACTTCGACAGAGGAAGAATAGTTTGAAGAGTCCTTGCCTTCTTCTCACTACATAGATTGTATTATGATACCAGCACTGAGTGTGAATTAACTTCAAACATTTTCTCTGTTGTGCTGTAAATCTCATGAAATATCTTGGAGCATTCTTTTAGTGCGAAGTATTTGCTGGCTCAGTCCCTCTGGGACATCTTCTCTATCCTTTTCCAAAGTACTTACCGTAACTTTGTCTTTCCTGTTCCTCTGGCTACCCATCTGGAGTCTCCCAAACATATCAGTGCCAAGATTGACATGACCAGCCATTTCTTCTAAAACTCCATTGACATTCTATTAGAATTTCATTTCCAGAGTCATCATTCGTATTTCTTTGCTGTCCTTTCTATATGGGAGCTCAATTTCTTCTTTCATCTCGTTGCTTATTTTTAAAATGTCATGTGTGTCTGTTGCTGACGTACAAGGAGGTAATGCAAGGACACACTCTGCTGTCTGTGCAAGAAGTAATTAAGATACGCTAAGCTGACTCTTGTAAGATGACGGATCACTGAGCAGCGGTGCTTGATCATCGTGCTAATCTGTTATTTACGTAGTGATTTGTGAACTATAGAGCTAGCAGTGATGTTTGTACTTTATGAAGCGACTCACACTTCATATGTGTTGGCAACTGAAATTCCAATTGTATTGTGGAGGGTTTTAGTTATCTAAGTAAACTATAGTAGCAAAATCTATGTGCATCAGAACTGTACAGAGTGAGGACTCCCTGTGCAAGGAGCTAATTCTGTGCTCCAATACAACAATGTAAACCTTTTCAAACCCCAAAAATGTTAAAAGAAATTTGTATAGTGAAGTCCTGTATCACTACCTCTTAGTTTTTCAAAGATACATTCTGTCTTTTTTTTCTCACTCATATATATTTATCCATCTGCCTGTTTGTGCATCCCCCATTGTACGTACCTTTACTTTAAAGTATATTGATGGGGCGCCTGGGTGGCTCGGTCGGTTAAGCGACTGACTTCGGCTCAGGTCATGATCTCACGGTCTGTGAGTTCCAGCCCTGCGTCGGGCTCTGTGCTGACAGCTCAGAGAGTGGAGCCTGTTTCGGATTCTGTGTCTCCCTCTCGCTCTGTCCCTCCCCTGTTCACGATCTGTCTCTCTCTGTCTCAAAAATAAATAAACGTTAAAAAAAATTTTTTAAAAATATACTGATAATATTAAACTCTCTCCTACATATTGCAGCATGCAAAACATTAAAAATAATTCAATATTTGCTTGCAGTAATGGGCTTTTTATATACATTTTACTTACATAAAATACACACATGAAAAGTATACGTTCTCTGAGATTTGACATACGTATATACCTGTGGAACTCAAACATTTAGTCATATAGAGAAAATTCCAATTCCCTTACAACATCATGCTATTCCCAGTTAATTCCCATACCCATTTGCAAGAGACAGGGACTATTCTGATTATTTTTGTATCATAGATTAGTTGTGTCTATCCTAGAATTTTATATAAATGGAATTAAACAATATGCTTTTAGTGTCAGTCTCCTTTTTACTCAGTAAAATGTTTTTGACTTATCCATGTTGTTGCATATATTAAGAGTTCATTCTATGTTTTTATTCTGGCTGATTCTGATGTGAATAGCATCACATTTTTGGACAATACCACAATGTATTTAGCCATTTTTCCTATTGATGGAATTTGAGGGTGTTTCCAGATTTGGGCTATAATAAATAAATATTACAATAATCATTCTTGCATAAGTCATTTTTTGAACATATTTTCATCTATCTCTGATAATTCTGAGAAGTAGAATTGCTGGGAAGGACTGTATTTGTTTTGTTTTGTTTTGTTTTGTTTTGTTTTGTTTTTTCCTTCTTACACTGGTCTAGCTTATCTAGTTTTATGAAAACCTTCCAGACATTTCACCACTGTGTGAATGATTTGACATTCCTGTCAAAAATGTGTTAAATGTTCCACTCGTTCTACATATTCACCAATATTTGATGTTTCATATGCTTTTACTATGGATGTTTTAGTCAGAATGTAGTGATATGAAATTGTGGCTTTAAACTACATGCCCTTGATGACTGATAATGTTGAGCATGTTCTCGTGTTTCGGGCTATTAGTGTAACTTTTTTTATGAAGTGTCTGTTCAGAAACTTGCACAATTGTATTGAGTTTGTTGCTTTCCATTCTTGAGTTGCAAATTTCTGCATATATCAAAATTGCAGTCAAACCCTCTGTTTAAAATTCCCTCCCAGTCTGTGACTTACTAATTCATTTTTGACAATGTGGTTTGATAAGTGAAATTTTTTGATGTTGGTGAATTTAAAGTATTCATTTCTAAGTTTGTCTATTTGGTTTTTCTGTCCAAAAAAATCCCACTCCCAAATCCCAAATGTATTCTTGTATGTTTGCTTCTAACATCTTATGGTTTTGACTTTAATATTTATGTCTATGCACTCTCAGAAATTAATTTTTGCATGTGGTATGAGAAAAAGGCCCAGAGTCACTTTTTTTTTTAATATGGATAGCCATATTTTTTGAGCACCATTTATTGAAAACACTCTCCTTTCTCCACTGTATTACATTAGTGCCTTACTAAGAATTACTTTGCCTGTATAAGAATAAGCTTATTTCTTTTAAATTTTTTTTTCAACGTTTATTTATTTTTGGGACAGAGAGAGACAGAGCATGAACGGGGGAGGGGCAGAGAGAGAGGGAGACACAGAATCGGAAACAGGCTCCAGGCTCCGAGCCATCAGCCCAGAGCCCGACGCGGGGCTCGAACTCACGGACCGCGAGATCGTGACCTGGCTGAAGTCGGACGCTTAACCGACTGCGCCACCCAGGCGCCCCAAGAATAAGCTTATTTCTACTCATATATTCACCAATGACCATGCTAGCCAATGGCACTGATAATATCTATTGCCAGTGCTGATGTTTATTTTAGAGAGTTCTTAAATTTTCTACATAGGTTATAATGCCATCTTCAAACAGAGTGTTTTAGCACTTCTATTCTAAACTATAAGCACACCTTGTATTCTTTCCTTAATAAACACGTAGAATTTTGGGTAACATTTTCACCAGACATAAAGAGATTGGGAATCCTTACTTTCATTCCTCTTCTGAGAGTATTCAATATATTTACTATTAAATGTGATGTTACCTATGGGGTGGTTTTGTTGTTATTCAGAAACAGAGAGAGAAATTTTAATTTCTTTAAAAGATAATTTACACACAATCATAACCATACATATCTCTAGAGGCTAAGTATGACTCAGAAATCACTGATGGGTCATCTTGTTAGAACTGCAGAAATAAAAAGACTGTTGTTAAAACAATAAAACCACAAAGAGACCATTTGAAAGGAATGGAATTTGTATCATGTGACCTTATAAAATGGCCACTTTAGAAAAAGTAATAAAAGAAAAAGAACAAGAAATAAAAGGCATCCAAACTGATGAGAAAAAAGTAAAACTGTCACTATTTGCAGATGACATGATACATGATTTTATATATAGAAAACTCAGAAGATTCCTCCAAAAAAAAAAAACTACTAGAACTAATAAATAATTCAGTAAGGTTGCAAGATATGAAATTAATATAGAAAAATCGGTTACATTTCTATACACTAATAATGAAGTACCAGAAAAGAGACTGAAGAAAACAGATCCATTTACAATCGCACCAAAAATAATAAAATACCAAGGAATAAACTTAACCAAGGAGGAGAAAGACCCATATTTTGAAAATTAATAAACATTGGTGAAAACAATTAAAGATGACACAAACATGAAAAGATGTTCCATGCTCACAGATTGGAAACACTAATATTCTTAAAATGTCCATCCTACTCAGAGTGATCTATAGATTTAATGCACTCCCTGTCAAAATACCAACAGCATTGTTCACAGAACTAAAACAAATAATAAAATTTATATGGAACCACAAAAGATGCCAAATAGCCACAGCGATTTTGAGAAAGAACAAAGGTGGAGGTCACAATCCCAGATTCAATGCTATACTCTAACACTGTAGTGATCAAAACACTATGGCACTGGCACAAAAATATACACCTAGATCAATAGAACAGGATAGACAACCCAGAACCAAACCTATGATTATAATGAATTAATCTACAACAAAGGAAGCAAGAATATATAATGGGAGAAAAGACAGTCTCTTCAACAAATGGTGCTGGGAATACTGGGCAGCTACATGCAAAAGAATGAAACTGGAACACTTTCTTATACCATATGCAAAAATAAACGCAAAATGGATTAAAGACCTAAATGGGAGACCTAAAACCATAAAACAACTACAAGAAAACATAGGCAGTAATTTCTTTGACATTGGCCATAGGAATATTTTTCTAGATATGGCAAGGGAAGGGAACACAAAATTAAACTATTGGAACTTCCCCCAATAAAAAGCTTTTGTGCAGCAAAGGAAATCATCAGTGAAACAACAAGGCAACCCACTTTGTGGAAGAAGATATTTGTGAATATTTCCAATAAGAGGTTAATGTCTAAAATATATAAAGAACTTTTAAACTCTCCACCAAAAGAAACAAGCAATCTGATTAAAAAATGGGCAGAGAACCTGCATAGGTATTTTTTTTTTCAAAGAAGACATACAAATGGCCATTAAACACTTAAAAAGATGCTCATTATCACTAATTGGCAGGACATGCCAATCAAAACCATAATGAGATACCACCTTACACCTGTCAGAATGGCTAAAATCAAAAACACAAGAAATAACAAGTATTGGCAATGATGTGAACAAAAGGGAACCCTGGTTCACTGTTGGTGGGAATGCAAATTGGTGCAAATACTGTGGAAAATAGTTTAGAGGTTCTTCACAAAATTAAAAGTAGAAATACCATATATCCAGGAATACCACCACTGGGCATTTTTAACCAAAGTAAAAGAGAACACTAATTTGAGAAGATATAAATATATATGCACTCCAATGTTTATTGCAGTGTTGTTTTTTGATTTTTGTTTTTTGTTTTGTTTGTTTTGTTTTTTTTACAGTAGCCAAGGTGCGGAAATAGCCCAAGTGTCCAGACATAGATGAATGGATAAAGAAGTGCTATCCAGCCATAAAAAAAGAATGAGATCGTGACATTTGCAGCAACATGGTTGGACCTAGAGGGGATAGTGTTAAATGAAATGAGTCAGGGAAAGACACATGCCATGTGATTTCACTCATATGTGAATTTTAAGAAACAAAACAAACGATTAAAGAAAAAAGAGGCAAAATGAAACAAACTCTTAAATACAGAGAGCAAACTGGTGATGGCCAGAGAACAGGTGGGTGGTAGATGGATTAAATGAATGAGGGGGACTGGAAAAACGAACGTGCAGTTACAAAATAAGTAAGTCACGGAGGGGAAAGGTGGATCATAGGGAATATAGTCAGTGGGATGGTGCTAACTGCTTAGTACAACGGTGACTACATTCACTGTGGTGAGCACTGGTTAATGTATGTGGAGAGCTGTTGAATCATCGTGTTGTACACCTGAAACTAATGTAACACTGTGTGTTAATCACACTTCAGTAAGAAAAATCAATCGATGATCAATCAATATTTTGAAAAAAATGACCCCTTTAACCTTTCTTTTAATGATCTAGTAGAGTAATTCTCTATTAATTGAATAAACTTATTTCCCACCCCCGCCACAAGTCTTGTGGGCTATAGGTAGGCTACCAGTGTAATTTCATATTTTACTTCTTTGGGGGGGAAAAACACTATCTTGTCATTTTTAGTTCTCCAAATACCATAGAGTGATTTGTATTAGGTTCATGAAACATAAAATATTAAAGTGAAAACCATTGTCTTTTCTAGTTTAAATTAGCGGGTTTATATCCAAATTTCTTGTTTCTTCAACAGTAATTTTTGTTTTTCCTTTCTACGCTCCATCAGCACATTAGTTAGGCTTGCATTATTCTCTTCCGTTACTTTTCACTGTGGAAATTAAAGCTATACATGACTTTAAAAATCTCCTTATCAGAGTACACATCAGTAAACCCCAACCATAAGTGTCTGGAACCAAGCTAATCAAGATTAATGCATTCATTTAACAGATGGTTACAATGTTATTAAAATGCAAATGATTGGTTTCTGCTAATTGTTCAACATCAGAAACAATTAATCAGGGCATTTTTTTCATTTTCTAATAGCCTTTGTAGAGTTTACCTTCACAGATTAACATAAAAGACAAATATGTAAATTTCTCTCACTAACCCCAGGAGAGTCAATCAACTTGAAAGAAAAGTAAAATAATGATTATATATTTATACTAATGGGAAGAATCCTTTTAGTACTGTAATTTGCTCCTGAATTGTTTTGCACCCAATTTAACTAGTCTCCATATAATTATGTTTACCGGAATATCTGTTCAAACGTAATGGGATTTGGTGCCTTATTTTGAGTCAAAAAAGATAATCTGTTGGAAATAAATACACTGAGATATGATGGGGTTCTCACTAAAACAGTAACACTGTAACATGGGGGTAAATAACATTTCAGATACACCCAATAATGTGAAATTAAAGCCCAAAATATTTCATCTATTCTTTCTTTCACTCAATAACTTTTCTTTCTTCTTCTTTTTTTTTTTAATGTTAATTTAATTCTGACAGAGAGAGAGAGAGACAGAGTGTGAACAAGAGAGGGACAGAGAGAGACAGAGACAGAGAATCTGAAGCAGGCTCCAGGCTCCAAGCTGTCAGCACAGAGCCTGATGCGGGCTTGAACTCAGGAGCTGTGAGATCATGATCTGAGCCAAAGACGGACGCTTAACCAACTGAACCACCCAGGCACACCTCACTGGATAATTTTCTATTGAATGATTCATTGTATTGGTTTTGTTCCTCTGATAAGCAGAGACTAAAATGTAATAAGATATGCAACAGATGTATTGGGGGAATACTGGTGGACAACAAAAGGAAAAGGGAGTGAATAAACAGGGAGTTTCAGATTAGAACACAGATCCAAAACCTGTTGCAGATGGAAGGAGAATTGGATGATAGGAACCACACCTTGCAACACGGTTATGAGAATATCTTGGCTGGACCACTCTACGGACCCAGAATGATAACTCATCAGAGGGTCCGTATGTAATTTCTACTACAGTACAAAATTTCAAGCATTAGAAACTAGTATAATCAGATCTAAACTCCCAATCTTTCCTTCTCTAGCTCTAACTCACTATCCATCTAACTATTTACGAAAATTGGTGATTTAAATTCCAAATAACCTTGAGAAACAATACAGTGTATACTAAGTCTGTACTGAAAGGTATTGTTTGCAACTGAACTCCATGTTCCACATATACTCAGATCAGTAAAAGTTACAGCAAAACTATTGCATCTTTGTCCATGAGACTACTTGTCACAGCTAAAGTTTTTGTTTTGTTTTGTTTTTGTTTTTTTTGAGGGGACGATTTTGCAAGGCTTGTATCTTGCAAAGCAGATACACATCTCTGGAACTATAGTTTGGCTTCATTTACTTTAAATACACTCAAGCATATTGTTTTTAGATTTTGATTTCCTGACATATTTTAGGACAACACTGCTCCTTGATAACTAAATAAAATGAAGACGACTGAGGCATTTTTTTTTTCTAAATGATAAACAAGCATTTAAAATTAGGGACCAGAGTCAACTGTTAGATTATGTCTTAATATGTTAAGTGACAATTTGAGTTGTCCTACTTAGGAAAAAAAGAAGGTTATATATAAGGATATACTTTTTATAAATAAAGTTATGCAATTAAAGCAAACTGACTTTGCAATTCCTTTACAATGTTGACTTGCAAATGACATAATGTCATTCTAAATCTTCACTAACAAATAATATTCATTACTACATACTCAACTTGGCTATTGTCTGTACATTATTTTAAGAAAAGGTTAGTGTTGGGGCCCTGGGCGGTTCAGTCAGTTGAGCATCCAACTTCAGCTCAGGTCATGATCTCATGGTTAGTGCTTGATCTAGCAGTTCCTGAGTTCAAGTCCCACATCAGGCTGGTGTCGAAGTACCCTTTAGACAAATACGTATCTTTCAAAATGATCAATATAATCTCAAAATTAAATGTATTTTATCTGAAAATTATGACACTAACCCTATAATATAACCCTATATTATATTGTTTTAACCAGCATAACGGATCCTTACCAAAACTTTCAAATTTTAAAAATATGTGCTTATACTTATTGAATCTATATAGTGATTACCTATGCATTTGTACTTTATAGTTTTCACTTTTGCTACCTATCTGGTCACATGGTTTTCTTCAATTGTAATGTTTACTATTAAATATGTAATATGTTTGTTATTAAATATTAGAATTTAAAATAAAAATAAAAATGGCATCCTATATGTAATCAGTATATTCAAGATCAAAGTATGTTATTATTCTTAAAATATATGAACAAAATTTTAAATGCAATATGTAAATTTGAGTGTATAAAATGTATGCTAAATAAACCAGGTGATTTTTTTTCACATTTTCTCATTGCCTTCTACTTTCTCTTACATAATCTAGTGATGATATATTCTATGTCTATTTTACAGATCAAATAGCTACATGTTAAAAAGAGCAAGTGTAATATGCATATTAACACAGATTGTAAATTGTTTATCCAGAATTAAAAACTATTTTTGACCACGCTCAGTATTTTATTAATTTGGTGCACTTTTATTTTAAAATATTCTATATTTGCTTTACATTTTAATGAAAGCTGGTTGACAATTTAAGTAATAATATGTAATTTTCCATTTTTTATATGTATCTGAAAGACATTGGTTTTTAACACTGAATTAATATTATGCCAAAATTTCTGGTGACTCTCCAAAGAGTGAAAATAATTCACCTTTTTTACATTCAAACCATATAATAATGGCTTTGATAAGTACAAAGATGTAAAAACTGGCTAGGTTTATACAGTTGGGCTTTTATAATATTTTTAAGGAACAAATAGTTGGACATAGAGTTTTATAACAAATTAGTGTCATACAGTTTTACAGTGACAACTAGTCCCATCACAAGCAAAGCAGACATTAAGATACGCAAGAGCCACAGATTCTTATCCGCTAAGAAAACCTAGACAGGAATCCAATCCTTATCTGGTGATGAGTTGTAAGCATGGAACTAAAATAAGAGATTTAGATTTATGTTAAACATAACTTGAAAAATAGACCAATTCACTCAACTTATGTGAAGAATCATCTTGCAAAGAAAAAAATCAAACTTTACTTTTTTTGCATTTCTATTACAAAGCATTCATAACAAATGTCCTAACTGACATATTCTTTGTTTAGGTGTCTAAATATTTCAAAGAAAACTTTCTCTAAGAGACATACAAAAATGCACTTCTAGACTCTGCAATATCTCTATGGATATATTTGAATTTGCATTCTAATTGTTATGCTAATCTAGCCACCTAAAACAGATACTCACAATTTACAAAACCACATATACTGAGGTCTTTTAATTTAGACTATGACCTTGAAAATGTAAATAATTGCATCTTTCTTTGTATTCATGACATATAGTGTTATTTTAATTGTTTGGAGATAATGAGAAACAAAGATAGGTGGGCTTAATTAATACAGCAAGCATTGCTTCCAAAGAAGACAGATCAACTTCAAGGCTAATTGGCAAAAGTTTGAGGAGAACAGAAATGGCAGACTTGTAGCCACAGGTTAGACATATCCCCAGCTCTCGAGTTTGACTCACACAGGATTAAAACAATGGATAATAACTAGTTGTATATATATAAATACAAGAAATTGCAAGAAAATTCTAGACTTCTGGTATATGTTGAAAAATGTAAACTGTCAATATCAGTCTATTGTTCCATTTGGAAACAACGTGTTGGAACTGAATATCAACGAGGCCACTTATGTTGTTAAATGTCCTTCAGTTACCACTTTATGGATTGTTTCATTAGTTTATCCTATAGACATTTGGAATGATGATCCATAAAAACAAACAAAAAAAAGTTGGCAATATCTAACTTATATAGCATACTTGATGTTAAACATGCTGCATTAAAACCAAATTTGTTTTGTCAAATAGTACCATTCATTTATTTTAAAATTTGCTGTTTAATTTTATTCATTTTATGGTTTCATTTGATATTAATATACACTTCCTCTTTTGGAAATGAATGCTTTCTTTCAGCCTCTGAATGCCATTAAACTTAAAGTGAGTTTCTTGTAAATAGTATATACTTGAGCCACGGTTTTATTTGTTGGTTTTGTTTGTTGCTTTTGTTTGTTTGCTTGTTAAAGTGGTATATTTACATCATTTACATTTAAGGCACTTATTGTGCTCTTAGGGCTTAAGTAAGCTATTTTACCATTTGTTTTCTGTTTGTTTCCTCTGTTTCCATTTCTCTGTTTCTTTTTTCTTGTTTTCTTGTGTGTCATGTGAACATTTTTTAAGACCCTTTGATTTATTTGTAGCATTTTTGAGTGAGACACTTTGTAATATTTTTTTTGGTGGTTGTTCTGTGTATTTGTTCACAACAAATTAGCATAGGGTAGGTGGCTTAAACAACAAACATTTATTTTTCACGGTTTTGGAGGCTGGGAAGTCCAAGTTTATCTGACTCCAGTGATAAAATGATGGGTGTCTTTTATTGTTCCACAGGTCCCAGAGGCTCTGTTTTGTTTGGTTTTGTTTTAACTTCTTTTTACTTTATTTTATGCATTTTCAAAATTGCCTTTAATGATTACTTTACTTTTATTATTACTTTTTAAAAATTCTATTAGAGGCGTCTGGGTGGCTCAGTTGGTTAAGGGTCCAACTTCGGCTCAGGTCATGATCTTGCGTCCATAGGTTTGAGCTCTGCATATGGCTCTGTGCTGACAGCTCCCAGCCTGGAGCCTGCTTCGGATTCTGTGTCTCCCTCTCTCTCTGCCCCTCCCCCACTCACACTCTGTCTCTCAAAAGTAAATAAACATTAGGGGCGCCTGGGTGGCTCAGTCAGTTAAGCAATCTGACTTCTGCTCAGGTCACGATCCCATGGTTTGTGAGTTGGGGCCCCATGTCAGACTCTGTGCTGACAGCTCAGAGCCTGGAGCCTGCTTCAGATTCTGTCTCCCTCTCTCTGCCCCTCCCATGCTCATGCTCTGTCTCTCAATAATAAATAAAAGTTTAAAAAAAAAGTTCAATGTTGGCAGCCCTTGTGGTCTTTTCTAATTCATGTTGTGATTTTCCTTGTTTTGGGCATGATGGGTGATTTTTAAATATATCCTGGACATTTTGACATTTATTTAAGTAGTTTGGGACATATTTATTCATTTATTTAGTTGCTTACGTACACATTCATTCCTTGACTCGTTGATTCATTTATGCAACCATTCACCCCATTGAATTGTATTATGCAGACAGATCATGGTATACTTGTGAGGGCTGTTGTGACAATGACATCAATGTGCAGAGCCTGTACTGAACTACATTGGTCTGGTTGGTTGGTCCTTGTTCATTCCACCTGGGAGGGCAGAGGAGCTTCTCTGAGCCAGACCTTGTGTGGGGTAAGAGTCTCCAATCCACAAAAATGATAACGCTTCCTTAGCAGGTGTTTCTTGTGGCAGAATATTCCCCTCAGTGACAAAGAGTTCTTTATGAGCTGCACATTAATGGCTATACGATAGCCCTCCTGAAAGAGGGCAGTCTCAGGTGCGATAGGAAAGGACAGTGTTTCTTCTGGCTGCTTACTGTCAGGCAATCCTCATTACTCATTCTGCTAGCCTTCTCTGGTAGTGTTGTCAGGGCCCTCAAGTCAGTTCAGCAGACAAATGAGTCTACCTGGGCCATTTTCTGTTGCCAGGTTGGATGTCCAAAAGCCCAGGCCTGAGTTGCCTTCTTCCACTGGCCATACTTACTTTCAGAGTATAAGAAAGATTCTAAGATGGTTCCTCTAGTCTTTGGGTCTCTAATCAATTTGCCAACTCTTTCTACTTTTCACAGGTCTCTTTTAGTTGTCTCTTGGATTATTTCTAGGAATTATACCTATTCTTAGAGAAAGGGTGCAAGCAGATATTTGTCTATGATGTTTCAGATGGACCAAATATAGCCATGTCTGAATATCATTTGCATAACAACTCTTCATCTTTTGCTTTACTTTGTTGGCTTAGTTTTTCAGGTATTTTGTTTGTTTTACGTGAGCTGTGGTCCTAGTTGGTTTACATCAAATCTAGATTTAAATATTTTTTGCAATGTATTTATACTGATACTGGATACCTGTTAACTTTTCATTTCTTGTTTTGGTTATGTATTTTAAAAGGATTAATCCATTCCTTAAATGTGAGAAACATTACATTAGGTGCAGTAGATGTATTAAAACTTGGGCTTTCTCAATATATTAAATCATATTATAGCAAGATTTTGCTGACCTACGAGACGTTTAATCTCTTTAAGGTGACTCAACATTACTTCTCAATTCTGTCATGCATACATTTTACAGTTGAACTCTCAAAAATCAATAATGCTTTCCTCATTTCAAGTGTCTTTAACTCACATTACTGGAACCATTTGTTATATGCAATACCATGATTAATCTTAATGACCATTCTACATAATAGGTTTTGTTATGCATTTTTCATAGACATTCAAAAAGGTTAAATAACTTGCCTGTGGTTGAACAGAGATTGATTCACATTGCTTTCATTTTAATCCTCTTTTCCCACGATAAATTTTAATGAATATACCCGCATAGAAAATTTCTTAAACTAAAGTTTTTGATCATGCCATCTTGAGAAACTTGGAAAGAATAAATGTCAATTGTGTTTGTAAATGCCTATTACTATGATAAAATTGCTAGGACAACAACTTTTGTGCGTAACAGATGCCGACGATAATGTTTTACTTCCTAGTATTAGTAATCTGCTTCTGTAAGCAAGGTCACATAAAGGTAAGCACTAAAGAAAGTGTTTTCCTCAATTATATGATATTGCCTCTTATCTTCAGAGGCAGAAGTGGCTAATGTTAATTTTTGATTAAACAGTAATTTCAGTGGAAGCTCTTCTTATCTATTTCAATCTAACCAAATCTTAAATTAACTGATGCTTCCTATGGCTTCTAAAACAAATATTTACTGGATGCCTTTAATATTGATTTTTCTCCTGATACACCTATGTTTTTTCTCCCACTCTTTGAGTGAAGTGCCTACCAAGAATCAGTTATGTCTTTTCCCAAACCTGGTTATACAAGTTACATATTATATTGGCAATACATATTTTAATTAAATGGTAGCAAACCTAGTCTATGTGTACAAAGTATTTTTCTCTTTAAAAACTACTTTAAGTATTTTTTAATGTTTATTTATTTTTGAGACAGAGAGACAGAGCATGAACGGGGGAGGGTCAGAGAGAGAGGGAGACACAGAATCTGAAGCAGGCTCCAGGCTCTGAGCCATCAGCACAGAGCCCGACGAGGGGCTCGAACTCACGGAACGTGAGGTCATGACCTGAGCCGAAGTCGGACGCTCAACCGACTGAGCCACCCAGGCGCCCCTAAAAACTACTTTAATATTGTGTAACTATTTATAAATTCAGTCAACAACAATACTACTAAATTAGGTATTTGCAAGAAAGCATCACAATATAGGAAAAAGTAATAAATATTATAGAATTATGTTCTGATTGGCTTCACAGATACTTTTAGGTTCTTCTCAAAATATTTCAAAGCCATTGAAACTGGACATCAGACTTTGCATTGCTAATGCGGTTTAAGCAAGAAAATGGAGTGCACGATTGAAGGAATCTTGCCTCAAAAATATTTTTACATTAGGAGACAATATTAATGTATTGTGCATCCTTATTCAAGATATCCTGTTTCACTGTTCCCTTCCATTAGTCAAATTCAAATTTTGGGCTTTCTTTATCTCTTCTTTCTATTAACTTTCACTTTCACTTATCTTGCATTCACTTGCATTAAATTTCACTTTTTTACTCTTTAATATGTAGTGAACAAATTAATTCCAAAATACTTCATCATCAAAGAACAATCTGAGCCGTTCTTTATATATAGAAGGATTCCATAAATCTTCTGTTTCGCAGTGTTTCCAATAGAATGCTGAAATAAAGAATATATTCCAAGTGATGGAATTGCTGCATCAAAAAATACCATCTTTTTAAGTTTTAATACCTACTACCAATTCTAACCTCCAGGAAGTATATATCAGTGTATCCTGACAGTAATTTATAGAAGTGAGTATTTAGAGTTGGCAACTCTAACAACTTGGTCAACACGGTTGGTTTCCTTCATGATTTTCTTATTCTCATCAAGCCTAGGGATATTATTGAAACTCACGATGATCAATCACCACATTCCCTAAGCTTTTCTGATACTGACCTAAACCATAAACTTGATTTCCTTCAGTGTTTGTCTCTGGATTCTCTATGGTTCCAAAAATCTATGTCCAGCCCAAATATCTATTTTCTGTCCCAAGTTCTAATGGTATAGTTTCTATATTTATGCTGATTGGACAAAGTGATACAGAGAATCATATTTGAGATTCTACACTTTTGACTCCTTTACATTAAAGGTACAACTATCTTTGGCTATCATCCAATTAATTATCACCCAAACCATGTATGAGCCTAGAATGTCCTTCAGACACTGGGACTTTAACAAATCCTCTGCTCCCTGGTGAACAACTTCTGTCAAAAAATTAATTTCCCTTCTCCAATCCTCATTCCATATGCTAAATATTGAATCATTTCCAGGTCTTCCTTCTAGCTCTATTATTTCTATATTCTCTGTTAGAGTCTTCCTTTCTCCCAGCAAGGCTTAACCACAAATAGAAGTTCAACCTTAGATTACCTGTAAAAGTTTATGAACGTTTCAAATCTAACAAATTACTCAAATAAATATATAAATTACTCAAATATGCAAATATCCATATAAAATAGATGGTGGAATTAAAGGAGTAAAAGATAGGCTTCAGATTTAGAACGCTTCATCACTTACTAGACAATAACTTTATCACGTCTTCTCCTACAGGTTCAGTACCCACAGAGGATCAAAGTCTCACATACAATAGATACGAGTAGGTAAACATTACAAGCAGGAAAATATTACCCTATAATTAGAAATGTGCAATGGATTTTAAAACAATGTAATAAGGAACTTGTGAAAAAGAAACTTACCATAAGGAAGAATAATTTTTCTCCTTGTGATAAATCCCTATTTATTTGGCTCCTTAAATTGTCTATGGGGTATGTGAAGATATCTCCATATTTTAAAAATTGGTTCTAATCAGCTGAAAGGTAATGTCAGAATCTCTGCTCTGGGGAAAAAAAAAAAAAGCCCTTAACAAGGACTCTCTTTCACTTCCCACTCTACAGGGTTTAACAGATCGCTTCAAATCAGCACTAAGAGAAGTAAAAAAGAAATATGTCTTCATATTTATCACAACTTAAGATGAATATTAGTCACAATCCTCCATAAGCCCACACTAACATGCTCTTTCTTGTTCTCCCATATACCACTCATTTATCCGATTTTACTCAATGAATGTGAGGATCTTATAAATTCTCAACTTGCTACCAATGCTCATCTGTCTCTTGTATTTTAAATATCATGTGCCCCACAAGTCCTTCATGTATTCAGCACTGATTCATATCTCCTGCGAATACTTTGAATGCTTATTATACAATAGACACTGTTCCAACCAAAGAGCGAAGAGATCAATACCAAAATTTATTTCTCTCATACAGATTCTATTACAGGATATGAATAAAAATAACAAGAACATACCAAGGAGTTGAAACTGGTATGTAAATAAAGGATGTAGGCTAAGAGAGACAGGGTGGTTGACTTTTAATGTTGTAAAGAAGAATGTTATCAGGTGGTAATATTTGAAGAGGAAAACATATTTGACTTGACAATGTCAAGGTAAAGGCATTCTTTGGAAAGGAAAAAGAAATCGTTAGAGAACAGGCCATAATTTTCCCCAAAGCTTGGTAAATGTATGGAAACAAAGAAGGCCAATTTGGTTAAAGCCTGAGGGGTGGAAGAGACCCCACACTCTAAAGTCTGGTTGGCAGGTTTGGGCTTGGTCACGGAGGTTCTTCTGGAAACCTAACCAAGAATCATGGATTTTATTGGTGTTTAAAGGAGAACCAACAGATTTTTTTTTCCCCTAAATTTCAGTATAATTAACAAACAATATTCTAGTAGAAGATATTAATGACAGGGGAGAAATGACATAATGAGTTATGTTTGACGTATCATTTTGACTGCCATCTTGTGAACTGGTTGTAGGGGAGGAGGATCGGGCAAGTGTGGAAGCAACATAAACGGATGTTTGGGGTGAGATATTGTCTGTTCGTAAGTGAGGGAACAAAATATTAGATGCAGTTCCTGACTTCCAGGGTGTTACACACGACTCAGGGCATGTGCCCATTCCTCTGCAATAACTGCTCATCCAAGCCTCATGGTTCAGTAGCGTCACTCCTACCTCCAAGACCTCCTGGGTCTCCTCCCCGAGCTTCCACTTCTTCCTGCAACCCCCTAAAAAGTCAGTTGAAGAAAACAATCTCCTCTTTTAAACTCCCCTAGTATTTTATGTGTATCAGGACATTAAGCAAAAATGTTCTTTAAATAATATCTCATTTTTAAACATACTAATTACAAATTTTTTTAATGTTCCTTTACTTTTGAGAGAGACAGAGGCGGAATAAGAGTGGGTGAGGGGCAGAGAGAGAGGGAGACAGAATCGGAAGCAGGCTTCGGGCTCTGAGCTGTCAGCACAGAGCCCGACGTGCGGCTCGAACTCACAAGCTGTGAGATCAGGACCTGAGCTGAAGTCGGCCGCTCAACCGACTGAACCACCCAGGCGCCCCTAATTACAAATATTTTTTAAGGAAAACACTCTGAGTCGCTTTCACGTCTCCACATGACTCTCAATGGTGCCTTGGAGACCATTATGCACTACTAGTAAACGTTCAAAAAGGACATGCTTGGGGGGGAGCAAGGGCTCTTATACAAGATGGCAGGTAAGAGTTGAGAGGCTAGTAGGAAGCAAGCGCGTGACCTGTGGAATAACACTGTCTCTGAGGACCTAAAGACAAGTCCTTCCATGACTTAGCGTATCATGCCTGAGGCTGGAATGCTGCAGTGTACTGTGGGAGCACACAGGAGAAAAGGCCCCAGCGGTTGGACAAGGCTGCCATGATAACAACGGGCAATGTTTAACCATGGCCATCCAGTTAATCTCTCATCTTCTATGTCTCTCCCTTGACAGTCCATTCTAGTCACACTGACTTCTCTCCTATTCCTCAAATGTGCTGATCACTCTCAGGTCTTGGCACGGACCACCTTCCCTGCTTTGATGGTGTCACCAAAGAATCAATTTGTCTGTTTTCTCACATCACTCCCTGTCCTGCACGTATGTCACTGCATCAGAATGACCATCCCTAACTGTGTTATACGAAATACTTCCCATTCGATCCCTAATCCTCATTTGATTGTTTTCCTTCATACATAGCATTACACATACTCAATCTTTGTTTGCCTTCTGTCTCCAGGGGTGGGTAAGGTTTGTGAAAGCAAAGGCTCTATCTTGCTTTGTCAACCTACACAGCACCTAGAGCTTTGCACCTAGAATGTTTGTAACATCACTGAATGAATAGTTGAGTGGATGAATGCGTGAAAATGACCTCCGTGTAATGTTCCAGGATCTGATGAGAGTCTGCTATAAATATGAGGAAAGAGAAAGGGAAATCCAAGCAAAGCTAGTAGTATCTTGATAGGTACCTCCAGGGCATTGTAGAGAGTTCATTGTGTATCAATGAGTATGAAGGGATGGACCTCAAGGAGAGATCAGGCGTGTTGACCTTAGACAAGTAACGTCAACATGTTTTCATTTCCTCTTGAGAATAAATGGTGCATTACAGTGGCTTCAGCTTTACATTTTAGAAAGGAAAAAAAAAGTCGCATCTTGTGGAAACCAGATACTGGAATTAGAATTGATCAAATTCTGTGTTGATAGCTTTGCTGTAGTTGTTAATGGCGAAATAGGTATATGGAGCCCAACTTTCTCTGTTTAATTTCCACAGATGGCAAGTCCATTCTCAAAAATGATCTTTCAGATGAAGAATTACAAAACCCTGTAATTCCTTAGATTACTGTCAATTACATGACCAATGCACAAAATGCTCGAGAGAGCCTCAGAAATGCACATTTGAGAAGTGACCTGACATTTTATTATATAAGATTTTAGCGGGGCGCCTGGGTGGCTCAGGCAGTTGACAGTCCGGCTTTGGCTCAGGTTGTGATCTCACAGTTTGTGGGTTCGAACCCCACATCAGGCTCTGTGGTGACAGCTTGGGGCCTGGGGCCTGCTTCAGATTCTGTGTCACACTTCTCTCTCTGCTCCTTCCCAGCCTGTACTCTGTCTCTCTCTCAGGGATAAATAAACATTAAAATAATAAAAATAATAATAATGTTTTTAGATTTCCTAAATTTGGAATTATGACTGTCAGTAAAGGATAATTGCTTTAAATAAATGGTTTTTTTAGAATGTTATTTTCCTTGTTAGCCTTCATTCAAAAAAAATAGCAATATGCTTGCAGTAGATTTCTCACATTATTCTCACTAATATTTATTTATTTGTTTATTTATTCATTTATTTATTTATATTTCCAAGTTATCTGACAGAGCAAAATTGGCCACCTTTCAGATGAAATTAACCTAGATTTTTAAGTACAGATAGAACTCAAGGCTGACTTTGAAATGTGTTCATTAATTTTATTAAATTTATTGGAGGCTGATTTTGAAATATGTATACGTTTTTTAAAATTTAACAAGGGTTCAGCATATTGATAATTTCAGAGGAAATAATTTCTGTGAAATGTATATATCCCTTAAATAAATTAGGGTTATACTGAAAAGAACACAAAAAAAACTAATACACATGAATAAAAGAATAGTCAATGAGAAGCAATTTGAGATAAATTATGTTCATCTACCTTTTTCATGAACTGTAAGAATTACATATAAATCACTTTTAATTTCGATAAAAGAATGAAGCTGTAAAAAGGTGCATCCTTTCTACATCACAGCCTTTCCACTGTTGACAGTTCATTCTTTCTCAAAATTTTCTCTGCGGCTCCGTCCACATAACTCATGTGAAATCGTTTTCAAATCACTGCCATCCTAATCATTATGTTGATAATCCTGCTGACGTATAACATTAAGAACTAAAACTACTTTGCATCTGTCTCACACATAACCGATGCATAAACGCTCTTACCTTCCTTATGAAATACAATACATTCACCTGAATTGTTGCACGGTTTTTAGCGACCACTTAATAAACAGAAACTAGTCGAATCAAACCTCTAAGTGTCTTTCAAACAGTTTTGCAAAATCATACATGGAATACTCAGTGGAATTTGAGTTTTAGATCTAAAACTCTAGTTTTTAGAGAGTATGTCTCACATATTGCATGGAACACATTTATACTTAAAATACTACTTGGGGGCGCCTGGATGGCTCAGTTGGTTAAACAACCGACTCTTGACCTCGGCTGAGGTCATGTTCTCACAAATCCTGAGATCAAGCTTCGTGTCCTGCTCTGAGCTGTCAGCGCTTGTGATTCTCTCCTTGTGTCTCTGCCCCTCTCCTGTTCACATGTGCGCTATCTCTCTCTCTCTCTCTCAAAATAAATACATAAACTTAAAAGAAGTATGTAAAACACTATTCGTTCCTTATCTGAAATTCAAATTTAAGTGGGCATTTTTCATTAGGAATTTTTGTTTAACCTGACAACTTTACTTTCCCATGATCTGCATTAAGGATAAGCTCTCTTCAATCATATTTTTCAGGAAATAACATTGACCTAAGTGCTAGATTTTTACATTTTTCCTTAATGGACTACAAATTGTTTTGTTTTGTTTTGTTTTTTTCTGGCAGATTACAATTTCCTGGAGTGCTGAAACTGTGTTTTACTGATTTGTGTTTTCATCAGAGTACCAAGAAGATTTTCTTACTGACAACAGAATTCTGATATTTCCTTATCAGTATGAAATAAAAATATAAAATAAATTCAAACCATTCATATGTTGATGATAGGTGTTTATTTCAAGAACATGGAATTTTCTGGAAGCCCAAGAAAGGATGAGTGGCTAAGAGATTTAAGTATCGTGGTAGGTGTTAAGGTAACTATTGCAAGGCAGCTTAAAGTTACCTCAAGGAGACAAAATGGTTACATTGCAAGCAATCCAAAAAAACAGAAAGTGGATTGTTATTAACATAATAGTTTGGTCAGGTATCCATCAGGGGACTAGACGATAGTTATTCCATTTGCTTTCATTATGTTTCCACTACTTATGCCACAATGACTTCGGACACCTCAGTTATTCAACATGGTCCTTAGATTAACGATTTTCACATAAATTACCTGTCAAAGGGGTAACATTTTGGATGTACTTTGTTTAGTAAAGTTCATTTGATTGATTTTGTGTTACTCTTTTTAGTGTGAATATTAGAAAATTCAAAATTATATGTTGGTATGTATTATATTTCACACTAGACATCACTGTGTTAGTAGTGTTGAATTTAAGTTCTGACAAATGGTAGCTCTAAATGAGAGATCTGTTTTTATTTGCTCTTTTAACACTTAGAAAGAAACTTCTCTTCTCTCTCTTTTTTTTAATCTCGTTTGTTTTGGTTCCTTTACCTTTTTAAAAAAAAATGAAGCAGGAATAAATATAAGACCTAATTATACAAAAATGAATTTGTTTTCAGAATATATTTCTCATTTCATGCATAAATTAGTAATAATAATTTGACATTTATTTCCATACAGTAATTTACCAGAAATGTATCAAATTAATAAAGAACCAAAAACATGTGTCAGCTCTTTTAACTGTCCACAATTTGCATTTTACTACATTTGTTCCTCTGAGAAAAGCGTTTACATAACACAGTTTAAATTATCATGCTAAACTAAAATGAACATTTATTTCATGCTTTATTTATAATGTGGTTGACACCTAAACACTGTGAAATAAAGAATCCTACTCCTAATAATATTTCTCTTGGTTAATAAAAGTTTGCTAAATAATCTTTTTAGCATTCCCTATGAAAATGAGAGCATTTATTATTTAAGAATTAGTATGTGTTAACTATTTCATTTTCTGCAAACTAAACCCCTACAGGAATCTTGCTATTAAATCACTAGCTGCTATTTAGCAATTGTAGACAAACTTTGTGAACACGCGCTAGGTACAAATGCCTTTACACTTCACGGATCAAGGTTAAATCCATCTTGTCTCACTGTCCAGGTGACTTAAGGCATCAGAAGTATTCAGAGATCATTCATTATTTCTTTGTCTTTTTTAGCGTTGTTTAAATCCAAGTTAGTGAATAAATAGTGTAAAAGTGGTTTCAGTTGTAGATTTAGTGATTCACCACTTTGTTACAACATCCAACGCTCATCCCAACAGATGCCCTCCTTAATGCCCATCCCCCATTTAGCCCCTCCCCCACGCACCTCCCCTGCGGACACTCTGTTTGTTCTCTGTATTGAAGTTTCTTATGTTTGCCCCCCTGTCTGTTTTTATCTTATTTTTCCTCCCCTTGCCCTCTGTTCATGTGTTTTGTTTCCTTAAACCCTCTGCTGCTCTGTACATCTCATTTGGCCCAAAGCCAATAGCTAATAGCCCCGCTACAAAAAAAGTAAATGTTCGCGTGAATTTAGCATTTATTTTTGATGTTGTATGTAATTAATTAAGTAAACCTCCCAAGAGTTTTGTCAGGTAAGTAGTATTATTACCATGTTATCGATAGGAACCTAGACGTTTAAACTTGACGTTTAAACTTGCCCTCTGTTTTAAAATCGGAATTCACAGCAATAGACCCTGGACAATGGCACTTTGCTTAAAGCACTGATTTATGTAACATGAATATTATTTATTTGCCATTACACTGCAGCTAACGGTGCAATCTCCATGGATATTTTACAGTACTTAGAGATAATAATTGTTAGTAAATGCTATTTAATTGAGATGTGGTCTAAGTAAAAATGGAGACTTAAGTTATTGTTTGGTATACATTTTGCAGATATTTAATTTAATAATAAATATACAGAGAAACATATCTGTATTAGCTGAATATATCAGAATATATTATCTGAAATATATTTATTGAACACTATGTGGGCCAAAGGAACATTTGTACTGTTGCTCTACTGATAAGACCCTTGGATGTTTCGATCTAATTACTCGAAACATAAGATAACATTTATCACACAGTGATTTTTTGGTAATATTCTACCAGTGATTGTTATTTTTCAGTATACGATGTGATGTTCTTTAAGTAATTTATGATTGGAATTCAAATTTATAGGCCTGCAATTTATTGAATGTTATTTCCCTTCCTCTATCACATTTCCCCTTCCTTTACACATTAATGTAATTAGAAGTTGTTTTATAGCTCTGTCAGAATTGTTAAAATATTTAGTGCTTTAAAATATTAATCAGGAATCATTACATATTCATTTAAAGACTTTCTGACTAACTGACATGAAGGGAAATGAAAAATGAAATATCTCCCATAAAGCCATTGAAAGAAAATAAAACTATCTATAAAATATCCATTAGATGAAATGAATCCCTACGGTCCCCTGGACTTGAACTCATCAAACTTCATGATGAACGTTTCTTTGTCTTTTTAACGTAAAAATGTGTAGTTTTCAATTAGCAGACTTTTAATTTACTTTAAAATTGAAATTGCTAATTAATCAGTTTCAAACACTAAATTTTTGATACATTAGGGGCTTTACTCTCCTATCAAAAATGTGTATGGATAAGCCCTGCTTAAATAGTATTCATTTATATTGAGACAACTATTTGACTCATTTCCCCATTCAGATAAACTTTTCCATTTCAGAAATTTTCTATCTCCATGATTCTTTTCTTTGTTCGCATGCTCAACCATCATGGTTGTCATAGTGCCTCAACATGAATTAGTAAGTACTTTTATGGCATATGGAACATGAATGACCTAAATACGTGCCCCGTCCTGTAGATACGTTGGTTTGGCACGTGTGATGTTTTCATTTCAAAACCAACACCAGAAAAAGAAAAAGCAAACAGATTTGGAGTGTCCAATTCCTGAGCTGTTGTCACCATTTCAGCATGTTCTCTCCTTCTCCGGACAACACCTTCGTGTGCTCGCTCTAAGAGAAACTCACCTCTCCCCTGAGGACACTGCTCCCCCTGAGAAATGTATTCCCCACAAGGGATGGTCGTTTCAATTGTTTGTTTTTCTACTTTTTCTCACCCTTAGTGAGATAGAATTTAAATACAGTAAACTGCATGAAGTGTGTACAACATAATAAATTCTGACATACGCGTAGGTCTGTGGATCAATCAGCACCAAGTATCGAACATATTCATCCATCTTCCCCAAAAGTTTGCCCAAGCACCTACAGCTGTAAACTTGGTCCAGAACCCTCCACCTGTCCCAGGGGACCACTGATCATCATTCTGTCAGTTATGTGCTTTATCTTCTCTATTTTATTTTATTTTATTTTATTTTATTTTATTTTATTTTATTATTTTTATTATTTTTCTCTGGTGGCTTTGTATCCCTAGACCTTGAAGTGGGTAAGTCACTTTCATTTCCAGGTATTCTCTCTCTGCCTCCCTCTTTCTCTTGAATCTTTAAACAGATGTCCCATTTATTTGTTCCACAGTGTGTTCTCTGAAGTCTCGTGTCTATTTTAATATCTTTATATTTTCAGATGAAGAGAGATTTTTTTGAGTCCCAGAGGTGTTAAAAGGAAGCCTACAGCTTGTTCTGGAAGAAGCTCTCTGAGACCCAGGTGTTGACGGTGTCGCTTTCTCAGACACACAGCCGCACCACTCATGATGCTGTGTTCGTTCGCTCCCTTCCCACCACCTAGCCGGCAGACAAGGAAAACAAGTGTCAACCAGGAAAAAAGTCTGAATTCCACTGTGCTCTGTTTCAGGGTGAAGACTACGTGTCCCCAAATTTGTTTTCACCTAGTGCCTGTCCACTCATTTGAGCTGTACCTTGTATCACTCATGGGTCATCAATGTACTTCCCCCCCCCCCCCTTATAAGATTGATGGTTTGGAGAAATTCCTCCAAAACTGTAATATAGTAACTATGACGCGTAGTTCTCAAGGTAAGTTTTTGTGATATTTTTGACGCCACTTCCCCTTGGTATTGTACTAGTAACCAGGAGAGACTGTGACAAATTCCACTTGGCAAATGCCGCTCGAAACAGTAAATCTTCAAAGCAATATTGTATACCATTGTTTTGGGTGGATGCGGGTAGTTCCGGTAAAGAGACAGCAAAAGTACTCTTACATAGCCTAAATATTACTTGCACTTCCAAAAGAATGATGAATTTAAATGCATGCCCTAGCAAAAAAGGGCGTAATAACAAAATATTTTAGATATCTCTTCGAGAATGAGACTAATCCAAATTAACAGAGAAATAATTGTCCGTCTCTGTTGTTACATCTATTACCTAATTAAAGAATGAATAAAATGTCACAGCAGAGGGAATGACATTTGTTTAACAAGAAATCATTAACATTGTGTCTGTTCCTATTGAACTCGGGGAAAGCTATACAGTTGATTACATCTGATAATCCAGCAACTACGTTAGTTCGCTTTAATCCACAAACCACGTGAAAAAAGCCACGCATCAGTTCAACCTATTTTTTGGAAGTATAATTCTTATTTCACCTTAAAAATAAGTAGGTAGTAAAAAGAAGAGTTAGGACAAAATTTCATTAAAAAAATATGTTTTATTCACTTCTCAATTCTGGTGAAGAAATGGTTAGCCACGGTTATTTAAAAAAAGAGGCTTTGGGGCGCCTGGGTGGCGCAGTCGGTTGAGCGTCCGACTTCAGCCAGGTCACGATCTCGCGGTCCGTGAGTTCGAGCCCCGCGTCGGGCTCTGGGCTGATGGCTCAGAGCCTGGAGCCTGTTTCCGATTCTGTGTCTCCCTCTCTCTCTGCCCCTCCCCCGTTCATGCTCTGTCTCTCTCTGTCCCAAAAATAAATAAAAAACGTTGAAAAAAAAATTTAAAAAAAGAGGCTTTGCTTATAGGATTTAACAGTAAAATATATGAACATATGGTATCATTCATTTATAGTCCAGATTGATTATTATATATTAGAATTCTTAATTATTTCCCTCACTAAGATCAGTGATTACTGATCAAATTATCATCAGTAGAGGATGGAGTTGTTTACGTTATAAAGCTTTAAAATGTTTTAAAATTTAAAACTTCAAATTTAAGATTTAAAACACACTCAGTTATGTATCCTTTTGAGTAAAATTGAGTCCTTGCTATATTTCAGGATTATTCCCACTACAAATATAGTCTCTAGTTCTCTTTTTCTGTTTTTATTTTTATTTTTACCTCTCTATTTCCTAGAGTTAATTATCACTGCTATCAATAGATGCTTTCTGTGTTAACATGGGTTTAGTTTTTATTTTTTACTTATTTTCTGTTATATGTTTTTAACAGTTCTTCTAAATCTGAATCTAATGAACAGGATACTTTGGGAGGTTCAGATACTAAAAACAAAAACCATCATGATCTATTTTGGAGCCAGAGATCTTCAATGGAATTGAAAAATTCAGTGAGAATATCTGATTGTACTCTACATTTGCAAACATTAGGATAGATGAATACACTCAGCACAAAAACGAAGTGTCTCCTCAGCCTCTATTATTTTAGGTCTCATGAATTCTTTGTTGTAAGTGTCTCCTCAGCCTCTATTATTTTAGGTCTCATGAATTCTTTGTTGTTGCTAACAGATAAACTGTCTTCTTGTAATTACAATTTGGTGTCCTGCTGGGTCCAAGAAGTTTCTAGAAGGCTGGTAACTGATATGTAATGAAGTAGGTGTACTTAGGTTTGTTTTAATTGTTCATCTGAATTTTCCCTGGTTACTACTTTTACTTAACTGTGAGGTCACAACATGTGACCTATAAGGTTTATTATTTTAAGCACTGATTAAGGTTTACTTTGGGGGCATACGAATGATTGATTTTTTTCTATTGCTCTGTGATCAAAATTAAAAGTCTGATTCTGCAATTTTGAGGACGTTCACACACACAAATATACAAAAACATGTTTATGTCCAGTGGGATATGTCTCCATGAAGATACTGACAATTAAGTAGTGAGCCGGGTTCTCTCTTTTTGGGAGTTAAACTTTGTTGGAGAACGGTGAAGTCAGTTCACAGCTGAGAATTTAAGAAGTCAGCTATTTCTGCTTGTAAATTGCCCAATCCTTTTTACTAGAATCACTCACCCCACGCCAAAGTTGAAACAGTTAAACATTTCAGGAGCCTAAAGATACGTTGTGCAGTGGGAACTAGACATTTATCCTCTTTAGATTGGACATGGTCTCGAGGACACGCACTAGCATTTGCTCCTAATCAGGAAAAAATTGAGTGTATTAGACTGTGAGGTGGTGTATCAATTTCCAATCTGATGCAGGTGAATTTGACCACATGCAAGGGTAACTTTAGTTTCCATTTCAAGACCGCCTCCTATTTAATCACACTTGCTGATGCGACTCAATTACTACTGGTATTCGTGCCATCTCTGCTATTATAGCATTAATACCACCATTAATTAATTAATTAATTAATTAATACTACGTGCGCACTCATGGGGACACACATACACGCACAACATGCCCAAGTTTGGCTTACAGTTGACTGGTACATCTTTGTCTTTTTATTTTGACCTTTTTTTGTTTGTTTGTTTCTCATAGTAGTCAATGTAAACTATATTTTGCTATTTGCCTCAGTCAGAGAAACTATCTTTCCAAAACGATTAATGTGGTAATCTGACTTATTGCTACTATTCTAGGTCTACAATATAACATGATATGATATGATAGCATAAGTATCTGCCCCAATGTTCTACCCCAGTGTGTTTGAAATTATGGGGCGCCTGGGTGGGCTCAGTCGGTTGAGCGACTGACTTTGGCTCAGGTCACGAGCTCAAGATTCGTGGGTTTGAGCCCCGCGTCAGGCTCTGTGCTGACGGCTCGGAGTCTGGAGCCCGCTTCTGATTCGGTGTCTCCCTCTTCTCTCTGCCCCTCCCCCACTCATGCTCTGTCTCTCTCTGTCTCAGAAATAAACATTAAAAAAAATTTAAAAAAAAGAAATTAAGCAAGTCAGTATATTAATAAAAGGATTTGCCAATTTGCGAGTGTGTGTGTGTGTGTGTGAATTTCTTGAAGTAATGAGTTTTATTGTGGTGGTGGTAGTCATTGTCTACACATGAAAGAGAAGAAATGAATATGACTTTCGAGTACAAGTTCCAAAGCCCTGAGGTTATTAAAGCTCGCAGATAAGAGGGCTTAGCGATGTCTCTGTTCTACATTTTTCTCCTATCCTTATGTAGCCCCTTTGGAAATTTCCACACGTTTTCGGGCATATGCTGCAGCGGTGCCCATTGTCTTGATTTTGAAATAGGCATGGTAACATCAATATGGAGGGTCTTAACTTTCAGAGATAGAAACGTATGCAAGGTCTTGTGCTCTGTACTACACAAATTTATAATCTTCCAACTCCTATGCAGTTTAATACCAAAGGCACTCCACAGTGCTTTTTTTTTTCAGCCATGTTTGCTGTGGGCATGATGGGCAAACAACGATCACTGCGATTATTAAGCTAGAGTCACGGGAGGTCATGGAAGATAGATATTGACCAAACACATCCTGAGTCTGGTCGTCTGCATCTGACGCGTCAGGGATCCTGTGGTTAAGGTCTGCACTTGAGGCAATGCTACTCATAGCAAAAGGGTTGTCACATACGACGCTGTGGTTTTCGTGACTCCGGAGCTACCTGCTGGTGAATTCTGACTTCTAGGCTTGAGGAAATCTAGTTAATTATTTAACCAAGGTCTTGGAGTTTTTAAGCAGTGGAGCTGACATTCACTGTGATGGTCCCTGTCTTTGCCCTCTCGTCTCTCCTACACTGAGGCTTTAATTTAGCTTTAATTCTCCTCGGCTGCATTCATTCTAAAGATTTCCAAATGATATTATAATAAAGTCCAAAATATTTACTAAGGCCCACGGGCCACCCATGTGGCTGCCTGGATCTACTTCCCTGGTCTCATTGCCACGTCTCCCGGCCACTCTCTCTGCTCCGCCCCGGCAGATTGCCCTCTGAGTTGTGAACGTCCCGCATTTTTGCCTGTGTCAGAATCTTTGCCCAGGCAGCTCCCTTTGTCTGAGATTTATCCACTGCCTAGTGGGACCTCCTGTCCTACCCCAACTCCTGAAACTCTGGACCGCTGAGCAGGCCTCTCCCGGGTCTCAGATTAAACATGCCAGAAGGCATTTTTAGTTCACTTACGTGTGCTTGAGCAGTGATGGCTCTCCCTTTATTTCTCTAAATCTAAGAAAGAAAAATGTCTTTTTCATTTAAGAAGTTTGAAATTAGAATGCTATTTATAGCCAGGACGCACATTTATAGAGGTAGTTGGCTTTGTTACAGTGGTACCTTTTTTTCCTAAAAGCCTGCTGTTAAACAGTCATCTCATACCTTAAGAGATGCTAGAGTTTAAAACAACAACAACAACAATCGTGCAGTGATATTTCACAAATCGCCCTAAGTAGTCTTCACATATCTTATGAGGTTGTTGTTAGCACCATAGCCCTTCGTAAATGAGGAAACTGAAGCCAGAATGGAAGGCACTAAATGTATCACTAGGGTGAAACACAAATGAATAGATCGATCAAGTCCTTCATGAAAGTGAACCGCTCCTCTGTGACAATTAGCCTGTGCTTGCATATGTCAGATGGCTCTTGTTGCACTGCCTCTTACCCCTTCTAATGTCAGTTCCTGGTCGTGATGGGCTTTTTATCTGCTTCTCTGACCTTCCCACAAGACTGCTTACCTCTAGATGCCTGTTCTTTCGAGTCAGCCGGTGGAAGCTTTCTGCTGCCCTCTGCTGGCTGCAGCTAGCCTTTGGGATTCATTCTTCGGACGCCAAACCCATCTCAGAGCAAATCCAGAGCCAGAAACAAAACCAACTGAGGAGACACCACTGGGCCCATCACAACACTAAAAAATACTGTGTTCGATTATGAGAGTTGACATTACGTTGGTCAAATGAGACACCAATTCAATGCTGTTCCTTTCCCTTTTGAACATATCTGTGCCTGTACCTATGCAAGGGTAAGACTAGCATGTACCAGAAGCCATACCCTTCAAAGATTGGATGGTTGATGGCCTGTCCTTTCTTTCTGCCTGTGCTACCTTCTTATAAAATAAAATTTGGGAATGACATATTTAAAGTAAAGGCATTCATGGGGCGCCTGGGTGGCTCAGTCAGTTGAGCGTCCGACTTCGGCTCAGGTCATGATCTCACGGTCCGTGAGTTCGAGCCCCGCGTCGGGCTCTGTGCTGATGGCTCAGAGCCTGGAGCCTGTTTCAGATTCTGCGTCTCCCTCTCTCTCTGGCCCTCCCCTGTTCATGCTCTGTCTCTCTCTGTCTCAAAAATAAATAAACGTTAAAAAAAAAAGTAAAAATAAATAAATAAATAAATAAAGTAAAGGCATTCAGGGAAATTTTTACATAAAGGTTAAATCTTTATTGCAGCCTCTTGACCTGGTATATTCTGAGAAAAATGGCACACCATTCAGTAAGCCTTCTTAATAAAGCAAGAAACGTAACCTGTGAATCTATGACACGGCAGCGTTCCCGTCCTACTGACTGAATGCCATCTGCTTCGCCACACACATGTTCTGCGCTTCTATCCAAATCGACGTATGTTCCTGACGCATGTCATTGTCAACTACATGGTCATCCTCTCCCCAGCCTGGTAGGAACAATAATCACTTCTCCTATGCTGGTCACCCATTTCACTCAGGTAACTATTTTCTCCATATTCACTATTGGCAGGTGGCAGACACTTTTTTTCCCTACTTCTTTTTTATTTGTCTGGATTTGTTGAATTCCCTTTAGCGAACGGTATTACCTTTGTGGTTGAAGACGGCAAAAATTCCACGCCGATGAACGTTTATTCTGAGAATAAACAAACTAAATAAATGAACTACTTAATGAAGGGAAGCCCGTGTGAAGTTGGAAAGAGGAATGGCACAAAAGGAGGACAGCTTCAGCTTTGTCACTGCCAAGATATGGGTGACAGAATAAATATGTCACGTTGGTTTGTGGTCAGGATATGTCTCTCTCCCTCATTTTTCTAAAATTTATTTTTTATGGCTAGGGAAAAGAAACATTCACTTTTGATGACTAGTTCTATGAGTCATGAAAAATGAATATGGTTGTGTAAATACCACTGAAGTCAAGACACAGAAGTGTCATCACCCACTAAAATTTCTTCTTGCTCAAACCCAGCCTTCACTGCCAGCATCAATGGTTTCTTCTGTCTCCTGTACTTGTCCTCTTTTCAGAACATCATAGGGATGGAATCATAAAGTTAGTAACTTTGTGAATCTGATGTTTTTCACTTGGGATACGTGTGTTTGAGATTTTCGAATTATATTGCATATCAACAAATTCTGGGGACGCTGGGTGGCTCAGTCGGTTGGGCGTCCGACTTCAGCTCAGGTCATGATCTCGCCGTCCGTGAGTTTGAGCCCCGCGTCGGGCTCTGTGCTGACAGCTCAGAGCCTGGAGCCTGTTTCAGATTCTGTGTCTCCCTCTCTCTCTGACCTTCCCCCATTCATGCTCTGTCTCTCTCTGTCTCAAAAATGAATAAATGTCAAAAAAAATTTTTTTTAATCTTTTTTTATTACTGAATATATTTCAGTGTATGGATGTATCACATATTGTGTAGCCATTCACAAGTTGTTCTCTAGTGTCTGATAATTTAGAATAAAATTATTATAGGGGCGCCTGGGTATCTCAGTCAGTTAAACGTCCAACTTCGGCTCAGGTCATAATCTCGAAGTTCGTGAGTTCGAGCCCCGCGTCGGGCTCTGTGCTGACAGCTTGGAACCTGGAGCCTGTTTCGGATTCTATGTCTCCTTCTCTCTCTGCCCCTCCCTCACTTGTGCTCTGTCTCCTTCTTTCTCTCAAAAATAAATAAACGTAAAAAAATGTTTTTTAAGAAATAAAATTGTTATAATTAATACAGGCTTTGTGGGAACACAAATTTTCATTTCTTTTGGTCACCTGCCTAAGAGTAGAATGAAGTTTTCGGGTGATAAGTGTATACTTAAGTCTATGATTAACTGCCAGAAAAGTTATATCAAAGTGTGTGCAACATTTTTAATTCCCACAAGATATCTAAGAATTTCAGTTGCTCTGTATCTTTGCCAGTACTGATCATCATAATTAAGAATAGTTTCAAGATTACAATAGTTTCATAGTGATATTTCATCATGGTTTAGACTAGTATTGCTCGATTATTAATGATACTGATCACATTTTTGTGTATCCATTTGCCATCTGTATATTTTCTTTGGTGTAGTCTATGTTCAAATTTGTGTCCAATTCTTATGAGAATGTTTAGTGTAGAATTGTTGATTTTGAGTGTTCTTTGTATATTTGGATAAGAATATTTTGTCTTTTCATGCCTTTAGTGTTGTCTTTGCAGAAGAAAATTTTAATTGTGATGAGATTAATTTTACCAATGTATTCTTTTGTGGGTCATGTTTGGGTTATCATATCTAGAAAACTTTGCCTTAGAAATGTTGCAGAATTTTTCAACAGTTTTCGTCTAAAAGTTTTACACATTTACATTCTACATGCCACTCTATAATCCACCTTAAATTAATTGCTATGTAAGGTGTGAAGCATGCATTGTTTTATTTTTTTGCATATGGATGTACAAATGTTCTAAATCATTTGTTGAAAGGAGTGGGTTTTCTTTTTCTTCATAGAATTTTCTTTTTACTTTTGTCAAAAGTCAATGGACCATATCCATTTGAGTCTATTTTGAGACTCTCTATTCTGTTATTTTTATCTATGACTTGATAATTGTACCATTAGTGCGGGTATTGAAATCAGCTAGTATGACTCTAGCAACTATGTTCCTCCTTTAAAATTATTTTGTTTACTATATTCCCTTTCAAGTCCATATAAATTTTAGAGCAGCATGCATGTCCAAATCTGCAAAAATTCCTGCTGAAATTTTGATAAGGATTGTGTATAGATTATGAGTAGAATAATGGGTTGTCAGGATCTCTTTTCATTTATTAATTGGTGGCTCTGGCAATTACTAGATGCATATCATTTAAAAAATCTAATTAAAGATAGCATTTTACCAGTTCAAGTAAATTTTTTATTTTAAAGCCCTGTAGGTGTCTTTTTCGTCTTCATTTTATGTAACGATTGTCATAAATATATTACACTTTCATATATAATGTATTGAAAACCCTACTAGAAAGGTTTGTAAATTTAGGTTTCGACATTTATAACTATTTTAAATAACAAGACAATGGTCTTATGTTTACCAAATATTTACTTTCACCTTCATTCTCACATTCCAAAGATTTCCTCTGTAATGATTTTTTTTTTCAAACCTGAAGGATCTTCTGTAGTATTTTTTAGAGAAAAACTTTTCATAAAAACTTTTTTTTTCTTCATCTTAGAATATCTTTATTTAGCATATATTCTTCAAGGTTATTCCTACAGGATTGAGATTTTTTGGAGGTTTGTCCCTCTCTCCCCCCAACAGTTTAAATATGTTGTCCGAATGTCTTGTAGGCAGCATTTTTTCTGCATGAATTTCTAAAAGAAACTCATAGCAATTTGAATTATTCATCCCCTATATACAAAATTTCCTTATCCACTCTCTGCATTCTGGATAATATATGTTTTACTTTCAATTTTCAGCTCTTTGGGGGCGCCTGGGTGGCGCAGTCGGTTAAGCATCCGACTTCAGCCAGGTCACGATCTCGCGGTCCGTGAGTTCGAGCCCCGCGTCGGGCTCTGGGCTGATGGCTCGGAGCCTGGAGCCTGTTTCCAATTCTGTGTCTCCCTCTCTCTCTGCCCCTCCCCCGTTCATGCTCTGTCTCTCTCTGTCCCAAAAATAAATAAAATGTTAAAAAAAAAAAAAAAAGAGTAAAAAAAAAAAAAAAAAAAATTTTCAGCTCTTTGATCATGATGTGCTTGGGTATGACTTATACTTTCCAAAGTCTGAACTTCTTTAATGTGTACATTTATGATTTTTAAACCAAATTTGGAAAATTTTCAGCATTATCTTTTTTCTTTTTTTAAAATTCTGAATAGAACTTGTCTTCGTTCCTTCTGTGACACCAAATTAATAAATGTTAGCCTTTTTTATAGTCCCAAAACCTATGAGGCTCTATTCTTTATTTTATCTCTTGCTTTTTCCTCTGTTCTTGAAATGGGTTAGATTCTATCGATATATCATCAAGTTCTTGAACATTTGCTTCTATCGTCTACATTCTGCTACTAAGCTCTCATGGTGAATTTTTATTTCAGATGTTGTTAATTTCAGTTCTAACGTGTCCACTTTACTTGTTATTTCTCTAAACGTTTATTTATTTTTGAGAGAGAGAGAATGGAAGAAAGGCAAAGACAGAAGGAGACACAGAATCCAAGCAGGCTCCAGGCTCTGAGCTGCTGTCAGCACAGAGCCCAATGCGGGGCTCGAACTCACAAACTGAGAGATCGTGACCCAGCTGACTGAGCCACACAAGCATCCCCATCCACTTCAGTTTGAAATGTAACTTCCATATGTTTGATAAGAATTCTATCTTTCATTTGTTTTAAGAGCTTTCTTTTATTATTATTATTTTTTTAACGTTTTTATTTTTATTATTGAAAGACAGAGAGAGTCAGAGCTTAAGCCGGGGGGGGGGGGGGGGGGGGGGCGGCAAAGGGAGAGGGAGACATAGAATCCGAAGCAGGCTCCAGGCTCTGAGCGGTCAGCACAGAGCCAGAGGCGGGGCTCGAACTCTCAAACCTCGAGATCATGACCTGAGCCGAAGTCTGACGCTTAACCGACTGAGCCACCCAGGCGCCCCAAGAGCTTCCCTCTCTACCATGTGGAACCCAGTTAGAATACCGACTTTAAAATCTTTCTCAACTTGGAGTTCGCAGCTGTTACTTGGTCATACTTTGTAGTTTTTATTAAGTCGTGTAATTTTGTTTTGGAATTCGGATATTTTCAATATTATTTTGGAGACACGTGATTCTTTTAAAATCATTTGGAAAATGTTGAAATGTCTGTTTGTTTTTGTTGTTGTTTGTTTGTTTGTTGTTTTTTCAGGCAGTTAACGTGGTTAGGTTAATCCCACAGATCTGTCTCATCTCTGTAAGTGGTGATTCCAGGATCAGTCCAGCTTCCACCGCCTTTGTTATGCTATTTGTGCACATACCGTTTAGAGGTTCACCTGGGATTTGGATAGTTCCTATCAGGGTTCAGTAGTTTTTTCTATACAACATTTTTAAAAATATTTTTATTTTAATTTTTGAGACAGAAAGAGACAGAGCATGAGCAGGGGAGGGGCAGAGAGAGAGGGAGACACAGAATCCGAAGCAGGCTGCAGGCTCCGAGCTGTCAGCACAGGGCCCGACGCGGGGCTCGAACCCACAGACTGCGTGATCATGACCTGAGCCGAAGTTGGAGGCTCCACCGACTGAACCACCCAGGTGCCCCAGTATTTTTTTTTCTGTAAAGAGTTAGATGATATTTTCGGTGTTGTGGACTACATATGGTCTCTGTTGCATGCTGTTGTTTGTTGTCTGCTCCCTTACTTGTTGTACAGCTCTTAAAAATATAAAACTATTTTTAGCTCATGGGGCTGTGCTCATCTGGGCTGCATTGTTCTGTGGAATGTAGTTGTTCAAACCTGATTTATAGACTCTTTGGTTCTCAAAACCTCTGCAGTGCTTCTTGGAGTCTGTTGTTCTGTGAATGGCAAGCTTGAGATATCAATTGATCCCCACAGAGAATGACAGGGTCAGAATTACAGGACCAGGATGAGGGTCATCTCTCACCAGGATCTCCTTCACAGTCTCTGGATCCCAGGGGCCATTTTTTCTGATTTTTCTGGCCCCACACAAACACAGATTTGTCTCAGAGTCTCATCCACTTTACTCCGATACTCATGTCCACACAAATCGAGCTGCGCTCAGAGAAAAGCAGCAAGAGAAAGGGGGAAAAATAACAGAACTCTTCCCACGCTCTGGACCACACGACTCCTAATTCCTGGTCCCTGTGGACAGAGATGTAGGAGTTCTGTCACAAGTGTGCGGTGTTTGCAGCTTTGCTAACGGAGTACAGTTTCGTGGGTGACAGTGTCCCCAGAGCAGGGCTTGGAGAAAAAATTGCATGACCCTAAACTCTTGAGCTTTGTAGCTAAAATTGCCATTTTTGTGGTTCCCACGTTCTTCACAGTTCATCAAGCTGGGCCACCCTTGGGTGATGAAAGAAGGAAGAAAAAATAGAATACTCCCCAGCAAACCGGTCTTCAATTTGGACTTCCTATTCCAATACACCTGCTATCGTTTACTTAGAATCAAGGATTTTTAGTTGCAGTCAGTGGAAGGAATAAGGTGGAAATGAGCTCACTCTACCTTTGCCGACCACAGATCCCTCCACATACGTTTTCAAAATATGTTCCACGTGCATCTAACTCATAGATTTGTGTGCTTGTATTCTGAAAGTCCTTCCATCTTCAAATATGTAGAAGGATATGGGAGAACCGAATTGACTAAATATTTGGGGAACTACGAATTTTACCAGCTTATGCACAAGACACACAGCCCCAAATAGACTTTAATATGGGGGGTTGTATTAAATTTTACTTTACAAAAGTAATGACAAAATAAAATTGTCAAAATCTCTGGCAATATTTATAGCCATGAATTACAATGAGAAAGTGGAAGGTAATTTAAAACTGAATTTGTTCCCACATCTGCTAGGGGAAAAAAAATGCACTCTGATTGCACACACATACACATTTTTATTTGATTTCACAGAACAACGAAAAACTGGAAGCCGATCATAAAAAAGTATGACAGCAAAATATACAATTCATGGTTTCAATAGCTTTTCCATTGTCAACTTTCTAAGAAATGGGTCCATGGCCCCCACATTCATCAACAGAAGAAATCTTTCCAGTGTCAAAATGAATTGGGCATGAATAAATATAACTTGCCAGATATCAGGGAATCTACAGAATTTTAACTCTTATAAAGCTGTCAGTGTGAGCTACATCTTACAAAAACATATCTCAATAGTTTATGACACAGAATTTCTACAACATTTGCCAGATAACAGAGAATTTATGCAATATTCGCCGTTAACATTTTCAAAATTATGTTTATATGGATAGAATCGTAATTTTACCTTTGTTTTCATTATGTGAAACCGGGCAATCACAAGGTTCATTAATATAGACACGGAGATATAGTTCAATAATCAACATAAGTATTAAAACATGCACCTACTGCTATAAGACCCTGGTATACCTGAAGGGATACTCTAGGCACGCACGGTAAATAGGAAGTGACTTCATATTAATTATACCAAAAAATGAACATAAGTACATTCATTAATATGACTACAAAACAAAACCTTTAGTAGCATAATCATAAAACAAAACCTTTAATATCCATAACGTGAGGACGGATACAGTGTTTTATAAAGTTCCAGTCAGAATACTATTGCTGAAAATTCATAGATCTCTTCTATCTGTAAAATGTGTTCGTCTTAATAACAAATCTAGAGAAGCTGTGTGAGCTGCAGGAATTTCACAAGAGTGACACTGGAAACAAGAAGAAAAATCTTTGCTGTCCAGGGCGGTCAGGAAAGATTTTGCTGATCAATGATTTTGAGCAGACAGCCGACAGTTTAGAAAAACCCGGGCTGTGAGACATTTGAATATATTAGAAAAGAGCATCCTGGGCCCGAGGGAATAATAGTCACAAGCATTGACTTATAGGAGGATATTTGCCATGGGACGAATAAGGAGGTTTATCAGTTGTGGTTACATCGGTGGGGGCGGGAGGTTCCGGGGGGGGGAGGGGGAGGGGGTAAGGAGGAGCCTCGTGGATATTTGGTCAGAGAGGGAACTGAGGGTTCACTTATAAGTTTTGTAATCCTTGTAAGTTTTGACAAGCTCTTTGCCTTTTATTCTATGTGAGGTGATAAGCCATTTAAAAGATTTAAGCAAATGAATGCCATATATTTTAGAGGTATCACTCTGGATCTTCTTAAGATAGAGCATCGGGGAGAATATTTTGCAAACAACAAAATTAGAAAATTTAGTGTCAAAGCTTGACATCGATTATGTGGCAGATATTTCCAGGGCTCATCAATATTTTTTCGTATATAATATATTTATGTGGAATATAGCCACATCACTGGTTTTAGAAAAAAAGAATGTGAGCTGTGAATAATTTTTGTTTTAGCAGTTAATGAATCTTCTAACTAAAGCAGACATGTTACCTTGAAATGGTTTTGCTGCCTTTGTAAAAATATAAAAACATAATAAAAATTTAATGGCCAGACTGAAAATCTCAACATCTGTTAGGAAGGAAAACTTCTCCAAAGACAGACCAAATGCACTTAAGCCTGTATATCTGAGCGAAGTGATTAGAAGGAATCAGCATATTCTGTATGCTGTTTGTTTTTAACGAGCTACTCTGAAGAACATATGATCACAGGCAGGAATTGGCTGTTTCTTTTAAATTTATTTTTAATGTTTATTTGTTTATTTTGAGAGAGAAAGAGTGTGTGCCCAAGCCATGGAGGGGCAGAGAGAGAGGGAGAGAGAGAGGATCTCAAGCAGGCTCTGCAGGGTCAGCACGGAGCAAGACATGGGGTTCAATCTCAGAAACCATGAGATGATGACGTGAGCCGAAATCAGGAGTCAAACTCTTAACTGACTGAGCCGCCCAGACACCTTAAGAATTGGCTGGTTCTTAAACAGTGATCAAACGAAACCTCGATAAAGACCTCAACGTTCAAAGGCCTGGTAACCGGAGAGGATGAATGCTCCTCGATCCCAATAACAAACAGTAAGCCTAAAACAGTTTTGAGCAACAAAGGACAGTAAAACTTAGTGGAACAAAGTGTTTCAACCATGAGTCAAAGTGAGATAAAGGGTCTCAAGGTAGCTGCCATTACTTTGTAAGGAAGGACGCCAAGGGAGTGATAGTGAAAGAAGAGAACCAAAGGAGTGATAGTGACCTTGAGAACAGGGTTTCGGGAAGAAATGTGGATATAGAAATTTGCATGGGAAATTGTGTGGAAGAAGACACGGAAAGTTTCCACACACTTTTAGGAAACTGTATTGCCTATGAAAATCTCCAAGCGAGGACTAAAATAAACTTAGGGATTCCAACTATGAAAACAACAACAACAACAACAAAACCCGTGGCCCCCACAAACTTGCCCAGCCAGGAAGCCGGCTGATAACTGTAGAACTGTAGGAAAACTGTAGCTTTTGTGCAGCCAAAGAGGGTAAAGAATGCAGAAGAGCCCCCTCGGAGAGAAGGTCTAATCAAGGACAAATCCTTTTAGGGAAAGGAAACTCACAAAGGCTCCCTGCACGCTAGACATCCTTTCTAAAGGGAGTTTTAAACACAGATGCCCCGTTCAGATTCATATTTAAAAATTTTTTTTAATGTTTATTTATTTTTGAGACAGAGGCAGAGCATGAACGGGGGAGGGGCAGAGAGAGAGAGGGAGACACAGAATCGGAAGCAGGCTCCAGGCTCTGAGCCATCAGCCCAGAGCCCGACGCGGGGCTCGAACTCACGGACCATGAGATCGTGACCTGAGCCGAAGTCGGACGCTGAACCGACTGAGCCACCCAGGCGCCCCCAGATTCATATTTTATAATAATTGAGTGGAGGAGTCTTTTTGTCTTCTTATTTCACATGTCACCAGGTTTCAAGACAGTAGAGCTTGCTTGATGAATTTTGAGTCCAAAACATGCAGAGGAATTCTATTTCAACATATATATTTGTCAAGCCCCCTGTTCAGCCTGTGCCTGTAGGTCTCTATATATGCCTATGACAGCAAATCCACATATTCAAAAGAAGGGGATTTCATAGATTGTCATTAACATAGGTCATCTCACGATTTGATGTTCTGGGGTGACTTTGGAAGACACGTGCTGCAGATAAATAGAACCTGTCAGATTGGGTTTCTAAGTATACAAGTTGAACAGAGCCATTTTGACCACCAACTCCATGGTCGTTTGGGTTTTAAATTGACTGCTGTATTCAGCCATAGAGATCTGAAGGTTTATCAGTTATAGCAGCTAAAAATATCTTCCCTAATGAACTTGTTTTAGTATTTTTTATATCCCTACCTGTTTCTTTTCTATAATCAATGAATTATTAAAATGGGGCAAGCATTTGTCTAAGGAAGAATTTAGAAATAGTTCGGCCATGTGGCTACTCAAAATCATTATTATGTAAAGACTCAGAAAGACTGGGGAGCCTGGGTGGCTCTGTCCCTTAAGTGTCTGCCTTGGGCTCAGGTCATGATCTCACAGTTCGTGGGCTCAAGCCCAGCATCCGGCTCTACACTAACAGTGCAGAGCCTACTTAGCTTAATGAGCTAAGCCTCTGACTCCGGCTCAGGCCATGATCTCACGATTCGTGAGTTCCAGCCCTGCATCAGGAACGGTGCTGACAGACAGCTCAGAGCCTGGAGCCTGCTTTGGATTCTGTGTCTCCCTCTCTCTCTGCCCCTCCCCCACTCTCTCTGTCTCTCAAAAATAAAATAAACATTAAAAACAAAGTTTAAAAGACTCAGAAGGATTGACATTGCAACACACAGAAAAAGCAAAATGTATAATTTTTATTCTTCCCTAAAATTAAAAATGTGTGTGCAGACCTCCCTTGACTCATGACAGGGTTACATCCCAATAAACCTATCCCAGTTGAAAATACCGTTAAGGTGAAAATGTATGTAATACACCTAACGTATGGAACGTCAGAGATCAGCCTGCCCTACCTTAAATGTGCTCAGAACTCTTACATTAACCCACAGCTGGGCAATTTCATCTAACACAAAGCTGATTTTATAATAAAGTGTTGACCAAAATGTAATTTATTGACGACTGTACTGAAAGTAAAAAGCAGAATGGCTGTATGGGCACGGATGGTTGTCAGCGCATCGACTGTTGACCTCATGATCACGTGGCTGACTCAGAGCTGGGGCTGCTGTCTTGTCCCTTCCCAGCATGGCGAGGGATGATCACACACCTATCACTAACCAAGTGCAAAATTCAAAATACGGTTCCTTTTCAGGATGCATTGCTTGTGCGCCATCGTCAAATCAAAAATTTGTAAGTTGAACTATCATCAGTTAGGGACTGTCTTGATATTATACCCTGAACAGTGTTCTATTACTGTTTCTTTTATGGAAGAAAAGCACAACTTAAAAATAAGACATTTATTTTTTTCAATGCACTTATTTGTTATAAGGATGGGTGGTGACAATATGGGATTTTTTTTTTATTTTTTATTTTATTTTTTTTTTATTTTTTTTCCAACTTTTTTTTATTTATTTTTGGGACAGAGAGAGACAGAGCATGAACGGGGGAGGGGCAGAGAGAGAGGGAGACACAGAATCGGAAACAGGCTCCAGGCTCTGAGCCATCAGCCCAGAGCCCGACGCGGGGCTCGAACTCAAGGACCGCGAGATCGTGACCTGGCTGAAGTCGGACGCCTAACCGACTGCGCCACCCAGGAGCCCCGGGATTTTTTTTTAAATCAACTGAGAATCAGGACATGATTTACACTAGGGGAATAATACCTCAGATAAATCAGTTCCTTCCTTAGTTACGACATCATCAATAATCAAATTGCTGTTTAACAAAACTATGTAATTTTTCTAATGACGAGAGAATAGAATTTTGTACGTCAGTCTCTCAAATGTTTTTTGTGTTAGTTTCCTGGAGCTGCCGACACAAAATGCCACAAACCGGGTGGCAGTTACAGAGATTTATTGTCTCATGGTTCCAGAGACTGGGAGTGCAAAATCAAGGTGTCACCAGGGCCACGCTCCCTCTGGAACCTATAAGAAGTTCTTTTTTGCCTTTTCTTAGCCTCTTATGGTGGCCAGCAATGCAAGGTGCTCCTTGGCCTGGAGCTGTGGTGCCTCAGTCTCTGCTCCTGTCACCACATGGCATTCTTCCCGTCTGTGTCTGTCCCCTCCTTACAAGGACCCCAGTCATCACGTTTTAAGCAATGTTACATCGTCATCACTAAAACCCTAAAGATAAGGATCCCGTTTAATGGAGAAGCACAGCGAAACCCAGAGAACTACATGACTTTACATGCTAATAAGTGAACAGGAAATGAGATCCCTATAACATCCCAACTCTTTTACATTATGTTAACATGAACCACATAATTGCCCTTATTTTTCTTAAGACTAAATGCAATTAACTCATGGGTCAATTTTATCACAGTATAACAGTAGTTATCTATTTGCATCCACAGAGATAAATGCATGTGCTAATTTTATTCTCTACTTCATATTACCTGCTTTATTGGAAAAATACTTTTTTCTGGGAAAACATAGCATGAATCATCTATCTATCTATCTACCTATCATTATCTATTTATTTTACAAAGAAAGGAATATATATCTTAAGGTAATTGAAGATGCTCAGGGTAATTTGCTAAACCGAATTCTACAGTTTTAAATTTTGATTTTTAAAAGATTTAGTGCAATATAGATACCTTTGTTTCCATTCTAAAAAAAAACGTAAAAGAAAGACTAGGCTTAGTAGTTTTACTTCAGGATGTTTCTATTTTATTATAAGTGAAGGAGAGTTCATCTGTCCCTTTAGATAGTACCTCAGAAGCCATAGAAACCGCCTGTTTATATTACCTCTTCTCTCCTTCCTCTTCATAAACCTTTCCAACGGAGTGAAGGTACATTTTAGTTTTATTAGGCCATAAAACTTGGTGCAATACATTTCATGCTTTTACGAATTGTCTTGAGAACATTTTAATTGCATTTCATTGTGCCTTGGTGTCAGATATGTTCTTTTATGACCTACTCTTCAAACCTCACTCATTACTCTTCTCAGTTTCTCTACTAATGAGCAATATTGTATTTCTTAAGATCTTTTGTCAGTTCTAACGCTGTAAACTTCCCTGCGCAAGGATTTTTGTTCGTGTGCTTGTGTTTAACCACATACTTTTATCTTGCTCTTCAGATTATTTTCCTAATTCTTCAAGGCATCGCCATCTTTTACTCTGACACATGTCTCCTGTTTATTTTTCCATGCCTGAAAAATGCTTCTACAATCACTCTGGGAAACTTATTTAAAAAAAAAAAAAATTAATCCATATTCATTGGCACAAATTAAAAATTTGCCGAAACTAATTGTATACATTAAAAGGATATAATTCTTTGGTGGTTGGCATTTTGGACATTTTGTTCTTCCTGACAGAATTCAAATCCAAACAAGCTTCCAAATAATTGGATGTAACATGGAATTAGTGTTATTAGGGATGGGGGGGGGCAGTATGATGGTGCATGGGAAAGAACTGGGGCAAATAGACTGTCAGAAGCTCTGAAAGGTGGTACCTCTTAGATAAAGGAAATTTTCGGTTATTATTATACAGGATAGGACATTTTAGAGATAATACACAACTAAAGCTATGTTGCTTTTGTTACTGATGCTGTTGTGTTTCCTCTCTCTCTGAACCCAGCTTATAGAAGTTCCAAAAGATTTCCTTTTATTTACCTACAAAATTGTCTCTATGAATTGGAAGCTGAGACTCCTGGACAGACATCACAGAGCAGTGACTGAAAGACAAAATATCCCCTTGGCCCTCAGAAGAGATGTGTAACTCTTCAAACAACGAATGAAGAATCTAGAGCAACGCAGAACACTCTCCCTTCTTCCGGAACAGCGAGCGATACATATGATGAACATAATTTAGAGTTACTCGGGGAGGAAAACAGAACTCTGGGTCACTCCTCAGATGAGACCTGTGTAAGTATCGGCTATTGATTGTGATCTCTGCAACTGAGGATCCCAGGAGACAAAAAACAAAAACAAAAACAAAAACACAGAAGAACTAGACACAAGAGCACATGAACAGAAGGAAATGAATATGGCTTTAGCTCTGCCTCCCCTGGAAGTGAAGGAGAAAAACTGATAAAACAAACATTGGGATTTAGTTTATGCAGGGGCACCTGGATGGCTCAGTCGGTTCAGTGTCCAACTTTCAGTTTCCGCGCAGATCGTGATCTCACGGTTCATGGGTTCAAGCCCCACACTGGACTCTTTGCTGACAATGGGAGCTTGCTTTGGATTCTCTCTCTCTCTCTCTGCCCCCTCCCACTTATTCTCTCTTGCCCTGTCTCAAAATACATAAATGAACTTGAAAAAATGATTGCATTTACTGACGTCATGTATGATCTGTATCTATTCCTAGACCTAGCTTTCTAAGTATACACTCCTATGTATATTAATTTTTCTTAATTTTATGTGTGTCTTAGAAATAGTCTTAGAAATGTAGGCAGACAGTGCAGAGAGATGACAGAATGAAAGAGAAAGCACAATCGCATGCCCCCCGTGGCCGCAGAGCTAGCTGAAGACTGTACAAGTAGGGGTTAAGCGGCTTCGCTCACCGCTCTGTCTCCTTTAGGTATATTTAACATTCTCTTAAGTGTTACATCTTCTCTCTTTCACATCTCTCGGGGCGACAAAATGGTTTAATCTAATCGTTGTCCTCTCCTTTTTCTTTTCTACTTATTTGTTAACGAGATTCTATTAAATGTGGAAAGGCTGACCTAAAGAGATGATGTAATTTGTATTAAAATTGATTTCAGTTTTCCTGGAAAAAATCATAACCAAAGTGACCTCTTCCTAGAAAAAAAATAATGAAAACGAAAGACCCACCCTTGCTTTTATATCTCCTTAATAATATAATGGTGCGTATGCTGTGACTGTACCCACAGCTACAATATCACACATCTACTCCTTCAAAGAAAGTGCTGAGATTTGTAATTGTTTTTGATTTCTTTTTCGATTTCTTAAGTGTTTGTTGTTCAAGTGGAAGATTCCAAGATAAATACAATTTTTTGACGTTATTTCTCATCTTTAAAAATGTTTCTTGAGAACCGTGATGTAAAGGTATTTTGCTCTATACCATGGTGTTGTAATAAGACAAATAAAACATGAAAGAATTGCAAGCCTTCAGGTTTAGAATCACTTCGTAGTTACCAGGAAATAGTCTTAAAACTAAAACAAAAATAACATGAACACGATTGAATTTTTAAAAAGTTAGACCTATTTCGGGGGCACCCGGGTGGCTCAGTCAGTTAAGCATCTGACTTCGACTCAAGTCATGATCTCACGATTCATGACTTTGAGCCCCGTGTTGGGCTCTGTGCTGACAGCTCAAAGCCTGGAACCTGCTCCAGATTTTATCTCTTTCTCTGCCCCTCCCTTGCTTGCACACTGTCTCTCTGTCTCTCAAAAATAAATAAACTTAAATTAAAAATAGAAAAAATAGAACTATTTCAAGATCTTCTGGTGATTTGATGCGTCACTTGGAATAAATATACCTATGACACTATAGTTTTGCTGTTAAAACAGAATCAGAGTTCATGGCATTTCATGTTTAGTTAACTATATAATCTTCCTCTTCAGGTTGTTCAAGAACATAAATTCACTTTTAAATTCATTCAGTTGAATAATCACACAGGTGGAGAACATCTTCCTTCAGCAATTATTTACTGTATACTATGAACCAGACACTGATTTTAGAGCTGAGGATACTGCCAGGACGAAATCCAGTCCCCTCCTCTCTTGGACTCCCCCTTCTAAGGCAGAGGAAAGAGATGATAATTATGCAACAAGTGTCTACTGTCAGGTGAAGATAAATGATATAAGGAATCATAAGGCCAAGTACAAAAAAGGAAAATAGAGACAGAGCATGAATATATATATATATATATATGTATATATATATGTATACATACATATATATATACATATATATATGTATATATACACACATATATATATATAGTGTGTCCAGAAACAGCACCTCGGGAGAAGTCATATTTGAACAGACAGGTGAATCAGGTGAGCATACTGGCCATGACCATAATTGGGGAAAAGTGCTCTAGTAGTGGGGATAGAAAGCACAAAGGCCCTGAAGGCCCTGAGACAGGAATATACTGAGTGTGCATTAGGAGCATCAAGCGGCCATCTTGGATTCTCTCCAAAAGCAAAGCATGTGGAAAGTGACAGGAGATTAGGTCAGAAGGTGAACATTGGTGAAATCATAAGGATGATACAATTCAGATTAAGGATTTTGACCTTTATTTTGAATTAGATGAAACTCCACTCGATGCTTTTGAGCAGAGAATCTCTCTAGCTGCAGAGGTAAGAACAGACAAAGAAATACCAAAAAAGGAAGCTGGGGGTCAGTCAAAGGTCATTGCTAAAGTCCAGATGAAGGTTCAGGGTGGCTTAGACTAGAGTTGCAGTGGTAGAGAGGGTAAGAAACTGGTCAGATTTTGTGATTAAACTTAAGATAGGGACAACCGAGGGGCGCCTGGGTGGCGTAGTCGGTTAGGCGTCTGACTTCGGCCAGGTCACGATCTCACGGTCCGTGAGTTCGAGCCCCGCGTCGGGCTCTGGGCTGATGGCTCAGAGCCTGAAGCCTGTTTCTGATTCTGTGTCTCCCTCTCTCTCTGCCCCTCCCCCGTTCATGCTCTGTCTCTCTCTGTCCCAAAAATAAATAAACGTTGAAAAAAAAAATTAAAAAAAAAAAAAAAAAGATAGGGACAACCGAATTCATTGGTGCCTTGGGTGTAGAGTATAAGAGAGACGGAATAGTCAAAGACAACAATTAGCATCTTCTATTTAATAAATTTGAAGGATTAGTGCCTCCTTCATAAATAAAGAATAATGCTTTAATTTCTCTGAAAGAAAACACAAGGAGAAAATTATTATCATATACAAAACTAATATTGAGTATGATAAAAACAGATTCTATTACACTGGAAAACTCTTTAAACTAAAGTGGAATTGGTAGTTTCATTTTTTTCCTATGATAAGTTTAAATGACTTAGGAGGGAAATAGACTATCGGTATCTTTTCACTTCATATGCCACAGGAAAAAAAATACATTGAGAATTCAGGCACATATACAACAATATTGCTTAAAGTGCTGTAAAATTATTTTGCCAATCAGACAAAATTACCCAATGATTTATAGTCACTGATGGGTAGTTAAATTAAAGCAGAACAGATGCATCATTCTGGAAACATAATCATACATTGCCTCTTATCCAAAGGATGTACATAATAACTGATAGACCTAATTTGCATAATGAGATGATCTTTAAGATGTATAAGAAAAAAATAATTATTTTTGATGATATTGGTACCCCAATTCAATTATAAGCCACTTAATTTAGTCATATATATCCATAAGTTTCTAAGAAAATAATGGTGAAAATGAAACGCACCCCCAAATGAGTTTGAATTCACTATAAAGCATTTGATCTATTGTTTAAAGTTAATTTAACTTAGCATAACCTAAAAGGATGTGGTAGGTGATTGAAACCTATCATTTATCTTTGCTGAAAATTCTTATGTTATTTTTTTTTATCATCTATTTCATGCTGCATCATGGCTTTAATGCCTGGTAGCAACTTTATTTCAACACTCTATTGTTTTAATAAATAGGACGAATGCCAACTACAAAGAAAGAAACAAGCAAAGTTACAAAACTTATGTTTAACTTCTAGGTGGTGGTATTTTTAAGCAAAATGAAATAAATAAAATAAATAAAATCATAGCTACCGCTACGTATGCAAATGATTGTATCTTCTGCATCAGTTTTCAAAGTCCAATGTTCTCAAGCATAAAATATCACAATACTTTGGTTTCAAACAGCAATGAATTATTTTCGTCCTTTTTATAAAGCAAAATGTCAGGAAGTCACCATTCATATGTCCTAATAGTGCAAATAATTGTTCATTATGCACATTAAACTGTGCCATCTGTAAAGCTTGGATCAAGCAAACATGAACTGCTAAGTTATGAGAACCACGTCCAATAAAAGGATCCAAAATTGGCCTAGAATGTGGAGAAAGTTGGCATGACCAGTATATCAATACAGTATATATATACTAAAATTTATTCAGTTTTACCAGTTCTGATCTTTCTTATAATAATGGGACACTATATGAGAAAATTACTTTCTTTAATTTCTAATACTATATTTCAATCTTTATAATATTTTCTTACCCTGAATACATTTCTTCATTCAGTAATTCAAAACAAGCAAACAAAAAATTTGCTGAATGGCAACTTAAGGTCCATCAAAATGTAAGCTCAGGATTTATAATGAAGAGCAAAATAATATTTGTTTTCTGCCTTATTGGACTCTGGTAGTGATCAATGCCATTTTTCCTATTATTTTAAAGAAGTTCTAAAACTGATCATTAATCACAAGTACTTTGAAGAATCATGATTTCCTATGCTAAAACATTTACCAACCATATTAAATAGTCATACAATCAATATGTGTGGAGTAAAATAATTTAATTAATATAAGTGAAGTAAAGGAAATGAGTGTATACAAATGTAAGAATTATATTGTGTGAGAAGACTGATACAACTCCAAACATTTTGGCAAATTTTATTCTGCTAATATGGAGAAAATTATCCCATGAAGTGGTGAGGAAGGAGAGAGAAGCTTATTGGAATTATAAGCACTCCACCCCACGCAGTACTAATGCTGAGTGACAAGTCCAGGATATAAGCAAATTACAATAAAAGCACAGGAAAGCTGGTCGCTCTGCTGTGTAAGATTAATCAGGTTGAGGGGCGCCTGGGTGGCGCAGTCGGTTAAGCGTCCGACTTCAGCCAGGTCACGATCTCGCGGTCCGTGAGTTCGAGCCCCGCGTCGGGCTCTGGGCTGATGGCTCAGAGCCTGGAGCCTGTTTCCGATTCTGTGTCTCCCTCTCTCTCTGCCCCTCCCCCGTTCATGCTCTGTCTCTCTCTGTCCCAAAAATAAATAAAAACGTTGAAAAAAAAATTAAAAAAAAAAAAAAAAAGATTAATCAGGTTGACAGTGATTTTTAAATCTCCTACTGTCCCCTTAGATGTTTATTTGTTCTTTCGGATATTGAGAAAGTGTTGAAATTCCAACTATCATTGTGATCATATTTTTTAGATCTTTCAGCTTTTACTTTCATGTAATTAGGAAAACACACATTTCTCCCAACGGCTATTATGAATTGATCCTTTTAGCTTTATAAATATCATTTTTTTTTAATTTTTTTTAACATTTTATTTATTTTTGAGACAGAGAGAGACAGAGCATGAACGGGGGAGGGGCAGAGAGAGAGGGAGACACAGAATCGGAAACAGGCTCCAGGCTCTGAGCCATCAGCCCAGAGCCCGACGCGGGGCTCGAACTCACGGACCGTGAGATAGTGACCTGAGCTGAAGTCGGACGCTCAACCGACTGAGCCACCCAGACGCCCCTATAAATATCATTTTTATCTTTAGTAATATTTCCTGTCTTGAATTCTACTTTTTTAATTAACAGAGCTATACCAGTTTTCTTGTCATTTTTGTTTATGCGATATTTATTTTGTATTCATTTACGTTGAACCTGTCTGTGTTCTTTATATTTACAGTGTGAGCCTTTTTAACAGCACAGAGTTAGATCTGTATTTTTTTCATCTGTTCTGAAAAAACTGAGTTTAAATGTAGTATTATAATATTGAAATTTAATATAATTTTCAAAATTATGGGGTTTATATCTACTATTTTAGTATTTGCTTTGTTTTATCTGTCATTTATTCCCTTTTCCTGACATCTTTTGGACTGGTTGATAATTCATTAGTATTTCATTTGTTTTTCTTACTAGATTATTAGCTACACTTCTTTCTTTAAATTTGTGGTAGATTATCTCCATTTCCCAATGTGCATTTGAAAATACCACAATCTCCAGGGACTCCTGGGTCACTCAGTCGCTCAAGCGCCCCTCTCTTGATGTCAGCTCAGGTCATGTTCTCTCTGTTTGTGGAATCGAACCCCACATGGGGCTCTGCGCTGTTACTTGGAATTCTCTCTCTCCCTCTCTCTCTGCCCCTTCCTTGCTGTCTGTCTTTCTCAAAATAAATAAATAAACTTAAAAAAAAATCATAATCTCCCTCCAAATAATAAGCATCCTCCTATATAACATAAGAAATATCCAGGGAAGTCTGGGTGGCTCAGTGTGCTAAGCGTCCAACTTCAGTTCAGGTCATAATCTGGTGGTCTGTGAGTTCGGAGCCCGGCGTCAGGCTCTGTGCTAACAGCTCAGAGCCTGGAGCTTGCTTCAGATTCTGTGTCTACCTCTCTCTCTGCCCTTCCCCCACTTGTGCTCTGTCTCTGTCTCAAAAATAAATAAACATTTAAAAAATAAGTAATAAAAAAAGAAATATCCAGCAATATTCTTTTTAAATCTCCATACTACATTATTATCATTGTTGCTTTAAATAATCTTTTAAGGAAATTAGAACAGAAGGAAACAAAAGTCTTTATCATTAATGTATATATTTCTCATTTTTTGGAGGTCTTTATCCCTGTGGGTAGACTCAGTTTCCCCTAGGATATCAATTACTTGTGCACAGCCGTAACTGCCAATAACATTTCCTTTCCTAGAGGTATAAGGGGGAATAATTCAGATATTTACATCTAAAAATGGCTTTAATCCACTTCATTTTTTTTTATTTTTTATTTTATTAAGTAGGCTCCACACCCAAAATAGGGTCTGAACTCACAACCCTGAGATTATCACGTGGTCTACTGACTCAGCCATCCAGGTGCCCCTAATTTACCTCATTTTAAAAAAAGATGTTATAATTGGATATAGAATTCTATTTGATGGGGTAATTTTTCAGTGCTTTAAAGATATTCTGCTGTCAGTTGACTCTCATTGTTTTGGATATGATATCAATGATCTTTCTGATTCTTTTATGCCTGTGATTTGTGTTTTTTCTCTAATTGCATGTAATGTGTTTTTTTATCATTGGTTTTCAGCAATTTAATTGAGGAGTGCCTTTCTTACTTACCCTGCCCCACCCTAAGATATGTCAAACTTTTTGGATTTATGGTCTGATAATTTTCATTACATTTGGAAATTGACAAACATTTTTGCTTTAAATATACCTTATAACCCCATTTTGATAGTGATATTTGATATCCCAATTACCTGATTTTAGATTGAATATTGTATTCCATACTTTTTGTCCTTTTTAAAAACTATTATTCAGTTTCACTTTCTATATTTTTTATGGTATGTTTTCAAAATTAATTGACAAATTTCCTTGTATTGTCTAGTATGTCAATGAGTTTATCCAGTGAAATTTTAATTTGGAATACTATATTTTTAGCTCTGTAATTTCCACTTCATTATTTTTACTTCAGTACTCACCTCATTATGGCCAAGCTTTATTTTAAATATTATGCATATTCATAATAGATGGTCTAACGTCCTTATCTACTCATCCCATTATCTCTGTCATTTCTTATTCTTTCCCATGAACTAGGTATTTCTGTTCCTGGACATCGTGGATTCTTCACTATTGAGCATCTAGATTTGGTATATTTCCTTTGTTTTTTTTAATTTTTTTTTTAATATATGAAATTTATTGCCCAATTGGTTTCCATACAACACCCAGTACTCATCCCAAAAGGTGCCCTCCTCAATACCCATCACCCACCCTCCCCTCCCTCCCACCCCCCATCAACCCTCAGTTTGTTCTCAGTTCTTAACAGTCTCTTATGCTTTGGCTCTCTCCCACTCTAACCTCTTTTTTTTTTTTCCTTCCCCTCCCCCATGGGTTTCTGTTAAGTTTCTCAGGATCCACATAAGAGTGAAACCATATGGTATCTGTCTTTCTCTGTATGGCTTATTTCACTTACCATCACACTCTCCAGTTCTATCCACGTTGCTACAAAAGGCCATATTTCATTTTTTCTCATTGCCACGTAGTATTCCATTGTGTATATAAACCACAATTTCTTTATCCATTCATCAGTTGATGGACATTTAGGCTCTTTCCATAATTTGGCTATTGTTGAGAGTGCTGCTATAAACATTGGGGTACAAGTGCCCCTATGCATCAGTACTCCTGTATCCCTTGGATAAATTCCTAGCAGTGCTATTGCTGGGTCATAGGGTAGGTCTATTTTTAATTTTCTGAGGAACCTCCACACTGCATTCCAGAGCGGCTGCACCAATTTGCATTCCCACCAACAGTGCAAGAGGGTTCCCGTTTCTCCACATCCTCTCCAGCATCTATAGTCTCCTGATTTGTTCATTTTGGCCACTCTGACTGGCGTGAGGTGATACCTGAGTGTGGTTTTGATTTGCATTTCCCTGATAAGGAGCGACGCTGAACATCTTTTCATGTGCCTGTTGGCCATCCGGATGTCTTCTTTAGAGAAGTGTCTGTTCATGTTTTCTGCCCATTTCTTCACTGGGTTATTTGCTTTTCGGGTGTGGAGTTTGGTGAGCTCTTTATAGATTTTGGATACTAGCCCTTTGTCCGATATGTCATTTGCAAATATCTTTTCCCATTCCGTTGGTTGCCTTTTAGTTTTGTTGGTTGTTTCCTTTGCTGTGCAGAAGCTTTTTATCTTCATAAGGTCCCAGTAATTCACTTTTGCTTTTAATTCCCTTGCCTTTGGGGATGTGTCGAGTAAGAGATTGCTACGGCTGAGGTCAGAGAGGTCTTTTCCTGCTTTCTCCTCTAAGGTTTTGATGGTTTCCTGTCTCACATTCAGGTCCTTTATCCATTTTGAGTTTATTTTTGTGAATGGTGTGAGAAAGTGGTCTAGTTTCAACCTTCTGCATGTTGCTGTCCAGTTCTCCCAGCACCATTTGTTGAAGAGACTGTCTTTTTTCCATTGGATGTTCTTTCCTGCTTTGTCAAAGATGAGTTGGCCATACATTTGTGGGTCTAGTTCTGGGGTTTCTATTCTATTCCATTGGTCTATGTGTCTGTTTTTGTGCCAATACCATGCTGTCTTGATGATGACAGCTTTGTAGTAGAGGCTAAAGTCTGGGATTGTGATGCCTCCTGCTTTGGTCTTCTTCTTCAATGTATTCTTTTTTTTTTTTAACATTTATTTATTTTTGAGACAGAGAGAGACAGAGTATGAACGGGGGAGGTCAGAGAGAGGGAGACACAGAATCTGAAACAGGCTCCAGGCTCTGCACTGTCAGCACAGAGCCTGACGCGGGGCTCGAACTCAAGGACGTGAGATCATGACCTGAGCCGAAGTTGGCCGCTTAACCCACTGAGCCACCCAGGCGCCCCTGGTCTTCTCCTTCAAAATTACTTTGGCTATTCGGGGCCTTTTGTGGTTCCATATGAATTTTAGGATTGCTTATTCTAGTTTCGAGAAGAATGCTGGTGCAATTTTGATTGGGATTGCATTGAATGTGTAGATAGCTTTGGGTAGTATTGACATTTTGACAATATTTATTCCTCCAATCCATGAGCAGGAAATGTCTTTCCATTTCTTTAAATCTTCTTCAATTACCTTCATAAGTTTTCTATAGTTTTCAGCATACAGATCTTGTACATCTTTGGTTAGATTTATTCCTAGGTATTTTATGCTTCTTGGTGCAATTGTGAATGGGATCAGTTTCTTTATTTGTCTTTCTGTTGCTTCATTGTTAGTGTATAAGAATGCAACTGATTTCTGTACATTGATTTTGTATCCTGCAACTTTGCTGAATTCATGTATCAGTTCTAGCAGACTTTTGGTGGAGTCTATCGGATTTTCCATGTATAATATCATGTCATCTGCAAAAAGCGAAAGCTTGACTTCCTCTTTGCCAATTTTGATGCCTTTGATTTCCTTTTGTTGTCTGATTGCTGATGCTAGAACTTCCAGCACTATGTTAAACAACAGCAGTGAGAGTGGGCATCCCTATCGTGTTCCTGATCTCAGGGAAAAAGCTCTCAGTTTTTCCCTGTTGAGGATGATGTTAGCTGTGGGCTTTTCATAAATGGCTTTTATGATCTTTAAGTATGTTCCTTCTATCCCGACTTTCTCAAGGGTTTTTATTAAGAAAGGGTGCTGGATTTTGTCAAAGGCCTTTTCTGCATCGATTGACAGGATCATATGGTTCTTCTCTCTTTTTTTGTTAATGTGATGTATCACGTTGATTGATTTGCAAATATGAACCAGCCCTGCATCCCAGGAATGAATCCCACTTGGTCATGGTGAATAATTCTTTTTATATGCCATTGAATTCGATTTGCTAGTATCTTATTGAGAATTTTTGCATCCATACTCATCAGGGATATTGGCCTGTAGTTGTCTTTTTTTACTGGGTCTCTGTCTGGTTTAGGAATCAAAGTAATACTGGCTTCATAGAATGAGTCTGGAAGTTTTCCTTCCCCTTCTATTTCTTGGAATAGCTTGAGAAGGATAGGTATTATCTCTGCTTTAACCGTCTGGTAGAACTCCCCTGGGAAGCCATCTGGTCCTGGACTCTTATTTGTTGGGAGATTTTTGATAACCGATTCAATTTCTTCGCTGGTTATGGGTCTGTTCAAGCTTTCTATTTCCTTCTGATTGAGTTTTGGAAGAGTGTGGGTGTTTAGGAATTTGTCCATTTCTTCCAGGTTGTCCAATTTGTTGGCATATAATTTTTCATAGTATTCCCTGATAATTGTTTGTATCTCTGAGGGATTGGTTGTAATAATGCCATTTTCATTCATGATTTTATCTATTTGGGTCATCTCCCTTTTCTTTTTGAGAAGCCTGGCTAGAGGTTTGTCAATTTTGCTTATTTTTTCAAAAAACCAACTCTTGGTTTCGTTGATCTGCTCTACAGTTTTTTTAGATTCTATATTGTTTATTTCTGCTCTGATCTTTATTATTTCTCTTCTTCTGCTGGGTTCAGGCTGCCTTTGCTGTTCTGCTTCTATTTCCTTTAGGTGTGCTGTTAGATTTTGTATTTGGGATATTTCTTGTTTCTTGAGATAGGCCTGGATTGCAATGTATTTTCCACTCAGGACTGCCTTCGCTGCGTCCCAAAGCGTTTGGATTGTTGTATTTTCATTTTCGTTTGTTTCCATATATTTTTTAATTTCTTCTCTAATTGCCTGGTTGACCCACTCATTCGTTAGTAGGGTGCTCTTTAACCTCCATGCTTTTGGAGGTTTTCCAGACTTTTTCCTGTGGTTGATTTCAAGCTTCATAGCATTGTGGTCTGAAAGTATGCATGGTATAATTTCAATTCTTGTAAACTTATGAAGGGCTGTTTTGTGACCCAGTATATGATCTATCTTGGAGAATGTTCCATGTGCACTCGAGAAGAAAGTATATTCTGTTGCTTTGGGATGCAGAGTTCTAAATATATCTGTCAAGTCCATCTGATCCAATGTGTCATTCAGGGCCCTTGTTTCTTTATTGACCGTGTGTCTAGATGATCTATCCATTTCTGTAAGTGGGGTGTTAAAGTCCCCTGCAATTACCACATTCTTATCAATAAGGTTGCTTATGTTTATGAGTAATTGTTTTATATATTTGGGGGCTCCGGTACTCGGCACATAGACATTTATAATTGTTAGCTCTTCCTGATGGAAGACCCTGTAACTATTATATAATGTCCTTCTTCATCTCTTGTTACAGCCTTTAATTTAAAGTCTAATTTGTCTGATATAAGGATGGCTACTCCAGCTTTCTTTTGGCTTCCAGTAGCATGATAAATAGTTCTCCATCCCCTCACTCTCAATCTAAAGGTGTCCTCAGGTCTAAAATGAGTCTCTTGTAGACAGCAAATAGATGGGTCTTGTTTTTTTATCCATTCTGATACCCTATGTCTTTTGGTTGGCGCATTTAATCCATTTACATTCAGTGTTATTATAGAAAGATACGGGTTTAGAGTCATTGTGATGTCTGTATGTTTTATGCTTGTAGTGATGTCTCTGGTACTTTGTCTCACAGGGTCCCCCTTAGGATCTCTTGTAGGGCTGGTTTAGTGGTGACAAATTCCTTCAGTTTTTGTTTGTTTGGGAAGACCTTTATCTCTCCTTCTATTCTAAATGACAGACTTGCTGGATAAAGGATTCTCAGCTGCATATTTTTTCTGTTTAGCACACTGAAGATCTCGTGCCAATTCTTTCTGGCCTGCCAAGTTTCAAAAGAGAGATCAGTCACGAGTCTTATAGGTCTCCCTTTATATGTGAGGGCACGTTTATCCCTTGCTGCTTTCAGAATTTTCTCTTTATCCTTGTATTTTGCCAGTTTCACTATGATATGTCGTGCAGAAGATCGATTCAAGTTACGTCTGAAGGGAGTTCTCTGTGCCTCTTGGATTTCAATGCCTTTTTCCTTCCCCAGTTCAGGGAAGTTCTCAGCTATAATTTCTTCAAGTACCCCTTCAGCACCTTTCCCTCTCTCTTCCTCCTCTGGGATACCAATCATGCGTATATTATTTCTTTTTAGTGTATCACTTAGTTCTCTAATTTTCCCCTCATACTCCTGGATTTTTTTATCTCTCTTTTTCTCAGCTTCCTCTTTTTCCATAACTTTATCTTCTAGTTCACCTATTCTCTCCTCTGCCTCTTCAATCCGAGCCATGGTGGTTTCCATTTTGTTATGCATTTCGTTTAAAGCGTTTTTCAGCTCCTCGTGACTGTTCCTTAGTCCCTTGATCTCTGTAGCAAGAGATTCTCTGCTGTCAGCTATACTGTTTTCAAGCCCAGCGATTAATTTTATGACTATTATTCTAAATTCACTTTCTGTTATATTATTTAAATCCTTTTTGATCAGTTCATTAGCTGTTGTTATTTCCTGGAGATTCTTCTGAGGGGAATTCTTCCGCTTGGTCATTTTGGATAGTCCCTGGAGTGGTGAGGACCTGCAGGGCACTTCCGTGTGCTGTGGTGTATAACTGGAGTTGGTGGGCGGGGCTGCAGTCTGACCTGATGTCTGCCCCCAGCCCACCGCTGGGACCACAGTCAGACTGGTGTGTGCCTTCTCTTCCCCTCTCCTAGGGGTGGGATTCACTGTGGGGTGGCATGGCCGTCTGGGCTACTTGCACACTGCCAGGCTTGTGATGCTGGGGATCTGGCGTATTAGCTGGGGTGGGTAGGCAAGGTGCACAGGGGCAGGAGGGGCAGGCTTAGCTCGCTTCTCCTTAGGTGATCCACATCAGGAGGGGCCCTGTGGCAGGGAGTCAGATCCGGAGGTTTGGCTCCGCAGAAGCACAGAGTTGGGTGTTTGCTCAGAGTGAGCAAGTTCCCTGGCAGGAACTGGTTCCCTTTTGGATTTTGGCTGGGGGATGGGCGTGGGAGATGGCGCTGGCGAGCGCCTTTGTTCCCCACCAAACTGAGCTCTGTCGTCCGGGGGCTCAGCAGCTCTCCCTCCCTTTGTCCTCCAGCCTTCCCGCTTTCTGAGCAGAGCTGTTAACTTATGACCTCCCAGACGCTAAGTCACGCTTGCTGTCGGAACACACTCCGTCCCTCCGGCCCCTCCGCTTTTGCCAGCCAGACTCAGGGGCCCTGCTTGGCCAGTGAGCTGCCCCTCTGTCCGGCTCCCTCCTGCCAGTCCGTGGAGCGCGCACCGACTCGCCGCCCTTCCTACCCTCTTCCGTGGGCCTCTCGTCTGCGCTTGGCTCTGGAGACTCCATTCTGCTAGTCTTCTGGCGGTTTTCTGGGTTATTTACGCAGGTGTAGGTGGAATCTAAGTGATCAGCAGGACGCGCGGTGAGCCCAGCGTCCTCCTACGCCGCCATCTTCCCTCTCTCTGGTATATTTCCTTTAAAAAAAGGTTTAAATTTAATTTTAGCAGGAAGTCCATTTACTTGCGGTCTTCTTAAGACTTGGCTTTTAATTTTTGGAAGGATAAGTTTAAAGTAGATTTTACTGTTTGGTGTGTTTGCAGCCATGACTCAGGTATGACTCCTTTCGTGCCATTCTGCTAAATGCCTAAGGTGCTCACAGACATCTCTCCATTGTGGTTCTGGGTACTTGACTGTTTCCCAGCCCTATGTGCAATCTGATAATACTTTATCTTATAACTCCTGGGTAATTATAATTTTCCTGGCCTAATGGAATTTATCCTATGCCTATGAAGCTTAAAATTCAGACAAAGACTTAAGGCCACCAGTCCAGATATGGGCAACTCTTTCTCCATATAAATTTCCCCTTTCTAAGATTCCGTCATCAAATGCAGATAGATACTATAGTGTTTCTAAATTCTGATCTCTTTCTCTTTTTTTAACTCAGGAGAATCACTGTGCTCTGTTTGCATGTTTTCCTCACCACTTGTGCTCAGTTATGGAAAACATACTCAGGCACAAAGCCAAACAAGTGAATGAATAGCATCTCCCCAAACTTCATACCCACCATTGTCTTAGTCTGCTCAGGTTTCTATAACAAAATATCATAGGCCAGGTGGCTTAAATTCATATATATATATATATATATATATATATATATATATATATATATATACATAATATATATATGTATATATTTCTGATAGTTCTAGGAGACTAGGAAGTCCGAGATCAAGGTGCTAGCTGGTTCATTTTCTGATGAGGCCTCCCTTCCTGACATACAGCTGTCAAAAAAAAGGGCCCTTTCTTATAATAATTCTATTATCAGGGTCACAACTCTATGACTTTTTTAACCTTTATAACCTCCATAAAGGTCCTATCTCTAAATACAGCCATACTGAGGGTTAGGGATTCGAAATAACAGCCTGAATCCTCAGAATGTGACTCTATTTGAAAATGGGGTCTTTGCAGATGTAATGAGTTAATATTATGTCATACTGGATTAAAGTTGTCCTTAAATCCAGTATGACCAGTGACTTCATCAGAGAAGACAGAGAGAGACACAGACACACAAAGAGAAATTGGAGACAGAAAGTGAAGTTATGCTGTTACAAACCCAAAGACCAAAGGAATCTAGGAATGCCTGAGAGTACAAGAAGGTAGGAAGAAGCAAGGAAGAGTTATTTTCTGGAAACTTCAAAGGGAGCATAGCCTACACTTTGATTGTTTATTTCTGGCTTCTAAAACTCTGAAGGAAGAATTTAGTATTGTTTGAAGCTACCCTGTGTTCCTTTATTACAGAACCCAGGAAACTAATACACAAATATACAGTCACCTCATTTACCTTCTTTCTCTATGTGATCAGAACCATGCATTGCCTAAATTTAGTATCTGGAAAAAAATTCTTTCTTATGTTTTGCTTAGTTTTCTTTTGGTTTAGAAAGAGGACCAGTCTGATATGAGTTCCTCCATAATGACTGGAGATAGAACTTACACTGGGTGTTCAGTTCTCCCCAGAAGTGTTTAAGAAGAAATATTGTCTCATGCTTTAACTAACAATATGTATTTTCATCATTTGTAATAATTACAAATTCAATATATGAGAGGTGTTTTATTTGGCATTTTTGCATCATCAGTAAGATAGAACATGCTTTCATATGGTTGTCATTTATATTTCTTTACTACCTATTTTGTATTGACGTCATTAATCCATCTTTCCTGAATAGTTTCTCTCATTGATCACTAAGGTTTTTGGAGTTAAGAAAATTGTTTTATGTCATGTATATATAATATTTTTCTTCCAACATGGATTAAAAAAAATTGTGGTTGGACTATGTAGGAAAATGTTTATTTTATATAACAAACTTTACCCATCTTTTCATTTTTTCCCTATAAGATATATGTCTTGATTATAAAAGTTTGTACATTTAAAAATATCATCTGTGTTTTCTGTATAATAGAGTTTAAATTCTACATTTAAAACTTTGATATGGTTGGGAATTACCTGATATATAAAAAAAAAAAAAAGCAAAGTTATCTCTATTTATTTTATAATTAAGTATCCAGTTTCCCCAAACCCATTTTTGGGGAAAAACTTATCTTTTCCCTCTGGCCTCATACAACTCGTGTCATTGTTAGTGAAGCCACATACTTAATCAGCTGGAAAAATCTTCGCTGATTTGTCTTTGCATATTTTTGGGACCTGTTATATGTCGTCTGTGACCCTTCTCATTGATTGAGAAGACCTTTGAATATTTTAAGGATATTAAACTTTTAGTTGTTCTTTAGATGGTAATTATGTCACCTGCTTTTATTTGCTCTTCAGCTTAGGTTAGTATATGTATATTCTGAACAGCTTAGTTTTACCTAGTGAAAGTCATCGTGCTTGGCATGCTTGTCCAACCACGTTCCTTTTGCTGAAGTCACCCTTGCTATCAGCTCTTAATGAACAAACACAGTAATTATATAATGTAGAGCTAGATGTCTTTGGCATAAATTTCCTGTCCTGTAGAGCCCAACGCGGATACACTGCCCATTCAAAGCCTTAGAAAAGGCAAAATTAGAATAAACAAAAGTAGAAAAGTGGAAGAGACCCCATGAGGAAGCAACAAACCAAAATTCGTGGTATTTTTCAAGGAAGACAAAGAAAAGCATTGTCTACAGATCACCTAGCCATGCAGGAAGATAAAGATAGTGATTTCCTGACATTTATGTTTCCCCACGATCTATCTTTTATTCCTGCATCTCCTTTCTATAAACTGTCCCTTTACCTTTTTATTAATTCTTATTTTAAATTTGAAAATGTCTGTGCAGTGCTCTGTTTTGTAGCTATAGTCGTGGCGACCACACGCAGGTATACAGTGTGTGCTCTGTCCAAGGGAATCTGGCCACAGAAAATGGGGAATAAATATTGTACTCTGTGCTATAGATCTCTGTCCTACTACTGGGAAAGTTTAGTAAATTTAAAAATTTACATAAAGGTTTTCTGTAGAGTGGCTGGTGATGAACATGATTCAATGAGCCTTGGATGAAATGAAAATAAATATAAATAATGAATCATAATGAAGTGAGAATAGTAAAAAATAGTAAAAGACCAAACTGGTTTGCAAAGACTCCATTCTATGTCTTGTAGCGAGAAAAGAGCTTCATAATAAATCACTTCCATTAATTTATACCCCTTTACCAGTAAAGGTGAGAGATTGGTGACATTTGTAGCCAATGATAAGAAGCTATGAAAGTGTATATATATGTGTGTGTATATATACACACACATATATATACATATATATACATATATATGTGTGTGTACACATGTATATATATATGTGTGTGTGTGTGTGTGTGTGTGTGTGCCATTTATACTAGACTTCAAAAGAACACAAATTCCTGAATTCCTGGCTAAATGCCCATTGGTAAAAGTTGATAATTATGCAAAATTATGAAATTCCATTTGTCTGAACCAGAAAGCGAAACTATTGAAGAACAATTACCAGGTTTTAAATGTGAGAATTAGCTAGGTATTTTTTGACTGATAGTCAAAATCTGTGTTGCACTAGCTTTTTGAGACATAAATGCACGGATCTTTTCAAAGACAAAGAAGTTGGCAATGGGAATGGGAATGTAAGGGAGATATAAGAGATTCTGGCATCATGGGTCCTTATTGGGTATTTCTTCTAGACCCAACTTTCCACCTCTTAGCACATTCTGACCCAGTGATGTTCACTCTCATTCTCGAGCTAAGGGAGGTTGGGGAATGGGGGTGATACACAAATGTTCCTTGCATCTAGTCTCTGCCATTAGTTTCTAAATAGGAGCCTGATGTGAGGACCATTAAGCGAGTAACAGCGCAGGAAGATGGAGTCCTGTGCCATACTGTTTCCAAGCAATAGAAGCCCATCAGTCATTTCCCTTCTGTACCAGATAAAGCTGTTTAGAACAGGCAGTCTGTCAAGAATCAAGCAAGGAAATGGGATACTGCAGAACCATACCCCTTCTTGGTTTAAAATTTGTTGCCAAGCAGGATTCTGATAGAAATCTCACTGAAGCTTCAAGAAGGTCATATTGCCAGAAGACCCCATGACCTACTGAACGGGGGTATCTCTGCTTATTCAAACATCTACAGCACAAAATCTTGTCCCTCCAAAAAGAAAGTCAGCAGTACTTTGTTTAAGATGTCCTGGTATATCACATTATTGCCACGCAAGTGAATCCCTGATTTGTTGAGATTGTTGAGAAGAGATATCTCCGTAGCAGCCATTAATAGTCAAAGCAGCAATTCTGAATATGGAAATCTGCTCATTAACTGGTAAGTGTATGAAAACTGATGTTCTAGGGTGGTAATTCACAATTACCTGACAATCCACAAGTGGCTTTCCTCAAAGGCTATCTTGCATTTGTAAGTTCTTAGCTCAGAGGAAGCAGAAGCTCTGATGTTTGGTTACTGAAATTGAAATATGGTTGTATTTTGGATAATTCTATATATCGTTTCTTTGTTTCATTTTGTGTCTGTGTGTTTGTCTCTTATCACTGTAGTTCTATAGTAATATAGTTAATTATTGTTAGACATAGTACATATCAACATCATTTAATCAATAGATAGTAAGATGAGAATTATATACACCTAATACTGATTATAAGCCTGTCTCTCATTATTACTGTGAAATCTGAAAGAAATGACCCCATGACATCAAATCCACATTTAGTAGGGGGATAAGACAGGTGTTAGTTACCTCTCATTCAGAAAGTTTGACTGTTGTAGTGAATACATATGCTAGAGTTGGTCAATATAGACAAAGCCTTTGGGGACTATATGTACAAACATAAAGTTACATGTTTCAGGTGGGAAAGATGTGAAGTGTAGTAGATATGTTCAAAGTATGTTATATTAGATGTGCATTTGACTACATGTATCAAGTGTAAATATAGTTTGCAGTTTGCTTATGCAAATGGGATTTACTACAAATAGAAGTGAAGAGATGGGTGGTTCCAAGAAAATATAGTTGCTCAAGAAATCATCAAGGATTGAGGTTTCTAGCTTTATTCTTTGCCATATTTTTGATCAGAAAAAAACAATCTTCCTAGGAGGACCATCCAGTAAACTTCTGTTTACTTTACTTTTGTCAGAAATGTTTCATGTGCCTGTAGCTATCTCCAAAGAATCTTTAGAAAGATGAGTTTATTTTCAGTGCTCTCCACCCCTCAAAATTAGAATTTGGTCACTAAGGTAAAAGAGAAGTTGGGACATTGTTTTAAGAGATGAACAGCACTTGCCATATTTCATAACAGCAGTCTCTTTGAGAACTCTTTGTTCTATATTAATAAACCCTGCAGAATTAGTTTAGAGGGTCATAGCTCTATCATAGGATGCCACCTAATGTAAGCTGGACACACCATATCATTCTTGACAGATTTTTTTTTTTTTTTAACAAATCAAAAAGGGCCTGCAAATTTTGTGAGTCAGGCTGCACATTAAAGTAGTGCTAGGTGTGGAGACATCATGTAGCCAGTAAGATTATTCGTTAAACAAATAAGTTAAAAGAGTAAAATTTGAAGGTGTGGAAGCACTACTGCAGAAAGGGATATGGAGTAGACATTTTTGAAGAGCAGGGATGAGTAACCATATCATCCCCAAGAAAGGGAAGACAGCACTGCAACATTCATTTTCAGTTGGACATGTTGTGGTTAATTTCAATGACGTTACGTTATCAACAAATTATTCAGCCATATTCTTCAGGTATTCAACAATTGTATTTGGCTTACTTGTTAAACATCAACTTCACATTATTCTCTACGATATACTTATTGTTTTCTAAATGCTTAATTTTTTTTCTTTCTGTGTTCTCTTGACATAGTCCTTCGTTTTACTTATTTATTATCATGCCTATTTCAAACATAATATTTCTGTTATACAATCAAAAAAGGCATTGGGTTCTCACCATTCTTCATTTCCAAACTATAAAAAGTGTTACTTTATGAGTATTTTCCCAAAGAAAGAAAAAGGATTCTTATGTCAATCTATTAAAATTTCCAAAGATATTTTGTTGAAACGTTCTGAAATTTATCAATAATTTTGGAAGGGGAATGGAAAATTTTAAATTAGGGACACCTGGATGGCTCAGTCGGTCAAGCGTCCAACTTTGGCTCACGTCACGATCTTACAGTTCATGAGTTCAAGCCCCACATCAGGCTCTGTGCTGACAGCTTAGAGCCTGGAGCCTGCTTTGGATTCTCTGTCTCCCTCTCCCTCTGCCCCTTCCCTGCTCATTCGCTGTCTTTCTCTCTTTCTCTCAAAAATAACAAAATTACAAAATGTAAAAAAATAAAATAAGATAAATAATTAAAATTGAATTCTCCCTCACAAAAATAAACTCAAAATGGATCATAGAACTAAAGGTAAACTTAAAAACTATAAAATTTCTAGAAAATACATAGGATAAAATGCCCATGACCTTGGAATGGTGATGACTTTATAGACACACCAGAAGCACAGTCCATGAAATAATTGATAAGCTGTATTTCACTACAATTAAAAATTTCTGCTCTGTGAAAGGCAATGTCAAAAGAATGAGAAGACAAGCCACAGCTTGGGAGAAAATATTTGCAAAAGACACATCTGATAGAATACTGTTATCCAAATTATACCAAGAACTCTTAAAATTCAACAGTAAGAAACAAATAGCCTGATTTAAAAAATGAGCCAAAGACTCTCACAGATGCCTCACCAAAGAAGATCTTCGGATGGTGAAAGGCATATGAACTATGCCCTACATCATGTATCATCAAGGAGGCACAAATCAAAAGAACACTTCAATAATGCCACACACTATGAGAATGGCCAAAATCTAGAGCACTGACAACACCAAATGCTGGTGATACCTTATTCACTGCTGATGAAAATGCAAAACGGAACAGCCACTTTGGAATACAATTTGGAGGTTTCCTACAAAATGATTCTCTTACCATGTTACCCAGCAATTCCACTCCTTGGTATATACTCAAAGCATTTGAAAACTTATGTCCACACAAAAATTTTGTGCACAGATGTTTATAGAAGCTTTATTCATAATTGCCAAACTCAGAAGCAACCAAAATGCCCTTCAGTAGATGAATAGCGAAATAAACTGTTGTACATCCAATGAGTGAGTATTCTTTAGTGCTAAAAAGAAATGAAATATCAAGCCACGAAAAGACATTCAGGACCCTTATATACATTTACTAGAAGAAAGAAGACAATTGGAAAAGGCTATACTCTATTATTCCACCCGTATTATATTCTTGCGGTGACAAAACTATGGAGCCAATAAAAAATCAGTGGTTGCCAGCGATTAGGGGAGGGATGGATAGATAGAGCAAGAGGTCTTTTAGGACAGTGAAACTATCCAGTTTGGTACCATAATGATAAACACATGTCGTTATACACAAATCCAGACCCCCAGACTGTACCTCACCAAGAGTGAATCCTATGTAAACTGTGGACTTTGGGTGATAACGATGCATCAATATAGATTCACCAGTTGGAATAAATACAACACTCCGGTGAGGGATATTGGTGGTGGGGGAGATCATGCATATGTGAACGCAAAGAATATATAGGAAACATCTAAGAATAGATAATATATAGAATATATATTAAATATATAGAACATATAGGATAAATACATAGAATATATAGGAAATAGATAGGAAATATTCCTTTTAATTTTGCTGTGAACCTAAGTCTGTTACAAAAAAAAAATAGTTTTTTTTTTTATTGAATTCTCCCTTTAAGGAGAATGGCATTTATTTTCATGTTTACTCAAATCCTAAGTAAAGTTATACAGTTCTTTTGTTTTTGTTTTGTTTTGTTTTGTTTTGATTGTGGGGCGGGGGTGTCCTGCACCGTCTTTTGAAAAATGTTTAATTTAATTGGTATTTTCAACCATCCATTTTCCTACAAAATATCTGTTCCTATTATTTTGTGTTAAGTTCTGATTGAACTTGTTCAAAAATCAGAGAATTATTAAATCCTTGTGAATTCTGATTTTAATAGGCATATCTGTTTCTGCATTCAGATTGTGAGATATTGGTTAGAGATTAGTATTTTATATGATGTTAAGAGAGCGTCCCCTTGTTCATAATTTGTTGAAGGTGTATATTCTTAAACTTATTAAATGCATCTTAAGCATTTATATTCACTTGTATGTGAGATAATATGTAATATCTATTTCTGTGTCTTTTTATTCTAATACTTTTAACGGGAATCCTTAAATACACACACAGGTACATACATATTTTGGTTCTCTGTTGTCAGGCACATACACATTGTGGATTGCTGTGTCTCCTTCTTATGTAATACCTTCTTTTCCCTGAAAATTTTCCTTGCTCTGAAGCCTGCTATGTCTGAAATGACTATAGTGATTCCAGCTTTCTTTTCATTTAGTGTTAGTGTGATGTACCCTTCTCTATTCATTAACTTTTTATTTTTCTTTTGAGCTTATTTATTTATTTTCAAAGAGAGAGAGAGCATGTGCACAAGCAGGGGTGGGGCAGAGAGAGAGGGAGAGAGAGAAGCCCAGGCAGACTCCTCAGCATTGTTGGTGCAGAGCCTGATGTGGGGCTGAAACCCACGAACCGTAAGATCATGCCCTGAGCTGAAATCAAGAGTCAATGCTTAACCAACTGAACCACCTACCTAGGTAGGCTACCTAGGTAGCCCTTCATCCGTTTATTTTTAGTCTTCATATTTAAAGTGGGTTTATTGTAGACAACATGTTGTTGCGTCTTATTTTTCTACCCATTCTGACAATCTTCGGTTTTTCATTGGTGCCATGAATTTTTGAAATTCTTGGTCCTTATTGCTTCAAAACATATGTTCATTCCTCTTTTCTCCTTCTGGCATTGGTATTATCATGTATTACATCTTCTGTCCTTGCCCCATGCCTTGTTCTTGATGTCCTGTTTCTGTCTTCCTTTTTTTTTTTCTGTTTTTCTTTTCTTTTTTTTTTTTTTTCTCTTTGCTTTTTAGTTTGGAAACTTCTATTAGCATAACCTGAAACTCAGACTCCTCCCTCTGCAATGCCCAGTGTAATAGTGAGCCCATCAGAACACATTTTTTCATTTCTCTTACAGTTTTTTTTTTATTTCACTCATTTCTTTGTGATGCTATCTAAAATTTCCATTTCTTTAATTGCATCACACATATGTTCTTGCATGTTGTCTTATTTTCCATTATAGTACTTAACATATTAAACCTGGTTATTAAATTCCTGGGTCTGATAACCCCACATCCTTGCCATATTTTAGTGTGATTCTGAAGATTACTCTGTCTCTTAGAACTATGATTTTGTCTTTTAGTATGCATTGTCATTTATTCTTGATAACTCTACATGATGTACTGGGTAAAAGGAACTCTGGTTAATAGGTTTGGGGGGATATGGTTAGAAGGTATGTTGGGAGGGGAAACATTCTCTAGTATCATAAGTAGGTTTCTGTCTCAGTGAGCCCTACTTCTGAGTTGTGAACTTCCAAAGTGCTTCTCATTACTCCATCCCCCTGCCCCTGCTTAGGTGGGATAGGATGGCTAACGGGCGGAGGGTGGGAAGTACTTGCTCACCCAAGCTGGTCAGGTTCTGACAAACCTTTATTTTTTTCTTAGATTTATTTATTTTGAGGAACAGTGCGAGTGGGGCAGGGACAGAGAGAGAGTTGAGAGAGAGAATCTCAAGCAGGGTCCACAATGTCAGCGCAGAACCCAATGGGGGTCTTGAACTCATGTGAGATCATGACCCGAGACAAAACCAAGGGTCAAATGCTTAACTGACTGAGCGACTCAGGTGCCCCTTTGATGAAACCTTTTTGGTCAGGCTCTGATAAACAGCTTCTCTTTAGGGTAGGCCTTGCTAAGGACAGAATACTTCGGGCATATTTCAGAATAACTGCTTTTCCCTTCTTCTGGGGGGCAGCATGGGGGCTTTTCCTCCGATCTTCACTGTGAAAACCTGGTAGTGATCCTGGGGGTAAAAGTCACACAAGTGTGAGGAACTCTTTCTAGAGTGGACACCGCTGGAGACGGAGTAGCTCTCAGATTTACACCCTGAGTCTACAGCAATGCGTGAATTACAGCTCAGATCCTGCCCCTACCCTGATCCCCACAGAGGTTTCTGCTCCAGTAAGTTGTGATTCCATATGTCTGTCTTTCCGATTTGGGGCATAGTGGTTTCCCCTGTGATCTTAATTTTCTGACAGGTTTGAGAAAAACTTAATGTTCAGTTTGTTCAGATATTTTTTTACTCTTCAGATAGAATGATTATTTTCAAGCTCTTTATATGCTGGAGCAGAAACTGGAAGCCGATTTTTCCTTAATGAGCCTCTACAACATGAATATGTTTCTTAAATATGTTCATGGTATCTCTTCTTTTTTAATGTTTATTTATTTACTTTGAGAGACAGAGAGAGAGTACAAGTGGGCGAAGGACAGAAAGAGAGAGAGAGAGAGAGAGAGAGAATCCCAAGCAGGATCTGAGGAGCTGTCATCACAGAGCCCTGTGGGCTCATTGCCACAAACCAGGAGGTCATGACCTGAGCAGAAACCAAGAATCAAACACTCTACCGACTGAGCCACCCAGGAGCCCCAGTTCACAGTATCTTTTTAAAAAATGTCCTGTTATATGTTCTTGGGCAAACCACGCAGGAAGAAAAAATTCAGCAACATGTATTAAAAAAAAAAGACACATGTCCTTTAATACACCAACAATTTCCCTGACAGCTACCATCTTACTTTACTAAAGCATAGCTCCAGGAAAATATTTTTAAAATATGATTATTGAGATTATAGGTCACTTTGGCCAAATTTATTATTTTTTTTAATTTTTTTAACGTTTATTTTTGAGACAGAGAGAGAGCACGAACGGGGGAGGGTCAGAGAGAGAGAGACACAGAATCTGAAACAGGCTCCAGGCTCTGAGCGGTCAGCACAGAGCCCGACGCGGGGCTCGAACTCACAGACGGTGAGATCATGACCTGAACCGAAGTCGGAGGCTCAACCGACCGAGCCACCCAGGCGCCCCTCACTTTGGCCAAATTTAAATTCAAATGTTTACAACTTTCATATACCTAAACTTAGTCTAACAATTGTTTTGGTTATAAGGTACATGCATTTAGCACATACACACACACACTCACACATGATTTGTGATATATATTGAGTTTTAATCTTGGATTATTTTAGTTTTTTTGTTAGTTTGATGATATTAAGAGATTTTAAAGTGATAAATCAAAACTATTTCATATGCACGTATTTAATTTTAAGTGCAGAAAGATAATTATATGCTAGTTATTTAAAATATCCAGGAAATTAATGCTATCCATAATGTCTCTAATCAAGCACTTAGCAATGGCACATCCTGAGTGGTGATGTGGAAGGTAGAGCAACCTGGATTAACGTCTGGGGAGAGACACGGCAGCAAATATGGATAGGTTCAGCCTACCTCTTGAACGTTGTGCCAGAGTTACATTGAAAATAAAAGGACACAATAATTATTATCTTTTGCCAATAAGCAAACATTCAACTGATAAGACATTAAAAAAAAAGTCGATATATTGAAACTACTTTGGGTAGAGAAATCTCCCTCTCTCTTTCTCAGTCTCTTTCACATAACGTTTCTTTTTCACAAGGTTATCTCTTTACTTACTTTTCGCATTTTTCTTCTACGGTTGATTGGCTTGGCCTTTCTTCCGGTCTGTATATATCTCTTATTCTCTAATGCCTGCTTACTTATAACTATTTCCTTATAAATGTATCTTACCATGACGCTTCATTGGATTGACTCTAGCACTTTTTTTTGTCCTATTCACTCTTTTATGTCCAGCTCCTATTGTCAAATATGTCATTTCATTCATATTTTCCAGTTTTATTTCATGAGCGCAAAAATATAATTTACCCAGATTAATTTTGGGGCTCATTTCATCACCTATTTTGTTAATCTACGTAATTTGTTCTTGATTCACAATTCAACTTCCAGTCAAATCAGTTATATCCAGAATCATCATGGCATTGATTTTTCAGGTAAAAGATTATGGGAGATTGAAACAAGATGTCGCCAGAGAAGATGGAGCAAAGCAGAGGAGACACCTGTGATAATGGCCTAACATTGGCAAGACTTACTATAAAATTGAAAATTAGGGTGTTTATATCAAACATGGTCAATAACTCACTGTTTTCTTCCTTCCTTCCTTCCTTCCTTCCTTCCTTCCTTCCTTCCTTCCTTTCCTTTCTTTCCTTTTCTTGCTTTCTTGTTTTCCTTCTTTCTTTCTTCCTTATAACCCAGCATATGACAGTGCCTTTTACTGGAAACAGGCACAAGAACCGATGTGGTTCAAGAGGGTGAAATAAAGAGTTCAGATTTAGATTTACTAAATTTGTGATCCTATTAAACATCCAAACTGACCTGCCAAGTAGGCAGATTTCCCAGGAGAGATTTCAGATATGTATTTGAAGTCAAGCACAAAATATATTATTTAAAGTCATGGGAAGGGACAAAAGGGGAGAGTTAGAAGCTTTTTTAAAGGTGCAGAAACTGGCCGTAAGGGCACTCCTAAATTTAAAGAGAAGAAATATCCAGAACAGGAAACTGAGATTAAATGCTCATGGAATTTCCAAGGAAATCAAGAAGGCAAGGAAGGGGAAGATAGCTATCTGCAGTTGGAAGTTCTGGAATTTGTAAAGTAATGAGAATACAACGTTCTTCATTGAACTTCATAACATAGAGGTCATTAATGACAACACAATATGTAGATTTCTGGAGTAGTGAGGCGGTAACAAGATTGATGTGTGCTAAAAGTGAACTAAAGTAAGAAATTAGATTCTGTGTCTCCCTCTCTCTCTGCCCCTCCCCCGTTCATGCTCTGTCTCTCTCTGTCCCAAAAAAATAAATAAACGTTAAAAAAAAATTTAAAAAAAAAAAAAAAGGGGCGCCTGGGTGGCGCAGTCGGTTAAGCGTCCGACTTCAGCCAGGTCACGATCTCGCGGTCCCTGAGTTCGAGCCCCGCGTCGGGCTCTGGGCTGATGGCTCGGAACCTGGAGCCTGTTTCTGATTCTGTGTCTCCCTCTCTCTCTGCCCCTCCCCCATTCATGCTCTGTCTCTCTCTGTCCCAAAAAAATAAATAAACGTTAAAAAAAAAAATTTTAAGTAAGAAATTAGAAACAAGAGAGCAGGTGCAGTTGTTTTGAAAAGTTTTATTGTGAAGGAGAGCAGATAAGAGAGTTCATGATTGTTATGATACTTTTGGCTGCTGGTAACATAAAAACCAAGTAAAAGAAGCTTAACTATAAAGAAAATTAAAAGAAGCTTAAGCATTAAAAGAAACACTATTTGGAAATAGATTCCTGGAAGGAGAGGGTCTATAGCGTGGCAAATTAGTGGCTCAAACATTGAGACTTGAATTATTTACAGCTCTTTGCCCAAATAATTTCGACAGGTAAACTGCTCTGTGTCTACAGATGGGAAGTGGCATCCCAAAGTGTAGCACAGTCTCACAGAGACGCCTCTCCTGGTTTGCTCTTGGGAAAGCAAGTAACTATTTCTCCACCTTCCAGGACAGATTTTCTCATATTCTATTGACCACATCTGTGGCGCTTGGCTTATTAGATATTTTCTTTTTTCATTTTATGGGTTGCCTGTTAATTGATAGCATGCTTTCGTGCAAATGAGATTAATATTTATTGATTTTTTTTCTATTATGCATTTCAAGCTCTGAGGATACTGAGATGACAAGTCCCTGACATCAGAGAGCATATTTTTAAGAGGAGGCACAATTTATTCACAAATAAAAATCATTAAAATTTTAAAAGTGTCATGGAGCAAAATAAAATATTGCAATGTGATAGACAATTCCTAGGGTAGAGGGAGGATGTTGCTTTAGCTTGAATAGTTTTGAAAGGTCTCATTAATAATAGAGTATTTGATCTAAAACCAAAATCATGGGGAGTAAGTATCTATAAAAAAAAAAAAAAAAACTAGGAAGAACACGTCCAAGAAAAAAAAAAAAACAAGCAATAAATTTGAACTTTTGTTTGATTTCCTGGGATTATTGAATTTGTGTGCATAATCAAAGCATAGCGAAAAGATTGCTAGAATATAAAAAATGAAGTTAAACATAGCAGGAGGTGATATCAGAAAGGTAACAGTGGCTAAAACCTGTAGAATCTGTTAGAAAATAGAAAGAAATTGAAAAGTTATCCTCATTAAGATGAAAAATCATTGGCAAGTTTTAAAGCCTGAGAATGTTATATTGTCACTTACCTTTTTTTTTTAACGTTTATTTATTTTTGAGACAGAGAGACACAGAGCATGAACGGGGGAGGGTCAGAGAGAGAGGGAGACACAGAATCGGAAGCAGGCTCCAGGCTCTGAGCTGTCAGCAGAGAGCCCGACGCGGGGCTTGAACTCACCGACGGTGAGATCATGACCTCAGCCGAGGGCGGACGCTTAACCACTGAGCCACCCAGGAGCCCCTATTGTCACTTATCTTTTTAAGAGGCCACTCCATCTGTGTTGTTGGCATTAGATTGTAGGAGGTAAGAGTGGATAGGGAGTTTTAGTTAGAACTGGTAACTACAAGTTACTAGAATTTCTAACTACAAGTTAGAACAAGTAGTTCTCCAATGAGAAAAGACATTGTCTTGAACTAGGTAGATAGTAATGGAAGAGTTGAGATATTGACTATATTTACAATAATTTCTAATAATTTTACAAGACTTGCTGGATTGTATTTGGGATGTGAGAGAATGATCACAATTATATATGATTCCTAGGTGTTGGCATTGGACAGGAAGGTGGTTGGTAATTCTCTTGCCAGAGAAGGGAATGTGTGGGGAAGAATAAGATTGAAAAAGGTGGTTATGTATTATCTGCTAGAATAGAAAATTGATAATGAGGTGGAAAGAAGGTGTATGGAAGGAATCAAAGTATTTACAAGACCAGGAAAAATGCTTTCCTTTAAAAAAAAAAAAACAAAAAGTTTATTTACTTTGAGAGAGAGAGAGCACAAGGAAAGGAGGGGCAAAGGGCAAGAGAGAGAGAGAGAGAGAGAGAGAGAGAGAGAATCCCATGCAGGGTCTGCACTGTCAGTGCACAGTGCACAGCCCAAGACAGGGCGCGAACTCACAAACCATGAGATCATGACGTGAGCCAAAACCAAGTGTTGGACGCTAAACTGATTGAGTCACCCAGGCGCCCCCAAAATGCTTTCCTGGTAGTAAATTGAATGATACTTGCACACAATTGTTTTGGAAAAGTAGAAGGTTTGAGGAGAGAAGAGAAAATTTAATACTATTACCCCAGAATATCAAAACATAACTTACTAGGTCATCTAATTAAAACTGCTGGGGTGGGGTATGGCCATCTGAGGTTTGTACAGTTCATCTTAAAGCAGAACCTGCGTGGAACCTTCAACTTTTTTAGAGAAAACACAGAAAAGGGAAAATATGATCAACTGCCCTGAAGGGTTCCCAGTTATTTAGGATGGAGAGAAAGACACAGACAGGGATTATATACATTTTGAAGGAAGCAAGTTAATAGTGGACCATGGCAACTACACTAGGCAAGTGAGTTTAAACTAGAGGCAAATGAGATTAGAAGGAACGTGTGGGGAGTGGGATCGGGGCAGTAAATTCATTGGAAGGCCCACTGAAATCCAATAATTACACAAGTAAGTATGCAAGAACTAGGAGATTGCAAAAATAGGAGGCAGAGTTTGATGTGTAAGATATCTGTAATAGGTGTTTTCAGAAGTCATTGTTCTTCGTCAAAAGATCCAAACTAATTACGTAAAGGATGACAGCCACGTGAAGACTTGCTTTATTTATCTTGGGTAAACAAACCTATACAAATTCTGAATTTTAATTATTTTATTCTTTTGTCTTCTGCTTGCCACACTTCCTACCACGTCCTTTGGTCTTAGACATATTTTGTCTACATTTATCTTACCTAACATATCCCCAAGTTATAGTTACGTGAAAGTGAGCTGCAACTTAAGCCATGACTGTGAGAATAAATTAACAAAGCAAGGGGGAAAATGTCAAAAACTGAGGCTAAGGTGTTAAATGGATCATGCAATGGGTTCTGATACTTTCAAAGTCTTGGCAGAAATCGGAGTGGATAGGAAGACAAGGTCAGTATTCAAATTATCCATAAGGTGTGAAAATAAAGGGGATTCTGTAGGTGATAGATTTGAGATAGAAAGAAGATTATATGGCTGCATAATAAAAGCTGCAAAACAGCAGGAAGTTTTATCCTCATGCGCCAACTTCTGTCCTTAAAGTAGGTGGAGTATGATGGAGACATGCTCTGTTTGAGCTGGCAGCAATATGCATGGGTTCACGTAGAAAACATCAAGACACGACTTCGACAAAGTAGGTAGAAGTGATATTTTCACGAAAGCGTTGAGACACAGTTTCGTCAAACAAAGAGGGAATTCAAGATGGACGGCAGACAGTTTGCTTGGAAAGGATAGGGAAATGGATGGCAAAAGATAAGGCAATGCCTACAGAGGGTTTAAGTGATAAAGGATCTACAAGAAAGATTGATCTGCAGGTAACTGGAGGACACAGGTATTATATGGTGAATTCTGGTCACTGCCTAGAAAAATCTGAGCAAAGACATACAGCATTTTTATGACAAGTATCATACTTAGTGGTGATGCAGCTTGGGGTAATCATTGCTTCCTGGCCTGAACAGTGGGGCTGAGGTAAAGGAAGAACTTATTCAGTGATAACCTAAAAGTCAAGGAATAAAACCCAACATAAAAGCTGGATTGAATTTGCCTGTCAAATGATGAATCCTTAAGTTAGATTAAAGAAAAAATATCAGCTATATGCTTCATAATAAAAATACAACCACTCAAGGGTGCCTGGGTGGCTTAGTCAGGTAAGCATCTGACTCTTGATTTCAGCTCAGGTCACGATCTCGTGGTTTGTGAGGACTGACCCCTGTGTTGGGCTCCGCACTGACAGGAAGGAGCCTGCTTGGGATTCTTTCCCCCCGCCCCTCTCTCAAAATAAATAAGTAAACATTAAACACACACACACACACACACACACACACACACACACACACATGCATCAACTCAATGATAAAGCAAAGTGAAAAAGTCATGGGGTAGTCCAATATACATCAGACAAATGCAAATAAATTTGTAAGGTTGGTAAAACAAATACCCAATAAATAGGAATGAAGGGACAGCAGCCTTTAAAGAAAATCCCAGGAGTGTTTTTGCTCAACAAATCTCCACACTCTGAGAAAGCCAGATCAGCTATAAATCTTAATGAGCCAAAGACAATAGTAGTGAAATACATAAAGCAAAACTCTTAAGCTACAAAGATAAGGTTATAAAACCACAACATAATGAGTGACTGTGATATATAGCTTTCAGAGATGATTGATGAAGTAAATCTAATTGAAAAATCATTTATGGGCTTTACATCACACAACCAGCTAGTTCTATTAAGTAACATTGTCTCAGACGTAGGACTTCCTATAGAAGCTTTATACTTTGAGTGCTTGGAAAAGTTCACAGAGAGAGGAATTTTGTTATTCTCTTGGAGGACAAAAATTACCACAGCAAGTTTAGAAAATAATTTGACAAAGAATATATACACCTTTAGGGTCCTAATTACATTTTGAGGAGTCTATCTTACAGAAATAAAAGAGAAATCCATGTGTGTATTAATTAAAGTGCTATTGTTATTATAATAAAAAAATGGAAACTAATGTGGTAAAGGGATACATTTAAATATTATTGAATACCATGTAACCACTAAAAACATTAAAAGAATGTGATGGATTCCTAATGGAGGAAGACTGATTTGGAAGAATTTCAAAATATTTTCAGGAAAGAAGAAACACATTTCAGACTAATATGACTACCATGTTCTCATATGTTTAATTTAATTAATTTTTTTTTTTTGAGAGACAGAGGGAACAAGCATGAGCAGGGGAGCATCAAAAGAGAGAAGGGGTCCCAAACAGACTCCAGTCTGTCAGCACAGAGCCAGACAGGGAGCTGGGGTCGCTCCCACCAACCGTGAGATCATGACCTGAGAAGAAATCAAGAGTCGGAGGCTTTACTGTCTGAGCCACCCAGGCACCCCCGATGTTTTAATTTTAAAAACTCTCTTTGGATGTATGTTTCAATGGCATACTTCCAGAAGCATAACACTGTCAAAATGAATCCCAGATTTTTAAGTGTTTAAGTCGCGGAGTTAGAACTGGCAGTGGTGAGGGGCGCCTGGGTGACTCCATCAGTTGAGCGGCGGATTATGGCTCAGGTCATGATCTCACAGTTTGTGGCTTTGAACCACCCGCCCCACACACACCCACCCCCTGTCAGGCTCTGTGCTGACAGCTCAGAGCCTGGAGACTGCTTCAGATTCTATGTCTCCTTCTCTTTCTGCCCCCCACCCCCAGCTAATACCCCGCCTCTGTCTCTCAAAAAATGAATAAAAATGTTTATTTATTTATTTTTTTAAATGGCGGTGGTGAGTGAAAGACTTTGTACCTTTGGACGTTGTAGACGGAATGAAGATGGAAAAGCCATGGGTGCCACTGCGCTACGGCGGTGGGTGACAGGTGCTCATAAAGTATTTATTCGTGTGTAGCCTCAGTGCCTAGTAGCAGAGATCAAGCGTCCTTCCAATGTACCTCCAAGTTCAAGATCCCAAGGCTTAGTTTAAGGACAGACTTATTTTAAACATAAATCTAACAATTCTGGAAAACAAGAAGTAGAGTTCTCCCTATAAAAAATTATGTGCTGAGGCATCTTCTACACTTGACAAGACTAGTCCCTTTGGAGTTTGTGTCAACTATTTGAACAATCCTCGCAATGTCGCTGCATGCTTTTAGATTATGTGCTTGCAGCCCAACACTTTCCTCTGGAGAAGAAAGGTGAAAGGAAGACAGGGTTCCTTCCTTTTCAAAGGCTACACAGCTAATGCCACTCTGGTAGGTCAAGATGGCTTTTCTTTTCTCTATTGTAAATTTGGTTGTAACTTCGAAAGAAATAGACATTTTAAGGGTGAATATATTTTAAAATATTGAATGATGAAATGTTGATCAATTAAAATATGATAAAATATGTTTCAAATATTAAAAATGAGTCATGATTTTGAATGCTTTTAACCTGCCAAACAATAATATTACAGTTTTACCTATGTTAAATGATTTAACTCTCATAACTTCCCATGCAGAAGCTGGGGCATGTAAAAGTTCATGTTTCTCAGGACCACACACATCTTAAATGGAGAAGATGATTTCAGACATCCCGTAGTAAGGCACACATATTAGTAATCGCCAAAAGATATTACTAGTTTAAATAAAGCACCTTGGGGATTTCTTAAGACAAGTGATGAGAAGGAATGGAACAGGCAAACACAAAAACAAAAACCTGTATTAATAGAAACATCAAATAAAATAGAATTCAATACAACTGATACAAAGGGGAGAAGTAATACCTCTTATCATAAAGTTTACAATCCACCAATAAGATACAATAGCTGAGAATTTTTCTTATCACAACACAAGCTCCAGGTACACAAGACTGAGCGAGTAAACATAAGATGATCTTAACAAATATAGTACTATGACAGATGAATCTAACATACACCTCCTGGGAATCAACGGATTACAAAATATAGTAAAAAGATGAGGAATGTTTGAAAGACAGTTAAGAAGTTCTGAACAGAATATATCTTTAAGGAAAACTCTCTACTTTTCCAAAACAAATTTTGTGCAAGTCACGATCACTGACCACAAAGCAATATTACCAGATTATGACAAAAAAATACCATACACAGATATATAAACACATTTTACATTTAAATATTAAAAATGCATTCCAACATGACTCTAGCTGATGAAGAATTCAAATTATTTAAGATAAACAACAAAACGGATACTGCTCAGGAATATTGATAGGATTTAGCTAAACTGCCAATCAGAGAAATCCATAATATGAAATGGATTAAATTCATATAAATTATTTAAGCTTTCATACAAAGAACGAGAGAAACAATTTCAAACAAAGTAAAATATGAGGTAGAAAATTAATAAGGATTCTCCCAAAAAAGTTAAGTTGAAAAATTAACATAATTGAATAAAATAAAAAATATTATTCCAAATAATCTGTAAAATAAGTAAATTACAATTTCAAAACAAAACCTATATCCTCAGTCCTGTGTTTCTCCATACCCAGATTTATTTTTGTAGCATTTTGTACATTATAACAATTATATACATTTAAATATTTTTATATTAGGGTTTATGTCCATATCTCACCACTAAAATGTTAGTTCGGTAAGAACAAGTTTGTATGTGTGTATGTGTATGTGTGTGCATGTGTTTAGTGATATATTCTAATTTCCTGTAACAGTGGCACACAACAGGAATTCAATAAATATTTTGGGAATAAATAATTATTTGTAATGTGATAGAGTATAAGAAATAAATGTACAGAAGAGATAGCTATGTAACTATTTTTTAATTGATGTGTAACAGAAAAAATGTCTGGGATAAAACTCACAAAACAGTTAACACAGAATTACATCTAATTAAAAAGGCTACAGTTTGAGTTTAAAGATCTTTACTCAACTATGTCTGCTGGCAGATGGTAACTACACTTACTGTGCTGAGCATTGCATAATGTAGAGAATGGTCGAATCGCCATGTTTTACTCCTAAAACTAAATAACACTGTATGTCAATTACTCTTCGATTAACAATAGAAGATCTTTACTGTTTACTCATAGTCTTTTGAACGCATTGAATTGTGGGTAAATTAAAGACATCTTTGCTCTTTACTCTGTGCTTTTCTGATTGTTCACATTTTAATAAATTTTAATAAAGTATCGGGGACACAGATGACTGCTTATGAGACAACCATAAACCAGTTTTATTGTTCGTAAACTCTGCAGAGTTGCTCAGTGAGTGGGGTATAAAATTTAATCTGTCTTCCACTGGCGAAGTCCTATGCATCGAACTTCCTCCCAAAAGAATACTTTACCTAATTTGAACAAAGGACACAAGTGAGCTTGCTAACAGAAAGAATGAGTGGGGGGAAATAATGAAATGCTGGTCAAAGGATGCAAAGTTTCGGCTACGCAAGAAGACTAAATTCTAGATCCCTGAGGTGCATCACAGAGACTACAGTCAATATATACAATTGTACACTTGCAACTTGGTAGGATAGTTGATCCTAAGTGTTCTCCCCAGTCACACAAAAGAATGATATCTGTGTGAAGTGATGGAAATGTTAATGAGCTTGATTTTTGTTATCCCTTCACAATACATATGCAAATTACAACCTCATGTTGCACACCTTAAGTATACACAACTTCTATTGTCAATTATACCTCAATAAAGCTGAGGGGCAAAAGGCACTGTGCTAAGTGAAGCTTCACAGACAGAAACACAGAAAATGTATGTTATTAAGTATCCATGACTGAGTGAACAAGACAGACCATATTGTGGGCCAGACACCAAAACTCAATATATTTAAAATAATAAAAATACAAGAAATCATTATCAAAAGTATATCTGCATGATGCCTACCTCTGTAGAAATAAAGTGGCATGCTTCCAGATAATCCACAAATAGAAGAGAATGGCACAAGAAAAATTATAAAACATTTTGGTGTGAATGAAAATGAAAGCATCATATACTAAAAAGTGTGGGATGCAGCTAACACAGTCTCTAGAGGGAAATTTATAGCATAAAGTTTACGTTAGAAAAGAAGAGAGCCTCAAATCAATGATTTTTACTTCCAACCAGATAATCACAATAGAAGAAAGTGAATTAAACACAAGCAGACAGAAATCAATGAAACAAAACAGATAAAGAGTAGAGATAATTAATGAACTAAAGATAGTTCTTGAAATTATCAATAAAAGTGATAAGCCTCTAGCTATAAGCATCAGAAAAACAAAATACAAATTTCCAATACTAGAAATGAAAGAGAAGGTATAATTTCAGACTTTACAGACATTGAAGGATAATACAGGGAATATTACGAAGAACATTATGTCATTAAACCTGATAAGTTTAAGTTACTGGAAGACTCCTTGAAAGGCAGTTATTACCAAAACTCAATCAGGAAGATATAGGAAATCTAATAATATGGTACATAGTAAGTAAGTTATATTTATTATTAAAAATGACCCAATTTGAGTCCTGTAAGCTAGATTGGAGACAGAGATATAAATTCATCTTTAACTATGTGTATACACACAAATATGTACCATGTATGCATACACACTATATATACATACTATTATACATTCATACACACATAGGAAAATATGTATACATACACACAGATAAATACATGTATATGTGTACACATGGATTAGTCTACATACTTACATTTCATAGCACTGTCTGATTGGAGGGCTTAGAAAAACAACATCTCAGGAGCAAAAAGACACGTAACAAATGCTGATCCCGGCTTTTAAATATCATTCTCCAGTAACAGCAGCCCCGGGTCCTTGGAGAAATCACTACCCCTAAACAGAGGCAGGGAAAAGCAAAATGAATTTTCTTGAGGTTCCAAAAAGTAGGGAAGTGGAAAAAAACTTGTTGTTGTTGTTTTCCGAAGAGGCCTATGATAAGGACCAAAAGAGAGAAGAAAATCCAGCTCATCCTTTTAGAAAAATTCTAATTTAAAAATGTAGAGGGAATAAGAAAAACAGAAAACTGCTTCTAGAACATCTGCGAATAATTGTTGAAGATCTTTTTTTTATGCGCAAAGTATCTCCCCAAAATCCTTACTAATCTCTGTGATTGTTAACACATGTTACTCCAGTTTCTCTGACTTCTCCCTCCAAGAGGTGAAGTTTGATCCCCCAATTCTTAGGGTGAGTGTGGGCTGTAATTAGTGGCTCATTTTGAAGGAATAGAGTATTGAAATAGAAAAACAGTAATTTTACAGTGAGCAAGCTTGGAAGGCCCAACTTTAACTAACTGATCAAGATTAAAGTCATCAGTAATAAGATACATTTATTATCTGTATCCTCTGATATGATACAATTAGGCTCTGAAGCATTTTCTCAAATGTTCATAAGATCATTCTAACCACCAGTAAAAATCATACAAACTCATAATATGGAGGTGATATTGTGATTTATAATAAAAAATATATATGTGTGTCTGGTCTTTGTCCTTGTTTCTGGCAGAGAAATCCTAAAAGTCTTGGAATTTCCTAAGTGATAAAAGCAATAAAAAAAAAAAAGTGTCCTTTTTTATTTTAATAAGGTGCCTTTTGGAAAGTTTCACTGGAGCCTTACCTCTTATGACGATATATTTTGGTTTTCTATCTCCCACTGACTATCCATTTTTATTATTGATATTTTCCATCAAGTGACACAGGCTGAGTGGTATAATGTCATATTTCTTCTATCCAGCTCTAATCCACTCCCTGGCTGTACCTTGGGCAACCCCTGTATTACAAAATCTAGTCTTTGCTTTTGAGTTATGTCATTACCACTGGTCAAAGCATCTTGGGAAAGGATGTAAGTGTAATAATTATAAATAATGTTAACTTAAAAGTACAGAAAAATATAGTGTACAGAGGCTGAAAGATAACGCTGAAAAGACAGGCGAAAGAAAAATAAAGGCATGGGTTTCTTCATCTTCCATAATGTGAACAGATGAGACTTTGTTTCAAATTGAAGAAAAGGTAAGACAATTTCACTTACAATATTTAAAGTCATTGACACAATGAATGAAACAGCTAAAAATAACGGCACAATCGTTGGCAATGTAACAGAACATACTTCTGAGAAGTTCTATTGTGAGATAAGTTTTATATCTTTCACAGAAAAGCATCAATAGACATCACTGGAAGTTGGTAACATAGGAAGCAGAGAGGTTCAGGCTTTGAATCACAATGAGAAGTCTGGTCTGTGATTATCAGGGAAGTCAACTTTGAGTTGTTATTTTATATTTACATACTGTTCAAAATAATTATACATAAGCATAGGGCTGTGTGGACACACATACAGGACATGGGAAGAGAAAGAAGTATAACTTCTAGTAAATTAATTAAAATTTAACTTGTTTCCTTTTGTAGGGTTTTGATTTTTTTCTCATTGAAAATTCTAAACATATTTTTTTCCAAAGTTACTTTCTTTTTTTTCTTTTTTTATTTATTTTTTTATATATGAAATTTATTGTCAAATTGGTTTCCATACAACACCCAGTGCTCATCCCAAAAGGTGCCCTCCTCAATACCCATCACCCACCCTCTCCTCCCTCCCACCCCCCATCAACCCTTAGTTTGTTCTCAGTTCTCAACAGTCTCTTATGCTTTGGCTCTCTCCTACTCTAACCTCTTTTTTTTTTTTTTCCTTCCCCTCCCCCATGGGTTCCTGTTAAGTTTCTCAGGATCCACATAAGAGTGAAACCATATGGTATCTGTCTTTCTCTGTATGGCTTATTTCACTTAGCATCACACTCTCCAGTTCCATCCATGTTGCTACAAAGTTACTTTCATGCCATATGTATTTGTGTGTGTCTGTGTATGTTTCATGGGCCCAATTCTCTCAAATTTCATAAGACCTCTGAGAAGACAAATTTTATGGGTATAAACAGGGATTAACATCCTGAAGCTCTGTCTGTCCTCTTTGCCGGCTTAAAAACTACCTTTGTTAGACATACAGAAAGTATCTAGAATGGCATGTATCATCTATATAACAGAGTAAAGCTTCCATCTTTAAATATAATGAGATGTTGCTGCACATTTTCAGTTAAGATTTTTAATTAAAACAATGTATAAAGGTGCCCTATATGATTTTTTTCTGTGAGGCCTTCTGTATTCTATTAGGTAGGTATCCTCCATTAGTATCCTAGATACCCTCTGCCAAGGGTGAAATAATGTTTACGTGAGTCTGTGCCTGGAGATACTCATTATTTCTTCAGATAGGTTAGAATAAGATTTCTGACAGCCATATTTTAATCTTAATAGTTTTTTTTTTTTCCTTTGGCATAACAGTTCTTTCTCCTAGTCATTATTACAATATAAAAATTTCAGCATATATGTATGCATTCCTTTTCTCGTTATATTTTAATAAAAATATGCAATAACTTTTGACCTAAGTTAGCTCAGGTTTTCTTTTTCAAAAGCGGGTTGATAACATATTCTTAAATATTTTTTTTTATTAGGGAGCAAGTCTTAACAAATTTATTCCCACTTCTCAAGACAGTCTCGTAGCAGATCTAAATGTTGTATTTCAGAAAAGCAGTGATCATATTCCATATCAAAGAATTATCCTTTGCATTTTCTGTACCTCCCTATTAAAAGAATCACAAATGGTACTCTGATTTCCTTCCCAAATACAACCAAGTCTGCTCCATTTATTTCATGAAAACCTTGTTCTTTTCTTGAAAATTGCAAAACACTGTGTGAGTATGTATCATCCAGGGAGCAGGTGCCTTAGACAAAACTACCCTGAGAGGTAGCAGTCCTGATAATCACCTTAGTTTTGCAACAATATATTCTACTAAAACTAACAAACTGTGCAAACTGTATTTGTATGAGGCAATCACATTTTAACATGAAGGTATGTCAAGATGCCTTGGACATTCAAGGACATCTACAGCACAGGCTCCCAAAGACCCTCATCAGTGGTGATTAGGGGGAGCACAATAGCAGTGAGTTGTATTTTATGGCACAAACGGGGAAATCCTCAGATCAAAGTTCAACAATTATGTGTGTATTGAACACATACTTTTAAAATTGATCTTGCAGACTCAGGGGTGGGGGTGGGGAATTAAGAGGTTAAGAGCACCCCTGCAAATAAGAGGGAGGAGGAGAAGGAAGAGGGGGAGAAAGGGAGGCACTCAGGAAGCAGTAGACATGAAAATTGATGATAGGGAAGTTTTGTGCCTCAAAATTAGCTGATTCCTTGCAAGGACTTGATCTCTGCGTGGGTACCTCTCCGCTTTGAAAGACTGCTGGATCTTAGGCTTGTGTTTTAGAAGCCAATGACTTTCTTGAGATCCTCTTTTGAGTGCTTACTTTAAGAATCTCTTTGAGATCAGGGAGCCTGGGTAGCTCAGTCGGTTAAGCATCTGACTTTGGCTCAGATCGCGATCTCACAGTTTGTGGGTTTGAGCCCCGCATTGGGCTCTGTGCTGAATGAATAACATCAAAACAAATTTTTTTAATTAAGAAAATTTCTTTGGGATCATTTCCCGAATATATTTGTTCACTTTTTTCCTTCTATTCCATCTTGCGGTACTTAAATTTTCTGTTCTCTACTTTTTGGTTTTTGGGTTTTTGTCCTAATTAACAGACTTCATTAAATGTTGGCAATATCTGTAGAGGTCTCATGCTGCAGCTCTTCTCATTTTTGCATAGTTTTGTGTGGGAATGTGCTTTGGTTTGGTATTTGTTTTTTTTTTACTTTATTTTTTTCGATCAGCTCTTTCCTGAAAAAATACATTGAAAAATAGGCTAGCAATCTGTTACAGTAAATGGTACACTGACCTTTGTCATTTGCCTCAGAATGTTCTTGCTCACACAGTTATGCTTCCTGGCTTATTCCTTTCCCATTAGGGTGCTCCATTTGCCTTTGGTTAAAAAACACCATAGATCCAAGTTGCAATCCATGAAATAAAACTTCCAAATACAGGGACGCTTCACCAAATCGAGGCGGGATACTGAGAGCTGACTCACATCTCCATAGATTGTAGCCTAGTTCAGAATGTTCCAATTCTCCAATTACCAGCAGGGTGTTGCAGAAAATTCTAGATTCAGAATTTAGGTGGACGTAGAGGAAACAAAGTGTGCCAATTGTCTCCCTGTCAGCCAAAGGGGTGGGGTGGGGGAAGTGTTAGAAGTAATAATAATAAACAATCTCTGACCTACAGAACTTCAGGAATAGCCCAAAACACTCGGGTCTGGTGAGTTATCTAAAGCACTGTTGCTAGTTTATAGCTTATTTTATCATTAAAATTAAGGCTTCATTTTGTTGTCCAAATCGTGTGTGTGTGTGTGTGTGTGTGTGTGTGTGTGTGTGTGTGTATCTAAGTTAAAGAAGGATGAAGAAGAACTTAGAGGGAGTTACAAGACTCCACCTCACCCACAACAACAACAAAAAGCAAAGAACCTATTTAGAACATTTTCCCACCTCTTTTTGATAGAAATAATTTAAAGTGCAGTTTATATTTTCATGAAGTCTGTTTTGGATTTGGCATTCCTTCTAGCATTTGTTGGAATTACACTTATTCTTCAGGAACACCCTGATTTTCTGAAATTTTAAAGTGTATGAGCAGAAATCTTTAAAATTGTTTAATGTTTATTTATTTGTGTGTGTGTGAGAGAGAGAGACAGAGACAGAGACAGAGACAGAGAATGAGCACTGGAGGGGCAGAGAGACCAGGACGCACAGAATCCAAAGGAGGCTCCAGGCTCTGAGCTGTCAGCGCAGAGCTGGATGCGGGGCTTGAAATTATGACATCATGACCTGAGCTGAAGTCAGAGTCTTAACTGACTGAGCCACCAGGGCATCCCAAAATCTGAAAGATTCATCCAGTGTTTGGGGAAACACCAATCAACAAGCAGTATTCAAATTAGAAAGTAATTTGCACAAGTGAGGTTTTTTTTTTTCATTCTATTTATTTTTTTTTTTTCATTTCGCAGGGGGTACCATTCAACTCAGATTCATTTTATTATTTTTCCATATTCCTGTGAAAAGTTTTTAAAGATATTTTTCCTTTAAATTTCTTTCATCCACTTAAATTCAAATGAAACTTGTACCCGCTATTATATCCAAAAATTGCACACAGTATTATAGTCCTCTCTCTGCTGTGTTAAAAATTATATTTTTCACGAAGTAATTGTTATTCTATTCACAGTTTCTGAACATTTCATTATTATGAAGTTTGCTTCTCAATTATGAAACTAGTCACAGCATTTTATCTGTATATCCAGGAATACCTGTGCCCACAGGGAAATCGAAGGGTCGTATTAATTATAGTTCTTAAGTTGAAACATTGACACAATTAACCTACAGCATCCATAAAACATTGTAGCCTAATAAAGAAAAATTGCTTCCCTGTGTATAATGCACTATTAAGTTTTATAAGTTTCATTGAAATAACACAAAGGAGATAAAACACCAAGACCTATTCATAGAATTTCTTTGTCTCTCTAAATTAAGATACCAATTTTGTAACACTGATTTTTCTCTTCTCACAGAAATAATTCCACACGTGTAAATTATCCAAAAATATATCGATCTCTCTAAGCTAATAGCCTATTTTCTCTTAAGACTTTTAGGAAGGTTGAGGAAAAATCAGTATCCGTTCAAAGAAAGGAATTGCATACAATCTTCTGTTTGTGTTCAAAAGTCATTGTGGTCTGCTAGGAATCGGTGGCTTTGATGAATGTTGTGCTCTTGTTTGCAAAATAAAATAAAATAAAATAAAATAAAATAAAATAAAATCTGTAACAAAGTAGCCAAATGCTTTGCACATTTGGATACATTGCTTGAGCATTATAAAACACAACTTGCTAGTTTATTTATACTTTATTACATGTTTTCTTCACAAATGCATGTTATTAGCATTATAATAAGCTGTTGCTAAAATAAAGGAGCAGAATGTTGGCCTAGAAAATCTTTCCCTTTAGCTTTGGCCAACTAGTGTGTCTCATACCAGCTGGTGTTATTGTCAGTGACAATTTCACTACTTTTCTTATTACAATCTGATGACTTCATAGCATCCAAAGAACCACTCATTTGCATCTACGTTCCCTGCTCAGATTCTGAATATTTCATATAACCCAGGTTTTCTTGACTCATTGTCACCGTAACCTTTAACTCACTCAGGCTAAAGCGAAATATCCAGAGGTCCCATTCAACAAACGTTGATGAAACTCTTCCTATATGTTAGGCAGCGAGCTAAGTATTTTAAGGGTGGAAAAGAAAAATTAAAAAGACAATCACTAATCTCTGGCAAAAAAAAAAAATCAGTAGAAGAACGATTACACTGCGTAAAGAAATAATTAATAGTTTAAGAGTATTACAAGGAAGTATCAGAAATTCACCTATGCAGTACGAAATCCATACGCCTATAGTCCTCTCCATATGAGTATTTCTGTAGACAAAGAAATGGTGCCTCTTCACCTCCTCAAATTCTAAACACAGGAATACCCCAGGACGCAGACTTTACCCCCCTTCTCCTCTCTGACATTCATTCCTTTCTGATCCATTGTGTAACTTTCCTAATCGTCTCCATATCTCCTTCCATTAACTCTATCTTGACTCAACTGTGTTATTAGTTTCACCACTAATAAATTTTACATGAATACCCACAAAACTCCTACGCTCCTTCCCAAAATTGGTATTTTTGGTATATTTCCCTTGGAGTACATGGTATTGCCAGTCTACACATCCTTGTAATCAGCCTGAGTTCCTATATTGATCCACCAACCCCTATGCAATATATCAATAATATGTAACGTCCACCTTCAAAAATACATCCAGAAATGAATGATTTCTCCTCAGGGCTCAGCACCATCGATGCTAACACCTTGCTACGAGTCTTTATCACATCTCTTCTAGATTACTGCAAACATCTTTCCCTATGCTTTCACATCTGCTTCTCTATACCTCATTATTAATACAGCATGCAGAATGACCCATTTAAAATATGTTGGATCATACATCTTCAGTCAAACCTCCAGTGGTTTCCTATGAGAGTAACAGTGAGACACAATGTCCTTAAAATGACCTCAAAAGTCTGACCTCATCAAGTACACTCCATAATCTCTTCCACCTCATGCAATTCTAATCTCCTTATGGCCAAGTAATCTCTTAACAAAGGACCTTTACATTTCTGAATCTTCCCACCTGAAATTTTCTTTCTCAAGGAAGTCTGTGGTTACCTCATCTGTACCTTCAAGTTTCTGCCAAATTCATCTTATAAGGGAGTCTTTCCCTGACCGGTCTATTTAAAACATAAACACATTCCATCCAAGGCATTCTTATTCCTTTGACCTACTGCAGTTTTATTCATATCATGTGTCACTACCTGATGACTTTTGAGAATTCACTCATGGTCTCCCTGCCCAGAATGTTTTCGCTATCATGTACAGTTCTATTCCAACATCATAGGCACCTAATACGTAAATAACAAACAAATAAGTGGGCATTCTAGATAAATTCTATGACTAGAAATCTGTTTCTGTTTTCAGGAATAAAATAAATTCACAAATATATTTTTACACGGTCAACCTAAAGGAAGACATCATTCAAGAAGCAGAGGACAGAATTGACATGTTTTGTGAGATAATATTTGCTATGGTCTGAATGCTTGTGTTCCCTCAAAATTCATATGTCAAAATCCTCATCCTCAGTGGGATGATATTGGAGGTGAGGCCTTTGGGAGGTGCTTGGATCATGAGGGTAGAGCATCACGAATAGGATTATGTTCTTATGAAAGAGATCTGGCAGGGCTCCCTTGCCTCTGCCACGTGAGGCTAGAATAAGAAGTGTGCAACCCAGAAGAGAGTCCTCACCTAGCCAAGCTCACACCCGGATCCTGGACTTCTATCCTCCAGAACTGTAAGAAATAAATTCCTGTTGTGTTTCAGTTATCTAGGCTGTGGTATTTCCTGATAGCAGCTCTAATGGACTACGGCAATATCCATCACCAGGAAAATCGGTTTTACTCGCGGCGGGAAATTTGAGTCAGTTAGTACAGGTAGAAAGTTTGAGGTCAGGGAGTTTAGAGGCATGTATGCTTTCCTCCATGAAATGATGAAAAGGCCAAGAAGGTAAGTGAAAGGAGCCTTCAGAAGACGTGTATGTATGTTCCTACAAACACCTCTGTGTTCTCCCTCCTGTATGTCGAGTGATTGTTTTATTCCCCTGGATCACCCCCAACTAGTAATAAAATACCTAGCTTGCAGAACTGCATGAGTGATTTAGTTTCTTACTGTTTGGTTCAAGGAATGTAGAGCTAAGTTACTGTTTCCATCTCTCTCTCTCTTTCTCTCTCTCTCTCTCCCCCCCTTTCTATTTTTTATTTGGGCACTAATTTAGAGTTGTCTCAATAAGTATTATTTTTTTCGCCTCCTGAATTTCATCCTTTTCTTCTTTTCCATCCAACTTTCAGGAATCTGACGCACATCCTCCGGTCCCTTTATCCTTATCACATAGTCACAAAAGCGCATTATTACCCAGCAACTATAGATACCACACACACTTTGTTTGACTGTAGTGCATCTCTCTACACGCAAAATTAGTGCCTTCATTTTCTCAATTACTAAAATATCATAAAAATGTCTCCTATTCGGCTGTTACAGATCAAATTCATTATTTTAGTGGTTGCGTAATATTCCACAGTTTGCAACATCAACACATATTTAAACAATTGATACATATTCATTGTGTTTCCATTATATCACCACAAGTAGGACTGTAATAAATGCACTTATATGCATTTCTGTGTTGTATGTATATTATAAAATCATATGGTGAGAATAATGAGAATCTAGGCAACTAATTCTCATAAGCATTGCCATTTCTCAAAAGCTGTGACAATTCACATTTGACCTGTAGCTTGAATGAGAAGCTACCTGCTTAGCCACTGACTCCTGAAATCTCAAGCATAGTGGAAAGTTTTGTGTATTTGCATGTGTCTCATTCAGGTAACACTCAAATAGAAGCCAAACTCTCCTGGGCTGCTGCCTGGGCCTCTTGTTTTCTGTGGTTCCACCATCTCAGAGAGCTCTCCTCCCAGCGAAGCAACTGGAAGTGATTTTTGATAGTTTGGCTCACCCCATTAACAAGGATAAATTCATGATCAGCTTAATTGTAAGGAAGGTTGGGAATATAGGGGACACAGGGATATTGATGGGATACTTCCTCATAAACTCAAACTTGAACATGCTTACATAGGTTAAAAACAACAGGAAGAGAAAGAGAGGTAACATATTAAAAATCAGTCACTGAAAGTAAAGAATGAAGGAGTTATCTCTAAGATATATAACATAGTAATTAAAGTCATTACCATATACTTTGTACTTTGTACAAACTAATGAAAACATAGGGCCTTAATAGAAAAATTAGCAAAATGCATGAATAAGAAATTATAGTGCCATTGCATTTATAATGAAAAACTAAAAATTATTTACCAATTATTATTATTACCAACTTCTATCTGTGGGAAATTAAATAGCTACGTCCTGGGTAAGAGATTACAGGAGAGGCATTGCAAAACAGAACACTGCTTTCTGGCCTTGCTGAAAACAGAGAGCCCTGCTTTGATCGTCTAGTTAATGTTTCTAGGAGTTGGGTTCTGCCTGTGCTCATGGATTCCTTAGACAATATTATCTATGGACTATCTTATCTTATCTTGTTTTCCACCCTGCCTTCAAGGTCCTCTCTCTTGTAGTCTTGGGAATGCCTTAACTTGTTTTTCTGCAAGCTTTCTGTACGTTCTTTCTGGCATGTAGCCCACTGACATATTGTGCAATGTTTCCCTAAATGTATCCTTAATAAATATGGGAGCTTGAGAGCAGTTCGGGAAGACTTCCCTTAGCCTCCCAGTCACCTCTCTTGACTTGCATGGAGTCTTGAGTAATCCTTTCTGCCATCCTTGGCCTTGCTAGACAAAGCCCAAAGCCAAACCCACTATTGCACTATCAGCACAATCACCAATTATTGGTATTTACTAAGTTAAAACTACCTGCTTGTGAAGCAACTTTAAAAGTTTAAGCAAGCCTTATATAGAGAAACAGGGGCCCCTGGGTGGCTCAGTCAGTTAAGCATGCAAGCCCTTGGTTTCAATTCAGGCCATGATCTCACTGTTCTTGAGTTTAAGCCCCACATCGGGGTCCATGCTGACAGTGGGCATTCTCTCTCTTTTCCTTTTTCTCTCTGTCCCTCCCCCACTTGTGCTCTCTCCCTCTTTCTCTCTCTCTCTCTCTCTCCCTCAAAGTAAATAAATAAACTTAAAAAAATAAAATGTAATAAAAAAATGAGACACAGACATGAGGAGCTCGGTGAACAGGGAAAGAAGGGACAAATTCATCAAAGTTCATTTACTCTGCCTAGTCATTAGGAGAAGGGCAGAAGGAAGAAAGAAGGTAGCTTATAAAGCTGGGTATGTCAAGTTTCAAGAGAATAGAGTGAGGGAGAAGCTTTGGGGTAGCTATACAATGCAAAGCCATCCAGGTATTTCCAAGCAAAGTGGCTCTCACCAGCCAAGGGCGGTTTTACAGAGCAGGATGCGGTGAGCTAGTCTCAGCTACTTCTACAGCAGCTGGAATGCACATGTGTAGGCCCAGGAGCTGTGTCTACTCCTGAGATAGCGTAACAGATAGGACTGTGGCAATCAGACTCACACAAACCCAAGATCGTACCCAATAACACATTTTACAAATAATTTCTAGGATACAAGCAATGAAGAGACCCAGGAGAAGCAGAGAACGATCCAGAAGACTCCACACAACTCCCCAGATAGTTTCTCCATCAGACACATGCTGATTGTTGAGAATGAAAGATGATGTGTCTAAATGAGCACAGCAGGCATGTCACAGAAGGAATCAGTTGATACTATGACACATTTTTTATTTTATATATGGATATTTGCAGAGTTCTTTAAAATTTTCCCAGGAACCATGCCTTGTAAATCTACAGATACTAGGTTGACACAAGCAATCCTAACATAGAGACATCTGGCCAAAAGCATCCCATGCATAAGGACTCATTACTGAACAAAATCATTAGTGTTTCAGAATTTCTATTTTCAACATATTTACATGAAGTTAAGGCTGTATCATCGGCCTTCTTTCCTTCCTGGAGGGAAAGAGATCGCAAGAAAGCCACTTTCCAACCTAAACACACACATACATACACACACACACACACACACCAACAACATAATTATATGTATATCATATATATCACAATCATAATCATAGATATAATCGCAGCCATAATCATGAATATACGTGTTTATCAACAGCATGATACATAACCAAATTGCATTTTCAAACATTGTGGGATATTCAGATATTGGAAATGAGAAAGTTTTGCATGCAGTCACACAGCAAAGTCTCTAAGAAAACTTTGAACAAATGAAGTAAAGATAACCCTATAATATTATTACATTTATATTAAGTTCCCAAACAGAGGGAAACAAAATGATACAGAATAGCAAGGAAATGGATATCACCAAAGTTATGATAATGGATACTTCTGAAAGGGCAAGTGTGACAAATGGAGTGACAAATGGAAACATGGAGTCGACTGGGGGACCAGCCACGTTGCATCGTTCTATCTCATCATGGGCGAGGCTCCATAAGGGGTGGTTTAGAGTCACTTTTATCCTGCACATAACATGTGTTTGTGTTTCCTGTGGATACAGTCTCACATTAAGACAGAACAAAACCAGAAACAAAATTTTTGATAGACAGAAGCACTTTAAAATAACTTTTTGAGGGGCGCCTGGGTGGCGCAGTCGGTTAAGCGTCCGACTTCAGCCAGGTCACGATCTCGCGGTCCGTGAGTTCGAGCCCCGCGTCGGGCTCTGGGCTGATGGCTCAGAGCCTGGAGCCTGTTTCCGATTCTGTGTCTCCCTCTCTCTCTGCCCCTCCCCCGTTCATGCTCTGTCTCTCTCTGTCCCAAAAATAAATAAACGTTGAAAAAAAAATTTAAAAAAAAAATAAAATAACTTTTTGAGGAATTAAAAATAAATTCTGTAGTAGTTCTCAAGATGCCCTTCACATTTTCTATCTTTCAGATTCTGAAAGATCTTTTATGGTCATTTCTAAATCATATTTAAAGATAAAATACTGGTGCCATGTTACCATAATAACCTAATATTTCTTAAAGCAAACTACGTTTTTTTTTTTCACTTTGTTAATGCTTATTTATTTTTGAGACAGAGAGAGAGAAGGAGAGAGAGAGCGCGCGCACAAGCAGGGGAGGGGCAGAGAGGGAAGGATACAAAGAATCTGAAGCAGGCTCCAGGCTCTGAGCTGTCAGCACAGAGCCCCATGTGGGGCTCAAACTCAAGAACCGTGAGATCATGACCTGAGGTGAAGTTTGACTCCCAACCAACTGAGCCACCCAGGTGTCCCAATATACATGGTTAAAATACATTTATATATTATATATATATAGGCAACAACTTATTTAAAAAGTAGTGGCATTATTATAATCTAAGTATGTTTAACTCCTCGGAAATTCAAATATATATATATATTTTTTTCAAATATGTTTTATAAAAGGAAAAATACTACTGGAAATATGCCTGAGTAATGGATTTTAGTTAATAGGCATATACCCATATTGGTCTATTAATTCTAGCATATTAACCACATTAAAGGAAAATGTTAATAGGCAAAACTGGGTATGGCATATATGGGAACTTTTTGCACTATCGTCTCAATTTTTCTGTAAATGTAAAATAAAGTTTATTTTATTTTATTTTTTTTTGATTTATTTCTTTAAATAAGGTTTATTTTTAAAATACCATTGTGGGAAGTTGCAGCCCAAAATCAACCAATAAAAAAATCTCCTTACATATGTGTCTCTTTCCATTAGATACCCTCTCACCTCCTGATGGGATATGCTGTACTTGTCCCACGTTGATATAGATGGTACTTGGAATACAGAAAGGCCTTAAATAGATTTGGAGGTGTGGTTATGCCTTCCAAGAATATTTGGCCCAGGGTTATGAAGAGGAAAATTAAAAGTCACACCCCTGCGCACTATGAGAAGCCGTGCACTTCTAAGTGTCATTTTGTGAATTAAAAACAACTTACCTTTTAGAGGATTAAAGAATCTTGGTAATTGATATTAATATCTAGATTCATGAAAAACATGCCATAAAAAATTACTATAACTTTGAACCTATTATGTTTACCCACAATAATACTGTGATATAATGTTTTATAATATATATTTTGCAGATATATTTTGTCTTTATCCATAGTCTCTGAAAATGCTTCAGAGCCATAAAGGTAAATGGTGTCTTGTTATTAATAAAAATGACTTTTAATTTTTTTTAATGTTTATTTTTGAGAGAGAGAGAGAGAAAGTGCAAGTGGGAGAGAGGCAGAGAGAGAGGGAGACACAGAATTCAAAACAGGTTCCAGGCTCTAAGCTGTCGGCACAGAGCCCGACACAGGGCTTGAACCAACAAATCATGAGATCATGACCTGAGCCAAATCCGATGTTTGACCTACGGAGTCACCCAGGCACCCCAGTGAAAGTGACTTTTAAACCCCACCTGAGGTCAAGGGCTGGTGGCGTGGAGGACCAAACAGGTCATTAAAAGGTTGGAAAATTCAGTCCTACTCCCTAACCTCCGAGGGGAGAGGAGCTGGAGGTTGAATCAACTGATGGCCAACCGTTTAGCCAATCATGATTGCGTAATGAAATCTCCATAAAAACCCCACAGGACAGTTTCCTGGTGCTTTTGGGAAAGCTTCCTTGCTTGGGAAAGCAGAGTGCTCCCACATACTACCAAGTCAGCATCAAGCCTCCATGAGAAGAGAGGCTCCTTTGTTTGAGACATTGCCCTATGTATCTCTATTCATCTGGCTGTCGATTCACATCCTTCATAATATCCTTTAATAAACTAGCAAGCATAAATTTTTCCCTGATCTCTGTGAGCTGCTCTAATAAATTAATCAAACCCAAGGAGGAGGTTGTTGTAACCTCCAATCTGTAGCCGCTCATTCAGAAGCAAAGGGAATAATAATCTGGGGCTTGTCACTGAAGTCTGAAATGGTGGGTTGGGAGTCAATCTTGTAGGACTGAACCCTTAACCTGTGGAACTGATGTCACCCTCAGGCAGATAACATCAGAATTGATTTGAATTATTCGACACCCTGCTGGTGTGTCCAAGAATTGCTTGCTGTTGTGGGGGCGGGGGGGGGGGGGGTGGGTGGGAGCGGTGGAACCCACCTCCTGGCCACATGGGAATTGGGTGCAAGAACTCTACAAGAAATACTATGATGTTAACAAAAGATATGATTAGGTAAGGTTAATATGCAAAGTATCTCACTTTCCCTAAATTTATAGTCATGAACATCAGCAAACAGGTGTTGCTATTGATGTTTATATGAATGCTATCATAGAGATTACTGAACATTTTATAGTTGCTTTTTATTTGCAAACAAGTACCTTATGCGTGTTGGCTCTAGCATTTGGTTTTTCAATTGTATTAAATTATGAATCCATAAATAAGTATAACAAGAAATATACTGTCTTAATTGATATCTGTAGGAAGACAATACTATTTTAATAAGAAAAACACTTTTTGATAGAAATAAACAGACTTCCCCAAACATTGTATAAGTGGGAAACAAAGAAATTAATGAAAATTGAGTGTCTCCCAAAAGCGGGCTTTAAAGAACAGAGTTTCAGGACACTGAATCAGAGAGAAGAGGAATTTAGAGAAAGCGTGTTTTCATAGAGATAGAGGGGAACTGGGGAGCCTGGGGGCTCAGAGAGTTGAGCGTCTGACTCTTGAGATTTCAGCTCAGGTCATGATCTCATGGTTTTGTGAGTGCAAGCCGCACATCGGGCTCTGCGCTAACTGTTTAGGATTCTCTCTCTCTCTCTCTCTCTCTCTCCCTCCCCAGCTCACGCTCTGTCTCTCTCAAAATAAATAAACTTAAAAAAAAGAGAGAGAGAGAGAAAGAGGGGAAGTGATCAAGGTCACTGTATAGGAAATGAATACCATCCCAGCCCCCATGAGAAATCTCCTGTTTATTTCTCGATAGCAGGTTTATTTCTCGATAGCAATTCCGGTTTTGAATGGTGTTCTTTGCTAAACTGTGCAGAACTACCACGGAGTAAACACAAACTTGCAATAAAACCTGTTACACACAACAGCTGTGTGGTAGTAATATGCTTTTTTTAGGTGCTTGGTAAAGAGGTGGTGGTTTTACCAAGGGAATAGGACAGCAGCTGGAGCAGCAGAGAAGAATTAGCTTCCGCAAGACAGTAGACGAACGAGCCGTGGGAGGGATTTTGATGGAAGCAGATGGAGGCAAATCCTCTTCCAAGAGTTTCCGGTTTGGTTGAAAAATCGACAGCTCGAAACAGAGGGGCACAGAGTGGTAAGAGGATAGAGAATGTGTCCATTGGACTTCCCAGGTTTTTTTAATTCCTGGAAATTGTGATGTAGTTACAGAAGTAAGGATGCCACAAGTGACTCGTGGGTTAAAAGCTTGTGAAAAATGCAGCATAGGCCACCTTCAGTTATATACACCTTCACGGGACAAATAACGTCGCCTGATCCAGCATGTGAATTTCATTAAGGAGGGTGTTCACACCCACCACCGTTATTTATGGAAATTTACAGCTTCCATACCCTTATTTTCTCATTCATACTTCTTTCTCGTACTTTCTTAAAGGAGAAAAAGCTGATTCTTATAGTAATTTATCATGAAGTCACTAAGAACTAGGCACTGTTAGTCATGCCATATTTATTATCTTTTTTTTTCAATTTGAGGTATATATCTACACACATTTCACTTATTGACTCTGAAATCCTGACATTCATATCTTCCTGCTAAATTTCTTTCTCCTCCTATGTTTTTCAATATAATCTCAGAACACTTAGAATAAATTGTAAAGACAACTATAATATATGCATAACATAACATACAGGCAGTTCGTATGCAATAATGCTTCTATAGCTATTAAAAGAAACAGGTTTGGTACCAGATAATTCTATTTCATTAGATTTAGGGATATGGATTCAAAACGCATGCTGCCTAAAGTATTAGGCAATTATAACTTCAAATTTTTGTTCTCTCCTTTCCATGCAATTCCTCTAAAGCACAGACGTTCTTAAGTAGTTCAGACAAAGACTACATTGGAATTCTTGCCAGCACAAGCCCAGTGCACATATGTTTAACTACATTCCCCTTTCAACATTGGCTTAATATGTTTTAGCTGCCTTATAAATCATTTCCAGGAATTTATGTCAAATATAAATAACTCTACTTCCCACATAAGGATTACTGTCTTTAAACAAGTGTACTTTATCCATATAGCAAGGTCAAAAACAAATATGGAAAACAATCTATCAAAGTTATAATAAAAGTTTAAGTTACCAAATGTGGAAATTCTATGAAAAAATATATTATTGCATATTTGCTGGAGGCCTGGGATTAAAGAACGCTTCCATTTTAGGCCCACATCTTATTAAATAAGTATACTTGAGCCCATTTAACAATAAAATTTGTGACCTCCTTTGCAAGAGGTAAAATCCAATTTCCTTTTCAGTCAACGAAGTGTTATACCAAATGTCTTTCTTCCCACTCTGTTGCTCTCCTTTATGACTTGGAGTTCATAAAGCAATTCCCTAGCCTGAGAAGAAAATAAACAAGCAAATGGCAGCACTTAAGGAGCCCTAGGCATAACACCTAGAATAATCTGCACTATAACATTCATCAAGCAATAGTAAGTTACAAAACATTTGAGAAATTTGTTTCTGGAGGGAGTTGAGAAAGCTCATTTGAATCCACTTTGTCTCGTAAAGGAAACATTGTGTTCATAAAACCACAGGAACATTAGGAAAACAGCTGTTTCCTCTCAAAATAGAGGAGCCACATCAGGTGTAAATTTCACCAAGGGTATAGCTTAATCAAGTATCCCATATTATGCAAAATACAATATAGTATGTAATTTCCAAATAGAAAAAAAGGCACAGTTTTATTTATATTTTATCACAATAAAATCTGTTACGTGCTCACAAAGAAACACGTGCCATTTCTAAGTTACCGACTTTGAAAGTGAAATCTCATTTTATCTAATCTTTTAAAATCTAGAATAAAATTTCTTTGTAGCACAAGAAATGTCTTTAAATGAAATATACTTTCAGAAGTTGTAAACTTATTATTATTGATGGTACAATTAATGGGGAGCAAATGAAAAGATGTCAGTGGGGTGCTTGGGTGTCTCAGTCAGTTAAGCAACAAACCCTTGATTTCAGCTCAGGTCATGATCTCATGGTTCAATTCATGAGATTGAGCCCTGTGTAGGGCTCTGTACTGACAGAGAGCCTGCTTGGGATTCCCCCCCCCGCCCCCGCCAACCACATGGGTGTGCACTCTCTCTCTCTCTCTCTCTCAAAATAAATAAATAAGCATAAAAATTATAAAAAGAAAAGATGTTAAAAAATAGTTGACTATAAATATACCCCTCAAAATTACTCTCTCAGAAATGTAGGTGGATATTTCTGCTGTCCATTTATAAGAAGTTCAAGAACAATCATAACAAAAGTTGCTTATTTTGCTATATAGATCCAATATTTAAAGATTAAAGCTATAAACCAACTGTAAATATTAAAGAATATACAGCATTCAATATTAAAATTGATTTAATGTGCCATGGCGACGTGTTACAGTCAGACTTAATTTAGATAGAGCAATAGTATTTCTAAACATACTTTAGAAAACATTTGCCGGCATATAATTGTTTGGGTTAAAAAGAAAAATGAAATGAATAAAACACCAGGTAAAAGGAACATTCAATAGGTATTATGTTGTTGCTAGGAGTTTCTCATTCTTTTTCTTTTTTTTTTTAATATAATTTATTGTCAAATTGGCTAACATACAGTGTGTAAAGGTGCTCTTGGTTTTGGGGGTAGATTCCCATGGTTCATCACTTACATACAATACCCAATGCTCATCCCAGCAAGTGCCCTCCTCAATGCCCATCACCCATTTCCCCCCCCCCCCATCAACCCTCAGTTTGCTCTCTGTATTTAAGAGTCTCTTATAGTTTGCCTCCCTTTCTGTTTGTAACTTTTTTTCTCCTTCCCTTACTCCGTGGTCTTCTGTTAAGTTTCTCATTTTCAAACAATGCAGCAAAATAAATGGTGGAAAAATATATTTTTAAAAAGGTCATTTAAAATGCATTTATTGGGGCGCCTGGGTGGCGCAGTCGGTTAAGCGTCCGACTTCAGCCAGGTCACGATCTCGCGGTCCGGGAGTTCGAGCCCCGCGTCGGGCTCTGGGCTGATGGCTCAGAGCCTGGAGCCTGCTTCCGATTCTGTGTCTCCCTCTCTCTCTGCCCCTCCCCCGTTCATGCTCTGTCTCTCTCTGTCCCAAAAATAAAAATAAACGTTGAAAAAAAAAATTAAAAAAAAAATAAAATGCATTTATTTCAGCGACTCTCAAAACTTATTATTACTCCAAAATCATATTCTAAATAAGATAGAGTGATACTGATTTACATTTGCAACAGATTTATGTAGCATATAAGCAGGGGATTTACCTAAAATTATTTACTACGATATTTAATATTAAATAAGTAATTTACTATAAGGAAAATATTTCATTTTAGTAATTTATTTTTTTGTAAATTGTGTGATATTACTCACATTACCTGTGAATATATTTCATGAACAATTTTACTGGGGTTGTCCATGAATAAATTTTGTTGTTGTTGTTTAAAACAACACGAATAAATTTTGTTGTTGTTTTGTTGTTTGTTGTATGATCCTGACTTTATGTATGCATAATTTTGCTTTCATTTTTTAACATGCTATGCTCTCAGGAGAAAACAAAATGAGAAGGATTACTCATCATTCTCTTGCTAAGTTATTAGTAACATTTAGCATTCAAAAATATCTCTTGGTACACCCTATATGCTGGACATTATATAGGGCTTGACAGATACGAAGAATTATTCTTAGTCTAGAAGCTCATAACAATGTAGAGTTGTAAGACTTTTCTGAATCTCCAACATCATAAATCCTTACAGTTCCTAAAAGCAATCCTGTGTTCTTCAACTACTTGTTGAGGTTGAAGGCACACTATGCATCAGGCATTACGTTATGCAAGAAAAAAGCGATAGAAGAAATAAAAAAAAAAAATCAGGTTTTTTGTTTACTGGTATCTGTCATGGAATGGCAGAAGAACCCAACCAATAGGATGTATGTATCCATATTTAAAGAGATTTTAAGGAAGTGTCTCACACACAGCTCTGGAGGTCACAAGTCCAAACTCTTGGAGCAGACCCTCAGACTGGAATCCCAGACAGGATATGATATAGCTTTGAGTCAGAAATATTGCAGTCTGGAAAGTCAGGCAGAATTTCTATGCTTCAGTCTTGAGGCAAAACGTTTTCTTGGCCTGTGACACCTCAGTGTTTGCTCTTAAAAGCATGCAACTATTTGGATGAGGCTCACCCACATTATCAAGGGTAATTTCTTTTCCTTAAAAATCAACTGATTGTATGGAGTCCCTGGGTGGCTTAATTGTTTAAGCATCTGATTCTTGATTTAGGCTAGGGTCATGATCTCACAGTTTGTGGGATTGAGCCCCAAGTCAGCCTCTGAGCTGAGATTGTGGAGCCTGCTTGGGATTCTCTCACCCTCTCTCTTTGCCCTTCCCCAGCTCATCTCTCTCTCTCTCTCTCTCTCTCTCTCTCTCAAAATAAATAAATAAACATTTAAAAAGTCAACCGTTTGTTGATGCTAATCACAAATACAAAATACATCCAATACATTCACATTAACGTCTATACTACTGTTTGACCAAACAGCTGAGAATCATAGCCTAGCCATCACTGAACCCTAAAATGAACCATCACTGAATCCCAATAAAAGTTATACATTACTTTCCTAGTAGGCAAAAACTAACATAAAAATATTCGTTGACACATATATACCTATGTACACACATATATTTCATATAACCTAATATATTGTAGATAACATATGTGACTTGATGAAATGTTTAGAGCCAAATCCTCCTTGGAAAAATATAAATAAATAAATAAATAAATAAATAAATAAATAAATAAATAAATCTATTATGGAAATCTGTATTTAATAAAATATATGTCTTCTCCCCATACCTTGTCTCTGAACTTCAAATTTTATGTGTACCTGTGCCCTTGCTATCTCTGCTTGCAAATCTAACAGGCATCTTTTAATCTTGGCGTTCTCAACACCAAATGCCTGATCTTTGCCTCCAATTCTGCTCCCTGCCATGATCTTTCTTATCCCAGTTTATGGCAACCACCCGGCCCTAGTTGTTCAAGCCATGTCTTAAATGCATTCTTCACTCCTTTTCTTTAACTTACCTGAGTGATCAGCAAATAACACCACCATTATTTTCTGATTTTAATTCCCACCCTTTGTCTAACTTTACCATAGCCATTTGCTGACCTCAAAACGCTGGGCAATTTGCCTCCAAGAGTTGGAATTTCCTGGAATGCTTTGCCTCACTTCTAAATGGCTTACTACCTAACATCTTTCATTCTTCGTTCAAAGATCACCTTGTCCATGAGGATTTTTCTGGCCACCCATTTACATGCAATTCCATTAACCTACTCTTAGGAGTTTCAGTTTTATTTTTCTTTATAGCACTTACCACTTTGTGCCATTTAGTATATTTCACTATTTTTTTATTTTATTCCATTGTTTTCCTAGTAGATTCATGAAGACAATGACCATGGGCTTTTCATTGCTTATGTGTCTGCCTTACCTATAAAAGTGCCCTGTTCAACTGAAGTTTTCTTTAAAATTGATATTGTGACTTTTTCTAACCCTCTTTCATTAATGTCCCTATAATTTTGCAATCCATTTTGCAGTCTATAAAAAAACAACAAATGGGAAATTCGGTAATGTGTGTTACTTGTGAGGTACAATGCGAAGCAGAGAAATAGATTCTGAAATGGTAAACCATCATTAGCATTTTTTGTGAATAAGTTAGCTATAAATTGCTATTTTACAATGCTATTTTCACTTTACATGTCAGCTATTGCCTTTGCTTCTGCATTTAAATTTAGTTATTGAGTTCAATACATACCAAACAATGGAAATTGAAAGTTTCCCAAAGTTTATCTAGTTCTGTAAAAGGCTACAGGAAAATTGGGGCTATTTACACTTTCTACTGTGAAGAAATCAGTGCACAGTGCTTATTTCTTTGTTGAATTGTAATTAGATGTTCCTTTATTTTTGCACAGAAATTGAGCAAGTATAAAGTAGAATTTCAAAAACAAGTAAAAATCGAAACTAGCTGATCTAGAGGTAATGTATCTACTTTTGAAGTGTTGGAGATTCTGTTTTTGATGTGACCCAATGCTAAAAATAAAAAACAAAAGCAACAGACATTTTAATTACAGATTAAATCAGTTCTTTCATGGAATTTTTCAATTGCAAAATACACATGGTCATGTGTTTAGGATGCATGTGAATTAATGACTAGAATTAATGACTTTAAAAATTTAAGAGGCAGGGGCGCCTGGGTGGCGCAGTCGGTTAAGCGTCCGACTTCAGCCAGGTCACGATCTCGCGGTTCGTGAGTTCGAGCCCCGCGTCGGGCTCTGGGCTGATGGCTCAGAGCCTGGAGCCTGTTTCCGATTCTGTGTCTCCCTCTCTCTCTGCCCCTCCCCTGTTCATGCTCTGTCTCTCTCTGTCCCAAAAATAAATAAACGTTGAAAAAAAAAAATTAAAAAAAAAAATAAAATAAAATAAAATAAAAATTTAAGAGACAAAAATATAGAAGATATTTGCAATGATTATAGACTGCTGATATTCTTTCAAATATAACTGATTCATAATGTCCAAATAAAACTCCTAGTATTCCAGGAAAGAAAAAAAAAAAAACTTTAGAACTTTTTTAGTGGTTAGATACTCCATATACAAATTTCAAACTCACCAGAACATATGAGACACATATAAGACAATTTATCCTCAATATACATTAATAACCTCATCTTTTAAAAAAAGAAAACACTATCGGGGTGCCTGGGTGGCTCAGTTGGTTAAGCATCCGACTTTGTGGCAGGTCATGATCTCACGGTTTATGAGTTCAAGCCCCGCATTGGGCTCTGTGCTGACAGCTCAGAGCCTGGAGCCTGCTTCAGATTCTGTGTCTTCCTCTGTCTCTGCCCCTCCCCCACTAGCACTCTGTTTCTCTCTCAAAACAATAAAAAATAAAATAAAATAAACATTAAAATAAAAAAAACACTATTAATGATTTCCAGTAAAGAACTATGAGTAAAATACCTAAGACGTTCTTTTGGTAGAGACCAGGTAAGCAGCCATTCCAAACATAAAGTAAATGTAGCATCGAATCACTCTCTCCCTCTGATCATCTACATTGACATCAGCTAATTTCACAAGATGATTAAGCCAAGATCTTCCTTTTTTCTGAGGTAAACTGAAAGCCTACATCCTCTGGCTATCCACTGAGAAGGCAAGGAGTCAAACTTTTATGTGTCTGTTACATTCAGGGTCCTTTGTCCCCCTCCCACCAGGTCTCAGGTAAAAGGAGAGTGTTGGGAACAGGAGTGGCTGAAGGGAACAGGAGTGGCTGAAGGCCACAGGGCAAAGCTGAGGTGACCTATGCAACGGCAGGAAAAAGTAGTCAAAGGTTGAGACCCTTTTAGTTCCCTTCCCCATACCCTTTTCTCCTCAGATTCCGAGGCAAGGGATTAGCATCTTGCAAGGGATGCTTGCAAGGGATGCTTGTTTGGGCAAGGGATTAGCCCAAACTCACACGTATGTTCCACAATTTGGTCTACGTGCTTGTAGGGATAAAGTGCTCAAATGTAATGAATGGTGATTTGCAATGTGAAGAGAAGTTTAAGTGGTCTTGTTGTGGAGTCTGGAAGCATATTGAAAGTACTTGTGTTGTATGCTACTTTGAACATAATAGGATGTGTTAACTGTTGTTGACACATTTGCCCTTCCCATCCATTAAACAGAAGAGGAAATTCTCCCAACTCAAGGACTTCCACACGTAGACAGGTAGAGAGGTGATCTCTGTTCCCTGCAAGCTGGTCCAGCGAAAGCAACATAGAATCTTGGGAGGAAGGAGGAAGAGGAATCACAACTTTGAGGCTATAATTGCTGGGGAAACTCAGAGAAGCCATTCCCCAATAGTATAGCACCACCTGCTTGACGAAGTCACCAAGTACGCCGCGTAAAAACCAACAAAAAAAGCAGTTTTTACCCTGCTTTATGAAACTGATCCCCTGACTCAAGAAGCCCATTTAGTGACGAGGCAAATCGATTCAGTAACTAACAAAGGAAAGGACTAATAGTCCTTATGTAAAATGGAAATTGTACATTCAAGAGCATAGTCAACCTGGATCTAGCATCATCTCAATTTTACATGAACAAGTGACAGTTTGGTCTTTGGGGAAACTTTACCCCTTCCTCAGTTTTCTAAAGCAAAACCATTAGCTCCATGAGGTCCTTGATTTGCAGAGATCCTCCTAAATACCTGGTCCTGGTTGACTAATGGAGCGGTTACAATAAAGCCTGCTGCTGTCATGTGGGTGGTAGTAATAATCCAGCCTCAAGGAGAATTCTGGAATGCGACTATGCTAAAAGCCAGTCAGCACAATGGGATGAATTCAGCCATTTCCTTTGCCTTACAGAAAACTCCTCAAGATCTGGCAGGTAATATTATTAACCCTTGGGGTTTGGTCAATTTCACAGACATCTGTGGAAGTCTATAGACCATCAGTTTTAAATATCCCTCTGTGGGATTATAACCAGGATTATAGACTGAGAAGTCTGGATGGCTCACATAGATGCTCATATGTGGATAGAGGTGAGACGAACTGGAACCAATGTGGTGATCATGACTGTCCTGCCCATTTTGCTACAATTGCTTGCTGAAGCCATCATCACACTTGACATGGCAACATGCCCCCTTCCCAGGCTGGTCACAAAGTAAAGGACTCAGTATTTCTGATGCAAGTCTACCACCGTATCCCAGACTTATGACTTCTGCAAAATGTTAGCTCATTTTTTTGTGTGGTCAGCATGGAGCATTGTCTCCACATGGAGCATTGTCACCACCTAGTCCCAGCAAATTGACTACCTAACATCGAATCAAGTTTAATGACAAATCCTGGGTTCTATGTTTGTATAATAGAGCAAATAATCCAGGGACCGCTTCCACTGGGGATGGGTGTTGTTAGTTGGCCTATTTTTCATAATTACTGGCATTGGCCCAAAGATCATCAGGTCTCTAAACACTCTTCCTTGGGTCATAATGAATATAGATTGACCTCAGACGTGATTGACTGAAGTAAGACCTACTGGTTCCCCTGCAACTTATTATAATGACTGAGACCCTAGGGGCCAGGAAGGGTTGTGTTTGAGATCAATGTTCCTCCTTACAGTCTTGCTGATAGCAGCCTTAATTAACTTTGAAATGAGACCAATTGGTCCCAGCCTCTGTGTGCTTCTCAAATCTGACCAGTGGACACATAATAATTACTCTTCCTCTATTGTTAGTAAGTATAAATACCTACATGTGTGTAGATTGTTCCTTATTTAGATGCTTGAAGGGTTCTCTGTCTCAGGTTTTCAACAATTCACATTATTTATTATAGAGCTTTAGAATATTTCCTCCTGTCTTAAACTATTCCTTTCCTCTCCAAATTCAGGTGTCTTAAGTTTTCTTCTATAAAATATATGATTATTTTTCAGTCCCATCTGTCTGGCCTCATCTTGTGGAATGTCTTACTGCATTCTGTGCAATTATAATTACTTATTTTATTATTTCCTTCTTTGTCCTACACTTCACCTAAAGGGAGCAGAACCCTGAGGTTGAACTAAATTCCACTAACTTTTCTGTAATGTTAATTTGTCTCCAGGTCTTTTGGCCCATATTTAAATTCTACTATTGAATTCTGATTTTCCTAACATATAATGTACCCCATGGGATTTTTGAGATGGTTAAATAATTAAAATATATAAAAGATTTTAATGTAGCTATTATAATTTCCATCATTAATAGGCACCTTTTAATTTCTACTGCATATTAGAAATTCTTCCCATTTGTATATCTTTCACCTCAATAAGTGAATTCATACTTTCAATTTTCTTCTTGGTTTTGAATTACACATTCACTTGATTCTTATAATAAGGTAAAGCAAAGGCTTTGAAAGTTCTATTTATCAGTCTTTAACCTATAGTCTTTCCCTGAAATGAGAATCCTGACTTCACTTTATTCTGATATTCTGTATTTTTTTTCATGGCCTGAAATCAATGTATTTCTCACTCTAGAATAAAAGGGAAACACCAATTGTGGTATTTATTCATGAACAATATTTGTGATGTCATGTTCAATAACCAGAGTACTGATATGTCTCATTTAGGAATTGGATTTGACCCACTCTTTCTGGGAAAACCTCAGTGACCCACTGAAATTGATCTCTGAAATTGAGATATGTGCTTTTGAACTCTGCATTTGCACTATCTGAGCCTTCCTCTTATAATTGACTGATTATTATCATCCTATAATATGAATGATGCCATGGTAGCAGGAATTGTGCTTCTTTTATTCAAAATTCTATCACCCATGCTTTCTCCATTGACTGGAACATTGTGACCCCTCAGGACATAGTGTGAACATGAGTGGAACTGACTTGAATTAAAAGATACTTGTTTTATGTGGCAGCTGGGAAAGCCTTGGATAAGGGAAATCTAGAAGAGAACTTTTATTTCCATTCATTGTCTAAGTTGTTTGTTAAGGATATTTAAATGGGGACCAGGTGTCTCTCAAAAGTTCTATTCAACCTGGCCTTAACTCAGTGAGTGGCCTTACCTTTCTTTAGTCACCCTCACTTCATGGTTGCATGTAATGAGCTACTCAGAACATTAGGAATTATTACTATTGGTTTTGATTAACTCCATCCTCTCTGTGTCCATCAAAGTAGCTAGCACAACCCAAATCTTTCAATATCATGCATCTTTCTCAATACTCACATATATCCAATGCAACTAATTTTAGGAGTGCATAAATGTCTTGACATTTTCTATTTTACAAAAATTATAATAAGAATATGTAGTTATATTATGTATCTGTTTCCATATCTTGCATTTATCATTTAAAAAACATTGCATTTCTAAATTCCTCCCTACATTGTCCCTAAAGTTACAAGGCAATAAGGAGGGATAATATATATTAACAAATTTAATATGGCCTACCCCCACCATAAACATTTCTATTCTATCCTAGAGATCTTTTGGCCAATGTTAATATCATATCCTCATTATTCTAAATTTAAACTAGTAAAATAAATCTTTCCACCGTATTTTGTTCTAAAATATTTTTGGCAATTTTCCAGTTAATTTCCAGATGTAATTGAAATCGTTAATTAATTTAAAATTTGATGGGGTGCCTGGATGGCTCAGTCGGTTTAAGCATCCAACTTTGGCTCAGGTCATTGTCTCGCAGCTTGTGGGTTTGAGCCCCGCGTCGGGCTCTGTGCTGACAGCTCAGAGCCTGGAGTCTGCTTTGGAATCTGTGTCTCCTTCTCTCTCTGCCCATCCACCACTTGTGCTCTCTCTCTATCAAAAATAAACATAAATAAATAAATAAATAAATAAATAAATAAATAAATAAAATAATAAACTTTGAGATGCTAGGTAGAATAGGTCAAATACATAGATCTAATTTATATACTGATTATTGAATATTTTATGTACATTAAATCTTCCCTTCCAAAATGGTGGTTTAGATTTTTACTTGTTTAGGTATTCTGTTCAGTTGCAATAAAATTTAATAATTTTTTTAAATTTTATTATTTATTTTTTTTAAATTTACACCCAAATTTGTTAGCATAGAGTAAAACAATGATTTCAGGAGTAGATTCCTTAATGCCCCTTACCCATTTAGCCCATTCCCCCTACCACAACCCCTCCATCAACCCTCTTTGTTCTCCATATTTATGACTCTCTTCTGTTTTGTCCCCCTCCCTGTTTTTATATTATTTTTTGTTTCCTTCCCTTATGTTCATCTGTTTTGTCTCTTAAAGTCCTCATACAAGTGAAGTCATATGATTTTTGTCTTTCTCTGACTGACTAATTTCACTTAGCATAATACCCTCCAGTTCCATCCATGTAGTTGCAAATGACAAGATTTCATTCTTTTTGATTGCTAAGTAATACTCCATTGTATATATGTGTATATATATATATATATATATATATATATATATATACCACGTCTTCTTTATCCATTCATCCATTGATGGACATTTGGGCTCTTTCCATACTTTGGCTATTGTTGATAGTGCTGCTATAAACATGGGGGTGCATGTGTCCCTTCGAAACAGCACACCTGTATCCTGTGGATAAATGCCTAGTAGTACAATTGCTGGGTCATAGAGTAGTTCTAGTTTTAGTTTTCTGAGGAACCTCCACACTGTTTTCCAGAGTGGCTGCACCAGCTTGCATTCCCACCAACAATGCAAAAGAGATCCTCTTTCTCCGCATCCTCGCCAACATCTGTTGTTGTCTGAGTTGTTAACGTTAGCCATTCTGACAGGTGTAAGGTGGTATCTCATTGTGGTTTTGATTTGTATTTCCCTGATGATGAGTGATGTGGAGCATTTTTTATGTGTCGGTTGGCTATCTGGATGTCTTCCTTGGAGAAGTGTCTATTCATGTCTTTTGCTCATTTCTTCACTGAATTATTTATTTTTTGAGTGTTGAGTTTGAGAAGTTCTTTATAGATTTTGGATACTAACCCTTTATCTGATATGTCATTTGCAAATATCTTCTCCCATTTTGTCAGTTGCCCTTTAGTTTTGCTGATTGTTTCCTTCGCTGTGCAGAAGCTTTGATTTTCATGAGGTCCCAGTAGTTCACTTTTGCTTTTGTTTCCCTTGCCTCTGGAGACGTGTTGAGTAAGAAGTTGCTGAGGCCAAGATCAAAGAGGTTATTGCCTACTTTCTCCTCAAGGATTTTGATGGCTTCCTGTCCTACATTGAGGTCTTTCATCCATTTTGAGTTTATTTTTGTGTATGGTGTAAGAAAGTGGTCCAAGTTCACTCTTCTGCACGTCGCTGTCCAGCACCACTTGCTAGCTGTCCCAGCTAGGTGTCCCAGCACCACTTGCTAGCTGTCCCAGCTAGGTGTCCCAGCACCACTTGCTAAAGAGACTGTCTTTATTCCATTGGATATTCTTTCCTGCTGTGTCAAAGATTAGTTGGCCATACGTTTGTGGTCCATTTCTGGGTTCTCTATTCTGTTGCATTGATCTGAGTGTCTGTTCTTGTGCTATTACCATACTGTCTTGATGATTGCAACTTTGTAGTATAGCTTGAAGTCTGGGATTGTGAAGCCTACTTCTTTGGTTTGCTTTTTCAAGATTGCTTTGGCTATTTGGGGTCTTTTCCGGTTGCTCACAAATTTTAGGATTATTTGTTCTAGCTCTGTGAAGAATGCTGGTGTTACTTTGATAGGGTTTGCATTGAATATGTAGATTGCTTTGAGTAGTATCGACATTTTAACAATATTTGGTGTATAGGAATGCAACTTATTTCTGTGCATTGATTTTATATCCTGCCACTTTGCTGAATTCATGAATCAATTCTAGCAGTTTTTTGGTGAAATCTTTTGGGTTTTCCGTATAGTGTCATGTCATCTGCGAAGAGTGAAAGTTTGACCTCCTCCTGGCCAATTTGGATGCCTTTTATTTCTTTGTGTTGTCTGATTGCAGAGGCTAAGACTTCCAATACTATTAATACTTTTTAAAATCAATTAGACTTACTATTGAATTTAAGTCTAAATATTTTAGAAATTCTTTATAATTTTGTAATAAAATCATTTATACGTACATGCATATATAAATTACCTATATGATATATATAAGACAGACACAGAGACAGAGGAAGAGAGAGAGAAATTTATTGTAAATATTGGTTCAAGAGGTTGTGGGTGCTGGTAAGTATGGAAATTATAGGGCAGGCCCGTAGGCTGGAAACTCAGACAAATTTCTATGGCAATTTTGAGGCAGAATTATTTCTTTGGAATTGACTTCACTAGTAAAGCCTTCAAATGATTGGATAAGTCCACTCATGTTATGGGGACTAACCTGCTTTACTTAAAGTCAGGGGATTATAAATGTTCATCACATCTACAATTACTTTTACAGCAAATCTAGGCTAGTGTCAACCAAATAACCATAGCCTACCCAAATTAACACAAGAAAATTAACCATAACAGTAAAAAAATAAATGTGGTTGTTGGAAGCCACTGACATTTGAAGTGAAGTGGGGTTTTTTTGTTTGTTTGTTTTGATTTATTTTGTTTTGTTTAAGTAGGGTTCATGACCAGCATAAAGCCCAACGTAGGGCTTGAACTCATGACCATGAGACAAAGACCTGAGCTGAGATCAAGCATCGGACACTCAACTAACTGAGCCACCCAGGTGCCCCTGGAGTGAGTTTTAATAAAACTTGCAAAAATATTTTGCAAGAGTAGCCTAATATCAATGTTTAGAATTATAATATGTAATACGTTTCTTCTATCTCTATGCTACTTAACACTGTTATTAAGAATGATACCTGGATTTTGCCAAGCCCCCTTTAAGCGTCTATTAACGGATCATGACTTTTTAAACCAATGTGATGATACGCTTTGATGATATAATAATTTATTTTGATGATTTTTCTAATATTGACTCTATCATTCCATTAAAAAAATAGATTGTAATTATTCTGACTCAATCTGACATTTGGTAATAGCTTACTTAAAATTTGTATGTAAGATATATGAAGATTATTTTATTTTTTTTTAGAATTATCTCCCCCCTTCCTATCTGTACAAAAGGATGATGTGTCCCTGCCCTTGTCCTGTGAATTTCAGTGCCTCTGGATAAGTAATGTGTATTTCATTGGCCATGTCATCAGGCTTGGCCATGTGATTTGTTTGGCCCATAACATCTGAGTGGAAAAGTGCAAGCAAATTCTTTAAATGCAGTTGTGTGGTGCTCGCTGCTTCCTGGGCCATGAAAATAGCACTCCTCATGTAGTTACTGATATCTCAGTCTGAGTCCCTGACCTCAGTCCAATAGCCTGGAGAAGAGCCACGATCAACGCAGCTCTCGTGCAACACAAGCAAGAAAGAAATCTGTGATGTTGTAAGTCACTAAGATTTTAGGTTTATTTGTTATGCAGCAAAGCTGGCTAACACAGGATGAGGGTTTATGCCAATTATTTTTGGTCAATTTGAATATGAAGGCATTTAAAACATTTTCAAGTGAGTGTTCCGTCAATGCTGTTATGAAGTATACTCCCCTTCATCAACTTTCCTAAAGATTGTAATTTCAAGAGTATTTCCTCAGGAGTTAAACATTACTAATGACATGTTTCTCGTTTCAAGTAGTTCAAATTCTTATATCTTTATAATTTATTTCTAAGGTTATTGAACTTATGGCAGTGGTTATAGCCTTTGAAATATGTACTTAAAAAGAAACTTTAAGACTTCCCTTAGAGCCAAGTACATGATCAATTTTGTAAATGTTCCTCAGACACCAATAAAATATATACATATTCAATATTCATAGAATGCAAAATAAGATATTTATGTTTGAGTGGAGTTTATTACAGTATTCAGTGCTTATATGTTCTCATTTATTTATTTCTGTTAGACCTTTCTAATTCTGAAAAAGATATACTACATGCCTTAAGTATAATTCTATTTTTATTAAGTTATCCCTGCATTTCTAATAGATTGGGCTTTATGTTTGGAATGCTAAGTGGGTTTGGTGCTTACAGTTTTATGAGGAATGTGTCCTTCAAATGAATTGTCTTTTATCATTATACAAAATGATCTTTTACCTTATTTAAGGGCTTTTTTCCTTACACAAGATAACTAAAACTTAGAGTCTCTAGTTTTTCTTCCAACTCAACAAGTGAATGATATTTATCTGCCTATAAAATTCTATGATCCTTTTTCCCTAGTAACTTACCCATATTATTGAACTATCAATTTTAGTATACTTCCTTGAAATATAAATAAATCATTCCAGCTATTTGGAAGCTTCAAATAAAAAAAATACTTAAAATTAAAAAAAAATCATGAGAGATTGTCATGTTATTCCTTTCCTCCACCAAGACACCAGTGCACACACACACATGCACACACTCAATATCCATCCTTTCCTTTTCTTTGGGCATATGCTTGTTTAACTAGCGTCTAGTTTTCTAGCTCTGCTAGTGACTAGACTGAGCCAAGTTTCTTACAATGGAACACGGTTGGCAAGTTGTGTTCAATCTCCATTTTATGTGCTTACAAAGAAAACGGTTTCCCTTGATTCCTTCTTTCCTCCACACGAGCTAGAACAGGGAGAGCGTGGCAGTCATGCTCATGAAGACAACTTCTTTGAGGATGTTGTTAACCACCATACGGCAAAAACCAGCTTCCTGATTTATCTCAGGAAGCAGAATTCCCCTTACAGATTACAGTGGTGACACCAATAAGTTGATGAATAAACTACTGTGTCATTTAACTTCACTTTGCTCTAGGGTGGGGAAGATGTCTTCCTCCTGATGGTTTTGAGTGGGGTCTATGGAACACTGAGGGTCCCAAAGATATGTTCAGAGTGTTTGTGAGGCCAAACCATTTTTCCAAATGATACTAAGATGCCACTCGTATTAAACAGTGGCATTTAAGAACGTGAGCACCAAACTGAACAGATTGGCATTGAACTGGTCACTGCTAAGCACTCACAAGGAGACAAAAAAAGGCCAAGTTCAGTTAAGAATATCCTTGAGGAAACAGTACTAATTACTAATGCTCTCAAACTCACCCTTGTGTATAAGTCTTCTTAATGACTTATGACTTAATGACACAGAAAGTCTTCTTCTGTGTGAATACAGGAAATGTGCATGAAGCATTTCTACTTCATACTAATATAATCGTGACCTCCAGCAAAACCACTCACACAACTGTGTGAGCTGGCAGATGAACGAGATGCTCTTCCCATGGAACACTGTTTTCACTTGAGACAACGCCTGAAATACAAACTCTGGTTATGAAACCTGAACCTTTGGCCAAAGAAACAAGGGACTGTATTTACTGATGATAATAAAATTTCAGTTTTCGGGGAAAATTATAATTTTGGAAAACGGGTGACCCCGGTGAGAATGGGCAGAGATAGTTCAAACATAAATGGATGTGTGTGTGTGTGTGTGTGTGTGTGTGTGTGTGAGTATGTGCATGTTTTGATAGAGTATGATGAATGGTGTCACTATTTAGAAAATCTGCAGTTAAGAAGTATTTTCCAAATGATCAATGTGTGATGTTATAAATCTGTGCCTGGATAAAAGATCTATTCAAAGTGCATGATTGTGCAATGTAAAAGAGTACAAAAAGCTCATCGAGGGGTACCTGGGCGGCTCATTTGGTTAAGCATCCCACTCATGATTTCAGCTCAGGTCATGATCTCCAGGTCATGAGTTCAAGCCCCATATCTGGCTCCACACTGGGCATGGAACTTGTTTAAAATTTTCTCTCTTTCCCTCTCTCTCTCTCCTTCTCTCTCTCTCTTCCCCTACCAAAAAGAAAAGAAAAGAAGAATGGAAGAGAAAAGAAAAGAAGAGAAAAAGAAAATGTTCGTTGATACAGATTCAGATTCTACATAGAAACTAACCTTTAAGAAATTATCACTCGTCAAATTGTGGTACAATGACAAATAAAGGCTATCAACAATTATTTGAAAAGGTTGAAAATACTCTCACCTTTCCGAATTCAATCTATGTGAACTCAGATTTTTATTCGTGTACTTCAACCAAAATAATGTATGATAACAGATCAAATGTGGAAGCAGACATGAAATCTGCTGTCTTCTGATAAGCCAGACATTAAAGAGATTTGCAAAAATGTGACATTACATTACTCTACTCACTAACTTGTATTTTAGAAAAATATAGGTTTTTTTTATTAAAGTATGTTTTTATGACATGTACCTAATCTATTATTTTATTTTTAAATAAATTAATGAATCTGTTATTTTAAACCTCCATTTTATTTCCTAATAGAAGAAATATCCATAGACATAATGCACATAAATAAACGTCCTTTCAGATCATTAACAGCATTTAAGAATGTAAAGTTTTCCTGAACACTTAACCATTAGTTTGTTGAGGTCAGTAGTATGAGAATTGCTGACCTAACCTCCTAAACTTTACCAAAAATAACACAGAAAGTTTCCAGAGTATGTCTAAATGTGCTCCATTTTCCATTTATTAATCAGAGAGGTTAGTTTACCTATCCAAAATGGAGACTTACACCTGTCCGGGATTGTTTTCTTCTCCCCATTCGACTATTGCCACTCTGTCATCTGTCGCCTGTTCTCCTTGCACAAATCCTCTTATCCCTCATTAATTCCACACTTTTTTGGGGGGTTTTACTTCTGATGATTTTACACTTGTTTGAACTCCACTTCATTTCTTTTTTTTTTTTTTTTATCTAGTTACCTTACTGGCCGTATGTTGACTGATGTATTTTAAAATTCGAGAGGTGCCCGGGTGGCTTGCTCCGTGAAGCGGCTGACTCTTGATTTCAGCTCAGGTCACGGTCTCACAGTCATGAGATTGAGCCCAGCGTCAAGCTCCTTGCTCAGGACGGATCCCGCTTCGGATTCTGTGTCTCCCTCTCTCTCTGCCCCTCCCCCACTCATTCTCTCTCTCTCTCTCTCTCTCTCTCTCTCTCTCTGTCTCTCTTTCTATCTCTCTATCGCAAAAATAAACATTAAAAAATTAATGACAAAATTCAAAAAAGAAAATGATTTGGGTTGAAGTTGTATATTTATATTCTAAAGGAAAGTCCTTACGTGCTTTTTTGAGTTTTAAGAACGTTAAGAGACGCAACAGAATTTCCTAAGACTCTAAGTTATGTCGAGGGAAGGTGCTGTACTTTTTCTCACCCAGGTGCCATCGAATTATGATCCTTGCCTCATGCCTCTCTGCCTCGATGGTCCTAAGCTCAGGCAAATACAGTGTTGGAAGAGATCAAGTTCTTGGTGTATTATCGCACCTGTCTGGCATGTGTGAAAAATCTGGGGCTTTACACTTTCACTACTGGCTCTTCCTCTGTCCAAGTCTTAGCCACTGCTTTGCCTGGGAGAATTCTATGTCCACAGCTCTTTCCATAATACCGAAACTCCCCGAAGTCTCAAAAACCAGAAGTCTTTAACAACAAAACCTGACCTAGTGAAAACATGGATGGGTCTAAGTGTAGAACTGTGTGTGTGTGTGTGTGTGTGTGTGCGCGCGCGCGGCGTGTGTGTGTTTGAAGACAGGGTAATGTTCCAATCGCCTCTCCATGGTCTGACGCAATGAAAATGATATGCACCGTATTGCGTTTGTAAAATTTGAAAATCTCAAAATTTTTAAACATACCTGATCCCATCTGATCCTGTGCTTCTGTCCTTGAATTTCTCCATATTCTGTTGTTCTTTGTGAAGTTTGGCTCCACGCTAGGGCTTTTGCTTTGTCATCACCCTCTTCACCCACACTTGATTGGAAAGTATATGCTTTCTTGCAAGTCTGAACGTTAAATATCCTTTGCTACTTAAAGCATCCATTTGTATCATCAAGCCACATTTGTACATCAAGCCACAACATCCCTCAGCGCGTGGACTTCTCTATTATGTTGTATTCTCGTCTACAAACTAGCACGCATTGGTTCTCCCTCAGCCAGTGATAACATTGCTCTCACCACCTTCAATCTCACCTCTAAGCCAATGGCATGGGTTTGAGGTTTTTATTCATGGCAAGGCTCTTCTTTCTGTACTAATTTTTGCAAAAGTACAGAGAGGCTTGGCTATTTTTCATTTCTATCCACACAATGTAGCTGTCACAAGCTGACAGGAGGAAGTCTTTACTCATTGTTGTTATTCAAGCAGTCAGGCTGAAGCGGCCGCCATCATCTTGAATATTACTGATTGCCAAGCCAGGAAAAGGAGGGGATGCCGAAAGGGCTCCCACCAGCTGAGTGATTAAATACTCTGGTCAGTTCACAGTGCAGTGGCCTGAAATAGTCACACGGCTCCACCAAATCCCAAGGAGGCAGAGAAGCTCAATGCAACATTTGTCCAGAATGGAGGCAACCAGAAATATTAGATGGAAAGTGTTAATGACCACCCAGAGTATAAGCCAAAGAAATCCTACAGATTCTGGAAGTCCGAGAATTGACTAGGAAGAACTTTTACCTATTGAGCTCACACAAGCATTTGTGAATTTGTAGACACACGCAATCAGCATAATTATTTGATTATGCACCATCTAAAAGTCATACTGCATAATAGATATTTACTAGATAATTTATGTAAAATATGATGACAAAGATAATATGACAAATCACCATCTTCATTTTGAATTGTTAGGTAAAAGTCTTTATTCACAACAAAACCTGTTCCAGCACCAAGGTGGGATTTTTTTTTTCAAATTCATGCAATTTCTGCTAATGATATGGCTAGATGCTGTGCAACATCTGTTGTTTACAAGTTCCAACTACCCATTGGGTCACTTGTAAATTCTCACACAGATTCTAAGCTGTGCTATTAAGATTTAAGAGAATAAATGATTTAACTGAATAAGCCAATATTATTTTAATTAAAAAATGATATTATTCTTTATCTATAGTAAAGCTTAAATAATTAGCCTTCTCAAGAAAGCTTGCATTAAAGCAAACATTGCAGCCACCACATTGGATCTCAAGTAGCATAATTAAACAAAGTCCTGAGCTTCAACTTGCAGCATATTAAATAAATCAAGGAAAGCATTTTTATTATTTTTATGTTGTGAATTTCCTTTGGAAAAGAAAAATCAAGCATCCTCATAATTTTATGAAGAATTTTATTTTGAGGGTTCTTAACATTTTCCCCAGCTCTTCCTCCCAAAAGGTTTATTGATAATACAATCCAATAATATCTAAACCAGTTTCTATAAATGCCACTATATATGAACACGAAGTCCATCTACAGAATCAATAATTTGGCAGAACGTATATTATTTTCCTTCATCTAAGGGTACATTTATAAGGTACTTTTCTTAGAATTCTGGGAGAAAATGAATACAATCAACATTGTAAACATATAATCACATTCCATTATCTCCAATGATATGACAGGAACATTGAGTTTTACATTTAAAATTACATACTAATTTAGAACTACTATTAATAGGAATACTACTTTTCTGTCCATTGTTTTCTAAAGACAAAACCGATCTATTTCCAAAAGTATTTTCTAAATATAATCACATAATGTGATTGATGAAAAACGCCATTAACAAAATACTAAAATTAATATGCTAAGCAACCTTCCAAAAAAATCCTTCCATCGCTTATCAAGTCTCCTTCACACGAGCCAGACAAATCTTTACACAATTTGAGACCTGCTTGATTATGCAGGCTACCTTGTACCTGTTATGTGCTGTCTCTCAAGGACAATATTACTAGCCTTCATTCATTCTTCGGTATTTTCCATGTTCAAGAGCATCAGCATATGCTGTTTCCTCTGCGTGAAACTTCCCCCACCGTGTTTGCCTAGTTAAATTTTAGTAGGCAATTTACTGTTTTTGCATTTATTCACTTCCAGTTCTCTGGGTGACATGTTCCTGCAAATCCACAAGGAATCACCTGTCTACTTCATCCGCAGTCAATGTGGTTTGAGGAGGCGTGCGCCCCACTCCGCTGAGAAGTACTTGTCCCCGAAGTGACGAGTCCTCATCACTGCATCCCTCTAGTCTCTGCAAAGATTGTGGTGGGGATGGAAGCATGACCCAAGTTGGTCCAATGAGAATGATTCCATAAATGTTATAACTGCCTAGGACTCAGAACTATGATAATTACACTTGAGCTGCCAGGGGGTCATGAGACAGAAGGATTGCCTGGGAAGGAAGCCAACATGAAAAAGAGCAGATGGAAGAAATGGAAATATTCAAACCTAATGGCCTGGTTTGGGCCCCAGATCTGTGCAGCAGACCCTGTGTCATATTGTTCTCATCCCCTTATTTCCAGTGATTTCAAATGATATATAATATTATCACATTGTCTTTTAAAACTAATATATAGTTATTTTGAAGTGTTTGCTTAAAAATAAAGGTATACCATCATCCATAGAATTCTGATAGTCGTTGTTGTTTAGAATGGGGATTTTCTGGAATGGATTCTGCTCTGTAACTCTGACGTTTTCTTCAGGAAATTCCAAGGGGACCTTTGGAATCATCTAGTTTTAATGGCTGTCAGAGCCGTTCCAAACAGTCCTTACTGATAGCCCTGACAGGGTTCACATTGATAAAATATCCTTTCTCACGTACCAACTGCCATTATAAGCAACTAACTATGGAAATTATATTTTTGGGGGGGTGCCTGGGTGGCTTAATGAGCTAAGCATCTGACTTCGGCGCAGGCCAGGATCTCACGATTCGTGAGTTCGAGCCCTGCATCAGGAACGGTGCTGACAGACAGCTCAGAGCCTGGAGCCTGCTTTGGACTCTGTGTCTCCCTCTCTCTCTGCCCCTCCCCAACTCGTGCTCTGTGTCTCTCTCTCTCAAAAATAAATAAAACATTAAAAAAAGAAAATTATATTCTTTTAAAAATTTTTTTCCTAAATATATTATTTTTAAAGCTTTTATGTAAATTCCAGTTAGTTAACGTACGTTGTAATATTAGTTTCAGGTGCACAACACGGTGATTCAACACTTACATACAACACCCAACGCTCATCACAAGAAGTGCACTCCTCAACCCCCATCATTTATTTCACCCATCTCCCCACCCACCTCCCCTCTGATAACCATCATTGGCTTTCTACAGTTAAGAGTCTGGGGGCGCCTGGGTGGCGCAGTCGGTTGGGCGTCCGACTTCAGCCAGGTCACGATCTCGCGCTCCGTGAGTTCGAGCCCCGCGTCGGGCTCTGGGCTGATGGCTCGAAGCCTGGAGCCTGTTTCCGATTCTGTGTCTCCCTCTCTCTCTGTCCCTCCCCCGTTCATGCTCTGTCTCTCTCTGTCCCAAAAATGAATAAACGTTGAAAAAAAAAATTTTTAATAAAAGAGTCTGTTTCTTGGTTTGCCACTCTCTTTCTTCCCTCCCTTTTCTCATATGTTTCATTTCTTAAAATCCATATATGAATGAAATCTTATGGTGTTTGCCTTTCTCTGACTGACATCTCGCTTGCATAATACCTACTAACTCCACCCATGTCATTGCAAATGGCGAGATTTACTCTTTTTTGTGTCTGAGTAAGATTCTATTGGGTGTGTGTGTGTGTGTGTGTGTGTGTGTGTGTGTGTGTACACCACTGTGTCTTTATCCTTTCGTCAGTAGATGGACACTCGAGCTGTTACCATTATTTGGCTATTGTAGATAATGCTGCTATAAACATCAGAGTGCATATACCCCTCTGAATTAGTTAGTTTTGTATTCTTCGGGTAAATATATAATTGTGTGATTAGGGGATTATAGGGTAATTCTATTTTTAACTTTTTGAGGAATCTCTATACTGTTTTCCACAGTGGCTACACAAGTTTACATTCCCACCAACTATACAAGTGGGTTCCCCTGTCTCCATATCCTCATCAACATATGTTGTTTCTTGTGTTGTTGATTTTAGTCATTCTCATGGGTGTGAGGTGATTGATATCTCATTGTAGTTTTGATTTGTATTTCCTGATGATCAGTCATGATGGGTATCTCTTCATGTGTCTGTTGGCCATCTGTATGTTTTCTTTGGGAAAATATCTATCCATGTCTCCTGCCCATTTTTAACTGGTTTATTCATTTTTGGGGTGTTGAGTTGTATAAGTTCTTTTTATATTTTGGATACTAACCTTTTATCATTTGCATTATGTCATTTGCAAATATCTTCTCCCATTCTATCGTTTGTCTTTTGGTTTTGTTGGTTGCTTCCTTTACTGTGAAGAAGTTTTTTTTTTTTTATTTTGATGAAGTCCCAATAGTTTATTTCTGCTTTTGTTTACCTTGCCTTGGGAAACGTATCTGGTAAGAAGCTGCTACTGTGGGAGCATCTGGATGGCTCAGTCAGTTAAGCATCTGACTCTCAATTTCGGCTCAGGTCATGATCTCAGCATTCTTGAAATCAAGTCCCACATCAGGCTCTGAGCTGGCAGTGAGGAGCCCACCTGGAATTCTCTGCCTTCCTCTCTCTCTGTTCCTCCCCGCTGTCACTGTCTCTGTCAAAATAAATAAGTAAACAATAAAAAAAAAGAAGTTGCTATGGCAGATGTCAAAGACATTACTGCTTATATTCTTCTCTAGGATTTTTAGAGTTTCCTCTGTCACATTTGGATCTTTAATCCATTTTGAATTTACTTCTGTGTTAGTGTAAGACAGTGGTCCCATAGCAATTAGAATAAATTCTGTTTGTTGTTTGGTTCCATACTTTTCTGCCTCTCTCACCCCCCGGCGATGATCTTCTATGATCTCCATGCTCCTTTGCATCATCTCATTTTTTACAGTGATGGTCGCTTACCTCCCCTAAGGCTCTACATTCTGACAAATAGAAATATTAGAAATTTGCAATTTAAGTTTTTAAATGTGGGGCTTTTCAATCGGAAGCTTCATCAATTGGAAGGGAAAGAGGTTGTCATCCACTATCTACAAGATGCCGACCACCATTCACTTATGACCTCAGAGTGTCCTCATCTAATATTTCTATGGCTCTGCTGATAACACCGCTCTGAGCCATTGCTGTGTCTGTGACCAGCTATCCCATCCTTGTGAAATTTGATTCTGCTTAAAAACAGAACAAAAAGGGGGCGCCTGGGTGGCGCAGTCGGTTAAGCGTCCGACTTCAGCCAGGTCACGATCTCACGATCCGTGAGTTCGAGCCCCGCGTCGGGCTCTGTCTGGGCTGATGGCTCAGAGCCTGGAGCCTGTTTCCGATTCTGTGTCTCCCTCTCTCTCTGCCCCTCGCCCGTTCATGCTCTGTCTCTCTCTGTCCCAAAAATAAATAAACGTTGAAAAAAACAGAACAAAAAGTACCGTCATGCTCACAACCTGCATCATGCTTATAAAACACACAGCTTATACCACATTCTGTGTAAAATAAATACACAAACATATTTCTTAAGCCGCAGCAATCTATTATTTTGTTCTTTGATTGTTTCACCCTACAAATTTAAAAAATTTCAAGAGCTGAAAAAAGCAAACCAGAAAACAATAAGCCTCAAGAAAGATAGCAATATTGTTAGTTTTTTTGTTTTTGTTTTTGTTTTTTTTTAATTTTTTTTTCAACGTTTTTATTTATTTTTGGGACAGAGAGAGACAGAGCATGAACGGGGGAGGGGCAGAGAGAGAGGGAGACACAGAATCGGAAACAGGCTCCAGGCTCCGAGCCATCAGCCCAGAGCCCGACGCGGGGCTCGAACTCACGGACCGCGAGATCGTGACCTGGCTGGAGTCGGACGCTTAACCGACTGCGCCACCCAGGCGCCCCATGAAGTTAACACTTTTAATAAGTGCACTAGATCAGTTAAATCCTTTCAATTTCAGGTTATAGCACAAAGGCTCCCATTACTGCCCTTACATAGGATATGGTTAAAAATCTTGTATTCTCTGTAGGAAAATAAGAATCTAAAATAAAGGCAGGTCACCTGGGTCACTCAGTTGGTTAAGCATCTGACTTGATCTCAGCTCTGGGCTGATAATGTGGAGCCTGCTTGTGATTGATTCTCTCTCCCTCTGTCTCTGCCCACCCCCGAATCACGTGTTCATGCTCTCTCTCTCTCTTTCTCTCTCAAAAGAAATAAATAAACATTAAGAAACTTAAAAAAATAAAAAATAAAAAAAGAGCAGAACAAAACAAAATCTAATTCAGCCTTCCTTTGACAATGGGCGATCTACACAAGTGATGCTGACTGGTCATAGTAAGGGGAAAAGAAAATGAAGCAGGGAGGTTGGAAAAAGTAGCATGTTCACTGAGATTTTAGGTAATGAAGATTTAGAGTTGTTTTCATGTGTTTTTCATTCTTATAGAATTCATTTTCCAAACGAGGGCAAAACAGCTTCCATAAACCTCTTGAAAAAGCACTGTAACACAAGTCAACTATCCTCGTGTCTGAGCATAATCTCAGATTCATCCCTTTACATCAAGACAATCAAGAAAATTTTAGCTGGCTTGAATCAAGATTGCTAACATTAATTAACAACACTTCGGGAGAAATATCGACCTAAGCTTTATCCCCGAACAACCAAAAGAGATAAAACGTGAAGGAAAAAGAATTCTAAATTTCTCTCCATTGCCACACTGTGCTAAACTCTCCACTCTGGTTCTACAACATAAGTACGTTAAAAAGTCATTATCAAACATCATTATTCAGGATGAGAATCCATTAAGCACAGAGATTTGATTAAATGTATACTATCCTTTAAAGATCAAGATTGGAAATAGATAAAGTAATGACTGGTAGCATATACTAAGGTTTTCACAGTCCTAGTCTTATATGTGGTTCATGTTCATCAACAGGCCAGACCATCAAATTGGCCGAAGGGAGAGGAAGGAAGAAGGGAAGGAAGGAAACATGCTGCTTAGAACAGAACAGGACCGGAGGGATATCAGGTGTTATTTGGCACCCTGAAAGGGGGGATAGTGATGCCCATTACTTTTTTATTGCAATCACCCAACAGCCGAAAGATTAACATTGTTTAGGGCCATAGTCTAGCAGCAACATCATTGAGGTTCGGTGTGTTCAAAGTCTTTATTTATTATGATTCTTTACTACACCATTAGATAAATAACTATATTTTTGTTGAAAGGGAAAGTATAAAATTTATTGCCCGAAATGTACAGGCCATATTTCTTGTCCTACACTAATTGGTGGGGAACATTTCTAACAACTATCTCCATTTCTCCCGTATCTACAAATCTCCCATTTCTCTCCTTGAGCAAGAAGGGCATTGATTCAGAATATGATGAATACCAACAAGACAAAATTGATTTAGAACTACTTGGACTAGCCCGTGTTGAATATTTGCCTGGTATCTGTAAAGGACCTTGTTTCATATTAAACTCTCAGTTTAGCAGAGAAAGCTGAAAGGGTCATTATACACGCTGAATCACTTGGTTCTCTCTTCCTATTGATGGTATCACTCCTTGGAAAAACATGATATTACTGAAAAACAACAAATCAGTGGGGATTATGTTTGGTGTTTGTTACCTGATCATTAAAAACAATGCAATCATATTGAGTAAATCTTGGCTTCTCCGCAGATATCCATGAAAGTAATTTATTTTAATTACTCTGTACAAAAAGGGTGCATGCATTGAAATCAGAATTTATATGAAAAATTAGCTTTATTTAGTTAGCTATTAATTGGGCCTTCATTACATAATAGTAAAGTGGATTGTAAGGAAACCATCAAGTTTCAGAAAAGTATATTATTTGTGAGAACTTAAGGAAGTTTTATAGTTGTATTTTTAGTTATGCAGTATTTTAGATTAAATTGGAGCTAATAATAATTTATTTATTTCTCCATGACAGCATGACCCTAGTTTACATGCCAATTTACGAAAATATAATTCTGTTAGGTTTTGTATTACATTACATCTCCAACAAGATACATGGTACCATTTCCATTGGAAATTCTCCAATTACTAAAAATGTGTATGCTCAGGAGGATAGTGCTTACTTAAAAATGTGCTCCATTTGCAGTTAAAAATAACTCCCTGGAGATTCTGATATGCTCCATCCAACAATCTTTTAAAACTTGTGCTTATGAAAGTCCACTGCTGGAAATGATTTGAATACTGTACTCTAAAATCAGCATGCCAGGGAGGTATGTATGGGGATGTGCATTGCAGCATCCTTAACAATCAAACACAGATCCTGAAAGCAACGAGGTTGTTGAAAACAGGGGTCGGATAAATTGTCATTTGGCTCTATAATGAAACACTTCACTTTTAGATGGAATGAAGTGGATCCATTTGCTGTGACCTACAAAGCATTACAAAATATATTAGATGGAAAAGTACGGAGCCCTGTATATGATATTATCATTTTTGCAAAACTAAAAAAATACATCTATATCCTCTTTAGTTCCTGAACCAAAATGTAGTGTGTCACAAGTTTACAAAAGAAAATACAGTGATTGTCTGTGGGATGATGGGCTGGGAGTCTCATAATAAAGTCAAGAGATATTCACCTTTACATATATCTAATACAGGTATTGCTTTTTCTTTTCTTTTTTTTTTTTAAGTTTGTTTATTTATTTTGAGAGCGGGGGAGGGAGAGAGTGAGAGAACATGAGCAGGAGAGGAGCAGAGAGAGAGGAAGAGAGAGAAAAATCCCAAGCAGGCTCTGCACTCAGCGCAGAGCCCAATGCAGGGCTCAAACTCACGAAACCCGAGATCAAGACTTGAGCCAAAATCAAGAGTCAGACTCAACCAATGGAAGCACCCAGGTGCTCCTGTATTTAAAAGCAAAAGTAATTATTATCAGAAAATTCAGAATACTTTCTGAGATAAGAAAGAGAAAGAAGATGTGGTTGAAAGTGTATCATAAGCCTAAGTACTTTCAAAGATTCTGAAGTTTCTGCTGCTGAACCTGAATGCTAATTATACAGCCCTCATTTTACAGTTATTCTTAAAAACATAAATACATTTTAATACTTCCTTCTACATACATATGATATGTGGCACAAAATAAAATTTCACCAAACGTAAACATTTATAAAGCAGGATAATATATTTCACCTGCATTATCTGTGTGCTATTTTAAAACGGAGTCTATTCCTAACTAAATTTTCTGTTCTCCAAATGTTAGTAGCAGCATTCCTCTTGATGTTATTTTTTTAAGTTAATTTATGACAAATTCTTCATCTGTACCATAAGAGATAAAATTTCTATCATTGAAATCTCATTAGATTTTATCCTATAAGATAAGTTTCACTTTGTATATAATTATTAAAGGTTGACAAAGCTCTAAAACAAACTTTGTCTATGGATGTATTTTTGCCTCGTCTCAAGTGTCACATTTTCTGTTCTTTCAGCCCTATTTAAGTATACATATATATGGCACATATTTCTTAAGATTTAAATTCTATTCCTGGCTTGATGCTAAATATTTAGTTTACCTCAGGTTCTTACCGCATTGAGAACTTTGAGATCTTATTCTGAGCATTAGTTATTGCCTTCGCTTTCAAGTTATCTGGAAATATCATTTTGCACTGCACACGTTTAATTTCCTTCCATCTTCCACTTTCTCAGGCCTCAAGTTAGGGTTTTCTGCATATACTGTATTCTTTTAAAGCATCTAATCTTTTTTAAAAATTGATATTGAAGTAACTTTTGAGCTGACTTAGGAAAAATGTTTTATTAAAATTACAGAGAATGAACAAGAGAGAGTATTTTATGAATTTGCAATGACCTAAACATATGAGTTCATTACATTATAACTAAAGGTACTTATGACCTATATATATATGCCTATATATATGTTTTATATATTTATTACCTATATATATTTATATATATTATTTATATTATATTATATATAATTTATATAAGTTTATATTATAAATTATATAAATAATATATAATATTAATATATATAAATTATATATAATAGATAAAATTATATTACAATTTATAATATAATTTATATAATATAATTTTATATATTATATATAATTTATTTATATTATAATTAAAAATATAATTTATATTATATTACATATATAAATATATAATATTTATATAATATTACATATATATATTCACCATGCTCTAGTACCTTCCTGAACATAAAGGAAAATTACATTGCCAAGGTTCCTTTCCAATATAGTTTGAAGCCAAATGTTTGAGATCTGGTCAATGGAATATAGTCAGATGTGATATGTCACTTCTAAACCTCGTCCTTCTAAAAAAGATACACTCCTCTGTTCCCCTGCCATGTAACCAAAAACCTACTTGTTATAGTGGGCACAGGTGTATACACAATGGAAGGAATTCAGATCTCAGAGCCAGTGCTTAGAGGAGAAGTGTGGAAAGAACTGACTGTCCCGCATCACACAGCAAGCCAAGTGAGACGTATACCTTTATTTTATTAAGCCATTGATATTTCTGGTGAGACTTGTTTCTTCCTACTTACTTCTGTCCAGGGCAGAAAGAGGTATCTTGAGCAGAGATGCTGCTATCAATTTTTAAAAAAAAAAAAATTTTTAACATTTATATATTTGAGAGAGACAGAGCATGAGCAGGGAGGGGCAGAGAGAGAGGGAGACACAGAATCCGAAGCAGGCTCCAGGCTCTGAGCTGTCGTCAGCACAGAGCCCGACGCGGGGCATGCACTCACACACCATGAAATCATGACCTGAACCGAGGTCAGATGCTAAACTGATTGAGCCACCCAGGCGCCCCAGCTGCTATCAAATTTTTTTAAATAAAAATAAAAAATCTTAAACAGTGAGGACTAATAAGGTAACTTATTTCACAGGTTTAAAACTTGTGATGATTCTTCTGTAGAGTAGCCAATATTTTGTCATAGCAACTCTTTCCTGCAGTGGCCTAGAAGACATTAATTGCAAGAGTAGGTGATTCCAGAAATGATTTGCTGTTTGTTTGGTGTAAATAAAAGGAAATAAATTATCCAGAAATGTGGGCATTTTTAGGACTGGAAAAACTGGATGCTTTTAGATCCTAAACAGTGAGGGATCTGATTTCAGAACACTGTGACAACAAAACCTAGAAAAAATTTTTGGGTAAATAATGTGTCTTAGGGTAAAGTCCAGATTTAGGGGGAAACTTCTCATTTATTGTTTTTCAATCTCTTCAAGGTGGCTTCCATCAGATTGAGGTAAAGAAACATGAAACTGAGAAAAAAAAATAGTGTTCAGAGTTAGCTCATGTAAAGAACTTTTGGGCAGGACACTGGAAACAAAGACATACATGACTAGGTCTTTGACATCTCTATATGTATCTATATGTAAGCCATAAGACATTTCCTCCCTCTAAAAAATTCTTTACATTGTTAGATATTTGCTAAAATCCCTGTTAGGGAAGAAGTCATAGAATGGGCGGATAGGTGACTGAGGACAAGTTTGCAATGTCAACATAGTTTTTCAATCTCGCAAATCCCTCAGAAGACAACAAAACAACTAAGCAACTATAAAAACTAGGGGAAAAAAAGAAAAAAGAAAAGCTTAAAATAATATCCACAAAAAAAGAAAGTGACAAAATCTCGTAAACCTCAAAATCTAGGAAGCCAGGCCACTCTTGGAAACCATGAAGACATGATATAAGCAGCTCTGTGGGATGAAATCACAGATCATCCTGAGACCCAGGGGACCCTAAAGTCCCTAACAAAGGGAGAAGTTTTCATCTTAGTGGATCAGTTGAGGTCAACAGCTAAAACTGGGAAGAGTCGGGTAAAGAAGGGCCACTGGTGCTGGCCTAGCTTAGGAGGAAAGAGCTCAGGAAAGCAAAGCTCATGTGCTGTTCCAAACCATAGATCAACAAAGAGGAGAAGCTTCTACAAGGAGAACCAGAATTGTGGACAGGAAGACCAACAGCAAAGGTAAGAGAAGGTATTTTTTTTTACTTTTATTTTTTTTTAATGTTGATTTATATTTAAGAGAGAGAGAAGGACAGGACACAAGTAGGGGAGAGAGGGAAATATAGAATCTGAAGTAGGCTCCACCCTCTGAGCTGTCAGTACAGAGCCCCACACAGGGCTCGAACTCATGACCTGAGCTGAAGTCATACACTTAACTGACTGAGCCACCCATCTTCTCCGGGAAGATTCTTAGAAAAAAAAAAAACAAAAAAACTTTTTGGTGACAGCAAAGTAAAGAACCTTAGAATCATGAAGCTAGAAAGTTTAATGTGGCCCACCCCCTCCAGTCGCCTACACAGAAACCTCCCTGTAAATGCGTAGAAAAGTCATTGTGTTCAAAGAAAAGATACCAGTAAGGTGCAACTCAAGCTGACCCAAAGATTTAAAAAAAATAATAATTAGGTGACATCAGCCTAATGAATATGAAGAGAATGGAAAGACATGCTCAAAAAACATGAAAACCAAAAATACAATATTTCAAAACAAACTAAAAGTAATCGAGAGCACAACAGAAGCTGTGAAGAACAGTATAATCACAATAAGAGAAACGTAATTATGAATAATTACATGCAAATGAGAACACAAAAGGGAAACTGACAAAGGGAAAGAATTAGGATTCAGTAGAAAAGATTTAGAAAGAGAAGAAAAAAACCGATTGTGAAAAAAATACTAAACCGAATACAACACGACGGAGCTGAGATTAAACAGATTTAAGAGGAAAGAAAGGATATAAGAGAAGGGCACGGAAAATCAACCACCACAGAAGAACACTGACACAAGGGGAAATATCAAATGGTAATGTCGACAGTGAAATAACTTTCTTAAAAAATATAGTTGATCTCACATATTCGGAATGAACGCTATATATTTAGGAAAATCATTCCGTGACAGTAAAAACCTAGATAAGTAAAATGACTAACCTTAAAAAAAGGTGGGGGGGGGGATAACATTGGGCATCTATACCACAAAATCAGTCTCTTATGATCAAAAGATAACCAGGTTGGTAATGAATTGTTTCAAGTTGTCTGCAAATGCAGAAGAGGAACGGGTAAATGTATTATAGATACCATGAAACCCTCCTTTCACATCTGTGTAAAGAGAATATTCTTAGGAGTTCATTTGGTAGAAAACTTTGTAATGTATATATATATTTTTTCCTATAAGGTTGGTGCTACACTTTTAACCTAGTTCCAAGTACACAATATCTGATTTTTTGTAGATTAAGATTATTTTAATTTTATATCTGCATCATTCACTGTGTCTCCCACCTATAAGATTCTAGCAAAATAAAAAGGTTTTACTCCAGGCTATGCATCTCTAAAATACTCAGAACATGTCATTATAGCATCATCGGGGGTTACAATTTCCAGCATTTCAATGTCCTGAGAGCCACTCTAGAAGTAACGTTGCATATTACAAGCTACATGGCCTTCATTCTTTTTACACTGTGTAGAAGTTGTTTTACTAAATATGAACACAGACTATCAGACAAGGTTACAAAGATTAGAATTCTGATGTCTAATTTCTATTATTCTGCTTTGTATATTTAAATTCTTTTTTCTTAAGCATAATTGACACTGACCACATTAATTTCAAGTGTAATCATATTAATTTATGTGTAGTTTATATGAAGCTATTTGCTCTCTAAAAGACCCTAGGGAGAATCTGGGCTAAATAACCTTAATCCAGCTGGGGGGGGGGGGGTGGGAAAAGGAAAGATGTTTCCAATCTGATTAATACACTAAAGCTCTCAGGTGTGCATTAGACAAGAACAGTGGCCTAAGTCTCAATCATGTGTACCCATTACCATCTGTACCCACTCTCAAAAGTCACTATAATCCACATTTTTCTTAAAAAAATAAAAGGTTCATAAAAGGAGGCTACAAGATTTTTAAAATAGAAATAGCTAATCCATTAGGAAAAGAGTTTTATCGGGGAAAGTCTATAAACAAGTGTTGCATTTTTATTCTGAAAAAAAAAATCAGCCCTGCGATGATGAAGAGTCGATAAAGATATTTCAGAATGTAAATAGCCACCAAATGTGATTTTTTAAAGATCAAAGAGAAATTAGTCTTTTCTAAGTTGTTTTTAGTGAGTATTACTATAATGAGGAATATATCACAAAACCCGCAAAAGGTGAGATAATTGATATGAGGAAGTAGACTTTCCAATTGTAATTTCTACAGTAAAAGAAAAATATGCATGTTTCTGCTCAATAAAACAAGAACATAGAGAAAGCTTTTACGCAGGTCCAGAGGGAATATTATACAAAAGGATTCAATTCAAGACAATCCGACAGCAAATGAAATGATACGTGTGGAAATGATTTGTGGTTTTAAGAAGAAAATACAATGTATACCCAAAGTAGGGATTTGGAGTAACATAATGATACTTGTTCTTTCAAATGATACTTGTACAACTAAAATATACATTTAACCCAAAGTCCCTAAACCTTCTGCAGCAAACAAAATATTTCAACATATTTCCCAGCGTGGGGATACAAACCTTAGATTTCTTGCCAGGTAGTAATTAGGCAAACTAAATAAGAATATGGCAATTACTCAAAGTCATTCAGGTTCAGAATTGAACATGCTCTATATTTTTTTTTTTAATTTTTTTTTCAACGTTTATTTATTTTTGGGACAGAGAGAGACAGAGCATGAACGGGGGAGGGGCAGAGAGAGAGGGAGACACAGAATCGGAAACAGGCTCCAGGCTCTGAGCCATCAGCCCAGAGCCCGACGCGGGGCTCGAACTCACGGACCGCGAGATCGTGACCTGGCTGAAGTCGGACGCTTAACCGACTGCGCCACCCAGGCGCCTCTGCTCTATATTTTTAAAACACAGTATAAGCTGCTTCTCTGTCCATCCTAAAACAACATGGAATGAAGCACAAAAACTATTATAATAATGTGAAAATTTAACATAAAAATACCTCTACTACCACTCTGACCAAATGAAATACTCTTGACATATAAATAGGTTTTAGATAGATAGATATAGAAAGATAGATAACGAGAGAGAGAGAGAGAGAGAGAGAGAGAGAGAGAGAATAACACATAGCTCATGTCAAAGTTGTCCTTATTTTCATAAAGAATGAAGAAAATTTTGTTAACTACTTACTCCTTATCCATCAAAAATGAAACACATTTTATGAAAAAGCATAAAGTTTTCAAAATCATACAAGGTCAGGGCACGCCTGGGTGGCTCAATCTGTTAAGCATCTGACTTTGGCTCAGCTCATGATCTCGGGGTCCATAGGTTTGAGCCCCGCGTCGTGCTCTGTGCTGACAGCTCAGAGCCTGAAACCTGCTTTGGATTCTGTGTCTCCCTCTCTCTCTGCCCCTCCCCTGCTTGCACTCTGTCTCTCTGTCAAAAATAATTAAAAATTTGTTTTAAAAAATCATAAAAGGTCAATTAAAACTGAATGAAAGACCATTACAGAAATAATGTTTTGGCTACAAATACCATTGATTTAATACATTTATTGCATTACAATTTATGCAAATCAATGGACTATTTGAATCAAGAGGAAAGTTAAGAGTAAAAACCTGCCAGATTGCTTTACAAATTTACCATGGAAATGTTTAGGAAATAAATAGGGTTCTCTATAAATGCCTCTGATAAATCGCCCTATCAAGCTTGCTTTCAACTCTATATACCAGTGTTTATTCAATGATTTCAATGGCAGTTAAAAGGTTTCTCTAAGGGCTCCGAAATTCTTTTACCCACTTATATATCCAAATTTATAAAATTTGCTTGAAACAAGGAAACTAGACAGGTAGAAAAATAAAAGTCACAATTTTCATTAACAAATGTGTAGCACTTAGTCACATTTTGCCACTTGTTAAATGCTGAATATTAAAAAAAAAAAAAAAAAAAAAAGTAAAGGAGAGCTGTATTTCCAGAGGATATAAGTATAAAGCACAAAGAAAGTAATTGGTGATAAGCTAGGAAATTGCTTCTTTATAAAGTTGAATAAAACAAACCAAAATGAGCCATAAAAATACATAATGCATTTCTTATATTGACTTTGATGAAGGCTAAATTGTTCAATTGTTCCATACCAAAACAGACAAACAAACCAACCTGCTCTTGGCTGTACCTTGATTTAGAGATGGACTAGTTCATAAACTCTATCCTATACTGCAATACATATCAACTCTGTTTAAAGGCCAGAAATTATTCTGAAATAACTCATCGCATTGGCGTGTGTATGCAATGACATGTCTATCATTCTGTCTCATGAAGCAGCGGATTTTTACCACAATTAATACAAGACCATTATTCCATTCCACAGGGTACCTCTAGGTAATTATAAAGCCCTTGGTTAAAAACGACGTGAAAGAATGTTTCAAAGAGTGAATATACATAGTAAAGGATGTTGGGAGGGGCCACACGTCCTGGTGTTTAGCAACGTTATATATTTTACCCACCAGTGGTAACCTTTGTTTTCACGAACCTACACTGGTAGCTGAATGTGACCAAAATCTGTAGTATACATTTTCACTTTGTGTGTGTGTGTGTGTTGGGTTAGAAATTGCTCTCACATTTAACAACTTTAACACAGCCACCGCTCCGAAAGCTCGGGACTCGGGGACAGAGCCCGCAGAGTGTGACTGGATGTGGATGACCAAGCCACTCAAAGCCAGAGTCCTGCTGGTTCCTTTGAAGATGTTTGGAATTTGAACACTTTGATCATGAAGTCAGCATCAAACCCCGAGGATCCAGGAAGCGTCACTGCAGAGCATGGGCCCCGCACACGGCAAGTTGATTCAGGCTTTCAGTGGAATTTCTGGCTTGAGAACACGCCTTACTAGAGACGTGAGTTTTGTGCAGAAGCGAAAATTTCAGAGATGCAAAAGCCCAGTAATATGTTACTCCATCATTCACTGACCTGTTTAAAGAATCAAGCACCTTCCTTAGACATAGGGATACCAAAAGCACTCTACCGACCCGGTATCATCTTTGATAATTGAAATCTTTGCAACTTCACCGGTTTAAGGGAAGTTGGTCTCCCTAGTGAGGCTCAGTTCTCTTCATCAAATAGCCCTAATTTATTTCCCCTCTTGTAGCTACCTCCTGGGCAGTCTGTGTCCAGTGACTGAGTAGGCATATGCTGCATGTACAGGTCCCATGCAAGCATGAATCTGGTTTCACCGACGACCAGTGTCCTGACTCGCTCTATCGTAGACCATTAGTGAAGGCTATGTCGGCCTCAAAATACCCAAGAGGTCAGCTGGGCTCTTTTGGCTGTCACCACAGGGTAGTCCACCCTCTCCCAGACCCCTCACCTGTCCCCTTACCTTCCCATACACAGGTATTCGTTCCCAGGCAATTCCCTGACTACCTGAGACGCTGCTTCCCAGGGACCCCTACTCATGAGAAACACTGTTTATCTGTATCAGTAGATGTTCCCCTAGACTTTCTCCCTTGTCTGTTTTGCCCTCACCCCTTAGTTTGCTTCCTGGGTTTTGTATCTACAAGACAAATGGAACGGGGATAGCCCTGGCCGCTGACACAAACAAGCGTCATGTTCTTCCCACTAATTCAGAACCCAAATTGCAAGGACCGCAGAGTCACGTGCAGGCGTGAGAAAGAATGCAGGCCCAGAGATGCAAATCTTGTGGATTACAATCTCCTGGAACCTGCACGTGGGCCTTGTGGGGGTTTGATGTGGGAGGAGACGTAATGATACCCAGGGTGCGGTAAGTGACAGGTAAGGTGACCAACTGTGCCTGTTGCTTGTGATATTACTGTTTTCTTCACTGGAAGACTCCTGAGGAGGAAACTTCTCGGTCACAGGGAAACTGGGACGCTTGGTCATCCTGTGGCCAATACACATTAGCCCTTTTTTATGAAGTATATAAAACCCAGAGCAGAGACTGAGAATCTTGTTGCCTATAGCAACTGCCACTCAAGGCAGCTTAAGACTTATTTTAAAGGTTCATGTGGTGGTTCACACAAGGATGTCATTTTAAAACTACGAGTCCTCTCACAGCACCTGCATTCACTCATGAGTCTCAAACCGGACACATAACAAAAAAGTCCCAGTTCTCCAATTGTGAACATCTTAAATGTGAATAACTTGGGACAATACCCTCACTTTCCTGCCTTTGGAAGCCCATCTCAACCAGCCATCAGCCCATGGAGAACATTTTTTCACTCCAGCATTCTGCCACACCGGGACAATAAATCATACCTTTGTGTTCCTAAGACCTGAGTCATGGAAATAGTTTTATTTTATGTAAAATTTCATTTTATAATTACTATTAGGCATTTGTCTCACCTTACAGATTTATGCTTTTGCAAACTTGCTGATCTATACTGCTTTCGCCAATAATTTACTCCGGCTTCCCTGTAACCTTTGCAACCATAATTTCTCATCTTTTGAAATTTTAAAATAATTCTAAAGTATGTGTGCTGTCCTGTTGTATTATTTTTGTCGTCGTTGTTATAAGCCATAACATAACCTCTGTCTTCGTGTGGATAAAGTAAAATCAAGTTTTAGAGGTTCACAAGACCTCCTTTCATGATTCAATTTTCAGTTATCTGAATAACAGGAGGTAACAATTCCCAAGGGAGGCATCCAAAGTGTCTTAGACTAACTGCTCCATTTTCTATTTTGCCAATTACACAGAATATGCTAACTACACTAATATGGCACAAATTGTAAAAAAAAAAAAAAAATCAATGTTAAATAAGAATTTTATTAATGAAGTAAGCTGTCCAGAATGCAAGGTGTAAGTAGTAGTCAATATTTTGCAGAGGGGCATTAAATACTTTGTCATATTAAATAAATGAAATTCATAAAAGAACATGTAAGAACAGCCAGGAGGATTGGTACGATTTCTGGTTTCCCTTCCAACGCACAGAACTCTGAATGCAGCATTCCTGCCTTACCACAACAATGACAACAAAAGTCAGACAAACAGAAAAGCCATTATTTTCTTAGACCCACCCAAGAACAGAAGTTGCAGAGAAAATCACCTCCCTGAAATCTAGAGAGAAGTTATTTCCAGGTAGACACAAGGACCTAAGCTTGGCTTACCTAATGCAGAAGTGGCAGGATGCTGGGAGCCAGTCGGAACATTAGCGTAGAGATGTTCATGAACTTCTGGAAACCAAGTGTTCACAAGCAGGATAGTCTTCTAGGGCAACAGTCATACTCTTCCTTCTCCAGAGGCTTTCACAGGCTTTAACACCAGGTTTCTCAGCTTCTCAATGTGAAGAGCAAGGTTAACTGCTATGACTCCAACAGAGGGATAGAAAGAGCAGCCATTGTGAAGTTCACCGAGACCTTTCTTCCATGGACCTAGGGTTTAATTTAATCTCAGGAAGGTCATCATCAGAGGCCACCAGGAATGTCCCATTCTGGCTGGCACACAAGAAATACTACCTTTCCAGCCACACTCCAGCCCTGTTCAGCCTTCTCGTCTCAATTAAAAGAAGAAGAAAGAACGTAACCACAGAGGAAAAGGCTCCAAGGACCCAGATGGAAAGAATCGAAATGCATGTGCCACAGCCAGGGAAGGAATCAGGTGGTGTGGCAGAAAAGTTCTACTACCGAAGGAGGGACAGACACATTTGTGAAGGTCACAACTCCAAGACACAAGGCTACCATGCACTCCAAAAACTGAGAACCAATCAAAAGATTAGAGATTAATTTCCCTTCCCCACGTCTTATGACCATGCCAATAAGGCTTCAGAACGACAGCGAATTACAGCCAGAAGAGCAGTGACAGATAGACTGTCTTGGCGGAGAAGCACAAAGGAGATCCCTAATGTCAAAAAGACAAAGAAACAAAGTCACTATAGACATTTGATGCCTTTGGAGACCATGGGCACAGCAAATAATCAGGGCAACCCATGCAGACATTAACGTCAATTCTCTTATGAAAGCACTATTGCCTTAGTATCTAGTACCCCATAGAACATGTCTGGCTCTCAACAACAGCAACCAAAATTACAAGGCATGTCAGAAGAACATTTGGTAAAATTCAACTTCCATCCGTGATAAAACCACTAAAAATCTGGCAATAGAACCTAACCTTCTTAACACAAGAAAAGATGTGTCCCCCAAACCCTGCAGTTTACCTTATATTTAGTCATGAGACATTGAGTTCTTTACTCTCAACATGAGAACCAAGACAGATATCTCCTTTGCCCCTCTAGTCCTACTCACCAAAATGCCGAAAATCACTCACTGAGAATGTCATGCCTGGGGGCAAATTGGCCGGATTCTTTATGCCATGCCAGTAGAGTACCATTTAAAGGTTCACTTGATGAGGACTTTTTAACAAATACCTGATTGGTCGTATTCAACATTCATTCAAGAGACACTTGATACGTATCCACTAAATAACAGGGATTAAAATAAGCACGGGAAAGAGAAGAATGAGAACAGGTAATATTCGCTCAGTAGCCTATAACCAGTAGTTATTTTTGTCAGCACTTTTTTTTTCCCCTTTAGCTCCTTCCATAGGGTCATGTCACATTTGTAACCCAGTTGAGGACTTTGTCACAGGTTGTATTTCACCCCCGGATTCCCCAGACCTCCTAGTTGATTTTTTTTTTTTTTTAATTTGCATTGGTTAAGTTTCACCTTTTGTGTTAGGAAGTTTGGGGTTTCAACAAAAGCATGGCATCGTGAATGTACCACATATATGTGTTACAGAATAATTAATCATTTTACTTTAGGTCGTTAAGTATTACACATTCTAGATTCTCACCTGTCAAGCTTCACTACTGATACTGATGAAGTTTTCTACACTGTACTTCACTACAGTTTCTTCAAAGACAAGTCAAAGGCGATAATCCTTTGATAAACCTCAAAGCTGATGCTTTGAACTGAAGAGTCAGTGACTTGGAAATAGAGTTGTTATGTTTTCTTTCTAATCTCCTAACATTTTTATATCGATAATTTTTGAAATTTTATGTAACAACAAGCTAAGGGGCAAAATAAATAAACCAAATTTTATTCTTCACTTCAGGCAAACATGTAGATGTTTGTTTCTGATATTGCTATTCTAATTGTAAAATTCTAATCAAAAGACAAATTAAAACTTTCACTCGACAACAATGGCTTCATCCAGATTGTAAAATATTTCGTCTTCTTTGCCAGTGTTGATCACAAGCTTTGATTAGGTCTGCAGTGAAATTTGCATAACCATGGATACTGTGTTGAATGAATTCAGATAGATGGGTATGTGTTTTTGGCGAGGAAGTTTCTGTCATAAATCATAGGTTTTAGTCTGTAAAATAAATGCTATTCTCATCAAGGTAAATACAAAAGCAGTTACATATAACATGTTCATGCCTATAATCTTAAATCTTACATAAATATTTGAAGAAATGATTACTTTTCTATTGAATTTAATACCATGACAAGGGGTCAGGATTCCTTGGTGAAATTCAAGGACCACCTGCTGAAGAAGAAGGCAACAAAATGCAACAAAAATATCAACCTTTTGGAGTTCAGAAGTCTATAGCTATTTTGTGTAAGGACTGTGTAGCTATCTTGTGTAAAGCTGAAAAGTAGCCTGACATTCATATCGAATCTTCTTATGGTTGTTGAACCAAACACAGACACCAGGATTTTCCTTCATTAGTTCTATGAAAATTGTTTCCGACAGGTTAAGATTTAAAATCTTGGGATTTAGTTAACAAAATTCATCTCCGGATTAACTATTTTAGAGAACCCGAATTTGTACAAGAGTTGCATTATTTTTTTTTACTCTTTAGAAAGGTCATGAAAAGCAGGAACAGCTTGATTATTTAGCTGCACCAAGTGGTTTTTCTGGGGCGAAAAAAAATGGAAGCTAAAGAAGGTAGTGTAAAGCACTATATCCAGGTAGTAATTCTCGAAGCTTCCAATTTTCTTTATGATTTCACATGTTCACAGAATAAAAGCCAAGAGAAAAATCTTTTTTTAACTCTATTTTCATTTAAATGGAACCTTTTGAGATTAAACTTTAAAAAATTCTCAAGCAAAACTATGAAACATGGGACTCTTGGCTGTATTTTTTTTTTCTTTAAAGTTATATAACTTATTGCAGACGGAACTTCATCATTTCCTCAAATGCTGGGAAACTCATTTAACTATGTTGTATGTGAACTTGTCGACGGATTTGAGAAAAGCAATTTCAGATGTCAGAATGAGAAAGCACCAAGGGGGGGAAAACACAATCTTTTAAAATGCAATCTCTATGTTAAGATGCATTATTATTCCCTGTAATGTTACCCTTTGATGTACGAATAATTCCTAGGGTAGTCAATTAAAAGATTAAAAGACCCTGTGGCCACATTATGAATTATAATTATTTGAGCAATCTGGTGCCCAGGTAGATAAATGGCCTGCAAAATAGTTTGAAAATAATGATGCTAGTACAGAAGGAACTCAAAGTAGGTTTTTCTTTTTGAACTCAGCACTGTAACATAATTTCTTAAACACTTTGTCTTTCAATGTCAGCTCTTGGAGCCACAGGTTACTGACTTTGAAAAATTTTTGGAGGATCTGTGCAGACAAGTATACTCATTCCTCTTTAAATTGCACCACAGATAAGAACGCTGGTCTGTGAAAACAATCGGCCCAGGGCTTAACACACACTCTTCTAGAAAAGTCTCAAGGTGCTGGCTCCTGCTCCCAAAATCAACTACAACCATTCGGATCTGACCCTTCTCGAATCTGATGGTATTTCTGTATTTTCCCCTGTGGGCGGGCACATGAACGCAATTCACAGCGTACTCGCCCGTCTTTGAGGCTTATGAGCATTACTTCAGTCATCAAAGCCTTACCACACCAGCGGCTATCTCGGCCTTCTGGCAAACCCTAGCAGTCCCCCCAAAGCACTTCATTTGGAAGTTAGAGACACTTTCCCAGGTAAAAATGAAGCCCTTTAAACCCAAAAATTCAATGGAAGAAATTCAATATTCTCTATCACAGATTCGCTGCACACCCTATACTAATTCACTAGGAGATGTTAAACAATAGTCCTAATACAAACTAGAATGATAGACACTACCAACAGCGAAAAAATTTGCTATAGAATAGGATACAGCACGTGTAGTTAAATTTTATAGAAATATGTGAAAGTATTTTAGGCTTAACATGGTATAGTACAAAGTATGCCCAGTTCTGTCCTATCCATTTATTCAACAAATATTTATTAAAACCTAGCTCATAAGGATTAAATCAGTCTTTGATATAGACTCTGAGATAATTTGCCAAATAATTCAAATTTGAAATAACCGTCTCTAAAATTATAATTTAGCCTTACCTTAACTAATTTCATAGCAAGCATAATTTTATATATATTATTATATCAGATCTAAAATGATTAATTTTTATATTTTAGTTCAATTATATTTATTTTGACTTGATTTAAAACCTACATATACATATATCTCACATGTATGCTATAATACAGACAAAACATTTTCCCAATATCTCATTTAATTTTTTATAGCCATATTAGACAATAGGAGTTAAAGGTTCTTAAGCTTTAATATTAATAAGAATTATATGGGGATCGCCTGAGTGGCTCAGTTGGCTAAACGCCGGACTCTTGATTTCTGCTCAGGTCATGATCTTGGGTTCATAAGTTCAAGTTCCACATTAGGCTCTGTGCTGACAGGGTGGATCCTTCCCCAATATACATATTTTAAGTTCATTTATTTATTTTGAGAGGGAGAAGAGCACAGCGGGGAAGAGGAAGAAAGAGAGGGAGATATATATAGATATATAGATATATAGATATATAGATATAGATACAGATACAGATATAGATATAGATATAGATATAGATATAGATATAGATATAGATATAGATAGATATGGGATTAGGCACCTGTGTGGCTCCGTCAGTTAAGCATATGACTCTTGGTTTCAGCTCAAGTCATGATTTCAGGGTTCATGAGATTGAGCCCCCTGTTGGGCTCTGAGCTGCCGGGGGGAGCCTGCTTGGAATTCTCTCTCTCCCTCTCTCTGTGCCTCTCCTCTGCTCACAGTTGTGCTCTCATTCTCTCTCTCAAAATATATAAATAACCTTAAAGATAAATAAATAAATAAATAAATAAATAAATAAATAAGAATTATATGGGACACGTTCTTTTATATTCAGATTTCAAATCTCCATCCATTCTAAAGTATTAGATTCAATAAGATTGTCTCAGAACTATGAATTTGCCTTTTGACCAATATTCCATGTAGTTTTCATGAATAACTCAAGTTAACATCACTTAAGAAGCCATTGAGTTAGATGTCATTATTCTTTTTTTATTATTATTTTAGAAAGAGAGAGAGAGGAGAGGAGAGGGGTAGTGGGAAAGACAGAGAAAGAGAGAGGGAGAGAATCTTAAGCAGCCTCCATGCTCAGTGGGGAGCCCAATTCAGGGCTGGATCCCACGACCCTGAGATCATGAACTGAACTGAAATCAAGAATCAAGAATCAGATGCTTATTGAGCCAACCAGGACCCCCTTTGTGTCATTATTTTGATTTCGCCATGCTCAATCAAGTTTTAATGAATGAAACCTGTATCTTTCTGCTCAAAAGACCTTAGGCATTTATATCACCCATACATAGAGCTGTTCTTTCAGTATTTTTGTCAAAGTGGACTATATAAACGTTTTTGTTTTTTTATTTCAATGACTAAATTCATGTATTCTTCTTAGAGAGGACAATAATTATATAAGTTCTGATGCTTAAAGAGTATATATGTTTTGGGGCGCCTGGGTGGCGCAGTCGGTTAAGCGTCCTACTTCAGCCAGGTCACGATCTCGCGGTCCGTGAGTTCGAGCCCCGCGTCGGGCTCTGGGCTGATGGCTCAGAGCCTGGAGCCTGTTTCTGATTCTGTGTCTCCCTCTCTCTCTGCCCCTCGCCCGTTCATGCTCTGTCTCTCTCTGTCCTAAAAATAAATAAACATTGAAAAAAAAAATTTAAAAAAAAAAAAAAAAAAAAAAAGAGTATATATGTTTTATAATAATTTATAATAGAGCCAGGATATTACATCAGTAGTTAATGTCTGAATATTATGAAAACAGAAATAAAGGATTATGTATTCTATTTTTTGGGGGGTGGGAGTTGGTTCAATTGGATACACCTACAGACAACTGAGTCACTTTGCTAACAAGTCTCTGTTAACAGGAGCATTTCTCCTGCTTGAGTTCCTGACCCCCTGCAGAAGTTTCTTTCACTTCATTAGATACTATGACTAATGTTGATGACTGGATTTCTGGCATATTTGGCGGCCTGGATGCACTTCTGAAGATATATACCAAAATCAGATAACCTGACCTTGTATGCTTTTAAAAATACAAACATAATAAATTTCTTGGAACTACAATTTATCTGGACAAGAAAATAAATACATGGTAGATAAATTCACATCCCATGAGACCAAGAGGCAAGAAAATGCTCCATAAACTTTCTTTTTCTCTCTCTGCCCTCCGGTTCAAAGTGGATGAACACTTCAAGGATATGGACACACGACGACCACAAATTCATTTCCTGAGTCTCTAGTATTTTCTAAGGATCTGATAACTCAAAACCAACAGACACTGCCCACATTCGTCTATTATTATTAATCTCTGTTGAAGAGTACACATAATATTAATTCCTTCTTTATTGAAATGCAACTAGAAACATAAGATATGTAAAGTAATATTAAGTAAAAAAACACCTTAGAAGATAAAAGATCACTGATTATATGTCTAATGCTGTCTTCTGATCTCTAAAATTCAATAAAATGGCTGAAAAATATTTATTCGTTCATTTAATAAACATAATATATACTGCATATGTATATTTTAAACACAGGTTGAATAGGCAATATAATAGATGAATTTTTAGATTACATTTATTACAACCATTTATTTTTAGTTAAACCCAAAGTTTGAATGCGGCCATCCCAAATATAAAAGAGTATGTAGATGTACAAAGTCAAATGTTTTTACTAGCTTCAGTGACCTAAAACAACTCCCTCTGGACGACACTACTGTGTTTTTTGTACATTACAGATATGTTTGCCTCTGGAAGAGGTAATTTCAGAAGTGACACTGGAGTGTTATAACTTTTCAAGTTTCTCCTTGTGTTTTGCTTTAGAGAAAAGGGTATAAAACTCAGTGCTATCCATCAGGTTTCAAATTTGTCCACCCCCCCCCCACCCCATGAGTGATTAGTCATGAATGGACATGCCCCCAGAGATACAATGCTTTTCCTAAGTGCACAGGAAACCCTGGGGTTTCCCAGTGTGTTCACAGAATAGAAAGTAACACCACCGAATCACCTTCAGTCCAAAAGTATATGGCACGGAAGTAACTGACCATTTCTCTCACTTATAAATTCTGTGGTCTTGGAGATCTGATCTTCGTTCTTTTCATCAATCGAATAGGCATACTAAGTTGCCCAACTCAGCAAGTTTATATGAAAAGCAAATATGAAAATGTATAAGGATCACACCAGTTTTTAAACAATTCCTTTATTATCAAATACGTATCTTCACCGCATATCTCTTATGTCTATATCTGTGCGAATATTATGGAGAGAGAAACTTCAAAAGTACTCTTTATACATAAACTTAGAGTTTGTGACTGTGGTCAAAAGAGCTCATTTTCTGTACTCTGGCTACATCCGTTTCAAAAGAACACATATCTGTACCATGAACCAAAGGAAGGTCTCACTGCCTCAAGGAGACAACACAGCTCAGCACCGTCTTACCAGCTGCATGGCAACAAGAGGTCAGGAGAGCCTGGCAGTCGCTACTCCATTGCCAGGACCAGATCAGTGCAGTATCCTGGGGACAGAGGAGTCGTGGACGAGAGAGAAAATCACATGCCTTAAATATTTTGTTTTCCTTGTTTTCCTTTACATTTTTCTTCTGCCTCCTGGAATACTCTTGGGAAATATTTGCATCCTTTTTTGGAGACTATCCAAGTGAGAGCAGTTACAGAAAGTGTCTTCTGTTCAACATCAGCAATATAATATACACTTAAGCTACAATCAGCTAAAAGCCAGACAGAACAAACACTTCATTTCATTTCTCATCATAGAGATAATAGTTTATAAATTGTTTTGTGTTCCTGAACTAGGGGTAAGAAACTTGAGAAATTTTTGCCAGTTTCTTTTATGGCACATAGAGTGCGCTAAGCAATGTCTTCACCTTATTGCTGACAAAGACACACACACACACACACACACACACACACACACACACACACAGATAAAACAATAAGAATGGATTCTGCTACTTAATTATCTGGGAAACCGACTACCTTAGGTTAGTTAGTTTGTTGCTATTTTTTAGTTATGCACATATACATACATAGTCAAGCATCTTAAATAGATGCATAGGACTGCATATTTTAAAATATATTTGGGGGGCGCCTGGATGCCTCACTGAGTCAAGCATCCAACTTCAGCTCGGGTCATGATCTCACGGTTTGTGACTTTGAGCCCCGTATTGGGCTCTGTGCTGACAGCTAGAGCCTAGAGCCTGTTTCAGATTCTGTCTCCCTCTCTGCCCCTGCCCTGCTCATGTTCTCTCTCTCTCTCTCTCTCTCTCTCTCTCTCAAAAGTAAATAAGTGGGTGATGGGCATTGAGGAGGGCACCTTGTTTGACAATAAATTTCATATTAAATTTTTTAAGTAAATAAACATAAAAAAATTAAAATATATTTGGAGTTAAATAATTTCCATGAATTTATATTTTAAATTCCAGCATTCTATTCTTGTTCTGTCAAGATAACATAGAATTTCAAAATTACACGATTGACGTAACTATCAAATTAATTTATTTTAAATGATACTAAGCATTACTTTATATATTTTGGCTTCTAATAGAACAAATTTAACCTACTTTTTAATGAAGTTAAATATTACAGTCAAATTCCAGTACATGTACTAATAATCTACAAAGGAGACAAAAGTATATAAAATTTTAGAAGTAAACATGAAGTAAAATTGGTCTCGGTGTGGCCAAGGGGAAGCTGAATGACTTGGAAAAATATTGTTTAAGAAGTAATTGCTGACAAAATTGTGCCCCAGCAAAATCAGCATGATTATCATAATAGACATAAATCACCACCACATTATCCCATTTCTAACCAAAAACTACTTCTCGGCCTACCAGAGAAATTTATTTCAGTGTAATTTCACTTTGTATTTTATAAAAGATATCAATACATAAGAATCATCTATATTAATATATTTTAACATTACATCTCTGGAATATTGTATTTTGATAATTACCATTATTTTTTAACATTCTGGAGCTAATGTTTAAATCTTAAAATCTTATAAATGGTAGTATAAAATCTATGATTTTTGTACAAAATTTCGATAGCACAGTGGGTAGCTTTTAAAGTGCGGTGAGGAAAGCTGAGCATTGCTTTTTGAATGCATATTTTATAACATGGCGGTATAGAAGTCATGAAGAGGAAAACCGTAAGTCATATTGCATTTCTTGCCTCTCTTACTTCACTTGGAGGTGTTTTGATATTTTCTGGCCAAATGTGAAAGGATGTCACAAGGGAGATGGTCAAGATGGTTCACTATCTGACCCACCTTCCCTCTTTTCCCTTCCCGACACTGGCGAGTTTGGGGCCAGTTGTTGAGAGCGATTGTGTCAGGATGGAAGGAGCCTTGAATCGTGGGGTAAAGTTGCCCAGAAGAGATATCAGACAAAGAATATTTGCATTGGGCAGTAAATCATTTCAATTTAAACTCACCCTGTAGGAACTAGATTAAAAAAAAAAAAAAAAAAAAAAAAAAAAAAAAAAAAAGGAGGGAACCAAAACATAAGAGACTCTTAAAAACTGAGAACGAACTGAGGGTTGATGGCAGGTGGGAGGGAGGGAAAGTGGGTGATGGGCATGGAGGAGGGCACCTGTGGGGATGAGCACTGGGTGTTGTATGGAAACCAATTTGACAATAAATTTCATATTAAAAAAAAAAGGGAGAGAGAGACTAAAGCTAATAATAATAAAGGAAGAAATCAGGTATTGAGAATGTCTTGACTGGGGAGCCATTTCATGAAGCATTGGAAGGAACGTTCCCAAAAGTGAACGTGTGTTTCAATGTTGCTAAAAGTAAGAGGACTGGGATCACACGGAAGATACTCATTGACTGAGAGATGTATGGAAACCTTAGATAATGGTGATTAAAGAATGGAGGTCACAGTGTAAAAATTAAAGTCTGAAAGGAATTTTCTGAAGGAAAAGGGCCATGGCGTCAACTTGCTCTTTGCATAAACTTCTTGTTCTTAAACAGAATTTACAATATAAAGACATGTTCCTTTCTTATCACAAGAGCAGAGAAATAGTGAATATAGCCACGCGGTTTTCTTTAATACCAAACCTTTACATAGATAACAACAGAGAACAAGCCATCAGATCTCCTCTCACCATTTAAGTTTGATTCATCAACCTGAGTCTGTACGATAGTTTAACAGGAACTTGCCATATGTTAATACATATTCAATGCCATCTAAAAATACACCATATGAAAATGTACAAATAATACGTATCTCATTATCTTAAATAATTATTTTTATTTAAAGGCTATTCTTCTATGGTCAGTGAAAGTTACGACATCCAAATATACTTAATATTAAAGCAATTGGAAATATCTATCTGTTGATCGGCTTTGTTATGATAAGAGCACAAAATGACAGTACAGCAGCCTTCTAGTGACATCTACTGAACAACCAAAGTCTTCTTTCAGCAATAAATATAAAAGGAGAAAGTATCTGAAAAACAGAAAGAAAAAAAAATCTCCTGAGTCTCCGTACAGAATTAAATTTGAGATTTAAAATCAGAAAATTAGGTATTACTTAGTTAAACGTGGCAGAATAACTGGCTGAACAAGATAACTTATTGTGTCGACACATCACAAAATATAAATTACTGCCAACGCGGGCTGTCAATGTTACTATCTCTTGGTCTCCACTTTTACAAAATTCAACTCAAGGGAAGATAACTTTAAGAATTAAAAAAAAAAAGATTTCTTATGAAAGGAGGTGCTGACAGTGAGCACTGAGTACATAATAGACTCAAGAAAGTTGGAGAAAAAAATGAGACCTAAAAGTTGTATTTATGAGAGCAAGCAAGATTAGAAGAATTCTGATGGGGAACAATGAAAAACGGTAGCAGTGAAAACCAGTTTAGAAAGAAATTACAAAAAAACATTTGAAAAAAATTCTAAAAACTACAAGTTATTCATAAAATATGTATATTAGCTACATGAACACATAATAAATATATGGCATGGGTCAATGTTAAGTCGAAAAGTACAAAATGTTTTTAATGCTAGCAAAGTGTACAGATTAATACAAACTTTTTTTGTTTATTTATTTATTTTGAGAGAGACAGAAACAGCACAAGTGAGGGAAGGGCAGAGAGAGAGAGAGAGAGAGAGAAAGAGAGAGAATTCCAAGAAGGCTTTGCACTGTCAGCACAAAGCCCAAGGCAGGGCTTGAACTCACAAAACTGTGAGGTGTTGACCTAAGCCAAAATCAAGAGTCAGATGTTTAACCCCGACTGAGCCACCCAGGTCCCCCAGATTAATAAAAACTTATAAATATTTTATTTGGGTCTCCTGGGTGGCTCACTCGATTGAGTGTCTGACTCTTGATGATTCTTGATTTTGGCTCAGGTCATGATCCCAGGATCATAGGATCAAGCCCTGCATCGGGCTCTGCACTGATCCTGGAGTCTGCTTGGGAACTCCCTCTCTGCCTTTCTTCCCTGCTCTCTCTCTTTCTCAAAAATGAAAAAAAAAGAGAAAGAAAGAAAGAAAGAAAGAAAGAAAGAAAGAAAGAAAGAAAGAAAGAAAGAGGAAGGAAGACACTGGTAACATTTGGCATGTGTCAAAAATAGAGCTGTTATAATTCATCACTTAAAATAGCGTGTCATGACCTTGGGACAATCATTTATATTCTTTAACTGGAAAATAAAGTTGTCAAGTATTTTTAAAAATCTTTTTAATGCTTAACTCACCGTTTTCTTTTTATAATATTATCTTAAATATTTAAAGCTATTCTAGAACACTCCGTTAGTATGGGTTTGATATTAGGTTTTGGCGCATGTTTGTGATTTTAAACTATGGAAGCAATTATATAAGAATCCAGCCAAATTATGTATCTAATATTTTATTGCTCTTATCAATAAAGAATAGATGATTTTATGAAAAGCTGTGTATCAATAATATCATGATCTTAGTAACACGGAAATTTTCTTTTAATTTGTTTGAAGGTAAATAGAAAACTCATTGATCTTTACATCGTGTTCTTAACCAATATACAAACATCAATGCAGTTTCTCGCTCTGATGCTCAGGGACGCTGTTACAGTTGCACATGTATTGATAACATTTGAACATGCTAGTACATTCTGTGACAAAGCAAAAGCAAAATAATTAAGTGGAAAATTGGATCATAACTCAAGAGGCATAGCTTCCACTGCAGCATAAGGAAGAAAGAACCAATGATGTAGATACAAATATATTTGTAGATTCAGAAGTGGACAGGAAATTGTTGACTCAACAGATCTCAGTTGCTCAAACTTTTGAATATGCAAAGCAGAACTAGACCTTGACCAGCTCCTAAGAGGTAACCTATGAGCCCTTGGATTTTTCTGTTTAATGAGAATATTTCTATATGCTTGAGGGTTTGAGATAAGCTGTATCTGTCTGACCAAACAAGTTTATCCTGTTGATGTAATTTCTGATAAAAGTGCTATTCTGTTCAAGTTTTGGGATCCTGGGAGAGAGGAAACGAAGCCGGAATCTGAGTGACTGAGGTCAGTCACACGGGCCGAGGCCCCAGCAGCAATGCATAGATCATGATTTTCACCTTGTATTGACCAATCTTCTCTAAGCCTGTAGACCACATTTGGAACCATTTTGTATTGATTTTGAGTTTTGTCACTACCTAGAAGATCAAATCTTCTACCATTGCATATTTTATGAACCCAAACTTATTAAATAATATGACTACCTTTCTATAAATCATCTTAATCTCTCTAAAAGAGAGACTGTATTAATCCAAATCAACTCCAGATGAACACAGTATATTTGGATTTTCCCATCCCCTTGCTTCTTCCTTTCCCTCAGAGATCAGGGTCAATGTCTTTTCTTTTTTTTTTTTTTTTAATTTTTTTAAATTTTTTTAATGTTTATTCATCTTTAAGAGAGAGAGACAGAGCATGAACAGGGGAGAAGCAAAGAGAGAGAGAGGGAGACACAGAATCTGAAGCGTGCTCCAGGCTCTGAGCTGTCAGCACAGAGCCTGACACGGGGCTCAAACTCACAAACCGCGAGATCATGACCTGAGCTGAAGTCGGCCACCCAACCAACCAAGCCACCCAGGCACCCCAGTCAGAGTCCATTTCTGAGAGTCTATACAATGTCATAGCGTGAGTTGAGAAACTGAGGTTGTAACAAGGCTTCTGGAGGTAGCAGTGATCCTCTATCCTAAGTGGCCATGTCATTTTGGGTCATCAGTAATATTTGTTTCTATATCTAAAGTCTCTATGCCAGATACCGTTCTGCACATTTTATTATGTATCAATTTGTCTAATTTTCCTTAGATTTTAGACCAAAGGAATCTGAGGTACAAAAGATTAAGTTACTTGCCTAACATGCTACAGCTAGAATGGGCTCCCAATACTGAACTCAGTCACTACAATACACTGCCTCTATAGTTTCCCAAGGTAAACAGCCCCATCAGTCCTTGGAGGTCGACGTATATTTATTCATGCTGGCATCACAGAAGCCACTCTGCCCATCCCACCCCTACCTGTCTCTAGTTCCATTATCTTGTAACTGCTGCTGTCTATTGGGAAGATCACAAGAGTCCTTTAGGTCATCAGCCTCTCAATGTCATTTGTGTGTGTGTGTGTGTGTGTGTGTGCGTGCATTCTGTCAAATGTCAAATGTCATTTGTATGGAATGTAGCCCCCCCAAACCAGGTATCCATATGCCTCTGTCTATGCTCCATTTCCATGCCCTGGTAAAACAATAAACATTCCATGGGAATTGCCTCCTAGGGCAAGACAGGAAGTAGAACACAGACCTCCTATCATTTCACGTCTCCAAACTATGTGAAGCTTCCATTTTCCCTACCTGTTGGATCTAGCATCAGGTGTGAACCCAGGTACAAAGACCCTTTTCAAAGAACCACTGACCTCCCCACCCTTCTGTGGATTTTCTTCCCAGCTATGTTGAAGGTGGGGCATAGAAGAGAGGGATGATGGCTATGCCTTAACATGTATTCCTTCTAGATCTGTTTTACAAGTGAGCTAAATTTTATTAAAGTTTAAAATCCAATGGTTTTATGTTTTTGCTCTCTAGTCGACTTGACAGTTTCCCATGGAGAGGTGGGTTGTAAGAGAGTTAAAGATTCACAGGGGTTGAGAGAACAACAACAAATAATTCATAATGTCCTATCACTGTAGCAAGGGTAAAAATAACAAAAGATTATCTCCTGTACCCAGAGAATTCAGGGACCTCGGGTCCAAATCCTTACTTTCTAATTAGTTGTGATTTCTAGAATATCTTGTAGGTGTATTCTAAAAGTACCATATACTGCCCTCCCCATCTGATATTGACATGCATTTTGTTTTCACTGCAGTTGTTGTCTCTGAAATATCACATATGAGGTTTCTCTCTGGAGCTATTATTCTCTAATATATTACAGAATCACATGATTAATTGGAAAAATGCTTTCTCCTCCAACTTATGTTACCTTCTCTCCTCAAAACTTGTGCTCCCTCTTATTATTTATTTCTTGTTTGTTCATTTGTTTGTTTTAAGTAGGCTTCATGCCCAGCATGGAGGCCAATGCAGGGCTTGAGATCACAACTCTGAGATCAAGACCTGAGCTGACAACATCGCTCCTCATCAGGGAAATACAAATCAAAACCACACTCAGATATCACCTCACGCCAGTCAGAGTGGCCAAAATGAACAAATCAGGAGACTATAGATGCTGGCGAGGATGTGGAGAAACGGGAACCCTCTTGCACTGTTGGTGGGAATGCAAATTGGTGCAGCCACTCTGGAAAAGTGTGGAGGTTCCTCAAAAATTAAAAATAGACTTACCCTATGACCCAGCAATAGCACTGCTAGGAATTTACCCAAAGGATACAGGAGTACTGATGCATAGGGGCACTTGTACCCCAATGTTAATAGCAGCACTCTCAACAATAGCCAAATTATGGAAAGAGCCTAAGTGTCCATCAACTGAGGAATGGATAAAGAAATTGTGGTTGATATACACAATGGAGTACTACGTGGCAATGAGAAAGAATGAAATATGGCCCTTTGTAGCAACGTGAATGGAACTGGAGAGTGTGATGCTAAGTGAAATAAGCCATACAGAGAAAGACAGATACCGTATGTTTTCACTCTTATGTGGATCCTGAGAAACTTAACAGAAACCCATGGGGGAGAGGAAGGAAAAAAAAAAAGAGGTTAGAGTGGGAGAGAGCCAAAGCATAAGAGACTCTTAAAAACTGAGAACAAACTGAGGGTTGATGGCGGGGTGGGAGGGAGGGAAGGGTAGGTGATGGGTCCTGGGTGTTGTATGGAAACCAATTTGACAATAAATTTCATATATTAAAAGAAAAAAGACCTGAGCTGAGATCAATAGTCAAATACTTAACTGACTGAGCCACCCAGGCATGCCTTGTGCTCTATTTTTTTAATTTTTTAAAATGTTTATTTACCTTTGAAAGAGAGAGAGAGAGAGAGACAGAGCAGGGGAGGGACGGTGAGGGAGACACAGAATCCAAAGCAGGCTCCAAGCTCTGAGCTGTCAGCACAGAGCCCGACACAGGGCTGGAACTCATGATCCCTGAGATCATGACTGAGCTGAGTGGGCCACTTAACTGACTGAGCCACTCAGGCGTCCCTGCTCTATATTTAAAGTTTTGTTTTAAGTTGGTTTTTTATATGTCTCATTCTTTACTATAACCTCCAAAATGTAAGAACCTTCCATGAGTCTAGGAAAACTGGACTCCAATTTGGAGGATGTATGTGAGTGGCACATACCAAGGTCTACTCAAATTATCCATTGTACTTGGGCCACATTTGTCCCCGTTGACTTTTTCCTTTTAGAGGTGAATTTCATCATGTCAGATACTAGACCTATTTACTTGCTGGCTGTTAGAAAGATAAACTAAGGCATATTAAAACTTTTAAGTGTTTATTTGAGCAAAAAGTTATTCCAACCAGGCAATGCCGAGCCTGACGTGGTTAGGAGAGCTCCACTGAGGTGAGCCAGGGAAAAGATACATAGAGAAGGTATGGAAGCAAAAAAAAAAAAAGGAAATTATTTGCTTGGGTTCAGCTTAAAGCCCAGTTGGCTGTTTGTGATTGGTTGCCCCAACCATTTTGATTTCATAACCCTGATGCTTCTACAGACTTAGATTACGGTTTGCTTATGTAGGGAGCCATGGCATTAGAGCCACCTGAGGCTAGTGGCCTCCTTGTCACTCATGGATGTGACATTTAAATTCTGTGGTGGCGAAATAGCCTCGATACACCCATACTTCTATCCCCCACCAAAGAAGAAGAGTTTATACTTGTACAACACAGATTAATACATTTAATAGGCTCTCAACTAATCTTCGGACTACAAAATCAGATATGGCTATGGAGATAAACCCAAACTGAATGACCCCAACCCACATCTGTGTTTTCTCTTCTGGAGCCCTGAGTACACACACCAGGCAAGCAATATTCCTCTTAACCTTGGAGGGATATGACCAAAATGCTATGGCGTGGGGGTCAAGTGGAAGTGGGAAGAGGGGCAAAAGTTACTCAGCAGCATCATAGCACATTTTTTTCTCCCATGAAGAGAAACAGTTGGGTGTTTTTGACAAACAGACAGAACCAACTTACATCTCCCAACATACATGTCGTTTTAGTAGTATTCTTCGTACCAACTAAATCAAAATTGCAGACTCCTCTGGGAAGCGCTGACACGAGAGACAGGCATACTTTTCTTCTCCCGGATCTTTAGCTGTTTGTTTCTGAATAGAAGGCGTTCTCCCTCGCTGTTAGCAAGACCTACGTAGACATTTGACAAATACCCAGGGCTGGAGGAAGCCACCAAGGGCAAGGCTCTTTTTTTTTTTTTCTTTTTTAAACAGGGTTTTGTGAGGATTTCACAGCATTGTTCATCAAGGTTAAGATGTAGATAATCTTGAACATTCTTTTGAAATGATAAGCAATTCAGAATTTTTTTTTTTTTTATGGTTTTGCATTTTACAGAATGGATGTGTGAGCTTCAAAAAACCAAAGCAGGGCATAAAGGAGGAACAAACCAGGCTTTTGGATTTCAAATCCTGCCTTTCTAGCCTTGAAAATACCCAGCGTAAGGAAGAGCTGTGTTTCTCATGGACTGGAGCCAGCATGGGGCACGATTCCCTTTAGTAGTCCAGGGTCAGGTGGCTCCCGTTTTGACCGGCTGAATTCAGATGAGGCGGTTGGTCTGCCTTGAGCTTTGTTTCTAAGCGCTGAGTGATTTCATGTGCTTATCCTTTCTTTTCTGCCTGTCTGGTTTCCATGGAAATGCAGGCCTCTGGAAAAAGCCAAGCCTCGCACCTCATGCACAGGCAGTGTGTGTTATTTTTGGAGTCAACTGAGCAGTGAACGCATCCCAAAATGTCAGTGTGAGCAGGTCCTAGCAAGGGCAGGCAGAAACGCGGAGTGAAGGGACAATAACCGATTGTCTTATTATAGAAGGAACGTCACATCCAGAGGGGTTACACGTTATCTTTTATGCTACAAGAAATGCAAAATTGATCTTTGCAAACATTAAGCTAAATGGAGGGAGGACACAAGGTGGAGAAAAAATTCACACAGATTTTGGTAGCCTTCCTACATGTTTATATAGTGTGCGCTCAGGAACTATAGAGACATACCTTTTACTCAAGTCAGAGTGTAAATGAAATTATTATAAACTTCAGATCTATCAGCTTTTCCACCAGAATATATAACTTCACAAAGAATTTTTTCCTAATGAAGTTAAGACCTATTTCTCCTCTCACACTCAACTACTTTCAGAATAAAATAAAACCTGATAACAACTGAAGAAAAAAAAGAGAGAAAAAAGATACTTGGAAAAAAGTATTGATTGTGAGAAAACAATTTTTCATTTCTTTGGATTATATGCTGATTCTCGATGAACTTACTTTACTGCCTACCTCTCAGTTTTCATTCTTTTCTTAAGCTATTTATTTATTCATTATTATTTTAAGGTTTATTTATTATTGAGAGAGGGGAGGGGCAGAGAGAGAAAGAGAGACAGATTCCCAAGCAAGCTCTGCAATGTCAGTGCAGAGCCCTACATGGGGCTCAAACTTATGAAAGGGGAGATCAAGGCCTGAGCCTAAATCAAGAGCCAGACACTTAACCTGCTGAGCCACCTAGGCACCCCAAGCTTTCATTCTTGATGTTACAGTTTATGGTATAACTGATTTTAGTCCTAACACTAACAGAATTTATTACACGTCATGTAAAGTCAGGGGCTTTAAGAGACATTTGGATATAAAATGTTAATCATAAAATGACTTCTAATTGCACGGTCACATTCATCCCCTCTTTATGCAACTCCAAATTCAAATAGTTGTGCAATTTTTTTTTAAGTTTTTGCTCCTTTCAATTTGCTCGTTATCAACCTTATTTAACATAAGCTTAAGAAACAATAAATAGCACACAAAATGCTGTGGGATAAATAAATAGTGTATATTGGAGAAATGTTTTACCCTACTAAAGCCGTGCCCTGTAAGAGGTTATGTCCATGAAGGAGAGTGGAAAGCAAAAAGGTGACGAAGAGAAAAACACCTAATTTGGCCCAAACGCACATGACAAAAATGGATATGCAGGTGATTACTTTAAAAACTTACTTTTGTATTTTGAGGGGAAGAGAAGGCAAAAATAGCAAATGAAATAAGGAAGAAACAAAATAGCTTAGGTCTCATGAGAAAGGAAAAAAGACAACTTTTATTATGAACTAGAGGTCAACGTTAAGTTTACCCATAATGGCAAAATGAGAAAATAAAATCGAGACAACAAACCAGTTTTAATACTTTGTTGTTTTAATAAGGGGATGAAGGGAATATGTTGCTGGGGAACAAAAGGTAACCACAATGAGACTCACATACATTGAGTTTGACAAGTTGAAAGCTTCAGCGAACATCTTTTTTTCTTCCCCCAACTTTATTGAGATATCACTGACATATAACATTATATAAGTTCCAATAAGCATACTTTAATGAAAGGTATAGGTAGACAGTAATGAATTTCAACTAAGAATAGCTTTTTTAGATTAGTTTCAAATACTTTAACCTTAACAAGAAAAGTGCATGCTTTTGACCCCATACATCAGTCAAAGAGTATGCTTGTTTCTTTAAAATGTAAAGTTTCATCTCAAGTATCTAGACCTAGAAACAATTGTTATTGCCCATTGTTATTGCCTAATCATGGCTATCGCAATTCAGCCTTACAGAGGTTATATGAGACTGAGGACAAGTAACACATTCTAAATTCCACTGGTGATTCAAATTCCATCTCAGAAACACAGAAACATAGATGTGGCAAAATTATACAACCATAATTTTAGATGATTTTGATGTCTTGATATCTCTCTTTTGAGTCCTCTGGTCGGATTTAGTCATATGCAAATAACAGGAAACCATTGCACTGGAAAAGTATTGCTGTATTCAACCCTCAGGTAACCAAGTCCACCACTCCTGTGAGTGGTTACCTATTTCCATCCCTTCCTTGTGAAAAATGTTTATCTGTATTCCCATTATACTTTCCCCTACTTCACTAGTCACAATGTATCCCTTGTCCATGCATCGCTATAAATGACAACTTCCGACTAAGAAAGAAATGAGTCTCTTAGAAATCGCAAATCATTCCTTTAGATGTAAATCTTTCTGGTTGGTACCATTATCCAGTGTAAGATTTTCCAGTGTGGGCTACTGAATAGAAAGACCCTGGGGCACCTGGGTGGCTCAGTGAGTCGAGGGTCCGACTCCAGCTGAGGTCATGATCTCACAGTCAGTTCCATTGGCGCTGGCAGCATGGAGCCTGCTCGGGATTCTTGCTCTCCCCTCTCTCTCTGCCCCTCCCCTGCTTGTGCTTTCTTTCTCTGTCTCTCAAAATAAATAAACTTAAAAACAATAACAATAAAAAAAAAGAGAGAAGCTGAAAATATGCTGCCGCCGATGGCATTCTGGCACATCTTCAACATTCACCTTATCTCACAGGGTATTAATGCACTTTGGTCTTATCCTCAGTGAACTTGTGTTGCTTTCTAGTGATCATTCCCTCTCTTTGTGTGTTCCAATACCACAGAAAAATTTGTTGATTAATCTGTTTAGAAATTGTGCCTGAGAATGACTGTCATTTTTGCAGCTTGCTAACATCTCTTTCGAACTGCACAGATCAAATATGACCGATACCGTTTAAGTAATCACAGCGCCATACTGTAGGAAAGAGCACTGGACGGGATGATGGGCTCTAAGGGGCAAGTCTGGAATCCAAATCCGGAAAGTAAATGCAAAGATGTTATGTCGATCAACTGACTACCTAATTACCAACAATATCCTGGAGTTAGCCCAAGGAATGCATTACAGACTGTTTCATGAATTCTTGAAGGCACCTGGCTTGTGTGCAACTAGAGACTTGCAGACACTCTATTATCTTGACATTGTCAGGAAGACAGGCCAAGGACACATCACGGACTCTACATTTATATAAATGAGATCACCGGCATATCTCAACACTTGAGATCTCCAACCATTATATAACTTCTTTGTGCACCGAGAGCACTTCTAAAATTTTTGAAAGCTGGAACCCAGAGGATTTTTATGGCAGTGCAACTACTCTGTCTGACATCATAAAGGTAGATTCATGCCATTATATATTTGTCAAAACCCTTAGAATGTACAACACCAGGAGTGAACCCTAATATACACCATAGACTTTGGGTGATAATGACATGTCAGTGGAGGTTCATGGATTGTTACAAATGTACCACTCTGGGGGGGTATGTTGATAATGGGAATGATGATACTCATGTGTCGGGACAGGGGGTGTATGGGAAATCCCTATATTTTCTGTTCAATTTTGCTGTGAACCAAAAACTGCTCTAAAAAAATAAAGTTTAGTTTAAAAAAAAATTCTGTCATTTATAAAATGCATGTCTTTCTTGTGCATAGTGTGACCCTAGGAACAGGCACAACGTTTTATTCATTTCTTTGACCACACCTATCATGTCTGCATTGGGCATCACTTAGGTTCTTAGTAATTGTTGTTTGAATGATAACCCCTCCAGGCCAGTTTTGTGACTTATAATCTAATTATTGTTTATAATACTCATAGTCAAAACACTATTATGCTTAGTCAGGCTGTGGCTACACAAGATATTGTATTAATCTGATTGATTCTTGGTCCTCCAATTGTTTCATTAGGAATTCCAAGATGTTTTTTACACTAACTTATCAGGAGACATTATGTCTATATACTCCCATAAAAGCAGTCCAGAGATAGGCAGCTCAAGAAAGATAGATTAAATACATTGTATTCATCAGAGACTCGGGAACCTGAGTTTCTGTTCACAGTCGGTATTTGACCTTTATTCTCAAGGTCAACTCATATTTCAAAATGGTGTGATTCCTGCCATGACGTTCATTTTTCAGGCCGAAAGAAGAAATTTAAGAAACCTCTTCCTAAAGAAATGAGTTCATTTAATTGCATTTCCAGAAGCCTCATAAAAATCATCTGCTTAGATTTCATTGACGAGGATTCGGTGACATGGCCACATTGAGTGGCAAGGAAGAGGAAAAGTGTAATCTTTTCTTGTGAATGGCAATATGACTCCAAAAATCAGAGTTGTGCTACTAGGGAAGAAAATGAGACTTCATGTTGGATTAACCACAGTAGACTGTACCTCACCAAAGATGTCTGAGAAACTCCCATGCCTGCCTCCCCTGCCTCAACAAACCACTCCACAAACATCCATACTTGCTTCTCCTCTTCTGGATTCCTCCTTGAAGTCTGGATGTTCTGGAAGCCCATCCCTGGCATCATGACGCCCCGCAGTGTGCCTTCAGAGTATGGACTTCAATGCCAACCACCAAAGGTGCTCTCTCTAGATATTCCTCAAAGCCACTCAATCTCAAGTTTCCACAACAACTCTTAACTCTAAATTGTATTGGCACAAGTAATCTCTGCCCTAACTTAATGCAGCTGTTTGTAATCTTGACATAAAGCCACACTTTCTACGCCCAACGTCTTGGAAATTTCTTGTGAAACTCTCGGACCATGACTCCTTTTTTCTCTGCAAAGACTTCACAAGAGCTCAAGAACTGCCTGCTGTACTGAGTTCAGGCCCCTTTTCTACTCTCCTCTTCAGGCCTCCTTTGACCAAAACAGAGCACATCTCAAGTGTGTCAAATCTTGGAGACGGCCGTGGGTCTGACCCCACCAGGATATCTGGTGGGATATCCTACTGTGAGCTTTTCCTGGTTATTTTCTCTGGAGTATAAACGAGCAGGTGATTCCTTCGAAGCTGAGTCTGTTTTTGTTGTCGGCAATGTTTTACAAAATATCTCTTTAGGTCGTAAAAGGAAACTCTATAAGTAAATATATTCTACTATTATTAAAAGTACAAACATCACATTTTGAGGAAATTGTCATATGATTGGATTTGATTTTAGAGGCATATGGAAACAAAGAGAGTGAATGCATTCTGTTTATAAACACAGATGATTAGAGAAGTGAAAATAAACGTGAGAATTTGAAAATATGTTCGTTTTTATATGTTTGAATGTATTTATCAAATTTAATCTCATAAGGCATTTCTTAGACCTATTAATGGGTCATGTATGCATGATAACAAGGGTAGAATAACCTGTTTATTAATTATTTTGGAGAAATAAACCAAATGACTTGCTTCCTTATAGCCACATTTCCAACACTAAACTTCTAACAGCAAAAGAATTTTGAAAAGGAATACAGTTGGCAAGACAAATATATCAGAAGCAAGATTGCATTTATACTGAGGGGAAGGCTCTCTGAAGCCAGACTGCTCAGATCAAATGGTAACTTGAATGCTCATGTGCTCTGTGATTCTGAAAAGGGCAATTAATTTCTCTGTGCCTCACTTCCAGAATCTAGGAAGCAGCAATACTAATAATATACAACTTTTTAAATTATTATACATAAATACCGTAAAACAGCATCTGGTATATATTTTGTTACGTAAGTGTGAGCTAATATTATGAACTTGGAAAAGATTTCAGAACAGAATAAAAATTATTGCAAATTAGCACTTAGCAGAACAACTGAGGCAAATTTTTAAAGTTTATTTATTTATTTATTTATTTTAGAGCGATAGTGTGAGTGTAAGCAGGGGTGGGTCAGAGAAAGAGAGGGTGAGAAAGAATCCCAAGCATGCTCCACGTTGTCATCGTGGAGCCCTAGGTGTGGGCTCGATTTCACAAACCACTTGATCATGACCTGAACCGAAACCAAGAGTTGAATGCTTAATGGACTAAACCACCTAGGCGCCCCAAGCCAACTTTTTGATTGCATAGAATGTATCAAATATGTCCCAGTTGGTATCTGCTTTCCCCAAAAGAGAAAATATTAGTAAGTCCCTCCGCCATCAAATAAAAGCCTATGAAAACATGAAGAAACTAACAAGCATCCATATCAAGTATTTTCTCTGTGCCCAGTAATTAGGGCCACCATATGGCATAACTATATGAGTCACAAAAATGTATTCTTACATGACTTGAGTGCCAGGGCGTGCCATTAATACAGACTGCAGTGTAACGGGTATCCCTTGGAGTTGTGCAACACAGGAGTTATGGGTATTATGCCAGCAACATATATTATATTACAAGTTTACTAGTGAGAAAACATTCTCACTGAGGCTAAGTTAAATTGTTCAATTTGCTATCGTTACTGAGAAGGACCGTCTCTTCAACATCGGCCTTAATAAGTCTCTGCTCAACCGATGGTGCCCTAATGATGTGCCAGAATTTAATAGCATATTAAATACCAGCACTTATAATTGCTGTTTTTATATTCAGAGTTCATGGCTAGGCCAGATTAGGTCTCATGGACTTCCGGGAGTGTCCAAGAGAAGAAAATAGGTCAACTATCCTTGTTGATAAGGAAAAGTTCATTCAGGAGCAAGGGAGACCTACTGAAAGAGGAAAAAAAAAAAAAGTAATTAATTGTGAGTAATCCCAGAACCAAAGCTACTTATCTCAGGTCCTGGGCATCAGAAACACTGCAGGATCTCAGGGGAAGGATGATTCCTTACGTCTGAATGAGGTGAGGAAATGGAGAGGCAGCCTAAGACTCCTGGTCCTTTCCTCCTACTGTCATTCTTATGTCTATTCCCTTTGTGAGTGTCCCTTTATTCTCTCAAAGTCTGAATCCTTTCTTTTCTGATGCCCCCGATTGCCACTGTGTTTAATGAGAAAATCACATGGTTACTGAGTAGGAAGGCCCTAATGAATCATACTTTGTGCTAAATTCTCGGTGGAGAGAGGAGAACAGAATCATTTTATCCTAATGTCGGTTTGTGTCAAACTGTGTAAAGAATGGTTAAGGAAATAGGTACAAATGTATGAATTTTCAGTCTTTTGTGTAAGTCACGGCAGGCTACATTATAAGAAGAGAATACTCCCCCACGTCTTAGTGGCTTTACCTCACAGAGTTTTGTTTTGGGCTGACTCAAAGTTCTCTTTCGTTCAGGCGATACCCCATGGCCTTGGATTTCCCTGCCTCCACGCAAGGATCCAAGCAAACACATTGAAACTGTAGCGGGTGGAAGATGTGACACCCTCGGTCGATACAGCAGAGGAAACAGTAGCAGCATAGACCTCATGTTGAGCTTCAGTGTTTCAGACCTGAAATGTGACAAGCCACCTGTCTAGAACCCATTGGTCATGTCTTGCCTAATCCTAAGGTACTGGGGACAGTAACCTCACTTGCTACGTTCTCAGAGCAAGAAACAGCAAGATACAAGTGAACGCCGGTGGTAACTAGCCACACCTTGTCATGATCAGGGACTGACCAAACATGCTTTTTAATGTTTGTTAATCTTAAGAGAGAGAGAGAGAGGGAAAGCACGCACACACATGAGTGGGAGGGGGGAGCAGAGAGAGAGGGAGAGAGAGAATCCCAAGCAGGATCCACACTGTCAGTGCAGAGCCCGACCTGGGGCTCGAACCCACAAACTGAGAGATCATAACCTGAACCGAAATCAAGAGTCGAACGCCCAACCAGCTGAGTCACCCAGGCATCCCTGAAGTTGAACTTGAATAGCACAAATTAGAAAAAGTCTGCTTTCAGAACAATTTCATCCTATAATGAAAAATTATTGTACTTCTACTAAGGAAGGACAAAAGTCTGAACATAGTTCAGTAAACTCATCTGTGTTTTGTCTGTTTGTTAATATTTATTTATTTTTGAGAGAGAGCATGTGTGTGAGTAGGGGAGGGGCAGAGAAACAGGAAGAGAGAGAACCCCACGCAGGTTCATTCTGTCAGCACAGAGCCCAGTGTGGGTCTTGATCTCACCAACCGTGAGATTATGACTTCAGCCGAAATCAAGAGTTCGAGGCTTTGACCGAGCCGCCCCAGAGCCCCTTTTTGTTTGTTTTAATTCAAGTACATTATATCTTTTTACCTATTGGTAAGTTACACTGGAACGCTTTTTAATATGTTCCTAATGCTTAATATGTTCTGAATTTTAAGTATGCTGCTATTTTTCAGTATTAATATTTGCATCATGAGCATATATATATATATATGTATGTGTGTGTGTGTGTGTGTGTGTATGCATATCTGTAACCAGATCTCTATTTAGCGATTTCTTTCTCCTGTTTTTTTTTTTTAATTTTTTTTTAACGTTTATTTAATTTTGAGACAGAGAGAGACAGAGCATGAATGGGGGAGGGTCAGAGACAGGGAGACACAGAATCTGAAACAGGTTCCAGGCTCTGAGCTGTCAGCACAGAGCCCGACGCGGGGCTCGAACTCACAGACCGCGAGATCGTGACCTGAGCTGAAGTCGGACGCTTAACCGACTGAGCCACCCAGGCGCCCCTCTTTCTCTTCTGTTTTATTGGCTCTCCACCAACTGTACCGATGCTTACCAAATAAAGCATAATCATCTATGATCCTGTTGACTGCAATGAACCGTTACGCTGTGTTTTTAAAATATATATATTGTTGGGTTTAGAAGCATATTTGACGGAATGAAAAGCAGAAGCTTCTAGAAACGTTTGGAGCAATGTGACAAAACCAGCCCATTATTCTTATGCTTCCTCTTGGAAGAACTGGGAGGCAATAAAGACGGAACTAACGTTGAAGCTGAATCTCCCACGAGGTAGGTGCCCCTTCATTGTAGGAGAAAGATGCGAAACCCAACCAGGGACTGAACCGGGGTGTGACTGAACAGCCATCCTGATGGAGAGCGAGGCATGGGCAGCCAGAATCTAGGTGAACAAAGTCACGATCTGTAGCGGCGTCGGGCGTTTCAGGAGAGCCGAGTCTGGGCTCAAAGTTGCCGTCTGCTCCATGTGCCGTCTCCGGGATGAAGTGACGAAGAGGCGCTCTGCTAACTACGGTGTGTAATATCTGGCTTGTAATATGAAAGAAAAATGAAAACGGCGAAACTACGGAGACAGCAAAAAGATCATCAGTCGCCAGGAGTGAAGATGAAGAAATGGATGAATCGGTGGAGCACAGAGATTTGGGGCCAGGGAAATATTCTGTATGATCTCATAATGGTGGATACGTGTTATTATACATCTGTCCAAATCCATCGAATGTACAGCACCAGGAGTGAACCTGATGTAAATTATGGACTTTGGGTGACAATGATGTGTTAATGTAGATCCATCCGTTATCACACATGTCCCACTCTTCCAGAGGACATGGACATTGGGGAGGGTGTTCATGGTGGGGTCGGGCCGGCCTATGCAAAGCCTAATCTAGGGAAAAATAGGATTAAACGCTTTCTTAATTGTAGGCTTTATAGTCAATTAGGAAATTTAGCCAAATATCTTAATTACTTTATAACCTAGAGCACGTTATTACATGCTCTAGGTTATTACATGCTCTAGGTTATAATATCTATATATACCTATATAATATCTATATATATCTATAATATACCACATATCTCTACATCCAGACATCATTTTTCTTTACCTTGTACGTCCATTCTAAGAATGTGAGATTGTTTAACTTATTAATATACTTGATTTTATTTTACACAGGCACACGATAAAACATACATGATAAAATATATTTGTGTGAAGACAGTACTTAAAAGTATAAAGACAGCATTTAAAAGTGTTTTCTTCTTTTTCTAAGCATATGTTAATATCGATTTGCATAGAATTTAATATCAAATGAAGGAAGGGAATCTTAGGTAAATTATATAAAACGTTCAAATGCCAAAAAATAACTAGCATGACTTATTTATTGAGAGATAGTTAAGAGGATATTGTTTATAAGAGTAAATATCTTCCATGATGCTGCAAGATATAATATGTAATGTTTTGGGAGTCATTCTGAAAAACACTGTCCAGGAACAGAATTTTTTTAAATTGATCGAGTGGCCACAAGATGGCAGCATTACATAAAAAAATACAACTTGAAAAAATACACAAACTGTTGTGTCAGTAATGCTAATGTATCACATGCCTTCATTTTATGTGACCAAAAGAAAAAAAAAAAGAGCAAAAGAGATCAATTCTCCAGTACATACTTGATGGGAACAGATCAGGAAGGCGTAGACCATTGCACATGGCACATTTTGAAGTAAAAATACCGTATTTTTTAACTACAGATTCAGGAACATAGCCCCAGACAAAGGAACTTTTGCAAAGAGGCTGAAAGAGTTTCCCTTCCTTAAATAAATGAGACATGTCAAAATGAAAGTACAGTAGATTACACGTACTCACAGTATTCACATGCACCCACACATACAAACATAACAGACAAGGAAATATACATGAAATCTGAGCATTTCTGCATTGCCATACTCAAAGGATAGCACTATTTATTGAAGCACTCAGCTACTTTGAGATTTACACACGTATTTACTGGAATCCAGTAAATAATTTAGATAATTTATATAATTATAAAATATTATATGACATATAATATTATATATAATTTATATAATTATAAAATATTATATGACAAAATGTTAGAATAATGTCAGTGCTGCATGAGTTCTGAATAGCTTTATAAATATAAAATATATTGCATTAAATATTTTAATCCCAAATTTTAGAAGAAAAATAATTTTTATTATGAAAATATCCTAATATAGTTTATCTATGAAGATAGAAACAATTTACTACGCAAAGAAATACTTGAAAATTTTTAAATGTCACTGATTCTAATTTGATTAAGTGTGAAATTGTGCATGCTTCTTCCTCTTCATAGTTCAGCAGTACAAGTCCAAACATCAGCCCATTTGAGCACTAGAGCTCATATATTCTTATAGCTGAGGATTTATCTGAGACACTTTGACTTCAATCCTTATGGTTCAGAGTCTCCTTAAACCCTCAAGTCTATTTTCCTAATTTTGTACTTAGGCTCTTGAATAGAAAAGAAAAAAAAATAATTTGGGCTATATGATTAACATTTTGTGTGCGTTGAAATTAGTCAATGGTTACTAGATAGAACTATCCGCAATGTCTGAATTTGATTTTAACATGCATTGACCCTAGACTGCAAATTTAAAACTTTAAATAAAACATGTATAATATCGCATTATAATAAGTCATTGATTTCTATTTTCCTTTTTAAGAAACTCTTTAAAATGTGCCGAATACTGTCTTATAATGAGTTCACAATGTGGTCTTATAATAAATATCCAACTTGGTATCTCTTTGTCCAACGTTTTATATACAAGAAGAACTTTTAGGGTGGTCAAGCTAATTGATTTTGTGTTCTGTTATGTTTCCATATTCTAATATGTTTTATTATATATCTAGTATATATCTTCATTATCATATTATCATAGCATAACGTATCTTTCTGCCCTTTATCTCCCTCCCACTTTGTTGGTTATTTCACTCTTTCATTGACCACTCGGGAGACTTTAACACCAAGGGTGCCATTTTTTAAATTATAATAATCAGTGGGGACAGGGACCTTTCTAATAAAGTGTGAACACTATAACTTGTTCATTAGGCCTTGAACACTATAACTTGTTCAATCCTTGTTCCACTAGGATTTTTTTTTTTTTTAATTTTTTTTTTCAACGTTTATTTATTTTTGGGACAGAGAGAGACAGAGCATGAATGGGGGAGGGGCAGAGAGAGAGGGAGACACAGAATCGGAAACAGGCTCCAGGCTCTGAGCCATCAGCCCAGAGCCCGACGCGGGGCTCGAACTCGCGGACCGCGAGATCGTGACCTGGCTGAAGTTGGACGCTTAACCGACTGCGCCACCCAGGCGCCCCTGTTCCACTAGGATTTATGCTCCATGTTTCCATGTTAGTGCTGATAGAAAGCGGCAAGCAAGATAGGCCTCTTCCTAACTTTTGATTAGCAGGAATTGAGATCCAGATGCATACATTACTGAATACCTTTTGTGATAGGACAGGGGACTCTGGGGTCACCTGGGCCCACCCCACCAAACTAACAACAACAACAACAATAATAATAATAATAATAAGGCTGGGGGTTGGGAAATCCTCTGATTTATGCAGGAAATCGTATGCAATCTAAAACCTCAAAAGAATAGTGGACGTTAGCTAGGGGAAGTGGGGAGGAAAGAGGAAAGAGAAGAAAGGGAGAATATTCTGTGAAAACCCCAGCTAAGGGAGCAGTGTAAACAGCTGTCCGGCTGAATGAGTTTGTAGTACTTGGGGCCCATTGCAGTAGGAGGAAAGCAGAGAGGGGAACTAGGAGGGGTAAGAAATGGGCCTAATGAGGGCGGTGCCGTGAAAGGCCTCAAAAGCCATGTTAGGAATGATTTGTTTGCTTCTAAGGGTGCCAGCCACCATCAGTGAAACGTTCCGGCTGAGCAGGGAGGTGGGTATCTGCCAAAGCAGAAGGTTCCTCCTTCTAAATATCTCCCCTGTCTCTTCCGAGCACCCCTCCATTCTTCCCCCAGAAGAATGTTTCTAGTGCACAGCCCGGCATGTTAATTCCTAGCTTCGAAGATGCCTCACTGTCTTCCAGAAAATTGGCACAACCCCGTCATCCTGCCGTGGCTTACTTTTTCAGACATATCATCTGTCGGCTCTCCTTCCCCTCCTTCCCCCTCGGACGAGTCCTGTCTTCCAGCTGCTTCATCAGTGGTTGCCCGCATGCCCCCTCACCCCCTCGGCCGCCCCTGCCTTTGGGTGTAGACCGGCTCACTCAGCCTGAAATTCTTCCCCTCCACTTCTTCGGCTTTCTGACCCTAGGACGATTCCCTCTGCTGAACACTAATCACTCCTGACAGTTCCTGCCTTCCTACTTTGCAAAAACCCAGCTTCAGGCTGACCAGCACGGTAATCATTTCTCCTCTTATCTGCTGTCACCCTCAGAACAACTCTGTACTCGTAGAGGAGATGGGTGTGTTTGGTATTTAGTAACCGTCTTTAGCAAGGGGGACTGATGAAAGGATTGGATGACAGAAGCCCTACACAGAGGCACCAGTGGCCTCGGCTGCTTGCAACGTGGACTGTGTTAACCCTCATGAGGGGCATTGGGTGGGACGTTAACATCCTCTGTCTGCCAGCCCAGAGTTTCATCTAGGCACTTTGGGGGTACGTGCGCATTTCTGTAATTATCGAGCCATTTTGTTGCATCTGGTTGTTTATATTTCAAGAAAATATAAAAGGGAAAAGGAGACAAGATAGTATGTATATAGCTAATTTATGCTTTTCTTTGCAATCAGGTGTCTCAGATATGCCTGCAGTCCAATTGCCTATGGACACGGCAGAAAGCTCAGTCACCAATAACACAAGGAAAAGAAAGCGATCTTTGCAAAGTGCTGATCGAGGCAAAACAAAACTTTCTGGTAACATCTCAAGGCTGTGTTTTTCCTTCCAAGCCTTGTTACCGTGCAATGTTCATCTGTTTCGCGCCGGCTGGGAAGATGGGGTGCAGGGCAACTTTCGCATAAGCCCTTAATTTTTCAAACTTTTACCTGCGTGAATGAAGCAGGGCACATCTACCAAATTTCCGACCTGAAAGGGATTTGTGCAACAACTTAAATCTGGGCTGTTTAGTGCCAACAGCCCACGTTGAAGAAAGTCACATGAAATGTCACTGAGATTTACCAAAGTCAAACAATGGAAGAGACCGTGAAAGAGACGCTTGGAAACCTGTGTCCAGACCATGATGCGATGATGTGAAAAGGGCTCTAGACTGACAAAGTGGCATCTCCCGCCTATGCGGACTTTGGAGAAATGCATTTCTTTTCTTTGCTTTTTTTTTTTTCTTCTTTTCTTTTCTTTTTTTCCCCTTCTTTTCTTTTTTTTCTTTCCTTTTCTTTTCTTTCCTTTTCTTTCCTTTCCTTTTCTTTCTTTTCTTTTTTCTTTTCTTTTCTTTTTTTTCCTTTACTTTTCTTTTCTTTTTTCCCTTCTTTTCTTTTCTTTTCTTTTTTTTTCTTTCCCTTTCTTTCTTTTCACTTTTCTTCCTCTTCCCCTCCCCTCCCTCTCCCCTCCCCTCCCCTCCCTTCCCCTCTCCTCTTTCTCCTTCCTTGTTATGACATACAGTGTGCTGTACAGGCACATTGCTTTTTGTGGGGAGAAGTATCTGCTATCGGGAACAGTCGCTCCGAGGCCCAGAGCTGGGAGCACAGAGATCACAGGGATGATGCGCAGGCCAGCAGGGACATACCCTGAAGGAAGAGTGACAAGGAGGTCAGAAGCGTGCAGGGTGCAGCTCAAACCGGACCAGTGATTTACTCCGCACGGTGGTGCTTAATTCAGAACCATTCAGACTGGCAGAGATTTAAGAAAAAATTAAAACGGGGCCTTGCCAAGCAGCGGAAGACGATCTTTCATGATCATGTTAAGTGTTTGAGCTCTGAAGAGATTGCCCGTTTTTGGCCAAAGGGTAGGAGCACTGCTCTGTAAGGAGGGGGTGCATTCCGACCTGCCGGAAGGGACAGGGGTCCTCCCAGAAGACGGGCTCTCAAACCTTTTGCCAAGAGGCAAATCTCGGAAATGGGAGTGGAGAGCGAATGCTCGCATAGAAGCATCCTAAGCCGAGGTGGGATGGAGGGAGGGAGAGATTTTGTGCTTTCTCCTTAGGCCTTTCTCTCTTGCACCTGGACTCAGGACTCCGGGACTGTGAGATCCTGCCCGTGGGCAGATTGAAAGGGTCTTCTGTCACACACTGTGGCCTTATAAGTGGGTAAGGCGACGTGAGAAGCCAGGGCATAGCTGAGGGCCCTGCAAAGCAGATGTGAACGAAAGGCAGACCTGAGTTTCTGTATGTTATATTTCTTACTCTAAACCATGGACCAAGTGCTGTAAACAATATAGCTGATTTCCATGCTGTGGGCAAGAGGAGGAGGGATAGAAGGATTGTTTCTACCTCAGGCTCAAGTGAGAGTGCCACTTTCACTTCCGGGCATATCTGTGATCCCATCCCCACTAGGGGAGATGGGAAAAAAAAAAAAAAAATCAAGGATACTCCAGAGACAGGGGCTGGCAGAGCTCCGCAGCACCATGACTTGACTTAAAATTCCTGAGAGATTTGGGGCACTTGGATGGCTCAGTCAGGTAAGCATCTGACTTCAGCTCAGGTCATGATGTCATAGTTCATGAGTTCAAGCCCCCCACCCCCCAGCTTCTGCGCTGTGCTGACAGCTCAGAGCCTGGAGCCTGCTTCGGATTCTGTGTCTCCCTCTCTCTCTGCCCCTCCCCTGCTTGCACTCTGTCTCTCTCTCTCTCTCTCTCTCTCTCTCTCAAAAATAAATAAACATTAAAAAAAATACGTTTTAAAACATTCAAAAGGTATTTAAAAACCTGCCAACGTCTTCATATCTCCTTTATGATTTTTCTGGAGTTAGTACTAAGATCTTTTAATTCAGTCAACAATTACAGAAAAAAAAAGTAGCACATGAAAAAGCATTTTACACCTTAGAGTGAATATCAAAGACACATATGTGACTTGAAAAAAGTGATAACCAAAGGACACCCATATAACTATCATTCAGTCTAGGGAAGGAATATCTCCACACACTTTCAAGTATCTTGTGGTCCTCTCCTGAGTGCACCTGTTCTCTTCATCCCAAAGAATATAACGCTCGGTTGTCTCTTTACCTCTCAAATCATCTCTGACTTGGGAAGAATACATAAATCCTCTATCCTTCACTTTAGACATCAGTAATAATAATAATAAAAAGTTTTATTTTACTTTTTTCTCTATTTTTGTCACATGTCAATTGGAATCCCCCCCCCAAAAAAATAAAAATCTTAACAGAAATCCAGGTCAAAGGGAGAAAAAAGAGACAGCATCTCCCATCCCTAAAAGAACGTGTTCTTTCCCACTACATCTTGTACTCCTATGCCTTCAAAATTCTAAAAGTGAAATTTCATTTCAAATTTCAGGTCGCTGATTACACTTTCCATGGTGCTTATGTTACTTAATTCAAAAAAGAAGACGTATGTTTGTATCTACTTTTCAATTCTGTTGGTGTTGTTGTTAGCTCCTTCAGCCCCAACTCTTTTCAAAGATTCTCTATCAGATTCAGAAAATGGAATGAAATTTGCTTCTGAAGCACATAGCAGTGAAGGAAGATATCAATGGGAGTAGGCAATCAGCTAGGCAAGTTTAAATAATCTCATGGTATTCATTCTTTTATTTAAAAAAATTATATGCCTGGAGCTCTGTGCATTGGTGGAGACTTACAACACACAGAGCAATGCTTCTACGTTCCCTGAAAAGAGATAGATGATGGAGAAGCTGTCTTGTCTTACAAGGTGATTTATATTGATTTTTATGTATTCACCCTAAATTTAGAATTGAATACTATCATGGGCTGAATCGTGTCCCCCTAAAATTCATATCTTGAAATCCCAGCCCTCGGTACCTCAGAATGTTACCATAGTTGGACATAAGGCCTGAAAAGAGGTGAGTAAGTTAAAATGGGCTCTAATCCAATATGGCGAGTGTCCTCATAAGAATAGGAAGAGATACCAGGGATGTGCAAACACAGAGAAAAGGCATGTGAGGTCACAGCGAGCAGGCAGCGGTTCAAAAGCTAAGGAGAGGACTCAGGAGAGGCCAAGTCTGCTGATACCTTGGTCTTGGACTTTCAGCCTCCAGAACTGTAAGAAAATAGATCTTGCCCCCCACCCCCCGCAGTCTGTGATATTTTGTTATATCAACTCTACCAGACTCCTATGAATACCTTAGGGGATAGTCGTTTTATAAAATACTTTATATACTTTAGGTTATTACCAACTATTTTAAAAGATGTGGTCTGGGGCGCCTGGGTGGCGCAGTCGGTTAAGCGTCCGACTTCAGCCAGGTCACGATCTCGCGGTCCGTGAGTTCGAGCCCCGCGTCAGGCTCTGGGCTGATGGCTCAGAGCCTGGAGCCTGTTTCCGATTCTGTGTCTCCCTCTCTCTCTGCCCCTCCCCCATTCATGCTCTGTCTCTCTCTGTCCCAAAAATAAATAAACGTTGAAAAAAAATTTTTAAAGATGTGGTCTGATTATTCATTTTCTTGATTCTTTACTTGTATCACTTCATATATTCACTTTCCATCTTCGAATAGAGTTGTAATTCAGCTGCATGCACACCAGGGGGCAAACATGTTCTGTGTCTCTAGTGCTCATTTGTAACGGATGGACTCTTCTAAAACCAAATGACCATAATGTGCTTACGTTTGTATATTCTATCAAACAAAAGTAGGCAGAAGCTTAGATTGCTGGGACAATAATCTGGACGTGTCCAACAAGAATGAAATGGTCTCTCAAATGAATCTTCTGATTCCGTTCAAAGTCAGACATACCGGCCTCGTTGTTCTCTTTGTTCTTTAAAGGGCCCATTTACTCGATGCAATCGTAAGTCAGTCTTTAAAAATGATTTTGCGGCCACAATACCATCCAGTATTCTTGAATCTTGATATTTAAACACTTAACCATTGAAAATAATGTGTTTGTATACATTTAAATAAAAATGTATCATATTCATTAATATAATACTCAGTTAATGTTCCAAGGGTGTTTTTTTGGTGGTCATCATTAGAGATGGCAGCACAACAGCAAAAAACTCCCACTTCGTCTTGCTTTTGACCCATATTCCAGGATATATTTTTAAAAGTTCCCAAATTATAACATTCACGCAACCAGCATTATAAAGGACATGTATTGACTCTGTTTTCTACTCTTCCTTTATCAACAAAATGAAATGTACTGATATCTACAAAATCAACATGGTTCATTGATCAAGTCTTCAACAGAAACTGTATCTTTAGAAACAAGTCTGTTGGCCCAGGTTTCAAGATTTTGTGCATGATTTTCCAAGGTACAGATTCTCAGAGATTTATACAAATGAGCACAAGGCTGTTCTGGATAGTCATCTTGTGGGTGTGGGTGTGGATGTGTGTATGTGTTTACGTACATATAGGCTTAGGCATGTTGATTGGTGGTTGAGCTATGAGGTATTTGTGAAAATAATAGAGAATATTAGAGGGGCGCCTGTGTGGCTCAGTCGGTGAAGTGTCCGACTCTTGATTTTGGCTCAGGTCAGGACCTCACAGTTCGTGGCATCCAGTCCCGTGTCAGATTCTGCACTGACAGTACATAGCTTGCTTGGGATTCTCTGTCTCCCTCTCTCTCTGTCCCACCCCTGTTCCCTCTCTCTCTCTCTCTCTCAAAATAAATAAATAAATTGTAAAACTTTTTAATAAAAAAGAAAATATTAGAAGATAAAGCTAAACAATACACTAACAACTATTAGCCTCTACTAATAAAGAAAGAAAGTATATTAGGGTCATTACAGGAATCCAGAAAGTCCAGCTATAGTTAGAAATTATTAGTTCATTCCTTATTCACCTTTAAGACACTAAAGACAACATCCTTAGAAGGGATGGTTTCTTAGGATTTGTTACAGTCACTTACTGAAGGGGGCAGGGTATGTAAGTTTAAGGTAGCCTTGCTTATGAGTGGATACAAGACTGGAGATCCATTTGCCAAGAGAGGAGATCAGCTCTATTCATGGGCCTAGAGGAGAAATGATCAGACGCTGAGGAAGGTTGAGAGTTCTTGCCTTCTCTGAGTACAGGCTCCAAGACCACAAATCCCCTGTTTATCAGGAGTTACTGAGTCATCCATACCCAGGGAAGGAAGGCTGAGCAGAGACACACAATGGCGTCAGGAACAGTGGCCCCTCCAGCACCAAAGGCTGGAAGCTGACTCAGGAGGACATTCATTCTCTGGTTGATTCTTGGACTATTTCTATAATTCAGATGAGCAATGGCTAATACTCCAGTTAAATAATATATAATGCTTCACAGGAACCCATTATAATGAAGCCTTAGATGTATGTGAATCATTCTTTTGTAGTGGAACTACATTAAACCGAGAGCTTTGTGTCAATCTTGCTAATCATTTAGACTCAGTAAGAAAAAATGAAAATGGCAACCTCCACTCTTTTATTGACTTGATGTCCAGTGAAGATGATGGAGTGCAAAGGACTCAGCTAATATGTTCCCCCTAAATTACTGGGTTTCTACTCTCTCTCTCTCTCTCTCTCACCTCCCTCCTACTCCCTCTTTTAGTTGTTTGCTGGGTTATTTGTTTCTTTAATGTTTTCTTGTTTTGTTCATCGGAATTGTCATCATGAAGGGGAAACTTATGGATACACTGTAAATGAACTGTTTAGAAGATAAGAGCATACATACTGTATCTCTTCAGATATTTCCTTCTCTACCTCTGAGGCCAAGAGAATACAATGTCATGTTTGCAATAAGAAAGGCCGCTGACAAACAAAGTGGAAAAAAATCACTACCATCCAGAATTATCCCACACTGGAATGTTTTATTAGACAACAGAACTGAGATTATAATACTAGATAAGAAACTACTTTGATATTCATGGTTCCTTGAGGATTTTTAGACATTATCAAATCCCTTACCACAGGCTTATGAGGTAGGTATTGTCATTCTTGTTTTATTTATTTTTTTTTTTAATTTTTTTTCCAAGTTTTTATTTATTTTTGGGACAGAAAGAGACAGAGCATGAACGGGGGAGGGGCAGAGAGAGAGGGAGACACAGAATCGGAAACAGGCTCCAGGCTCCGAGCCATCAGCTCAGAGCCTGACGCGGGGCTCGAACTCACGGACCGCGAGATCGTGACCTGGCTGAAGTCGGACGCTTAACCGACTGCGCCACCCAGGCGCCCCTGTCATTCTTGTTTTATAAATAAGGTGAAAGGCTAAATAAATCCAAGGTTATGGGATTAGACAGTTACAGAGCCTGGATTCAATAAACCCATGCTCTTTCTCTGGTTAAACCAAGTGTCTTTTCAAGGCTCTAGACAATGTTTGCAAACCAAATGTAGCATTTTGTCCCACAGATTACTGTGTCTAACTACTGTTTCAAATAGTATGCCAGTATCCAGTATTATAAATTTATATTACTGCAACTATAGCAAGACTTTAAATTTATATGAAGATGTGTTATTTACAGCACTGGCTGTTAAACGTGATCTCTCTTAAAAATACTGGTGAGAAAGGGGTTAGAATCCCTTATGCTAAGTGATAACAATTTTATTAATCATAGGATCAAATACTTCCTTTTGAAATTTTAAATATTAATCTGCAGTGCTTCCAGAAGAGTCCAGAAAATTAAAATAGCTTTATAATTTAATAACAAAGCCATTACAAATAATATACACAAACCATTTTACCGATAAAATAAAATTATCATTTTATTCAAATGGTAATACCACTTGTGATTTTCAAATAAAAGTTTCTTAGTGACATTACCATTTGTTTTTTTTTGTTGTTTTTTTTTTAATTTTTTTTTTCAACGTTTATTTATTTTTGGGACAGAGAGAGACAGAGCATGAACGGGGGAGGGGCAGAGAGAGAGGGAGACACAGAATCGGAAACAGGCTCCAGGCTCTGAGCCATCAGCCCAGAGCCTGACGCGGGGCTCGAACTCACGGACCGCGAGATCGTGACCTGGCTGAAGTCGGACGCTTAACCGACTGCGCCACCCAGGCGCCCCGACATTACCATTTGAATCAAGATGTTTATTCAAATAATTCCCTGTTTCACTCCAGGCCCACTTTTTTTTTTTTTTTTTTTTTTTTTTTTTGGATTTAAAAATGCTTCTGCTTTTTCCTAGGCAGTAGAGATCAGTGTTCATTCAGTTCACCAATAATATTCTTCATTGTGGTACTTTACCATTTTGCCTTGGAATACTTTACTGTGTATTTATTATGTATGAATGTTTACTATGAACATAAAGTAGTCTATGCCTCTACACTAAACTTTGTCATATGCTCATAACAAAGCACAGAAAGAAAAACCTTGCCCAAATGTCCAACTTATAAGGTATCAGAAAATGAGAGAAACTATGGATGAGTGTAATTCAAAGAGTCGGTAAAATATTTCATCTTTACAATTTCCTTTCACTTATTTGGATGTCCATGTTTTAGACATGTCAACGTGGGGACACGAAGTTGTATTTGTTTCCGTTATGTCAGAGTTCTAAAGCTGTGATAAAAAGAAAAGTGAACTCTACTATGACCACTGAAAGGAAGAAAGGGTGGCATTAAAAAATAGACTCATTCCAGTGATGTCTATCTTAATTGCAACAGAACTTCTTTTAGGAAAAATTTTATTGTGTCCTGTAAATTCCCCCTTTGTGAAGCCGTAAGTATTTTAAACCATTAAGAAACTGCCCTCCATTTACATTTTGATAAGAAAATATTGGTTTACCTTCTTTTGGGTCAACCTTCTATGCAATGTGCCATCCTTGTTGAGAAGTAATATATAGCAATAACTTCGAGCTGCAGAGCAGTAATTTAAAATTTGCAGCAGATGGAAAAAAAGGAATTGGTATCTCTGAGTGTCAAGATTAAAGTTTCACCCTAGACAGCACCTCAGGTTAACAAATCATCTTCCTTTCCTTCCATACAAGCAATAAGAGACTTTTATGAGCTAGAAAAAGAAACACACTTTCTAATAAATAAACCAACGAACCTAATCAAATAAGACCGGATTCGGGGCATCTTGGTGGCTCAGTCAGTTAAGCGTCTGACTTAGGCTGCGGTCATGATCTCACAAGGTGAGTGCGAGCCCCGCATTGGGCTCTGTGCTGATGGCTCAGAGCCTGGAGCCTGCTTCAGATTCTGTGTCCCTCTCTCTCTGCCCCTCCGCATCCCATGCTCTGTCTCTGTCTCTCAAAACTGAATAAACCTTAAAAAATAAAAAAAATAATAAAAAAAAAAAGACTGGATTTAACCAGTCTATACCAGGGCAGACAGGAGAGTTTGCAGCTGGTTCTTACAATACAGATTTAGGAATGTATTTTCATGGGGGCACAGGGATTTTTACAAGAGAATCCAGAGTTAAATAATCCACATTAAAATTAGTAAATGGTTCTCAGATGTAAATTCTTTGAAAGTGAAGCTAAATAAAGAACAAAGACCCAAAAGGCTAGGGTGTTCCTTCATGGAGGTAATGTCAGCTTCTTTGCCAGCCACACATGGTCTTAAAAGAGCCTTTCTGAGGCATGGGGGGTGGGACCCCATGCCACCTACATAGAACCCATAGAACTTTCTCATAAGTTGAAGGTAAGGTATGTGAAATGGGGGCTTAAGAATAATATGCCTACACATTCCTTACCCTCAGAGCTGCCTCAAAGAAAATCGGAATCCTTCAATTTCATCATGCGCTTCTCATCTGCTGGGGATACAGACATGGGTGTGGTGACTGCTAATGGCAATGTGTTTGTCAAGAGGGAGAAAATGATGACATTTAACTTGGATATAGAAAGTATGGAGCAGATATAGGTTATATTCTACAGGGATAACTATCTTAATTGAATGATGAACTCTGTAATATATCTAATTTCCTGATTCTCAGCCATGAGTGCACATTAAAATCACCAGGAATGATTTGTTATATATATATATATATATATATATATATATATATATATGAGCCCTCATGCTGGAATATATATATATATATATATATATATATATATATATATATATATGAGCCCTCATGCTGGAAATATATATATATATATATATATATATATATATATATATATAAGCCCTCATGCTGGACATTCTGATTCATTTGGTCTGGGTGGAGCCTGGGATCCAATAGGTAAACTCTCTGAACAGGTGTTTCTAATGTGCTGCCAGAAATGACAATTATTGCTCTATCTTCTTGGTAAACTGCTGAAACCATGATATGACTACAATTTTCAAGGAAAATCTACAAGTGTTTTGTTTTTAATCTCCCTGATTGTTTTAATGCATTTCCCCCTTTCTTAGATAAGGATATATCACTTGATATATATATCAAGGATATATATCAGGGATATATCTTCCAAGGATATATCAAGGAAGCAAGTTCCTAGATCAAGGATATATCAGCCATATATGGCTGTTCCTAAACTGTTGAAACTGTTATCAGGCCCAAAAGGAAGGAAGGATTAGGAATGTAAATAATGGCTTGCAGATGGGGCAGTTACAGGTGATTGTCTCATTTACTTTTGCACAGTGTTGAGGGGATGGAAACATCATTTCAACTTCATAGAGACACATTGTGCCTACTTATGAATTAAGGGTCTTCTGGAGGGAGTCAATGGACTTTTAACTGGAAGGTCAAAGAGTTTTTGCCAACACTGAAACTCAGTTAAAGTGATAACTGTGAGCAAACCGGGCCAAAGAATTCAGGAAAATTGAAAAGTTCTTTGGAAAAACGTCAGATGTCCTCAACTCCTATGAACATGTTTTGAAATGATAAGAGAGTATGCTGATGAACATGAAGTCGTTGTTATGATATTAAGGGTTTGGTGGTAAAAAAAAAAAAAAAAAAAAAAAAAAACAGAAAAAACAAACAAACAAAAAAAACCCAACCTTGACAACATATCCATATTGTTTTGGTGATTATTAAGAGATTACAGGAATCTATACTCCCTAATAGCATTTAACCTTGTCCATATACCTTGTATGGGGATAGATAGCATCTTTCATTCTCCAAGAATTCACAGCTACCATTTTTTTTTTTTTTGTTCTTTTTTTGCAATGTTTGAAACACCTGAAGAGGACACATAAAAGGAATATTGGAAATGTAGAACTTTAATGAAGCTGTCGTGGGTGCAAAGGGAGAATTGTACAAGTAGTTGAATGTGTGTGGCTTTTTTTTTTTTTAAGAAAATAATTCTTTTCACCACTGATGGAGGGAATTTCCCAAGGTGCAGTGAATAGGATTTGAATTGAACATCAGATTGCTATTTTCCCTGATGAGAATCTAGATCTAGATCTAGTCAACCTAAATCTCAGAAATAAGAGTTTTTGGTATGTGTTTATCAGACGCTTAGCAAACAATTTTTACACCAACCTTTTAGTTTGAAGTTGTTCTATTTGTGAAGTGCACACAGGATGAGAATAATTGCTCTAATTTATTGACAAACTATTGAGGTAACACCTTTGCTCCAATAAACTTGAAGTTGGCCTAAGTATTTTTTGTTATACACAGGACTTAGGTAGTCAAAATCAAAGATGTGTGTGTGTGTGTGTGTGTGTGTGTGTGTGTGTGTGTGTGTGTTGTTCTAGATTCATGGTACTGTTAAAGAAGCCTTCCACGCTCCTTGTCATCCCTTTTATTCTCCAACTATCTTTATGCATTCATTTTTTTAAAAATTTTTTTTAACGTTTATTTATTTTTGGGACAGAGAGAGACAGAGCATGAACAGGGGAGGGCCAGAGAGAGAGGGAGACACAGAATCTGAAGCAGGCTCCAGGCTCTGAGCTGTCAGCACAGAGCCTGACGCGGGGCTCGAACGCACAGACCGCGAGATCATGACCTGAGCCGAAGTCGGATGCTTAACCGACTGAGCCACCCAGGCGCCCCTATGCATTCATTTTTAAATACTTATTTCGTATTAAGAAGCAAGTAAAAATGTAAACCATACTTTCCCACTGATGCGAGATGACAATATTTCACAGAATAAATCTGTCAATTTATTGCTAGGTTCCGTGTAACCCATTGAGATAAGGCTGATTTCTTTTTCGGTAGCAAAGAGTTTTAATCATGAGGATTTTACATTTAATATTTTCCATGAATCTCACATTTTACAACTCTTTTTCATGATTGTGTGATTATTTCGGTCCTCAAATTTTAGAACTAAATTTAGATTCACATGAAAGAATGATTTGTTGAGGAAAATTGACAACACAATTATTAATTTCCTTATCTAAACACAAGCTATTTTGCATTTATTTCCTTAACTATTCAAATATATATAAGATTTAGTATAAGTTTTGCCCATATCTTGTTAGGCTTTTTAATTTGTTATATTTCTGTCCTTATTAGATATAGTAATATTGCCTCCATCATATTTTTAGTTTGTTATTTCTAGAAATAGTAGTGAACTTGATATTTATATTGATTTGCATCCATTTAAGTTGTTGGCTTTTCTTCTTGGTTCTAATTATATTTTATTGTTCTGATAGTTTCCTGTTCCTCTGCAGTGCTGTTTAAGGAGTTTAGAGGTAAACAGTAAAATCATATGCAGTCAATAATGTGGCTTTTTTTCTAATATTAACTTCTGATGTTAATTTTGCCACCTTGCATTGACTTTAATGCCCAGTAAATATTAAATAAGAGTGGTGCTAGTGAACACCTTTTTATTGATCCTGATTTTATATGTAATTGTGTGTGTGTGTGTGTGTGTGTGTGTGAGTGTGAAAGAGAGAGTGAGAGAGGGAGAGGGAAAGGTAGAGGGAGAGAAGCAAAAGTGAGAAAGAACACCTATGTTGAATGTTATCAAATACAGTTTCTTTTTTCCTTTTCTTTATTGGTCTTTTAACAACATAAACACATGTTAAGGAAGCACATCTGTATCTTCCTTTGTGTCATTATCTTCTTCCATTGGTTAGAAGATCCTAGGGATCAAGAATGATAATCTAATTGTCTACAGAACAGAAAAGAGCCTTGAGCAAAATAGATATTCATTATTTGAGGGTATTACTTAATTCTTATTATGTCATAGAAAAATACTCCTTTGGAAGTAGCCTTGAATAAGCAGCTTTTGTAAAAAATGAAGATCCTGTTAGAAGAGATTTGCAGATTCCAGAGGCTTAAGGGATCCGCGGGATCACTATGCAATCCGGAAGAATAAAACACTATTATAATGCCAGCAAGATCTTAAGCTTGAGTTTTGAAATTAGATATATATGTTTTTCACATTCTTTTCAAGCATTTCAAGTTGCCACAGGCTATCAGGAATCACCTCACACCAATGCTTCATAAACCACAATGCTATTCAAAAGTTTAGAAAAGGGCACTGAAACTATGCATTGTTAAATTACATCTGTATGATAATTATAATCAGATAGAGTATAATTACACAAGCTGAAAATTGGCCCATAGTTGGAATAATACTGGCCATTAATAATAGCAACATAGTTAGCATTAGAGTGAATAGTCTTTGCTTACATTCACAATAATAATCACAAATGCCGCACGAGAGAATTAGTTCAAAGAGACAGTGCAATGGTGTTTGTGCATTTTCCCAACTTCTTCAGGTATTCTCTGAAGCCTCCTGTAATCTATTGATGACAGGACCTTAAAGTGGAGTTTTCCAAACCTACCATAGCTCTAGCCAATAGTAACAAATGCCTGCATACCTTGTTAAGGGCTGCCAGCGTTAACTTAAGAATTCCAGAAAATGAAGAGAGTTGTTTGAAGTGTGTAAATTGCTGCCTACAAAAACAACTCACATTACATTCCCTTTGGCTGAATTTTTATAGCCCATGTGATCCACTCTTACTGGAACAGCTCTTTCTAGAGAATGGGGAGGTGCAACAGACAGGAGCGAGAAAACACTAAAGTTTTGCTCTTGCTTTTAAATCTAGGTAACGCTGCTGTAACTCAAGTGCATCGTCACGAAGGTACCCAGGGAGATACCCCGGGAGCATGTGAAATGTGCAAGGGTATGGTATTTTAGCCACACTTGACTAAGTCTGTCCTCTTCCTCCGTTTGATTAACCCCCCTTGCTCTCATACGTACCCATTGCCCAATGCTTTTGGAATGACTGAAGTACGACTGAAACCGACAAACAGAGGCTGATGAGAGGTTACCCTGAGCTAGGGTTTAGTGGATTCTCTGTGCATAGTTCATCGTTACTTTCAGCAGACATAATTTATCGCTTGCCTTCCCAGGGTGTAAGGGCTTCCGTGAACATGTCTAGAGTCCCTGCCAATTCACTTTGCAGGGGAGCAGGCTGGCTCTGGCCCAAAGGATGCACCGTGAAATGAACACGCCCTCCAGCCCCTGGCACCGGACGTACGAGGGCGGTGAGGGAGCAACCAGACTTGGAATGGGTGAAGTCGGGAGGCAGCTGGTAAAAAATCCTCCCTCATCAGCAGTGTAAACAGGTCGTGGTGGATTCGGTTTTCAACACCGAGTCAAAATGGAAGTTCTCGCCTTGGAGAAAGGCATCTTAAAACAAGGTGCCTGCAAGAATGTGCTGGACATCTTAAAAAAAAAAAAAATCCTTTTGGACGGGAATGTTGCAAAACAGAATTAATTGGAATTCCTGTCAGGAATTGCAAAACGTCCAGCACACAAGAAAATCAATCACAGGTGGAAAAACCCTGACCGAGGGCCTCTCAAATAGCCATCCTAAAAATATACGCGGCGTTTTCAAAAAAGCAAAGCAAAAAAAAAAAAGAAAAAAAAGAAAAGAAAAGAAAAAAAAAGATACGACTGAAAATTTTCTGAGCTAGCAATAATAAAAACTATATTGTGATCAGGTATGATAAATACATGCGAATTATCATATGGAACAGTGATGAAAGCATCGAGCCCCAGAATTAGGGGAGAAGAGACTGGAGAGGTCAGGCAGTGAAAAATGAAAATATTTTTGTGACTTAGTGATGTTTTTAATCTGTCAGCTTTTTAAAAATCGTAATTCTTCTTCCTTTTCGGATTGTAAAGGTTCTCCTTTTTAATCTAACTTCTTGATTGTCCTTTTGCATTATTTTCCTTGAGAAGAACACGTAATATTGCCTATGCTTCCGGCTTCCCCAAACCCTGAATCTACCCGGTTGTATGAGAAGCAGTAGTATTATTGTCATTTTAGAATCAGAAAATCCACTTTTGACAAGGAGAACTGTAAATGTGGGACTCTGGCCCTTGAGACCATTTTCTACGTAAACAGTAGGTGAATTTTAGGAGGAAATGAAAAATTCCAAGTGAAAATGCGAAGTGAAATAATTTCTCTGTTTCTGGAATGAGTTCATTTAGACTTCTCGGCTGGTGCCAAGGGAGATAAAAGGGGAAAGTGGCAAAAACCCCGAGCAAATGTTACCAGAAATTTGTTTTGCAGGGCTGTAACTTGTAGAAGATCCTGTAATTCGGTGATTTTCGGTTACTTTCAAGTCTAGTCTTGCAACCAAGACCTCTGCATCCTCTGAGCTGAGAGAGAAATAGGTACTACTAAGTGTGACCTTTCCAGCCTCCAGTGTTCTGCATCTGTAGTTAGACCCAGAGAGACTGAAAGACGTTATCAGAAAGGAGAAGCGAGTGAGCCGAGCCCCGGGGAAAAATACGTACACAGTTGACTTAAGTTCCCCATGTGTGGGAAGGGAGTGTTGGGGGAAACAGGACTTCTCCAGGGTGAAAATGTGCAACATTAGCTGGGAAAATTTCCCCAAAACTCAGTTCCTCAGATAAGAAGCGAAGATGGGCCAGATGGGCTCCAGGCTGTAAGAGAAAGAGACCAAGAGCTTATAAGATCCTTATACACAACATGTTACAAAACTTGAAGGAAGTAACAGAGGAATTCTCTTTGGCTGGGACACTCTAGAATGTCCGCAGGTTGAGAGAATGGCGACTTTCCTGACTTACTGCATAATCAGTGCAGTCATAGAACAGCCCATGAAATATAGGATCCCCAAATATTTATAGCCCTGGGACATTTGGTAAATTGAGGCAGATGCACTGTGGAAGATGGCATGAGTTGAACCCCATATACCATAGCACAGACTAGCTACCTTGCCCACATTTTTATTAGGCTTGTGTTCATTTTGGAGACACCATCTCCCAAATGTGGGAATCTAACTGGGCCATATCCACACAGATACGTGGAAAAAAATTGGTCTTGTGTTTATTGCTGTGCTTTTTCAAGAACTTACTCTGCTAAAGAATCAAATAAGCATTTCGGAAAATAAAACAGTGGCTGGTATATATTGGCAGCATTCATTTTTACCACCTGATAACTGAGTTAGAAATGCAAACCATACAGAAAATTTATGCTACAAGGAAGGGAACGATTAATAAATTATCCCTTAGAACCATATGAAATTACTAATACTCAGTTGCTTTTGAGCCATAAAAGATGGCAATTTCTTATGAGTCGTCTCTAGAAAAACAATATTTGCTTCAAGATGATAAGCTAAACACATTCTGTAAGCTCTCCATTCCTGGAAAACCTATGACAATAAGCACTTATAAAACACTTATATGTACCCCCTCGTGCGTATGTTCATGGAGAGCCAAAGTAGCAAACAAGAAGTGGAATTTGGCAGGAAAGGGAAATAACAGATTAGAATTGACAGCTGAGTCCAGTCACTAAGGGCGAGCCTAGAAAGCATCTCCTCTACTCGATGCACAGAGGAGATAGATACGGAAACCAGAGAAGCCCCATGGTCATGCAACAAGGTGATTGGTAGCTTCTGCCCTCGATCCAGGAAGAAGCAGCCGTTAAAAGGATAGGACATTACTCCCAATGTGTGGTGAACCCTGAAAATAACAAAAGCATTCACATGCAGAAAAATGGCTACTGAGGTATTTCAGGTATCTTCTTGTTCAAGAAACAAGATAAGGCTGCCGACTAAAAATAATGTAAGTATTGTGTATCAATATTTACGTATACATGGGGCGCCTGGGTGGCGCAGTCGGTTAAGCGTCCGACTTCAGCCAGGTCACGATCTCGCGGTCCGTGAGTTCGAGCCCCGCGTCAGGCTCTGGGCTGATGGCTCAGAGCCTGGAGCCTGTTTCCGATTCTGTGTCTCCCTCTCTCTCTGCCCCTGCCCCGTTCATGCTCTGTCTCTCTCTGTCCCAAAAATAAATAAACGTTAAAAAAAAAAAAAAATTAAAAAAAAAAATATTTACGTATACAAATGTGTTGCTGATATCTTTTTAAAGATGAATAGATGGTCTAAGTGGATACGAATAAAAAGAATTATCATCTGGAAGATCAAACCATAATTTTCCCAGAATGCAATACAAATATGATAGAGAAGGAAGGGTAAAAAGGAAAGAATAAGGGTCAGATAAAGCTCACAAGTCCCAGAATCTGCCTCCTTACAGAATTAAAGAAGAGAAATGGAAAGTGGTAGATATTAAAAATTAAAAAAATAATAATCATAGGAGAGAATTCCAAAGAATGAATACCTGAGTATTCGGATCACAAGAGTCCATCAAGAGGCAAGCAAAATATAAAGATTAAAAACAACCAGCATGTTGGCAAATATCAGATCCTCAAGGATAAAGGATAAGGGAAGGAAAAAAAATCTAGGAGGTCCTAGGGTGAAAAAAAAAATCCCCAGAGAGAAATAAGAACCAAACTGACATCCAACTTTTGACTGTAACACTGTATAAAGAAGACTACAACATAATATATTCAAAGACTTGAAGACAAAATATATTTTTAAAGTATTATCCACAATCCTATACCTGGCCAGTTTTTACCAACTCCAGTCTAGAAAAAAAAGCATCCAGGAAACTGGAAGAATCACTGTACATCTAAGACATAACATAATCTCCAACTACAAAATGCAGAAACTAACCAAACTAGATTTAGAACCTGAGAAATTCATAATCATTGTAAATATCTTTAAGTGCAACTCTAGGAAAAGAAAAGTCAAGTACAAAACTATAGACAATTTAACCGACACAGTTGAAAAGCATTATATGTGTGTTAGCAGACACAAAGAAAATATTTGCAAAAATGTTCATGCAATTGATGAAAAAAGAAAATCTTAAGGTATTCCTCAAAATAATACGTGTAAGCCATGTTTACTAATCACAGTGCCATAAAGTAGAAATCAAATGTGAAACTTAGGAAATAATCAAAAAGGTCAGATGCTTGGAAATTTCAACATACCCCAAATTCTGCCTGACTCGAAAATTAAAAAGAAATGACAAGCGATCTAGAACAGAACAATATGATAACGCTACATTCATCAAAAATTCTGGACTAGAAAAAAATGAATTTCAGGAATATTTATAGTTTTAACTTTCGAAAAGATTTCAACTTATAATGGAACCAGAGGAAGGGCGCCTGGGTGGCTCAGTCTGTTGGGCGTCCGACTTCGGCTCAGGTCATGATCTCAACAGTTTGTGGGTTCGAGCCCTGCCACGGGCTTTGTGCTAACAGCTCGGAGCCCGGAACCTGCTTCGGATTCTGTGTCTCCCCCTCTCTCTGCCCCTCCCATGCTCATGCTCTGTCTCTCAATAATAAATAAACGTTAAAAATTTTAAAATAAATAAATAAATAAATAATGAAATGGAACCAGAGGATGTGAAATGAATCTCACACAGGTGTCCTCCAGAGAACTGAACTTAAGAGCTGAGAGCCGGATAAATGCCTCATTTAGAGAAGACAGATACTTGTCTTCTGACCGATGAACATCCACCAAGAATCTCTCCTCATCCTCAAGCCTATGAACTTCCTGCTTGAACTATGGAGAGACATTCCCCCTCTTTGCCTTCCTTGCCCATAAATACAGGCCATCCCCAGACCTCGATGGACGGCCTGTAGCTTGCTACAGCATGCATTCCCCAAATTGTATTCCTCTACTATCCCCCCCACCAAAAAAATAAAAGCCCTCAATTTCTGGTAGTTTGGACTTGCCTTGGTTTACCTCTTGATTTAGGTTGATGGATTTAAGAAAATAAAAAGGAAAACCAAAACGGAGTGGTATATAGTGCGGCCAATTCGTATGTAAAAATATGTTAAGTATATGGAAAACAAAACCAATTCATCAATAAAATGAAAAGTTGGTTCCAGAGAGTTAATACATCAAATTGACGTTTCAAAAAGTCAAGAAAAATCAAGAGAAGTTAAAAATTAACATCTTAAATGAAAAAGAAAATATGACAAATTAAAAAAATTAAGGAGGGGCGCCTGGGTGGCGCAGTCGGTTAAGCGTCCGACTTCAGCCAGGTCACGATCTCACGGTCCGTGAGTTCGAGCCCCGCGTCAGGCTCTGGGCTGATGGCTCAGAGCCTGGAGCCTGTTTCCGATTCTGTGTCTCCCTCTCTCTCTGCCCCTCCCCCGTTCATGCTCTGTCTCTCTCTGTCCCAAAAATAAATAAAAACGTTGAAAAAAAAATTTATAAAAAAAAAAAAATTAAGGAAAAACTCTAAGTATGCCAATATAGAAGTATGAAAATTGGGATGAAATGGCTCAAAACATACAGACTTCTAAATTTGAAATTAACATGCAACACACACACACACACACACACACACACACACACCCTGGTAGTTAAATATTGATAAGACAACTACCTTTAAAAAAGTAGGAGTTGAGACAAGAGGAAGATGGCGGCGTAGGAGGACGCTGGGCTCACCGCGCGTCCTGCTGATCACTTAGATTCCACCTACACCTGCCTAAATAACCCAGAAAACCACCAGAGGATTAGCAGAACGGAGTCGCCGGAGCCAAGCGCAGACGAGAGGCCCACGGAAGAGGGTAGGAAGGGCGGCGAGGCGGTGCGCGCTCCACGGACTGGCGGGAGGGAGCCGGGGCGGAGGGGCGGCTCGCCGGCCAAGCAGAGCCCCCGAGTCTGGCTTGCAAAAAGCGGAGGGGCCTGACGGACTGTGTTCCGACAGCAAGCGCGACTTAGCGTCTGGGAAGTCATAAGTTAACAGCTCTGCTCAGAAAGCGGGAAGGCTGGAGGACAAAGGGAAGGAGAGCAGCTCAGTTTGGTGGGGAACAAAGGCGCTCGCCAGCGCCATCTTCCCCGCCCATCCCCCAGCCAAAATCCCAAAGAGAACCAGTTCCTGCCAGGGAACTTGCTCGCTCCGCGCAAACACCCAACTCTGCGCTTCTGCGGAGCCAAACCTCCGGCAGCGGATCTGACTCCCTCCTGCTGCCACAGGGCCCCTCCTGAAGTGGATCACCTAAGGAGAAGCAAGCTAAGCCTGCCCCTCCTGCCCCCGTGCACCTTGCCTACCCACCCCAGCTAAGACGCCAGATCCCCAGCATCACAAGCCTGGCAGTGTGCAAGTAGCCCAGACAGACCACCCCACCCCACAGTGAATCCCGCCCCTAGGAGAGGGGAAGAGAAGGCACGCACCAGTCTGACTGTGGCCCCAGCGGTGGGCTGGGAGCAGACATCAGGTCTGACTGCGGCTCCGCCCACCAACTCCAGTTATACACCACAGCACAGGGGAAGTGCCCTGCAGGTCCTCACCACGCCAGGGACTATCCAAAATGACCAAGCGGAAGAATTCCCCTCAGAAGAATCTCCAGGAAATAACAACAGCTAATGAGCTGATCAAAAAGGATTTAAATAATATAACAGAAAGTGAATTTAGAATAATAGTCATAAAATTAATCGCTGGGCTTGAAAACAGTATAGCTGACAGCAGAGAATCTCTTGCTACAGAGATCAAGGGACTAAGGAACAGTCACGAGGAGCTGAAAAACGCTTTAAACGAAATGCATAACAAAATGGAAACCACCACGGCTCGGATTGAAGAGGCAGAGGAGAGAATAGGTGAACTAGAAGATAAAGTTATGGAAAAAGAGGAAGCTGAGAAAAAGAGGGATAAAAAAATCCAGGAATATGAGGGGAAAATTAGAGAACTAAGTGATACACTAAAAAGAAATAATATACGCATCATTGGTATCCCAGAGGAGGAAGAGAGAGGGAAAGGTGCTGAAGGGGTACTTGAAGAAATAATAGCTGAGAACTTCCCTGAACTGGGGAAGGAAAAAGGCATTGAAATCCAAGAGGCACAGAGAACTCCCTTCAGACGTAACTTGAATCGATCTTCTGCACGACATATCATAGTGAAACTGGCAAAATACAAGGATAAAGAGAAAATTCTGAAAGCAGCAAGGGGTAAACGTGCCCTCACATATAAAGGGAGACCTATAAGACTCGTGACTGATCTCTCTTTTGAAACTTGGCAGGCCAGAAAGAATTGGCACGAGATTTTCAGTGTGCTAGACAGAAAAAATATGCAGCCGAGAATCCTTTATCCAGCAAGTCTGTCATTTAGAATAGAAGGAGAGATAAAGGTCTTCCCAAACAAACAAAAACTGAAGGAATTTGTCACCACTAAACCAGCCCTACAAGAGATCCTAAGGGGGACCCTGTGAGACAAAGTACCAGAGACATCACTACAAGCATAAAACATACAGACATCACAATGACTCTAAACCCATATCTTTCTATAATAACACTGAATGTAAATGGATTAAATGTGCCAACCAAAAGACATAGGGTATCAGAATGGATAAAAAAACAAGACCCATCTATTTGCTGTCTACAAGAGACTCATTTTAGACCTGAGGACACCTTTAGATTGAGAGTGAGGGGATGGAGAACTATTTATCATGCGACTGGAAGCCAAAAGAAAGCTGGAGTAGCCATCCTTATATCAGACAAACTAGACTTTAAATTAAAGGCTGTAACAAGAGATGAAGAAGGACATTATATAATAGTGACAGGGTCTATCCATCAGGAAGAGCTAACAATTATAAATGTCTATGCGCCGAATACCGGAGCACCCAAATATATAAAACAATTACTCATAAACACAAGCAACCTTATTGATAAGAATGTGGTAATTGCAGGGGACTTTAACACCCCACTTACAGAAATGGATAGATCATCTAGACACACGATCAATAAAGAAACAAGGGCCCTGAATGAGACATTGGATCAGATGGACTTGACAGATATATTTAGAACTCTGCATCCCAAAGCAACAGAATATACTTTCTTCTCGAGTGCACATGGAACATTCTCCAAGATAGATCATATACTGGGTCACAAAACAGCCCTTCATAAGTTTACAAGAATTGAAATCATACCATGCCTACTTTCAGACCACAACGCTATGAAGCTTGAAATCAACCACAGAAAAAAGTCTGGAAAACCTCCAAAAGCATGGAGGTTACAGAACACCCTACTAACGAATGAGTGGGTCAACCAGGCAATTAGAGAAGAAATTAAAAAATATATGGAAACAAACGAAAATGAAAATACAACAATCCAAACGCTTTGGGACGCAGCAAAGGCAGTCCTGAGAGGAAAATACATTGCAATCCAGGCCTATCTCAAGAAACAAGAAAAATCCCAAATACAAAATCTAACAGCACACCTAAAGGAAATAGAAGCAGAACAGCAAAGGCAGCCTAAACCCAGCAGAAGAAGAGAAATAATAAAGATCAGAGCAGAAATAAACAATATAGAATCTAAAAAAACTGTAGAGCAGATCAATGAAACCAAGAGTTGGTTTTTTGAAAAAATAAACAAAATTGACAAACCTCTAGCCAGGCTTCTCAAAAAGAAAAGGGAGATGACCCAAATAGATAAAATCATGAATGAAAATGGAATTATTACAACCAATCCCTCCGAGATACAAACAATTATCAGGGAATACTATGAAAAATTATATGCCAACAAATTGGACAACCTAGAAGAAATGGACAAATTCCTGAACACCCACACTCTTCCAAAATTCAATCAGGAGGAAATAGAAAGCTTGAACAGACCCATCACCAGCGAAGAAATTGAATCGGTTATCAAAAATCTCCCAACAAATAAGAGTCCAGGACCAGATGGCTTCCCAGGGGAGTTCTACCAGACGTTTAAAGCAGAGATAATACCTATCCTTCTCAAGCTATTCCAAGAAATAGAAAGGGAAGGAAAACTTCCAGACTCATTCTATGAAGCCAGTATTACTTTGATTCCTAAACCAGACAGAGACCCAGTAAAAAAAGAGAACTACAGGCCAATATCCCTGATGAATATGGATGCAAAAATTCTCAATAAGATACTAGCAAATCGAATTCAACGGCATATAAAAAGAATTATTCACCATGATCAAGTGGGATTCATTCCTGGGATGCAGGGCTGGTTCAACATTCGCAAATCAATCAACGTGATACATCACATTAACAAAAAAAAAGAGAAAAACCATATGATCCTGTCAATTGTTGCAGAAAAGGCCTTTGACAAAATCCAGCACCCTTTCTTAATAAAAACTCTTGAGAAAGTCGGGATAGAAGGAACATACTTAAAGATCATAAAAGCCATTTATGAAAAGCCCACAGCTAACATCATCCTCAACGGGGAAAAACTGAGAGCTTTTTCCCTGAGATCAGGAACACGACAGGGATGCCCACTCTCACCGCTGTTGTTTAACATAGTGCTGGAAGTTCTAGCATCAGCAATCAGACAACAAAAGGAAATCAAAGGCGTCAAAATTGGCAAAGATGAAGTCAAGCTTTCGCTCTTTGCAGATGACATGATATTATACGTGGAAAATCCGATAGACTCCACCAAAAGTCTGCTAGAACTGATCCATGAATTCAGCAAAGTTGCAGGATACAAAATCAATGTACAGAAATCAGTTGCATTCTTATACACTAACAATGAAGCAACAGAAAGACAAATAAAGAAACTGATCCCATTCACAATTGCACCAAGAAGCATAAAATACCTAGGAATCAATCTAACCAAAGATGTAAAGGATCTGTATGCTGAAAACTATAGAAAGCTTATGAAGGTAATTGAAGAAGATTTAAAGAAATGGAAAGACATTCCCTGCTCATGGATTGGAAGAATAAATATTGTCAAAATGTCAATACTACCCAAAGCTATCTACACATTCAATGCAATGCCAATCAAAATTGCACCAGCATTCTTCTCGAAACTAGAACAAGCAATCCTAAAATTCATATGGAACCACAAAAGGCCCCGAATAGCCAAAGTAATTTTGAAGAAGAAGACCAAAGCAGGAGGCATCACAATCCCAGACTTTAGCCTCTACTACAAAGCTGTCATCATCAAGACAGCATGGTATTGGCACCAAAACAGACACATAGACCAATGGAATAGAATAGAAACCCCGGAACTAGACCCACAAACGTACGGCCAACTCATCTTTGACAAAGCAGGAAAGAACATCCAATGGAAAAAAGACAGTCTCTTTAACAAATGGTGCTGGGAGAACTGGACAGCAACATGCAGAAGGTTGAAACTAGACCACTTTCTCACACCATTCACAAAAATAAACTCAAAATGGATAAAGGACCTGAATGTGAGACAGGAAACCATCAAAACCTTAGAGGAGAAAGCAGGAAAAGACCTCTCTGACCTCAGCCGTAGCAATCTCTTACTCGACACATCCCCAAAGGCAAGGGAATTAAAAGCAAAAGTGAATTACTGGGACCTTATGAAGATAAAAAGCTTCTGCACAGCAAAGGAAACAACCAACAAAACTAAAAGGCAACCAACGGAATGGGAAAAGATATTTGCAAATGACATATCGGACAAAGGGCTAGTATCCAAAATCTATAAAGAGCTCACCAAACTCCACACCCAAAAAGCAAATAACCCAGTGAAGAAATGGGCAGAAAACATGAATAGACACTTCTCTAAAGAAGATATCCGGATGGCCAACAGGCACATGAAAAGATGTTCAGCTTCGCTCCTTATCAGGGAAATACAAATCAAAACCACACTCAGATATCACCTCACGCCAGTCAGAGTGGCCAAAATGAACAAATCAGGAGACTATAGATGCTGGAGAGGATGTGGAGAAACGGGAACCCTCTTGCACTGTTGGTGGGAATGCAAATTGGTGCAGCCGCTCTGGAAAGCAGTGTGGAGGTTCCTCAGAAAATTAAAAATAGACCTACCCTATGACCCAGCAATAGCACTGCTAGGAATTTATCCAAGGGACACAGGAGTACTGATGCATAGGGGCACTTGTACCCCAATGTTCATAGCAGCACTCTCAACAATAGCCAAATTATGGAAAGAGCCTAAATGTCCATCAACTGATGAATGGATAAAGAAATTGTGGTTTATATACACAATGGAGTACTACGTGGCAATGAGAAAAAATGAAATATGGCCTTTTGTAGCAACGTGGATGGAACTGGAGAGTGTGATGCTAAGTGAAATAAGCCATACAGAGAAAGACAGATACCATATGGTTTCACTCTTATGTGGATCCTGAGAAACTTAAGAGAAACCCATGGGGGAGGGGAACAAAAAAAAAAAAAAAAAAAAGAGGTTAGAGTGGGAGAGAGCCAAAGCATAAGAGACTGTTGAGAACTGAGAACAAACTAAGGGTTGATGGGGGGTGGGAGGGAGGAGAGGGTGGGTGATGGGTATTGAGGAGGGCACCTTTTGGGATGAGCACTGGGTGTTGTATGGAAACCAATTTGACAATAAATTTCATATATAAATAAAAAAAAAAATAAAATAAAAAAAAAAAAAATAATCATTCCTTAAAAAAAAAAAAAAAAAAAAAAAAAATAAATAAATAAATAAATAAAATCCTTAAAAAAAAAAAAAAAAAAAAAAAAAAAAAAAAAAGTAGGAGTTTACACTATTTTTAAATTTAATTTTGAAATAACTAGAATTTTCAGGAAAATTGTAAAACTAGCACAGAAATTTCCCATATGCCTTTGATCCAGCATCCTCTAATAGTAACCTCTTCCATAACATAACTTCATTAAAACTGTGTCATTCCCATGAATGTAATATCACAAACTGAACTGAAGACTTATCTGGCTTTTCACTACTTTTTCCACTTTTTACCCTTTGGTTCCAGGATTCAGTACATTGCATTTACTTGTCGTATTTCCTTAGTCTCTTTCAGCTCATCAAAGTGCTCTGTCTTTCCTTGTTTTTCATGATCTTGACACTTTTGGAGAGGCCTAGTACATTATTTTGTAGAATGTCCCTCAGTTTGGGTTAATCTTATTTTTCTCATGCTTAGGTGGAGATTATACACTTTTGGCAAGAATACCATAGAAATGTTTGTCTTTCTCAGTGCATCGGAAGTACATGATGTTCATACTGATTGTTTTAATCTTGATGACTTAAGGTGGTGTCTACTTGGTTTCTCTACTGGTAATTACTCTTCTTCCCTTTGTAATTAATACATATCCTGATTGTACTCACAGTCTTGCCTATCAAATTTAGCACTCCTTGGTAGAATTTTCCTGCAACAATGCCATGCTGTGTTAATGGTGATTTTCTGTTTTCTTCATTTTTTCCTACATTTATCCATTGAAGTTTTTCTGTAAGTGAGAAGTGTCCCTTCTTCCTCATTAAGTTGTTAAAATATATACTTTCATCAGTATGAACTTATAAATTCTTATTTTATTCTGTGAATTTCATCCAATATCATCATGATTTTGTGGATTAAAGTATTCCAGCTTTGGCGACAGGGAGCCGCTGCAGGTTGACTCTTATGCCCTTTCAACATTCCCCTTGCCTTTTTTATTTTCTTATTCTAATGATGATGATGGACAAATATAATTGTACAATCGACAAATTAAAGTGTACGATGTGGTAATTTGATATACACATATATTGTGAATGATTACCAAGATCAATCTAATTAACATGTCCAACACCTCACATAGTTAACTTTATTTATTTATTTATTTATTTATTTATTTATTTATTTGAGTAATTCCTTACTTTCCAGAGCTACATCTAATTCCATGCATTTACTCTGCACCAGCCCTGGAATCAACCACTTCTTCATGGAATCCTGTTTGTTTGTTTGTTTGTTTGTTTGTTTGTTTGTTTTAATTTGGAGAATGATATTTAGATACAAAGTCTGGGCTCTAAGTATGCTCATTGCTAATACAGTGTCATTGAATATAGACCTCAGCAGATAAAGGAAGAAAATATATGTGTCTATACCATTCAACACAGATACAGACATCACCTATCTATCTATCATCTATCTATCTTTCTATCTATCTATCTATCTATCATCTATCTATTATCCATGTACCTATCTTTAAAAATCATAGCCTTACAATGATACCTCTGATTTAATTCCTACATGGGGTTAATTATAGCCTTTCTCTTTTTTTATCCATATCTGCTCTAACAGTAAGAAATTTGACTCTCAATACATATAATATATGCACTTAGTTATTTGATCCTAATATAAGCAAAAAGTATTTTCAGGATTCTGATACCCATACTCCTTAGAAAAACAGATTTATTAACCCAAATATAGATTTTATGTACAGTGCAGTTTTTTTTAAGCCCTAGAGTATTTAATCATATTCTGATTTCCAAAGTACTTAGGTTAATTATTTTCTTTGCTACCCTCAATGGTCATGTTTTCTGCTTTTTTTTTTTTCAATATCATATATTTGCATTCCATCTTGCATTCCATATTCTGGTTGATTTTTTTAATTTGCATATAGTACAATTCATTCTTTGTGCGTTCCATTTGTTTTAATATTCTCTTCCACTGCTTATATTTAATCAAGCCCCACTCCCATCCCTGGCAACCACTGATCTCTTTTCTGTTCCTACAGTTTCCCTATTCCAAAAAATTATATAAATTGAGTCAAACAATATGTAGCTCTTGGGCCTGCTTCTTTCACATAGCAAAATGAGTTGAAGATGAGTTCTTTGATGAATCAATAATTCATTTCTTTTTATTGCTGACTCGGATTTCAGTGTATAGTTGTGCCTTATAAAGTTTGTCTTTCCATACACCAGAACAACATCTTGAATTTTATCCACTTTTAACTGATTATGAATAATGTAGCTATAAATATGTACATGCAATTTTTGTGTATAAACATACATTTTCATTTCTTTTAAGTAAATACCAATGTGTGGGATTTCTAGGTCATAAGAAAATGTATGTTTAACTGTATGATGAATTACTATATTGTCTTCCTCAAAATGGCTATGCCGTTTTGCATTCCCAGCATTAATATGAGAGAGCCCCAAGTGGCCTGTATCTTCACCATTGCTTCTTATAGTCAGTATTTTTTTAAATGTTTATTTATTTTTGATACAGAGAGAGAGAGAGAGAGAGCACAAGTGGGGAAGAGGAAGAGAGAAAGGGGGAAACACAGAATTCAAAGCAGGCTCCAGGCTCTGAGCTGTCAGCACAGTTAGAACCCATGAACCATGAGATCATGACCTAAGCTGAAGTCAGATGCTTAACTCACTGAACCACCCAGGCACCCTAGTCAATATCTATATATTTTTTAATTAAACATTCTACTAAGAGTGTACTGGAATATCACTGTAGCTTCCATTTATATTCACCTAATAACTACTGGTTTTGAGCATCTTTTATATGCCTTTTTACCATCGGTACACCTGCTATGTTGAAGTGTCTGTTTAAAGAGTTTGTTTATTTCAGGGTGGGGAGGTTGTTAATTTTCTTATTGCTGAGTTTTGGTGTTCTTTATTCTGGATATAAGTTCTCTGTGAGAAAGGTGATTGGAAAATCTCAGCTACGGATTGTCTTTTCACTCTACTGACAATGTCTTTCACATGGAAAAGATATACCAGATTATAAGCCACAAGTGTAGGTATATATCAGATCCACAATGCCTTTATTTAAAACAAAAGTACATGATGTCTAGAATATCTGGTCTACGCTTTAAAAAAAAAGACCCAGTGAAAGAACTTTTTTTTTTCCCAACTTGATGGAAAGGAGTTTTTTGGGATTTTTTTTTTCAAAGCCTGATGAAAAGATACATATCAGATTGGAAATCTACGAGCTAGGAAGATATAATCGATGGGGACACAGCCATAAAGATCAGGTATGTGGTGAGTGAGGCTTATAAGCAGAGGAAGTAACATTTCATTTAATCATAGTGAACATATTGACCTCTTTGTATCAAAAGCTAATAGAAGTTAAAAAATACGCAACTTCACGGGGGGAAGGATTTTAACATGGACAAAAAGCAAGTGACACTTGAGATGATTTAGGTATATCCCCATTTTTGAAAATGATATAATGATGGCTTTCTGCCATCTCATAACATCTAGATGCACTACCACCAAGAGAAAACTGAGCTGTGCATTCACATTTCTCAAATTTTCAGAGAACTTAAAGGTGCCTTGGTACTCTGAGTAAAAATCAAAATAGCCTATGTTTCCACATTTGTAAAAGAAGAGAACATCCGGTATTTGGAAAAGCATTTTTTAAAAAACTCCAGTAGATGGCATAAATACCCCTATTTTCAGGTGTTGCCTAGCATTCTTAATCATGAGAAGGATTCTGTAGCTCTCCAGACAGAGGGAGGAGGTATGAGGAATGTTCTCAGATGCTGCTGAAAAAGCTATCGGTCTTGATTTAGAAATAGGCCTCAGCTTTTGTCAACAGAAGTGACTGAGGTGATGTGCTTGTCATTGGCGACTTCAGAGATTTTATAGGAGTGGAATTTAGAGTTACTGGTGTTCCTTATATATGTATGTATCCTAAACAAAATTAGTTCTTTTTAAATACACATACTTAAGTAGAATTGTGAATATGGCATACTCCCAACTAAATTCATGGAAATTAATTGCTGCAGGCTTACAAATAACCCCACTACTTAAGTGGTCTAACTAATATGGGGAAAGAATCCTTGTTTGACCCAAAGAGATTGTCCAGATTCATGATGGTTTCTTACATAAGACATTATAAACCAGATCACGTAATTTTAGCTGGCGTCATCTACTGATGTTTTCCTTAGTCATGTAGCTCCAATCACTTCACATCATCTGCATATTCTAATTCTTTTTCAATTCTTCTCTACATGTTTTTTTTAAGTTGACTTATTTATTTTGAGAGACAGCGCACACATGAATGGGGGAGGAGCAGAGAAAATGGGAGAGAAAGAATGCCCAGTAGGACGCTGCACTGTCAGTGTGGAGGTTGACGCAGGGCTTGATGCGGGACGCGAACTCACAAGCCATGAGATCACGACCTGAGCCAAACTGAGGGTCGGTCGCTTAACTGACTGAGCCACCCTGGGACCCCAACACTGCTCTCCTTTTGGCTCTCTCTCATACCATGCTGTCTATCTGCCCTAAGAACTGTTTATAGTCGCTAGATAAAAGGGTAATGACTGGCCCCACGAGGGACATCACTTCCCATGTATTCACAAAGATGCACATATATGCTCAAACCATTACATCGTTTCTGCATCAGGTAGGGTGGTTCACATCGCAAAGATTTGAGCAAGGAGAGGTTTATTTCTTCCGCAGCAAGAAATCCGACACAGACTCTTCTATATTCCAATGCTTAACGATGTCATCAGAACTGGTGCTTTTTCTATCTGGCCCAGTGTTCCATCTGAGCTGTAAGCAGCCCGCCTCATGTTCACGGGGGGGATGGAGCTTCTTCAGATGCAGCCTGATGACATGCTCAGAACATGCCTCCCTTTCCAGCGGTGAAGGAAATGTTCTGAAGAGGCCTCCAGGAGATGCCCCTTGACATTTCATTGCCTAAGGCTGTGTATGGTTTGGGAGAACGCATTATCTTAAACTAGGTTAGATTTATCCACCGGTGGTGGGTCGGACCCCTGTGGCACAGGATCTCATGGTACCAAACGCAACCAGGGCCCGGAAAAAGAAAGACCAGGCTATTGGGCTGCCATCCAGAGATGACACAGTCTTTTATATTCAGGTCTCAGGTTATACAGTGCCACATTAATGAGGCCTCCCCTGACCACCCAACTGCGTTCCATTTCCATTTCACTTGCTCTTGCCACCATGTTCTTTTCCCCCATCTTGACTTCTTTATTGCAAGAACATACTCACTTCCAAATTTTTTTTTACTGTGTCTCTATTCTCTCCCTTCCCCTGCCATAAAACGAGCCCTTGTAGAGCAGAAACACTGTCTGTCTGTTCATCACCATTTCCCCAGTGCCTGGAACCATTGTCTCATGAGCCCCAGATGTAATTATTTAAGAAATAATGAATGGATGTAAATATTAATAGAGGCATCCTGATCTTTATTGGCTACTTTTTTTTAACAGTATAGAGGAGGTTAATTGGGAAGGATGTTTTTCTCTGGGGACCTGGTGCTGGCATAGAATAAAGATCATTCTTAAACTTAACAAACACTAGAGGTTGAGGAAGATCTTGGGAGGTCATGGTTGGCTATAGAAAATAATATTCCTTAGGAAGAGAGGGTTGGCTGGACCACAGCTGAAGAAATAGGAAGATCGGACCCTCCATAAACCTGGACTTTGTAGGAGTTTGTTTTTATTAGAAAAAAAAAAAAAACACATTTCTTGTGTAGCTGTCTCTGGCTTTGTCACTGACTAGTATGCTACATTCAGCAACTTACAAGGCTTTTGTAAACTTTAGTAGTATTTCCACACGATGGCTGCAGGATTCACAGGATATAGTAGAAAAACATGAGAATTGAGGTCAAAGATCTGGGTTGAAATGTAGACTCCAGTGGCTTTTCTGCTTTAACCTTCTTAATCCTTTACCTTGACTTCTTTGAACTCTGGCTTCTTTAAGTGCAAACTAGATATGAAGAATGCAAATGCCACAACGGGTTCTGTTGCAGCCGAGTGTAAATGTTTGATGATGTGGATCCAACATTCCCACATTTTAAAAGTTGATAATTAATTCATGAAACACACACACACTCATACACACACACACACGACCCAGTAGCGTGTTTAGAAACCATGCCATCTAGGTAAATTTTTCTAAAACTAGGTAAATTGCCACCACTCTATTCCTTACTAGTACTTTTTATTTCTCCTATTATATTACTTATGACACTCTCTATTTATCTCTGTAAGATATTGAAAGCCACGGAAAGTCAAGGGTATTGTCATTCTTGCACGTTCTCTCTCTCGTTCTCTCTGTCGCTCTCTATTTTTCTCCTCCTTCTGGTCCCAAGCCATGGCCATACGTACTCAACAACTGTGTGCTGAAAGAATGAATAAACAAAATATTTGCCGTGCGAGAAAGAAAATTTCTGAAAATCACTGTCTTAGGATTCTATCCTACATGAAAATCATACAAGTTCCACAAAAGGGGATAAATCTATTGACAAATGCAAGAGTCTCAAGGAAAGGGATAAAACACCCACTGAGGAACAATGGCTTTCTGCAAAAATGAATACAGAAGGTCAGCAATAAATGCCAACTGTCAATGGCAAGAGTGGATTACTTGGACATTTTGCTCTCAAAAGTTGTGCTATTTGCTGAAAGAGGCTGGAACTGCTACCAGGTAGGTACTAGCTATTGGTAATTACTGACACTCTTAGAAAATGAGTAGAGATGAACAGAAGAGGGGCAGCAATGGCTGTAAGCTGGTTTTCTAAGGACAGCTCTCTCAAGAATCCACTCTGCCCAGTTTTCAAAAGGATCTGTTGAGCAGGTACAGATCGAGGTAATATTTCACCTTGGTAGTTCAGCAGGAAGTCCATGGGTACTAGTTTTTCTCTGGATTGAAGAAGGATACACAGTGAGCAAATTGTCTTGTCTGTAATGATATTTGTTGCATTTTTTTTTTCTGAACTAGCCAGGAATTTTTAACAACCTTAGGATGAGCAGGTTTCGTGGTCACCCCTTTATCCTCTGTGAATTGGAAAATAAAAATGTTTCTACACCCTTTTAACAAGGTAATCCATAAAGCGCTCCTTAACAGTTAAATAATAGTGGGCCCTGGGTGGCTCAGCCGGTTAAGCATCATACTTCAGCTCAGATCATGATCTCGCAGTTTGTGAGGTCGAGCCCCGCATGGGATTCTTTCTCTCTCCCACTCTTTCTCTGCCACTTCCTGACTCATGTTTTCTCTCTCTCTCAAAATAAAAAAAAAAAAAATAAAACTTTAAAAATAATAATAAAAAAAAGAATAGTGAGCCTCGAATCAACACTAGACCTGGAATCGCCTCCGATTTCCACTAATCTGTTGGGTTATTTTAGCAAGTCATATCAGCTTCCTATCCTTCAGTTTCTTCAGAATGAACATGATCAGATGGTTTCTAGGTTTCCTTTCAGTTTTAAAGTTCTGCCAGCTCAGAGCCTGACTTGGGGCTTGATGGCACGAACCATAAGATCATGACTTGAGCTGAAATCGAGTCCGATGCTCAACTAACTGAGTCACTCAGGCTCCCTGAAAAGCTGCAACTTTGGGAAAATGGTTCGTTTGCCCCCTCCCTGCTCCTATGCTTTTGAGAGCAGGGTTTAATGATACCTGCTGAGGAGCATGGACACAAGACTCTGCTGACTTGACATGAGTAATAGGAAAACTTTCTGTAGCACACGTGACAGACACATCATGAGGATATTGAGATGATATTGGTCAATTAGTATATATGTTTGATTCCCCTGGACAAATACGGGAGTAGGGAGAGTATATATTTATTTTTAGGGTGATTCTCATAAACCAGAAGACTAGATGTACAGGCAGAATACTTCTTTTTTCCTGATGAAAAATGAAAGGGAATATAGGGAACACATGGATAATGTTTGTAGGTTTCATGAAACAAGATTGGATATTCTAGACCATGGTCTATGACATCAGAGAGATAATCTCCCAACAAGGCACAGAGTGCTTTCCATAAAGATCAGGGTATAAGTGTTTGAAAGCAGATTTGTTGAACTGATCAAAAGGGCTTACACCCGAGGTATGGGGGCTGAAGGGAAATGTACAATGTTACAGTGAAAAGTCAGATACTATGACCTTGGAATAGAAGGCTTAGGTGTGAACTGGCCCAGTATCCCTACTACCCATTTCTATGGGTTAAAGCAAATCACAGGCCTGGCTCAGACCCAGTTCACATTTGTAGATGAGGAAAGGAAGGGTTTTGGAAATGTTAACATTGTACTACAGGTTGTACTGATGGAAATGCTGTAGCACAAATTCATGTGGTTTCATATCTCGTTTCATCTCAGCATGCTTCCTGTGTTAAGTTCATCAAAACATTCAATAAGAAATGTTATGATATTATTGGAAATAAGATGGCAATGCAAATTGGACAATTATAGTTAGATGTAGGCAATTTATAAGTATCATAACTCAGAGATTAAAAAAAACTAGCCCTGCTGTATTCAACATTTTTATCAATAGCTTTAATGTTTCATTAATTATATTATGACATTAAGATTCCTCATAAAATGAAGCAAAATTTTCAAATGTAATTTATCCTTAAGAAGATAAGCTATCGATGAAATTTTTACACTTTTGGAAAAAGAGGAAAACTGAAAGATTTAAATTAAACAGTAACAAAATTTTAATATATTTCTTGCGAATACAATATATGGTGACCAAATACACCGTAGGCCAAAGTCCTTCATTTATTTCTATATAATTTCTATCCTTTTCATTTCTATAAACCTGACTGTTTGAAAACACAAACACCGGGGTTATGTAATTTGTAATTGCTTATTTGAGGGATTTTTTTTTTCAGATAGAAGAGTCGATTTCCCCTCAAGTTTGTATTTTCCCAAAGTATGTGTCTTATACGCACTGAGTTTTTGAGAAATTCAAACAGTGGCCTCCGATTCATCGCCTTCGGTTTCCAATCGTACATTTTGTTGTATCATGATCAGGTATTCACTAGTTTTACAAGTAGGATACATCACAGTTTGGTCTCTTTGACCAAGGAATAGACACGAGCATACTCAGAATGAGTCAACAGAACGTGGTTAAGGCAGTATTGTGGGCACAAATGTAGCAATGGACGGAGAGAGAGAAGCTTACCCTCATTGACCAAGGAGCATCAAAGAACGTCCAGAAGGAGAGTGGACAAAACCTGGCTGGCTATCAGGTAGTCTGCACAGCATCTGTTCCAGCTCTGGCCCAACACAGGCAGCAAAAGGCCCTGGGGGAAACCAGATAACCCATCCCCAACTCTCCGGACACCTAAAACCCGTCTGGGAAAGACTGACTCTTGGAAGACATTATAGGAGCACTTTCAATCTGAAGCATGAGTCATTTTTACATTGGAGAATTTATATCTACTTTGATTATCGCTCTCTCTCATTCTTTGTTTTCTCTTTCTGGAGTAAATATTGCAGTTTCTGAATACGCGCCTTGGTTTCCTCATACTCCCCCTCTTATATGTGTTTTATTTGGGGGCGGTTGTTTGTTTCATTCACTTTTTAAAATTTAGTTCTAGGCAAATGAACTTCATCATCATGATAATCAATACTTCTGCCAGATCTGTTCAGGTATTAAATATTTCAATTTAGTGGCTACGGTAGTTCTTATGATTTAATGTGTACAATTGTCTCTTCTTAGCAACTTTCTTCTTTTCTTTTTTTTTAAAGTTTATTTACTTTGAGAGGGGAGGGGCAGAGAGAGAGGGAGAAAGAGAATCCCAACCAGGCTCCCAGCTGTCAGTGCAGAACCCCACCCAGAGCTCAATCTCACGAACCGTGAGATGATGGCCTGAGCCGAGATCAAGAGTCAGATGTTTAACTGACTGAGACACCCAGACACCCCGCAACTTTCTCATTTTAGAACTATAATAGATAGAACTAGAAGGAACAGATTTTATAAAGTTTCTCTTTTTTTCTATTTCTTGTGGTAGTTCTTTTTATACCTTTACTTTATTACTTCTTCTCCTCAAATGGTTTTTGACTCTTGCTGATCTGTTAATGGGTATATGTGAGAGTCTACATCACTATTGGCAAGTGGGATGGGCTTCCTGGGCTGTTGCAGTACTTGGTGTTACCTGGTGATCCAACTAAGATCACCAGGTTTTAGAGCCCTGGCTGTGGAAAGCAGACTTGCCTGTGAGGCTGGTCGGGATCTCTCTGAGTTGTAGGGGATCTGGCTTTTGGTGAGGTGATGTCCCTTGTGTGCTGTGGCAGGAAATTACCTGGGGACCTTCCTCTGTTTCTCTTTCTGGTCTCCCTCTCTTTTGCCCTTGGGTTATTTATCTTGGTTTATGTTGTCTCTGTCTAAGGGTTTTCCTGTATATACACACATAGCTCATATTTTCTGTAGGTTACAAGTTCAGCAATTCAATTCTCTTTTTCTTTCTATCTTTTGTACATCTTCCTTTTTTAGGTCCACTAATGGTATCCAAGGAGGTTTCCTAGTGGCTATGGATTATCACTTATTCTTACAGTTCTTTCATTTTAGTTGGATTTTGGTAGTGAAGAAAGATGTACCCATCAGCTTTTCTGAACCTGGGTCCCAAATCCATCTCTAAAATTTACAATCAACTGTGTCTACGCTAGTGGGAAATCAAAATAATAATGATAGGGGCAAAAACAAATTCATTGATGAATACGATAATTAAGATAGATGGGCTCTTGGCTTTTGACTAGAGATTTGGACTACATGTTGAATGGAAATTGTTGGGATGAGGCAGTAGGAAACAGGCGGTGGACTGACAGGATATTTGAAAATAATCATTTACTTGGATTAAAATATATATATATATATCAGGCTGTACCATTGCAGCTCAACACTATAGGGCCTTAAGGGAAGCAAAAAATAATAATATTTCATCACAACATCTTCTATCAACCATATGATGAGCCTTTCCACTTTTCTGACTTATAAATCAATTCCCATGAATGCAAAAACAAAAACAAAAATAAAAATTCCTCTCATTTTATAAATAATTGTGGATTATCGAATTTCAGCACAGAGGGATGAGTTAATGTCCTACTTTTATATTTTAAAAATTTATTTATTTATAAGACTCTTTCTTTATGAATCATGGTAACCCCAACGTTGCCCTTAAATGATCCTCTTTTCTATGCAGGGATCTGGGACTTGCTTTCATTGGTGACCTGCTAATATTTTACTTCAGACAGATGATCTATATTGAACATAGATTCCAGGGGCACCTGGGTGGCTCAGTTGGTTAAGCGTCTGACTTCAGCTCTGGGCATGATCTCACAACACGTGAGTTCGAGCGCCACATCCCAGGTCGGGGGCTGTGCTGACAGCTCAGAGCCTGAAGCCTGCTGCGGATTCTGTGTCTCCATCTCTTTCTCTGCCCCTCCCACACTCCTGCTCTGTCTCTTTCTCTCAAAATTAAAAATAAACATTTAAAAATAAATAAATAAACTGAACATAGATTCTGAAACTATTATTTTTTGGTAAAATCCAAATATCATTTATCAATCATGATTTATCCATCCAGTATTTTTTAAAATGTTTGTCCTTGGTTTTAGAATGTGTCTGCTAGCTTATTTTTATCTTGCCCACGAGCTCATTTTAACTGAAATTCTCATAATAGACACATTCTGAATATAATACCCATGACCACCTCTATTTTCAGCATTCATTCAATTTTCTCTCTTCATTTTCCACCATATTGAAAAGTATGATATCATTTCTCAAATGTGCAATCTTATCTGTATTTTTGTTTGTATCCCATATTCTTAATGCTGCTATTCTACCTTTTTCCATTGTTCTTTTCTCAGATGATTGAAAGGAACATCCCGAGGTCGCACAATAGTATTCCCCAATCCAAAACAATGCCATTCGAAACTGCAGGATTATCACCCTTTCAACACTTACTACTCGGCCCACTGAGCCAGTTCTCACAGGTTACAATTTCCTGGTGACCTTAGCAGGAAAAAAAAAACCTTCACACTTTTAGTACCCAATCCACTAAGGAGTCTCGTCCTATTGTCTCTTTGTTCCAAATTCAACCTAAAGCACCACGTCTTTTCTTCACTGGCTCACAATAGCGTGGTATCCCATAAAGCATCCTGCTATCAGACTGCACTCACAGTAATTATCTTTGCCAACAATTTCATTTTCTGCATTTTCCCTTGTGTCATGTCCTAGCAATGGTGTGCGGTTGGTTTTCTACCCAAATGGCTTTCAAGCTGAACACATGCCTCAAATTCACTTAAGCATTTGGGCAGCATGGGAATTATCTATTACTTAGGGTCCTCTCTCAGACCGTATTTCTATTAGTGAGACACTGACGCCCGCCCTAATCAGAGGGAAAAACATGGTGTAAGGTCACTATGTGTGTGGGTTCAAGACAAGAAGCACTTGAATTCTGCAAATATATCAATGCATCCTGAACATTTAAATCACTCAGCTTCTGCCAGCGTAATCGCAGCTGTGAAAATTGAATTAAGGTCTAATTTAGGTATCCTTATTTGACTTTGATCTTCATGTGCCTTTTCCTTTCCTCTTTGCCATTTTATTCATTTATTTATTTTTAGCAAACACGTAGGACATGTATACCTTGGTGAGACTTTTTTTTGAAAATGTCCCATAATTGTGACAATGTCCAAAATTATAGATGTCAAGTGATCAGGCAGGAAAGCTGTTCCATATATAAAAATTGCCCAAAAAATTGCCATGAAATATTCATATCTTACTACCTCTGAGCCAACAAATGAAGAAACGGGATGATGAAGACATGTTAAAATAAGCTTCCATTTCCATGTTAAAAATGTTGTCTTTTAAACAAGTATCTTGGGGAAAGGCAGAAGTAGAAGTTTTAAAGAAGCACTCATTGATTATCTTCAGTATAAGAGAAACACATTTTTACTCTCACAAAAAGAAAACTTGAAAATTACATAGGCAGGTTTCCCTCACCATCTAAAAGTAGAGTATTCTTACGAAACCTTTAATTAGCTGAAATGGCATAGAGCAAAGATGCATATGAAAAAAATTTGAGCATTTCCAGACCCCCCCCCTCCAAAATCGCCATTCTTAGATTTTTCTGATACCTTAAGATGCATCTCGGTAATGGAGGTAACAGAATACATCCAGATAAAGCCCAGCTGCCCACAGACACAGTTCAAAGCTATGGGACTAAACGCTGAGATGCTGGGTGTGGTTCCGGGGGGGAAGCCGCTGGGTGGCGCCACTCCCGGTTAGGTGTTCTGTGTACACAGCCTCTCTACAAAGCCAGCTGCAAAACCAACACTGGACATAATCGTTGCTTTTTGCCTTTTCCAGTAAAAGCAAAAATCCCTTTCGGGTTTCTTTCTGAGTAGTGAAAGCGGGTACTGATACAGGCCTCTGGAAAAAACAAAGTGTCCTAAGACAAACTTGCAAAAAACAGGTGCTACTTGCATCTAGAGCCCCACCATCCAGATTTAACCTTCAATTACATTTACGCCTCTCTTTCTCTCTCTCTTCCTCCTTACCCCTGCTCTAGTCTCTCTCTCTTTCTCTTTCTAGCACTCTGGTTGAGTTCTTACTTTTCAGAATGCTTTAATTTTTTTTTAATGTTTCTTTATTTTGAGAGAGAGGAGAAAAAGAGAGGGAGCGGCAGAGAGAGAGAGAGAGAGAGAGAGAGAGGGAGAGAATCCCACTTAGGGAACCATGAGATCATGACCTGAACCAAAATCAACAGTCGGGCCCGTAATCGACCGAGCTACCTAGGAGTCGCGTCCCCAATTTTTTTTTTAAAGTAGGTTCCATGCTCTGTGTAGTGCCCAACATAGGGCTTGAACTCAAGACCCTGAGATCAAGACCTGAGCTGAGCTCAAGGTTCAGTCTCTTAACCGACCAAGCCAACCAGGCGCTCCTTTGCAGAATGCTTTATATATTTTATTTAACATTCTGCTAACCAGAATATGCGAAATTTTTTCATGGTATAATTCTTTTAGAGACGAATATAGACTATTTTATTCTACTGAATGGATATTGATCTGTGTTTCTCTTTTCTGATGCTGGATATTTGCATTTGGGGAAGAGACTTCCCTACGGATGACATTTTTAGCTGCAGGGGCCCATGCTGTGGCCCCTTCCTGATTCCCGTGATGTGGCTGTGGGACTGACGGTGTGAGTGAACACAGCCTCCCAGAGATGGTGGAGTGATCATCTGGATAGAACTTGAAACCCTGGTAAATTTGTGGTGCAGAGTCATTATATCAGAACTAAATCTCCCAGCTCAAATGTTTATGAAGAAACCCCCATGTATTAAGTCACGATGAATCAGTCCAATCCAAGATGGATGACGGTCAGGAGGGCACAGCTTTCCTTCCTGCTCTCATGTCTCCAGGCAGCCCTGTACCACCAGGCTTTTCACGTGGGAAGCAATTCTCGTAAGAAACCAATGACTCACCTTGTTTCCTGATGGCCCAAGATACTTGCCTTCACTGGTAAGAGGTTCTCACATCATCTGCCTCTTCACATCTTATACTCACCTTTCTGACTAGAAAGTCCAGACCTTTCTCTTCAAGTGCCAAGCCCTTCACAGAGGCTTTTCACTGGGCCTCCATTATCTTGTCTTTGATCCCATTTAATTCCCTTCCCACTCCACTGGTAAAGCCATTGTATTTTTGGACCCCATTTGTGGACATACCCAAGTTCTTCCCACTGGACCTCCATGACTAATATGGATAAGTACTTTCGCTGGATGCCCACTTAGGTGACCTCAGACATTCTGTGGAAGTTAAAGATATATATCTTTTTTTTCTCCCCAAATGAGAAATCTCAGAGATCATCTGGCATAAAAATATCACACCCTAGGATTAGAATATGTATCCTGTTAACAGTCTATCCAGGACTGCGCCTCACATATATTGCCTGATGTGCAAGGAGGCTATTTTGCTTATTCCTGAACTAAACATAATTTATGATTCTGAATTCACAACTTTATGTGAGTTAAGCAATATAGTAAATACATGCATTCAGAATGTACCAGGTTCTCTCTGCCTAATTCTGTTTGGGGCAGACATGGCTAAAATTCCCATTATTATCTTTTGTCCTCCTAACCCCTAAGAAAGAGGACCCGGGAGTTCAACTGACACTTCAACTGCCAGCTAGAAATTACATTTTTGAACCTCTCTTCTAGCTGACAGCAAGAAAATGTAGCTAGGCTTTGAAGAAGGTTTTGCAGAAGGAACAGAAGTAGCATGTGTAAGTCCTAGGCTGCACGCTTTCAGGCAAAGTTCAAGGTGACATCAACCCTTGGCATAAGCCACCTTCTCATCATTAGCGAACTTCACTTTTCTCCTTCACTAGGTCTGTGGTTGGATGGAACACCGGCTTCTTTCCTTTCTAAAGTTCACAGAGTTGCCACTGTGTCCTTCCCAGGAAAAGGCTACCACCTTGCCCTCACATCTCATTGTCATGAGATACTCGGCGGTGATCGCTGAGTAGGATTCTCTACTTGGAGACCATTGCCTTCAAAAGGAATTGTTTCATATTTCCTAATTTCTTGGTCCCTCCTGAGGTTTGGCCGGAGAGGATCTGAAGCCCAGAGATGCAATCCTGCTCCCTCTCGCCCCTCCCCTGAAACTGTCTGCTCATGTGTGGATCTTAATCACACACATCACACATGGCACGTGGGAACATGAGGGGCCAACAGAGATGTGGGTACTCCAGAGTTCTAGGCTGTCCCTAATCTTTTTTGACCCACAGTTCCTATGTGTTCTTGACACAGCACTGCAGAATCTCACTCCTCCCCCCATTAGTCCGTATATGGGACGATTTTGAGGAAGCAAGAATGCCTTTTTGATTTCTCAAATCGTTACACTGTCGTAAATGATTTCCTTGTGCCGCACAGAAAGAATGGCAAGATAGATTGGAAAGGAAAGAAAGAAAGGACATGATTCATATGTAACATCCCACTCTACCTCCAGCCCCTGCATGAAGCAAAGCAGGTTATCTCACTTTGCCTTCCCCCTTTTCCTCTGTGCCTGGCGCCCGGCTCCCACAGCTCCCATGGCTGCGACCTTCGACCTTGGAGAGTATGCCCTCTTTGGCTCCACAGAAATGCACGATGATCGGAAGATAGAGAGGAGCCAGGAGGTTAAAAGGCCAGCGGGAGAGGGAAGCCTGAGTGAAGGAAACTATCCATTTGGCTAGTGGGGAGCTGACGCAGAGAGCAAAAGGAAAGCAGGGAACCTCTTGGAGCCAGGAATGGCCAAAGAGCCTTCCGAGTGGTGAAAATTTAGAGGCTTCAGAGTGGTATAGAAATGACAGCATCTGGGAGGAAAGAAAACGGTATGAGAAGGGTTGCTGCACAGTGATTTATTTACCTTTGAGACTTACTCTGAATGCAAAGCAAGGATTGTTATTATTGTCTTTCTTGGAGTGATTGAGTGATTCAAAGGCACATCAGAACAAGGACTGGAATTGTGTGCCTGACACCACTAATGGGCTTCCACATAGGGCCTCCATGTGGGTTTTGGGTCTGAAGGTCCAACCCTCAGCTCTACTCTCTGAGACCAAGATCACTACCTTCAGTGTGCTACTCTCAAAACACATCAAGATCCTCACCATTCCTTCTCATCTCTTCTGCCTCCCCTTGACCCTCATCCAAGCTTTATCATCTCCCACCTGGTTTATTGCCATGGATTGATGACTGGTTTCCCTGCTTTGCATTGCTTTGGCTCTTGCTTTCCTGAGCAGATTGATTCTCTCAAGAACTGATCATCTTTTTTTTTTTTTTTTAACACATCAGCCAAATCCTGTTGTTAAAGTGCACAAGACTCTACAGTTGTTTCCCATTTCAATCAGCAAAGAATCCAAAATTTTTGCAAAAATCTGTAAGACCCTGAATGATTCACACGCTGACAGCTAGGACTTTTCCTCCCCCACTCTGTCTCTCACACCCTCTTCCTCATCCATACTGGATATTTTGCTGTTTTACTGTTCCTCAAGAATGCACTAGCCTCGGGGCCTTTTGGCTTACTATTTCCTCTGTCTGGAATTTTCACTCACTGTGCAGACAGGGAGCCACAGACCTCATTCTCTCACTTGTTTTTTTGTGTTGTTTTGTTTTGTTACAGATCTCTTTTTGAATATGAAACGATCAGGGAGGTCCATCCTGCCCACCCTATTTTGAGTAGCAAGCTTACCTTCTTTCCATATTCGTGATTCTGCATGTACCTAATTTATTATTTTTTTTCTGACAGCACTTATCAGCTTCTGACATATTATGCAGGTGCTTATTTATTTTCTTGTTTTCCATCATCCATGATGAGAATTTCAGCTTTATGAGTTTTCTCTTCTCCTAAATCTCCTGTGCCTAAAAAGTGCCTGACACTCAATAAATATTTGTTGAATGAAAATAAACAACATCTTCTGAGAAAAGATGGTGGAGTGAGAGAGTGACCCAGCTTGCGCCACGTAGCACTCAAAAATATTACAAAGGCTTCCACTGAATTCTGGGAAGATGGTGGCAAGACTGGCAGAGTTCCAGAAACTCCTTACCCCTCTAGTAAAAAAATAAGCAGCACCAGTTGAATAACAAGATCAATAGACCAAAACGTGACATCTCTGATGAAACTCGATGGCAACGTATAGGCGGGTAGAGGCAAAGCAAGACAGCTACAACGCCCACGTGGTATGAGTACGTGTGTATGCGGAAGCAGGGGGGAAACAAGAGGTATCGGGAGGATGAGAAAAGAGGAGAAGTCTTCTTCCAGTAAGCACTGACATCACTGAGAATAGCAGCCATGAATAGAAAGAGTTTCAGAAGATTCCAATTAGCAAATGGAACGCAAGAGGATCAAAGTGAATTTTGAAAGCCGTCTGGGATCCAAGGGCTTTTGACACCAACGGTTTGAAGCGTTCTTACAAAACAAAGCCTAGCATTGAAGGGCAAATGATATGAAAAATATCCAAGGAAACAAAAAACACAGATGAAAGTGAGGAAGGAAGGAAAGAAGGCAAATCCCAGAAGGAAGGACTACACTTTTTTGGTTGTCGTTCACTTGATGAAAACAATACAGAAGAATGCTAAAGCAATAGAAGTGGAAAAGTTATCCTGCCCTTTCTCTCCATTCTAAAGATACAGAAAAACGTATTTCACTTAAAATCTTTAACAAAAGGAATTGCAATCAAATTCTACATACAGGGGTCTGGATGGCTCAGTCAGTTAAGCATCCAACTCTCGGTTTTGGCTCAGGTCATGATGTCACAGTTCATCAGTTTGAATCCTGCATCGGGCTCTGTGCTGACAACGTGGAGCCTGCTTAGAATTTCTTTCTCCCTCTCTCTTTGCCCATCCCCAGGTTGCTCTCTGCCTCTCAAGAAATAAATAGACATAATTTTTTTTTTTAATTTCTACATACAAATATCAGGCATAATAAAGTCCCTAGAGACTAAAAACACACCTCCCCAAACTGTGACCTAAATTTCAAAATGGGTTAAAGGCATTTAAAGGAATGGAAACCATGAAAGAATGACTTAATTCATATTTGTAAGAAACCTCAACATCAGGAAATTGCTCTAAAGAATGAGTTCTGAAGAGGGGACACAAAATTAAGGAGAAAAGAAAGGGAAAAGAAAAAAGATTCAGGAAGCAAGGGAAAACTAGAAAAAGCACGAGAGCAAATAAAGACAATGGATACTGTCTTAGTTAGAGAAGATGAGAAGAATCATCTTTGAAATTTGAAAATATCAGGTGCCTGGGTGACTCAGTCAGTTAAGCGTCTGACTCTTGGTTTCAGCTCAGGTCATGATTTCACAGTTCGTGGGTTTGAACCCCGCATCAGGCTCTGCACTGACAGTGTGGAACCTGCTTGGGATTCTCTCTTTCCTTCTCTCTGTCCCTCCCTTACTTGTTCTCTCGCTCTTAAAAGAAATAAATAAATAAACATTAAAAAAATAATAAAATTGAAAAATAAATGGAGAGGAATAAAAATGGATTTAAGATAAAGTAGCAGACATAGATGATAGTCAAAAGAGTCAACCTACATTTAATAAAAGTCTGAAAAGATGAAGCCAAAGCAATACAATAGACTCACACAAAAATTTTTTATTCAATAGAATATTCATAAAATAAAAAAATAAACATTAAATATTTAAAAGACCAACTATATACCTAAGAAAACTCTGAAACTTAATTTTGTAAAAGTACATTTTACAAAATCAATTGTAAAAGTCAGTTGTAGATCCAGTAAAATGGAGACACATTCCATGCACATGGATAGGAAGACTCAGCATTGTTAAGAGGTGAATTCTTCCCAAATTGATGTATACATCCAACACAATCCAGGAAATAAAATTGCAGCAAGGTCTTTTGTGAATACTGACAAATTGATTCCAAAATTTATATGGAAAGGCAAAAGACCCACAACTGTCAACTCAGTACCAAAAGGGATGAACAAAGAACAAAGTGGGAGGAGTGACATATTCACCTTCACTTATTATAAAACTACATTGATCAAGACAGTGTGGTAGAACGGATATAGTGAGGTAAGGGTAAGGGTGGAAGAATGGATATAGACATATAGATCAATGGAACAGTACGGCATCCAGAAATAGATGCATGCAAATATAGTCAACCAATCCAAGGAGAAAGAGTGTCTATTCAACAAATGGTACTAGACCAATGAACATCCACACTGAAGAAAGAGAAAGAAACAAAGAAAGAAAGAAAGAAAGAGAAAGAAAGAAAGAGAAACAAAAAGTGAGAAAGAAATAATTTGGACACAGATCTTACATGCTTTACAAAATTGAACTCAGAATAGATCAGGCCTAAATATAAAGTGCAAAGCTATAAAACTGCTGGAAGATATGTAGAAGAAAGTCTGGATAATTTTGGATTTGGGGATGACATTTCAGATACAATGCGCAAAACACAAACCACAAAGGGAAGAAATGATCAGTTGGACTTCTTTAAAATTAAAAGCTTCTGGTCTGGAAAGGTGCTGTTAAGAAAATAAGAAGACAAGCCAGAGATTCAGAGACAATCTTTGCAAAACACATATCTGTTAAAAGACTAGTATCCAAATATACAAAGAACAGTTTAAAACTTAACAATAAGAAACTGAACAACCCAATTTAAAAAATGGGTGAAAAATATGAACAGATACTCTGTTAAAGAGATATACAGATGGCAAGGAAACACATTCGAAGATGCTCAATATCATATGTCAATAGGGAATTTGCAAATTAATGCAATAATGATATACGACTACACATCTATTCAAATAGCTAAAATCTCACACACTGACAACACCAAATACTAAAGAGGATACAGAACAACAGGAACTCGCATTCCTTGTTGGTAGGAATGCAAAATGGTACAACCACTTTGGAAGACAGTTTGATGGTTTCTTACAAAATCTGACATTCTCTCACTCTGTAATTCTGCAATTGTACTCCTTGGTTTTACCCAAAGGGGTTGAAAATCCATGTCTACACAAAACCCTGCACATGATGTTCATAGCAGCTTTCATCATAACTGCCCAAAGTTGGAAGAAACCAAGATGTCCTTTGGCACGTGAATTCGTAGACTGTGATATCTCCAAACAATGGAATATTATTCAGTACTAAAAAGAAAGAAACCATAAACTCATGAAAACACATAAAGGAATCTTACATGCATATCAGTATGTTTAAGAAGCCAGTCTGAAAAAGACTACATGTATGATTCCTACTATATAACATTCTAGAAAAGGCAAAACTATGGAGACAAGAAAAAGATGAGTAGGACCATTCACTGGAGGGTGGAATGGATAAATAGGCAAGGCACGGAGGGTTTTTACAGCTGTAAAATACTCTGTATGAAACTATAAATGAGGTTTATATGTCATTAAAATTTTATCTAATTTGTGGATAATAATGATGTATCGACGTAGGTTAATCAATTGTAACAAACATGTAATTCTCTGGTGGGGGATGTTGGTGTCGAGGGAGGTCATGAGTGTGCGGGAGTAGAGGGTAAGTGCTCATCTTTGTTATAAGCCTAACGTTGTTCTAAAAAAAATATTCTATTTAAAAAGAAATGAAATTTCAAGGCATGAAAACACATGGAAGAACTTTAAATGACTATTGGTAATGAAAGAAGCCAATCTGAAAGCATACATATTCATTATTCAAACTATATGATATTCCAGAAAAGCAAAGCCACAGAGACAGTAAACAGATGAGCGGAGGGAAAGGGAAGAAGGGATGGCTAGGCAGAACCAAGGGGATTTTTAGGACAGTAATGGTGGGTACATGCATTATACATCAATACTCATAACATATGACACAGAGTAAAGTCTAACATCAGCTATGGACTTTTGTAGGATAATAGTGGATTAATATTTGTGCACTGGTTATAACAAACGTAACACACTAAATACAAGATATTAATAATGGGGGAAATGGTGGCAAGATGAACGGGTAGATGGAAACTCTCTGTACTTTCCTCTGAGGTTTTATGCAGGCCTAACACTGCTACAAAGATAACCTATTAATTGAAAAAAACATAAATACACAAAAATAACCTTTTCCAGAAAATAAAAATCAATTCAGTGTCCAGGCAAATGTGATTAATTCAGGCTGTCATCAGTCTCTGGGAGCGACTCTCGACTCCAGAAAACACTGACCTGGCACATTTAAGATAATATAGATAAGAAAAAGTTTCTAAGGTATTCTGCACCAGGGCACCCGGGTGGCTCAGTGGGTTAAGCTTTTGGCTCTCGATTTCAGTTCAGGTCATGATTTCACAGTTTGTGAATTCAAGCCCCTCATCAGGCTCCGCTCTGACAGCACAGAGCTTGCTTAGTTTTCTCTCTCTCTCCCTGTCTCTCTCTGCCTCTTCCCCACTCTCTGTCTCTCAAAATAAATAAATGAACAAATACTGAAAGGAAGGAAGGAAGGAAGTAAGGAAGGAAGGAAGGAAGGGGAAAGAAATAAAGAAAGAAAGAAGAAAAGAAGGAAAGAAAGAATTTTGCACCTAGCCAAACTTATTTTTATTTATTAAGGTCATCAAAACAAATGTGTTTGAAAGTGGAAGCATTCAGAAAATACTATTCCTAGGAGCTATCTCATCAATTTACTTCAAGCCTGAAATAGACAAAATTATCGAAGTGATCTCCACATGAAGACTGCCGAATTGTTTCTCTGGCAGTGGTATATTGATGGGTGTGAAAATGGTGGGAGTTTCCATTCTGGTACAGAGGTGTATTTTATCATCGTAATTTTTCAACATTGCCAGGTCATGGTGTTAATAAAAATCAGACTGATTAGAGTCAGTTTCATCATTGTGTACGTTCTCTATAAATAACGCACTGACTTCTTACTTCTACACCCAGGGCCAATCACTCCCACCAACAAAATCTGATACATCTCATACTTCAGACAGTCCTTTGTAGAGTTTTAAAAAGAGAGAGAAATGTATAGAATATGCTTATTAACTGGAGGTAAAACTCTCCTTACTTTATGGGCTTTGCCCCCAAAACCAGTTCCCTATTTTGAGCAGTTTACAGGAAATCCTTAAATAATGGAGGCGAAAGAGTATTTACTATATGTTCCACAGTTGTTGGCTTCAGGACCAATTGTCTTCTTGGTAGAAGGAAGCTTGCAAGCAAACCAAACCTTCTAACAAACGTAACCGCTTTCATTGGGGAAAAGTAAGATTCTGATTCAAAACATAAAGAACATAAGGAGATTGCATGAGAAAACCAATACTTGAGGATATTTATTGCTTTTAGAACTCCGGAAATGTTTTTATATCTTCTACAGAGCACTCTCACAATAAAGTAGGTATTATTTAATTCACTGTCTTCTCAGCCCCGTGGACCCACTACCCACAGGCGTGCGCGCGCACACACACACACACACACACACACACACACACACACACCACTGTAGATACTACTGAACAAGACATCAGGTCACTCCTGTGTTTCTCTTCAAAGTGACGACTAATCGGCTCTGTCTTCTTAGGCCAGTTAGCAGCACGCTGGAGTTCCGTTTTACCATCCGTAAAATAAATGAAGTTTGGAACAGATGATTTCTAGCATCTCTATGTAAGCTGAGCAGAAGTAATTGTGTGGGGGAGCAGAGTCAACAGATCAGGTGAGGCCGTGAGATGTAATAGTGAGTTGCATATGGGTCACAGAATCAGGTGTACAATCTAGAACCACCCGTTTGATATCTTTCAGCTTAGTTATAAAATAAGAACAAGTGACTTTACAGAGTTGTGCGACAGGTTTAACAATCTCCTATAAAATGCTAGATATAGATTAATGCTATTAAAACAGATATATAAGAAACATTTTTAAATGTCTATGCTACATTGGGGCATGTGCTAAACTTGGAGCTGTAAAATACAGAAATATGCAGAATTCCAACTGGGGAAACTGGTGAGAGAAAATAAAAAGAAATCCTCATCCGCACTGTCTGACTTCACTCAGTTAAGAAATTCTAATTACCTTCTTGCTTTCCCCTTTCTTTTTCTGCTGCCCCAAACTGGAAGGTTATTACTTTTTCCCCTAAAGCAAAGCCGACTCCTTGAAGAATTGGTTTCTTCTGGGGACCAAGGTCTATCAACTCTGGTTAGTTCAAAGCCACTCCAGCTTCACCAACTAAAACCAGAAGTTATTTTATTGTGGTGAACTTGAATGGACCATGCACACATTTCAAGCAACACTTTGCCCAATTTTTTCCATGTACCAAAAAGCCAGGCGTTTTAAGCGTTTCGTGTGAGTCAAAAATAACTTGCAAATAGAAAACACAACTACTGCGATGTTTTGCCTCTAAGAAAACAGAGACAAACTGGGTGGGCAAGGAATATAAGGTAGGTGAGCTGAGAAGTGAAAAATCGTGACCAACTCATGTGTCTTGATTATCAGCCTGTGGTCCCGGCTGCATGTGAGGTTTCATAACTCCTGAATGAAGAAGTTGATGTAAACAGTGAGGAGCTGGTAAGGTAAATATGAAAAGGTAAGAAAAAGTATGGTTTTTAAGTGTCTCAGTAAGCCAAGTCTTACTAGGGACCACCACATTGAAGTTCTTTCTGGAAGCAATACATTTAACTAAAATCTGGCTCCAGGGCCAACAGCTTAATGTAAGTTATATTTCAGAGGCTGGCAACTGGGCTCGGTGTTAATCACCATGGAAACAAGATACAATCAATCACCAGATAAAATTAATGCCTAGTCATTGCTATATCTTTCCAATCTCATGCACAAAGACAGATTTAAGTTTGAAATATGCCTTCAGTGGAATATCTGTTTCCAGAGGGCATATATGAATATGCACACGTGGAGAGCAGACAACGTGAGAAGTTAGTGTAAGGGATGTTAGTGTTGATATTTTTAAGTATCTTCAAATTATGTTGATTTTGTTAATGGCAATTCAAATTTACATTAGTTGATCAATTAATCCATAAAAGGGCTTTGAAGCAGAACCTTTCAAATATATTTCTCAGAGCCAGCCTGCTTTATGAAGGCATATCTACAGGTTCCCTAACTTATTATGTATCCCACAGACCCATCTTCAAATATTTTTTGAAGGTAAAAATAAGACTTCATCTCTCTCTCTTTCTGCCACTCCTCTGCTCATTCTCTCTCTCTCTCTCTCTCTCTCTCTCTCTCTCAAAATAAATATACAAACTTAAAAAAAAATGGAAGGGGCACCTGGGTGGCTCAGTTGGTTAAGTATCCAACTCCTGGTTTTGGTTCAAGTCATGATCTCATAGTTTGGCTCCACGTTGACAGTGTGGATTCTCTCTTTCTCTCTCTCTCACAAGAAATGAGTAAATAAATAAAAACAAGATTTTTGAAATATTTGGTATCTGGTGGCCCTTCTCTAATATGATAACTCAAAGAAGACAGGGGTGCCTGAGTGGCTCAGTTGGTTAAGCATCTGAGTCTTGGTTTTGGCTCAGGTCATGATCTGGGGTTTGTGGGTTTAAGCCCAACATCGGACTCCATGCTGATGGTGTGGAGCCTCCTTGGAATTCAATCTCTCCCTCTCTTTCTGCCCCTTACCTGCTCATGCTCTGTCTCAAAATAAATAAATGAATACATACATACATACATATAAATAAGTAAACGTAAAAATACTGAAACACTTATGTAAATTTAGAGTGACCATTTATATCCCATCCTTAAATATGCCTGAGAAAAATAATGCAATGCAAGACAATGTGCAATGCTTGCAATTCAAACAGAAGAAACCTGGACTTTGGATTGAGTAGTTCACTCAGTTCTGTAAATTGCTGGGATTTTATTGCCACTTGATTCAGTGGTTGGAGACTTTTTCCAAAAAGCATACGATGGGAGGTCAAAGGGTGAAAAAGTCAGTGAAAATATAGTGGAAACTGCCAGAATTTTTGAGGTTATTAATTTTATCAAGTTGCAATAGAATAATTAAATTCCCACCGTGACAACATTTTAAGAGATAATTCTAATGCGAACATGAATGTTTCCATTTGGCATTTCCCCTCTAGGCTCCTGAAAATTTAGGAGAATTAAAAGGGCGAAATAACAAAACATGTACACCAATGTAAACGTTGACAAAACTAGAGATAGATTCCAACCTAACTGCAGGACTGCAAAACCAGTTGAACCTACGTGGTGAGAACTGGAGAGAGGCTGAGGAGAGAGGCCAGAGCCTACAGGTCTCTAGAGAATGAACAAGAATGTATTTCCTGGCTCTGAAACAACACAGTGCAAAAGCCATGCGTTGTGTCTCTGAACCAGGAATGACAGTGGGGTGAGTAACAGAAGTACTCTTATTGTCAATGTATTTTACAAGTGCAGAGAGGTAGTGGAAAATCCATACTTACTTGCATGTAAGTTAAATTGGATATACATTTATTTATAGTATGCTATATTTAATATATATTTAAATAAGTTATATTTCATATATACTTAATATATTTAAGTTATTGCTTAGTGAAAGACTTTTGGAAATAGTCCGTCTTCGAAAATTTTGGAGGAAGAGATCCTTAACACTTTCCTCCTCCTTACTGTGTGACAAGAACCTCTAACAAACAGCTGGTCTAGGGAGCCCAGTACATTCAATAATAAACAATTCAAAGGGGTTGATAAAATATCTATGTAAAAAATGTTTTATGAATAAAGGAGTCAGAAGAGTGTGACTTAGTAACAGATATGGAACTACACACTGGATATGTATTGCCAGGCAGGAAAGGACAATTGAAATCATCTTTCCCCCATGAAATATAAAGCAATCAATTCTAAAAAGTGAGAATACAAAGCAGAAATGCAAGGATGCATGGAAGAGTTGGAAATAGCAGGAGTCGAATTGGAGCTGGCAGAATTCAAGAGAGAAATATAGGAAACAGTAAAATTATCACAGAAATGGAGTAAAATCGAAGCGACCATGGATGAAGGAGACATTAAGGAAAATATAAGAGACGTAGAAGCTAGAAACAAGAAAAATAAATAAAGTGTGTTGGGAATAAATATTTCTAAAATTTTTTGAGAGGAAATTATAGTTATAAAATATTAAGTTGATTCACTATATGTATAATTGGAATCCCAAAAATAAAATCAAGCTATTATAATAAAATATTTATAATTCAGGACCACTTTCTAAAATGAAAGACATCTTCATACTCCACAGAAGGACATCCAGTATGTCAGAAAAAATTTAAAAATGGCCCACACTTGTTAACACTGGGATACGTATTACTTAAATTTTAATCTCCAAAAAAAGGAAGGAGTCTTATGGGCTTCCAGGCAAAAATATCAAGGGAATAAGAAAATCTGACTCTGCCAGCTTCATAGGAAAATCAAAGAACAGATGACAATGGAATCATAGTTATAAGATCTTTAAGAAAAGAAAGTGTGAGCCAAGGACAAACTAAATAGTCCTCAAAAACAAATGCTATGGTTGAATAATTTTGAACATTCAAGCTTTTCTTTGGAGAAAACTACTACAGAACCACCTTGGCCAATCCAAACATTTTTGGTGAAATTGTAAGAAAATTTAGTGCCAAGAGATCCACACTATGGAAAATGTTAAACGAAGTTCTTCATGCAGAAGAAAAATAGCGTTAGATGGGATCTTGTGGGGGAAAAATAGTTCCAGAATAGCAAGTTTGTGGGGAAGGTTAAAAAAGATTTTTTGTATTTTTAAATTTCTTTAAAAGCCAAAGAGTGATTTGAAGCAAAATTATAATGATGTATTCTTATATTTATATCATATATAGAAATAAAATGGAAGATGAAAATATATGGATGCGAGAGGATAAGTGGAAGTAAAATATTGTATGGTTTTTACATTATATGTGAAGAGCCATGTTATTATTTGAAGACAGATTATGCGATAAAATGTATATGTTTAACTTAAGAGCAACAACTAAAATTTCAAAAAAAACAAAGAAGGCTTTTAAAAGGCAATATTGGGGGTAAAATAGACTATTGAAACATACTGAAGTATAAATCTACAGAAGAAAAGGAAAGAGAGAATAAAGGTAAAGAAAGCAGATAGACAACAAGTAACCAAATGTTATAGTGAAATCCAACCATACGATACTTACATTAAGTATAAATGGAGTAAACACTCCAACTGAAAGACTGATTTTTTTCAAACTGAATGAAAAAGAAAAACCCAACTACATGCTGTCTAAAAGAATCCTAATTTAATGTAAAGACTAAGATAGGCTAAAATAAAAAGAAAATTATATAAAACATGTAACAGTAACATGGAATCACAATAAATCTGGATAGCTGTATTAGTATACCATAAATAAGAGATTCAAATACGATATTATCATAGATATTGAGGACAGTTTTATAATAATAAGTTAATTATTAATCAAGAAGATAAAAATCCTAAATGTTTATTTATTAATTTGGTAAGACAGCTCCAAAATACATAAAGTAAAAAAAAAAAAAAAAAAGTAAACACTACAAACAAATCCACAATTTTAGGTGGAGATTTCAATACTTCTCAGCAAATGAGAGAATATGTAGACAGCAAGGATGTAGGAGTCTTAGCACAATCAACCAACTTGGCTTTAATGGATATTTACAGAACATTCTTCTTAACAATTGCAGAATAAATATTTTTTTCAAGTGCATATGGTATGTAAACTAAGACAGGCAATAATCACCATCATACATAAGTCTCAATTAATTTAAAAGTTTGGTGTTGCCCAGAACATGTTCTTTGAAAGCAATAAAGTGAAATTAACTAGAGATATTTGGAAAGTTCCCAAATATTTGTATACTAAATAACACTTCTATATTATTATGCTGCATATCAAACATATACAATGCCTGTATGTCAATTACATCTCAATAAAAGTGGGAAAAAATAATGCTTCCAAATAAAACAGAAAGAAGAAATAGCTGAAGAAATTTTGAAATATTGTAAACTGAATGAAAATTAAAATATAACTCATTAAAAATTATAATTTGTTGCAGTTTTTGCAAATTGTTAGCTTTAAATGTTTGTGCTAGGGAAAAAAAAGGTGTAAAATCAATTGTCTAAGTTGCCATCCTAAAAAATTAGAAATAGAAGTCCAAATTATATCTAATATAAGGAGATAAGAGGGAAAAATATTATTAAAATCAATGAAAGAGAAACTTTTAAAAAGTAGGAAAAAAAGAAAATCCAATAAAATAAAATCAATAAAATCCAAAGCTGGTTCTTTGAAATAAATTTAAAAAAATAATAAATCTCTATACAGTGATCAAGATAAAAAGAGAGAAGACATACATTACCAGTATCAGGAATGATGGACCATGACTACAAGACATTAAATAGATATAAATATTACATGAAAAACTTTATAGCAATACATTAAATGCACACGTCTAGTGCTGTTTAGCTTATAAGAGGTTAAGATGTAATGTAACATTAGATGTTTAATTTCTTAGCTCATGCTCTTAATTATTATACTAATCACTGTCAAATTCATTGCTTTCTTTTAAACATTTTTGAAGATATTTGTAATTTATAGGATCACCAACATGGTAGAAAAGTTAGTACTTTATTTTACTTATCTAGAAACATGGCTTTAATTATGATATTACTTTTAAATAATACGATTGCTAGGCAATCATATAGGTATCATAACATTCAATGATCATCCCATGCTTATATCTTCCTGCCAAAATGCAAAGGACGTGAAGAAAGTGAGATAAGGGGGGGAGCAAAGAAAGCAGAAGCGGACAAAATATGGGCATTGTCTATTATTAGAAATGAGTCCCCTTTTGTCTGAAAAATTTATTATTAACGTTTACAACTTCCCAACTCAAAAAGGACACTGCAGATAGTCTGTGTACCCCATGACAATATCTAAAATGTGGTAACCAATTCATCTTAGTATAGACATCTGACTCATTTCAACGGCACTGTTGAAATCACTGGTTTTTAAGACACATAAATGAATGGATAGCTTGTGCCCATTTAATCAGGACCTAAATTGATTAATTTATTGACTACCTTCCCCCTCTGGGCAGAAAAAAAAAAAATTCCTTTCTCCTATCTGTCCCTCAATAAATTAACTGGGACTAATAAGCACTTCTCACATCAGAAGATTTAATTAGAGCAAGAGTAAGTAACTGCGAGCGGAAGTGCTAATACACAGAGAGAGGTCAAGGCGTTTTGGTACCATCTACCTAGCTGCCTTCCTCCCACTGCACAGTATGTTAGTTCAAAACCCAATGGAGCAACTACCAAATGCTTTGATTGGTGCCATGATGTAACTATGGCCTAAAATGAGCTAGGAAGTGAGAAGTTTTGCCAACAAAGAGCCACATCATAAGATGAGATACCCTGAGTGGCCTAAAATACCACAAGTTAAAAGTGAGATTGCTTTTCAAGACAGGAAACTGAACATTTTTGCGTAGGGATTGTCGCCTACATGGAGTCTGTGATGAAGTTCAAGGTTATTCAACTATGAGCCATGGAGAAGCGGAGCACCAGGTAAACCAGTACAATATAAATAAAGGCCTCAAAGCAAATAAAGGCAGGTGATTTTGTAATCAGTGTGTTAATGTATTGTCAGCATCGAGGGTGATATAAAAGGAGAGGTATTTTGAGGCCGAAAGCAGAGCACTTTTATCATTGTGGTAGTGGGCTTTCTCTACAGCCGAAGCTTCCCTGAAATGTTTTGTGTTAGTTATTTATGGATGCAATAAAAAAAAAATCCATAGTTCTATAAATTGGAGAAATGCTTGGTAAACTCATTCTCTACTGCAAGACTCCTCAGAGCTTTTTTGGGTCTGAAGAAATAGAAGGCAGTTCATGAGAACAGAGGTACTTTATGTATGGTTAACCATTTCAGTTTTAAAACATTCTTGTGAAATAGCTATTCTCACGATACAGGTTACAAACCGAAGCTCAGGGGTGCCTGGGGGGCTCAGTCAGTTAAGTATCTGACTTCAGCTCAGGTCATGATCACGTGGTTTGTGAGTTCAAGCCCCACATCGGGCTCTGGGCTAACAGCTCGCAGCCTGCTTCAGATCCCCCGTCTCCCTCTTTCTGCCCCTCCCCTGCTTGCTCGCTCTCTCTCACCCTCTCTCAGAGACAAATAAATATTTTTAAAAAACAGGAAAGAAACTAAAGCTCAGAAATAGCAACACTCTCATGTTCACACAGCCAGCAAACGGTAAAGGTGGAATTCAGGACCGGGTGTATCTAAAGACCATATTCACTTTGATATCGTAATCTAGCTGCTATAAGTAAAAGATTGTAGCTCTGTTTTTATTACTTCTTGGCCAAAGCAATGCTGTTGAAGCATTTGACTTCTCTCCTCGAAACTCTACAACTGTTACTACCATAGCCATCCTAGAGTTAACTGTTCTTAACAACAGCAGCACCCATTGCCACTCCGCTGATTATAATTACATGTATAATAAAATATGTATGTGCAAAAAAAAAAAAAATCAAAAAGACTTCTCAGAGGTTTTAATGTTACTTGTGACCGTCCCAGGGAATAACGGATATGCAATTCTTTCTCAGTGTATTCGACTATAGAACATATTTATTTTCTTCACGTCTCTCTCTCTCTTTTTTTTTTTTTTTGAGATACCTTACTAGCATTTTGGACAAATAAATAAAATCACATGGAAAGATGCTACTAACGAAAATGCTAAGATATTCCATGAACATGAGAACATAAATTACATGAAAATAGGAAAATCCATCAAAATAATAATGTATACAGCACTTTACATGAAAAAAGATTAATTCAAAATGATGGCTGGGTCTACAGCAATAGTTCAATTGAGTGAAGACCTTAAAGGCCATTATCGTGGTTAGTAGAAATAGTTGACAAATAAAGGATGCCCATTTCATTCTAAAATGTGGAAAATCAATATTTTATGTCATAACTTTTGATTCTCCAGGGTAGGCCTTTAAAAATTGAAATGTTTATTTACGTATAAATTCAGAGCATCGATCTGTACAAAACACCATAAAAGCTGAAATGATAAATAAGATATTGATAAAACATGTTCATACAAGTAGTAACCTGCAGTATTAATATTAAATATAAGCATGCGTGTATTAAAAGTATGTGCACAAATATCGAAGTTGAGGGAAGTGAACAACCAAACAGAAAAATAAACAATGACTTTCAATAGGCATTATACAGAAAAAAATACAAATAGTTGGCATATGTATTAAAAATGTTCAACCTCTGGGGCGCCTGGGTGGCGCAGTCGTTAAGCGTCCGACTTCAGCCAGGTCACGATCTCGCGGTCTGTGAGTTCGAGCCCCGCGTCGGGCTCTGGGCTGATGGCTCAGAGCCTAGAGCCTGTTTCCGATTCTGTGTCTCCCTCTCTCTCTGCCCCTCCCCCGTTCATGCTCTGTCTCTCTCTGTCCCAAAAATAAACAAACGTTGAAAAAAAAAATGTTCAACCTCACTGGTAATTGCAAAAGGAAAGACCAACACGATCTATTGTTTTTGCTTTTTCACTCATCAAACTTAAAATGTCTGATAATCTAATGCTGATGAGAGCTTGGAAAGCCAGGCCACCTCCACTGTGGAAACAAATTCAAAGTAGTACTTGCTAGGGACCAATGGAGAATCTGGTCTTGATCAACATCTTCTATCAGGTATTTGATGTGATACGTGATAATCTGCTCAAATGAACACTTTTTGTGTAAGACTAGTGGCAAACATGCAGGAGGAAAAAAATTCTTTCACTGCTTACAACTGTGTATTTTACATTGAAAACGTAAGAGTATGGTCACTGTCATATTAAGATTTATAAACAGGGGAGCATGGGTGGCTCAGCCGGTTAAGCGTCCGACTTCAGCTCAGGTCATGATCTCACAGTTCGTGAGTTCAAGCCCCGCATCAGGCTCTGTGCTGACAGCTTAAACCCTGGAACCTGCTTCGGATTCTGTGTCTCCCTCTCTCTCTGCTCCTCCTCTGCTCATGCTCTGTCTCTCTCCTTCAAAAATAAATAAAAACATTAAAAAATATATTTATAAACAAAATGCATTTTGGTCCTCTTGATGAATATTTTTGTTACATACTTGGTCCCCTTTGGTCTTCCTACATGGTTCGTTGTTCACCATTCCAAAACTTTGGAATTTCCTAAGTGTTAAGAGGGATAAAGTTATCTTTTCTGTTAATGAGGTGACCTTGGAAAGCACCTAAGGATGAGAGCTGGTTGCCAGTGGAGCCAACCAGAGAGGGGAGGACTGGAAGTTGAATTTGTCACCAATGGCCAATGATTTGTCAACCGTGCCTATGTAATGAAGCCTCCGTAAAAACCCCGAAGGACTGGGTCTGGAGAGCTCGCAGGTTGGCAATGTGTGGAGATTAAGGGAAAGTGGTGCACTTGGAGAGGACGTGGACACTCTGAGCCCCTTCCCCCACGCCTTGCCCTAATGGATCTCTTCCATCTGGCTGTTCCTGAGTTATATCCTTTTACAAGAAACCTAGTAAGTACAATTTTTCTCGGAGTTCATGAGCTGCTCTAGCAAATTATACAAACCAGATCTGATGCTATCTCCAGGTAGCTAGTGTCAGAATTGGGTTGAATTATAGCATATTCAGTTGGTGCCAGAGCATTGCTTGTTGGAGGTATGGGAATCCCCACCCCTACCCCACCTCGTACAATGCACACACACACACACACACACACACACACACATTGAAGGAGTAAATGTTTTCTGAAAATTATAATTAATCTTTCAAGATGAAAAACTGTAACTACAAATTTTAATAATCAAATACTGGGATTTCTCAGAGTAGAACATAGCTGTAAGTGTAAAAATGCATAGAAACACAAAATTGTCATTTTAATTCATTTCCAAACAGAACGTTCACTACTAAAAACACAGAATAAGAATATAGCTAATAAGAATACAGCTAAATATACATTATATGACACTATATTACAGCAAATCATACTTTGTAATATGCCTTCATAATATAAGCGCTTTAGTTCACGTCTCTGAGAAGGCGCTAACTTTCTGGAAAGTGCTATTCTGTAGAACACAGGCTTTAAAGTCCTTAAGGAGAAGATTCAAATGTCGGTCCCATCATTTACCAACACAGTAACCTGAGTATTCTGCTTGTAGCGGATTTGCCCCCAGAATTTCTTTTATCTGAAATGTTCCTACTTAATCATCACCATGGTTCTGTACCTCCCTTGACTCAGATCTCTGTTTGGATCCTAGCATATTAACCCCAGTCACCTGTTTAAAATAGCAACACTGACTTTTATGTTATTACCTACCATTCCTTGCTCTGCCTAAATTTTCCTCTTAATCCCTACTGAGGCCTAGAAGCTATATCCATTTTTGTTGACTGTCTCCCCTGCTAGATTGTAAACTCCATGAGCCTAGGGATTATGCATATCTGTGTTCATGGAGTAAGGTTAAGTAAACATAGCAGGCATCCAATGACTATTTGTGGAATAAATGAATGAATGAGCAATAAACATGAATGAATGAGCTCTGAGCCTCATTTTTCCCCTGTAGAAAATCAGGATAATAAATATTTCCTGTAGTTGTTTTGAAGATGTTTAATCATGATTAAATGTCTAGCACAGTTTCTGGTACACAGTCATTATTCAACATGTTGTTGACATTTTTATTTCTTATCTTGGTTTTTGACAATTTCAGTCATTCTCCTTTTTGAAGACTACCTCGTGAAGATGATTTTAATGCTTCTTAAAGACTGCTCTCTTCTCCATCTCTGACTATTTACGCCACTTGATTTTATATATGATTGTCTTCAAATTTTTAACTGCTGTAGGTCCTCAATAGGAAATTATAATAAATAGTATTTGGGGAAGTATAGTTTAAAAGGCTATAAGATAAAACCGTTTACTCACTGTTGTTAAAATAAAGATTGCCGTGACCGGAGGATACAGTCTGTTCATATGAACGACAGTACATTTCTTTGATAGAATCATGTTCTATCAAATTACAGGAAATCATTCCAAAGTACATAGAAGAGCAGGTTTTACAAAATGTAAAGTTTGGCAAAAGTTGCTATATCAGATCTTGATACATTAGTGGATATCTTTAATGTTCCTGGCAATGTTTTTTTTTTGTTGTTGTTCTCTAACAATTGCCTTTATGGCGAAAATAATCAACATATAAATATTTGTTGTTGCATTCAAGATGTTGGGAAGTGTCCAAGGACAACTGGATACTTGTACTCATGTAATTCATTTCAGTAAAAATCATATACCAGTAAAGGGTAATCTCAGACCTTGGGGATAGTTGACTTGACATCACTTTGTATTCCAGTAATGAACCCTGAGAATTAAGCCACCCTAGAGAGGCTTTATCAACTCCAACTGACCCTGACTTTGGAAAGCAGCTATTTCCTTTCCAACTCAGTCCCCTCATCACTGAAATGTGGGCCCGTTAGCTAATTATCACTTCTTATCTAGATCTATGACCCTTTCGTTTATGACTTGCTTTTATGGCTCCATGAAGAGAACACTCAGTTCTGCAAACCACAAGTAAACCCTCACTCAAACTTTGGGAGTTTTTCTTGAGTGATTGATTAACCTATATAATCAAGGAAAGAATATCTTGTAAAAGCAGCTGTCTTATTTTTGAAAGTTTTAAGTGAAAGTATGTATTTCTCCTCTAAGAAATATTTGAAAATGTACTTCCTCTTTAATGCATCTTAGTTATATCACGTTAATCAGAATGACCTCTCCTTCTGTTAATTCCTTGTAGTATTTAAATGCATGCGCCAGTCGTGTGGAACATAAATGACCCTGCTTTTTTTTTTTTTTGGTCTGTTTAATCCTGATTATATTAGCTCAATAAATCATTGTTTACAGGCATATTTTATGAGAATGTGAAATCTCCACTCAAACACTGAAATAATGGGGCTCCTTTGAAGCTAATATTGACTCAATGTATAAATCTTATAACCATCTTAAAGATAATCACATCTCTTAAAGCTTGATATTAAATGTCTCTTTCAAAATCGAATGCTCATTTTCAAAAAAGCTTCTTATGAATTCAACAGGAAACATTTGCCCGAACGTATTAATTATCCTATTAACTCTTAGTAAAACTTTATGGCAAAAAGCAGTGTAGGAAAATATTATGAGTGAAATTCCTCCAGTTGCAATAGTTTGCAAAATATTTTTAGCCCCAAGATTTTGGCACTCCGGAGCATATTTTCCCCATTCCCATAAAGAAGAGTGAATAGCAAGTGGACGTTAGCTCCTTAGGGAGGACTGAAGCCCTACTAGACAAGAGGCTCTTCAGAAATACTATAGACATGATGGGCAGAGTTTGAACAAATGAAGAGAAGAAAAGCATCTTATAGTTTGGAGGAGAGATCGTTCTCCCACACTGAGCAAGCAAACTGACAGAGGCTCAGGTGAAGGAGCGCTCCACTGGTGGGATCCACATTCAGGACAGCAAGGTTCCCTAAGCTAACAGTGTTGGGTGGTGGCATGACGAGACAGCTCTCTTCTTAGGTCCCACGGCCTCTTCTACGTGTTCTCTCTGTTTTCCCGCAGGCAAACGCTTGAAGATGCACTTCTGTAACAAAGAATGTAGATAGGGCTTTCTGATTAGCATAAGAGCTGAAGTGTTTGCATTTCGGGAGATTCTTACAGACTTATGAGACTATCTGATGTTTTGCCATGAGCAATTAGTTGCCCTGCACCTCTGAAAAAAGACTCTGGTTTTCCCTTTCACTAAAGAGGATCGCTCATACTTTTTTTTTTTTTATTTTTTCCAAATCTTGTTTCTGACTGAAGGTACATACATAAGAAGAGAAAGTAATTTGGGGCAAAGCTTTAGTTGTTCTCCCCAGGCACTAAAAGCACACTGACGTGAGCAGCCTCGAGCCCCGCTCCTGGCCTCCCTCGCCTGTGTTCTGAATCACTGGTTGCCTGACTACGCTGACTGCATTTTCCACGATAAGCCAGAGCCAACCCCACTTCTTCCCTTGCCAGAAGTCACAAGTGAATTTCATAAAACGCTACAAACCACCGCTTTCATTGCTGCGCCTGTCTTGTATTCCTGGCTACTTCCAACAGTCACCGAGCAGGCAACCTTTCTACCACATATCCCTCTCTCTTGTTGTTTTGTCTTAAGGTGACATTTGCACCTGGTTTGTGTTTTCTGAATGTTTCATGGGACGCTGAGGGTAACGATTACTCCTTACCACATAGCAATCATCGTAATGGAAAAGCCTTGTGTGTGTGTACTTTTTTTTTCCACCATAAATGTTCATTTACTTATATGACTGGAAGAAGCATCTTCCAAAATCTGAGACTTCCTAACAGCCATCGGAATCAAATCCTTCCAAAGCCTTAAGGCGCACGGGCAAGATTTTTAACTTTAAAGATTTTAACAGATGTACTTCTATTCACATAATATGATATGCATTACAATTTTATTTTATAAGTCCTAAGTCATTTTTCCAGCTGAGTGAGAGCATGATCAACATGCTCAAGGGATGGATTAAAGGGATCATTTTCAAGTTCAATCCATTTGTCTTCCTTTAATAATATTCGTGTTTCTCCCAACAAAGCTCTCCTTTCTTATATTTATAAACTGTCCTATTTTTATAGTCTCTAAGACCCCCAATTAAATTGCTCTTGAGCACTTAAGATTATGTTTTAATGAATTACTGTACACATATTATCTCTTAATTAAAGTCACCTTAACAAGAGAACATTTGCTGAACACACATATTTAAAAAGAAAATAGGATTTATTCTTTTTTATTGAAGTTATAGAAGCTTTTGTTCTATATTGAAATTAACATGTTACAATACTTTTCTACTCTTGTTCATTCTGTTCGTGTCCACAGTGATTTGATTCTTTCACACCCCAAACCAGGAATATCAGGCACTCTCAGCAATATTTCAACCTGGATGAGAAGAGTTGTTAAGTGTTTTCTCTTTTCCGGTAAAAAAAATTTCCAAACTTGTGAATCTGGGCTATAGCTGTAACTACTGTTGAATATAGTTTTAAAAACTATATTGAGACAAGGCAATTAGATGTTTTTCATCTTTAGAAAAATACACATAAGATTTTTTTACTTCTTTTTTTTCTAAATAAAAAAAAATAGTTACTGATCTACAGGTACATTCTATGAAATAGCTACTAGTACTCACGAAAACTGCTGAGGTCATTGAAAACCAGGAAAGTCCAAGGGGTGCCTGGGTGGCTCAGTTGGTTAAGCAGCTGACTCTTGATTTTGGGCTCAGGTCAGGATCTTATGGTCATGATCTGACCATAGTGAATTCAAGCCCTGAATCCAGCTCTGTACTGGGTTTGGAGCCTCCTTAAGATTCTCTCTCGGCCCCTCCCACACCTCACAAAACAAACAAACAAACAAACAAACAAACAAACAAAAAACAGTAAAGTTTGAGAAACTGTCAGCCAGGTAAAGACTAAGGAAATACGGTGACTACATTTAATGTGGTTTCACGGACAGGATCCTACAACAGGAAAAGGATGTTAAATAAGAAACTAAGGACATTTAAATAATCTGTGGGGTTTAGTCACCAATAATGTATTAATATTGGTTCATTAATTTTGGCAAATGCAACATGCTAATGTACAATGTGAATAGCAGGAGCAACTAGGTATGGGGTATACGGGAACTCTCTACTACTTTCTCAATTTTTCTGTAAATCCGAAACCACTCTAAACATTTTTTTCACGTTTAGTATTTTTTTTTTTAATTTTTTTTTTCAACGTTTATTTATTTTTGGGACAGAGAGAGACAGAGCATGAGCGGGGGAGGGGCAGAGAGAGAGGGAGACACAGAATCGGAAACAGGCTCCAGGCTCTGAGCCATCAGCCCAGAGCCTGACGCGGGGCTCGAACTCCCGGACCGCGAGATCGTGACCCGGCTGAAGTCGGACGCTTAACCGACTGCTCCACCCAGGCGCCCCTCACGTTTAGTTTTTTAACAAGACTCGCTGCTAACTTATGAATTGTACTATAAAAATGCATTACCATCCAAGAGCCTGGAGGGGACCCCATGCAATATTGATTCTGTCATAGGAAGTTTCTCTCTTGTCCCCCATATTTGACAATAGACATTACCAGGGCCTGCCTTGTGCTACCTAGCTTTGGCTGATGCTTAAGTATCAGAACCCATTCATGACCCTATGCCTTACGTGGCTTGCAGATGAGTAGTTCCCAGGGTTTACCTTACCCAGTGTAACATAGAATATGTTTGCCATCTAATAGAGGATGTGCTTTGTTTCTCGCAAAAAAACTTCTTACCGTAATAATAAAGTCGTTTTCTACATGATACAAGTATTGGGGAGTTTGAGTTTCTGGTTACTCACAAGTCCTCAAAATGTACAATGTTTTGAAATCCTAGGGTGTTGAAAAAAGTGTAGCTCACAATTATTGTACAAACATACCCGAGAATTTAAATGATCTTAATAGATTCTGTTACATAAAAAGAATTAACTCTCGCTAACTCTTTACCATAGTATTTAAGTAGTTCTCTATGTGATACATGCTTTCTGCTTATTATTATTATTATTATTATTAATTACTATTCTTGAGGACCTACAGTAACCTACACTCTGAAACTACTCTAGTCCACTACTAAAATATAGCTATTCTGCTGTCCTTCTTGAGCACCCATGTGTTTGTGGGGGTCTCTCTACTCTCTCTGGTCGGAATTGAAATGTTTCCAGTATTTTGGGAGTTCTGGGAACTGCTCAGTTTAAAATTCCTTGGGAATGGTTCTCTGCTTACCTGCTTGTTCCCACTTGTGCCCTGATAATCTAACACAGGCTGGACCATTTTATTCCTTTGACTGCTTTCGTTAAAGCCTCTGTGTGGCATCCTTCCACCTGGATAAAGTTTCGTCTTATATGCCCGCAGGGCAGCACGGCGCAGGTTTTTCTTTCTTCTTCATTTTTATGTTTTGCTGTACTTTTTCCTACGAGTTAATTATGTTCTTTTAGGGATTATTTACAAGTTTGCATGAACTTCTGTATAAGTTTAAGGACTCTTTTCCTGGTCCGAGAGTCTGAAGGTATTTTTCCGTGTTTGTTTTTAATTCTAAAGGTGTCCAAGTTTTATGTCGTTACATTTTAGCTCGTGATCTATTCGAGTTCCTTTTTGTATAAATGAGCGCCACTCAGGTCAGCGCTCATTTTGTTGCCTATAAATGTTCTATTCCTTTTTGAAAGGTTGTCAACCTTTGATTAATTGCTTGTACCTTATTGAAAAGTTGTTTGTAAATATTGCTGTGGATCTGCTTTTGGATTCGTGAGTCTCTGCCATTGGTCCAGGTGTCTAACTCCACCAAGATAAAAGTCTCAGCGTCCCACTCACTCTTCTTTGGTACCTCCTCAGTGGGGGAAGGGAGGGCAATGAGCTAGGGAGAGGCCCCTCTTTATAGGCCCGCAGGATTGGGGTTCTAGGCACCCCACCCCGTCTTTGCTGGCTGGTGCGGGAGTGGGGCACAATTTATTTCTGTGGTGATTGGGTCCAATGGGTTTATTACTATCTACAAGTTTTTCATTTCTCTAGGTTGCCTTTCACTGTCCTTTGGCCAGAGAGAGCAGAATTTTGCTGAGACTCTTTTTTTGTGCGTGCCTGTTGGTGTTTCTGAGTTGCTGGCTTCTTTGGGATGTAGGAGATAAAAGAAACCCCAGGAAACTCACCACTATGTCATTCCTCAGGCCCGAGGTCTTTAGTTAGTCTGCTTTGTTTCTCTGCACTTTCCAGAGTCTTCTTATGCTTGTTGTATATACAACGCCCGGGGGTGTTATTTACCCACAATGAGGGGAATAGAGAAAAGTATGTCTACACCATCTTCTCACAAACTGAAGTCTTTAATTCTCAGTCTGTTACCTCAGGTGCCATCAAACACCTTCACAGAGTCGAATTGCTATGTATTTTTAAATTTCTTTCTTTCTTTTTTTTTTTTTTTTTTTTTTTTGTCCAGCTGTCTGTGTGTTTTAGCATGCGTGTATTGCAAACAATAATTCTGTTTGGCACATTACTGAAAACATCACGGTTATGTTTCAGGAAATACCCAGCTAAATTTTCCTCTACTTGCACAATTTCATTCGATCAGTCATCTGTTTCATTCCTCATCTATCACCCCTGACTAATAGTAGACATTTAGAAAATATGTCTTGTGGGTGCCTGGGTGGCTCAGTCGGTTAAGCACCTGACTTCAGCTCAGGTCATGATCTCACCTTTCGTGAGTTTGAGTCCCGCATCAGGCTCTGTGCTGACAGCTCAGAGCCTGGAACCTGCTTCAGATTCTGTGTCTCCCTCTCTCTCTCTCTCTTTCTCTCTCTCTGTCCCTCCCCCACTCACGCTCTGTCTCTCTCTGTCTCTCAAAAATAAATAACTGTTAAAAAATTGTTTTTAAATATGTCTTGAATAAGTAGTGAAGGAATAAATGCTTCCATCAAAACAGTAACACCTAGCCACGGGGTTGCCTTTTAAAATCAATTATTCATGATATCCAGTAAATGCTTCTTTTTGCACCTTTCCAAATCATCTGGTATTCAGATAATTGGTGATTAATATTTAAAATTAAGCAAAGGGCTAATCGATATTTAGCCTATGGTTCACAGCTTGCACAATGTCAGCATCTCAGAAGCGTTTGGTCCATCTTTCTCCTTCTTGTCCCCACCCATCTCTCCCCAGTCTCCACATAAACACCTAATTAGTTCAATCTCAGGACTTTTCTGTTTCAAAAACTTTGTTCTCTATGTTGTCTCCGTGACGGCAGCCAATCTAACAGCCCAATCTTTAAGGCTTTCCGAACTCTAGCCCCCCATGCATTTCTATGCTTTGTCTCTCATTTCTCTCTCTCTTGCATTAGCCAGCAAGGACTGAGTGGGGTGTCTCATAACTGTCTCCTACATAGGCTAAAGCTAAGTAAACTGTTCCCTAAATCAAATCATGTCAATTATAAGTCCTAGGTCTCACCACGTCAGACGAAAAGTACAGCCCCAATTCCTTTTCTTTCCTCAAAATTACTGTGAGGTCCTAACATTCCAATTTTTTTTTTTTTTTTTTTATAAAATGACGGTCTACTTCTTCAAATCATTTCCTCAAAACATAAGCATTTCCTTGGAGGCTGTTTCACCAATACTTTGAGACAGTTAACTCAATTTCTTCAGTCCCAGCCTACTAACCTTGCCAAAATGTCCACACTCATGGTGCTGCCGCAGTTTCCAAGACCTCCATTTTGTGAGACCTAGCTTTTCTCAGCCTTTGACTTCTGGTGCCAACTCTTGCTCCACTAAGGTGTATAACGGAGGGGAAGAAATGTGCTTCTCTATCAGTCAACGCCCACAGAAGCCATCCTCCATTTTAAAAGCTGTCCATAGCACAACTGAAGCCAAGTAGTACTTCTGACAATATTCCACTAAAATATCACGGGTTAAGGGTAGGGTTTACACCCCAGAGAGATGGCTTATATGTTCCTTCTCTAGCCAACCCTGGACTAAGGTTTCTATGTGGTTACTCCTTCATCTTGCCTTTGACTGCAGGCTTATTTCCTTGTTTAACTTCCTCATCTCCATCCCTCAGGTTAGGTCTAGTCTCACTCCTCTTAGAGTGTGACAGAGGGATAGTTGGAAGGGGGAGGATTTTAGCTGTAAAAAAGAAATAAGCTCTTTTTTTATAATTTGTAAGTGGAATAGAACTTGGATGTTTTTATATTTAATTACAGAATTAAGATGTATGAAATCAGTAAATTCAGAGGAACATGGCCACATGCCATTCAGTCAGACATTGAAAGAAACGAGCAGGAAGAGAGAAAGTAGCTGTAGAATTTTTGGGTTTTGTTTATTTGTTTTCTTTTGTTTTTCTGTTTTGTTTTTTTTTTTCTTTTTAAATCCTGCAAACACCAGATTTAAGTGAGCGCACAGTGAGAGGAAAGAGGGTCTGGCAAAGACTAACATGGCAGTCACCCAACCGAGTTGTCTCAATGACAACAAACGCCACCAAGGTCTCATGCGTGGTGGGGGGACATAATATGAAAATAAAACAAATAACTACTTGAAGTAGAGTGAATTTGGATAGCTCCATCTTGATGGAAGATCTAGGTAAGTGTTTGGGAGTTATACAAATAGGACACAGGACGAGACCTTATGCAAAAGGTGTGGGTGGCCAGTTCGTGGCTTCTGCAGTTCCGCGGTGAACCACACTCTTGTTCTCTGCCTATCATGTCTCCTGCTGGTATGGTTATGTCCAGGGCAGGTAATACAAGGGTCATAATTTGTGTATTACATTCCCTCTCCTCCTGCTCAAGACAGCACAGGGTGAGACAGGGGAGACTGGAAGGGATAGACAGATGGAGCAATGGATAATTATTTTGCTATTCTCATGGAGACCACTCCCCTTTACCTATTTCTCATTTCTCACTTTCAAGTTAAGCTTTCCCAAGAAGACTGAAAATAAAACTGACCAATTCCTTGAAGGATCACAACCCACTTATACCCATAATGGTGATGAAAAACATATTTGGAGGGGCACCTGGGAGGCTCAGTTGGCTAAGTGTCCGACTTCGGCTCAGGTTCTGATCTCGCGGTTCAGGAGTTCGAGCCCTGCCTGGGGCTCTGTGCTGACAGCTCAGAGCCTGGAGCCTGCTTCAGATTCTGTATCACCTTCTCTCTCTGCCCCTCCTCTGCTCACACACTCTGTCTCTATCTCTTCATCTCAAAAATAAACATTAAAAAAATTTTAAAAGTATTTTTGACCCTGAGAAATTACCTAAAAATAAAAAATATTCTTATATGTTCTAAAAGACAGCTCTCTGTTTCATCTATAATTAACTTGCTATGGTCACAGACTCAGTATCTGCTTTTAATCACTGCTCTGGAATCCTAGAAGGAACAATAAAGTTGAAGTTAGAGACTATAGTTGAAATCTGACATCGTTGAAATCGTGTTTAACAATGCTAAATTAATATAGACTTTCCTCAATTTAGTCAATTATTTGATTTGCCAAAATTGAATTTGAAATGAGTTGGAAATGGATATACACGAAACTGTGGATACGCCGAACGATAAAGATTCAATTATTTCTTTTGGCAATCTTCCGGCAAATTAGTCTCAAACGAAAATATCAGTCTTTCTTCTCAAGGCTTTATACATTAGCATTTGAAGTTTTTTTCCAAAAAAAAAAAAAAAATGCATTCCATCTGGTATAGTGCTGTCAAATAATGTATTTCCTTCCACATTAAAGAGATAGCAAGCTACATAATTATGACTGCTATAATTTTTCCACCCAGTTCAGAATGAAGTCAAGCTTTTCTCATGTCAGGCAGACAAATGTCTTCAGAGATCTTGACACAGTAAAAATTTGGGAAGTTGTACATCTTCTACAACATCAGTTACTAGCTGTAACTTCTATTATGAGATCGATATGTTGTCCAGTTTGCTAACAATTGGGTGGATAAGTCTAATTCAGAACTAAAGTACTAGCGACCACAATTGCTTATGGATACGGATCCAGAGTCTCTTTCTCCAACCAGCTTTATCAAAAGAAAGTGGAAATCTTATTTCTATATGCCACTGTTGTTTCATTTCTCAACCAGCCCCACAGGAAGGTAGGAATGATCAGGTCTTTACTACCTTCCCTACAAAGGAAATATACATTAATATGTATTTGTTGACATGTTTGACAAAAATGCTATTTTACTCAAAGAGTTTCCATCCCTACACAGCCTGCCTCTTATTATTGTTTTGAAATCAATGTAAAATACATAAAATAAATACATAGACATAGATTTTTGTAAAGAATTATAGAACTTATAAAATAGCAGCATTATCCATGCGATTATCGCTTGCATGTACACCATGGTCCTGTCTCTGGGCATACCCTCATTGCCATATGAAGTCCTTGGTTGGGATTATATAGAGTCAATAAGTCATAACCCCCTCATCCCCAAATTCAAAACCTTTGAGAAATACATACAGAAAGAAGTCAGATAGAGATCCAAATGCCAGCTCTATTAACCCTACACCCATCGGTCAATGTAGCTTTGCATCTGCAGAGAAATGGATTTACTAATACTTTACCTTTGGACTATAGGTAGTTTCTTGGTGAAGAGAAGCCAGGGGTGTTTTCGTAGTAATTGTCCTTTATTTTCCAGGATGCTAGGGAAATGGAGGTTGACCACACAACTTCTAAGTAATTTCCTCTTTTATTCTTGATTCCAGGGCTTTGAGACTGTTACTCGGTCATTTGGCCTAATCCCTAATTCTGATCTAGAGTTGGCTTCACTTCTAGTTATCTAATGTCTCTGTCTAATCACCTGACTTACAGATTCCAAGCCTTCCTGTGTTGATTCCAATCACTTTGGTCTGTTCTAGTTTTTACTGAATTTCACTAATTTCTTGACTACATGGATCCACAGAATCTTCTTTTTCATGTTGGACTGTGGTTTTCAAAGGTGGTTTCTGGGCCTCTTGGCCCATAGAACTTGATTTTATGATTTACTAAGTGATATTCCTAGTCACCTGCTGAAGTTTGGCCTACATCTATGCAACCTGAGTCCTGTCTGTGTGCATGCGTGTGTGTGTGTTTGAATGCATGTGTGTTTATGTGCATGCTTGTGTGTGTGCTTTTTCTGATTCTGTTATTTGTTCAAGCCCTTATTTTGCTTTTCTCCGAATGCTCTCTTTTCTTTATTCTACGTTGTCATAGTTTGATATTTCTTCACAGCCCAGGTAAGGAGGTATCAGATAGTAAAGGCTAGTCATACATTTCGAAATTTAGGATCCTATATTTGTATATGTGTTTACCACCTCCACAACCTTCAAAAATGTGTGATCTTGAACAGGAGACATGTTTCAAACTTCGGTAACTCTATCTAAAGAAAGTTCTCACAGGGGCGCCTGGGTGGCACAGTCGGTTAAGCGTCCGACTTCAGCCAGGTCACGATCTCGAAGTCCGTGAGTTCGAGCCCCGCGTCAGGCTCTGGGCTGATGGCTCAGAGCCTGGAGCCTGTTTCCGATTCTGTGTCTCCCTCTCTCTCTGCCCCTCCCCCATTCATGCTCTGCCTCTCTCTGTCCCAAAAAATAAAAAAATAAACGTTGAAAAAAAAAAAAGAAAGTTCTCACAATAAAGTCCTAACTATGACATAAACTAGTATAAAAAGTACCTAGCAAGTCAGCAAATAAAGAAAAATGCTTAAGAGGCCCTCAAACATGTTAGAGTTTTAAATTTCCCATAAATGTATGTTATTTACATTCCTTTCTCTCCCCTAAAAATAGATTTAGAAAGCCTGTTTTTTATGAAAAATATTGCATTTTACCTACACTATCCCATTTTTGTCATGTGCCATTTCATTCATTCATTCATGTACTCATTCATTCAAGTAATTTTTGGCTTAGTTACTTCTCATATTGCTTAACATCTTATATATTCATGCCTTATTTTCTCAAATTCTCATTTCCTCCGTCTTGTGTAAAACTCTTGTAGTTATTTAATGATTACACATTCTACTGTCCATGAATGTGTGAAATTCAATGGGTTTTATATCTTAAGGGCTCATTTAGATTATTTAGTAAATAAATGATGCTGAGCTGACCAATACATAAAGATGTGGAAAACGGAATTATGTTAAGATATTCTCCCAATTTTTTTAGGGTAATTTAGGCAAACTACTTTTGTATGTATTTATCAGTCACTGGTGTTACCACTGAAAGCACAGAGATAGCAGAAAACATTGTAATTCCATACTGATTTCTATCTTTTGAGTATAGCTTACATGTGTAAAAATAATTATGATAAAGTGAATTAAGCAATTTAAAAATGAGAAGTGATTATGTAGTCCGTAAGCAGACTGAAGATAATATCAGATTAGTGACAAGTGTAAGAGTAGGAGGAACCACACGAATCTTACAAGAAAGATTCCCAGTCCTGGAAATCCTGTTGGAACATCTGAAATGTGATTAACCTATTATATGTAGTCATAAGATTATATACATGAGTATTTTGTGATTTTAAATTTCTGTTTAAATACATTTTCTCACAAGGCATGAAGTAGAAAGTCACTATTAATGTAATATGGACAATAAATACTTTCCTTATTCTCTTTGTTTCACATAAATACAATTTCATATACAAACCACCATGGACTCAACATAATTTTGGAACTGAGAAAGTTATTTTGGTAATCTTTCATGTATCATACAAGTGAAAACTGTATGATGAAAAATGAACAATTTGCACAATGGTAATGATTGCCAACAGTTATGGAGTCCATGATATCAACTCATTAATTCTCACCATTTGCCATTTTCCCGGGGATCAATGGCTTTGCCACTGACCACCACCACCACCACGAACAACAAAATATTGGGGTGGGGGTGCCTACCATGCCCTTGGGATAAAGAAATTAGAAGATGCAGTTCCTGAATTTAAGTGGCTTACAGTATAGTGGAAAGAAAATAAATACAGCTATGACTGCAATTCAGAGTAATAAATATTATGATTCGGAACTATCCAGGATGTTCTCTTGGCCCAGAGGATAAGGCAAAAAGTTCCACCTGACCCTGCTAAAGAGGGTCAAACCCAGCATGCTGGAAACCTGGTAAACTGTCCCTTCACTCGTCCTGAGTTCTAGCAATATTCTCCAAACACCCTTTACATCCACTCCCTTTTCTGCAACACTTACATCCATTTCTGATTTTGTTGCTGAGCCATTTTTTTCCCTTACAAACACACAATAAATAAAAATGGTTTCCTTTTCCTTCTCCCCTCTCATGTAATCATCACTGACAGGAAGTTTTTAATGCTTAAAGTCAGGACTTAAGAAATTTGGCCTGAGAACCAACATGGATTAATCATGTATTTCTCTTGAAAGGATTTCACGAAAAATTCCGATTAACTTGGAGTTTAGATTCCTGCCTCCAGAAAACCAAAAACTGTAATATTTTATCACTGGTAGTTCTTATGTCCTCTGCTTAGCCTCTCTTCTGTGACGGAGAGAGGGTGAGGGGAAGCTATTAGTTTTGTCAGTCCCTGAAATACAGGTGAGTCCAAAGGACTTTAGTTGTCTCTATGTGGGTTCCCACTATTTTGTCCAAAGATGCAAGTGGAAATAGGTTAAAAATTCAGGTTGACAGATAAGCACATTCAACATTAACATTTTGAAATGACCTAAATAAAATGCCTTTACACTTCTCAATTTTTTTTCACATGTTTTCTCCTAGCTTTTATCAGCTTAGTCGAGATTGAGTAACTGTGAACTTCAAATGTATAAGCAATGCCAAGCTGTCATTAGTGCTTCAAAAACCAGCTGAAGAAGGTATTTTGATGAATGTGTTCCTCTGCTATCTTTGCCCCAAACAAGAAGCTTTGCATCCTGCTTTAGAAGAAAATTTAGTTGCTACAGATTTCAAAGCTAACAGCTATCTAAGTGACATTATCTAAATAATGGTAGTATCCAAATAACATTAGTATTTCAAAACGGTCAAGTACTTTTAAAAAACACATTTCCTTTGTTTTTTATATTGTTTTGTTAGTTTATGTGTGTTTTTCCTAATGAGATGCCTGATGATTACAGAGTTCTAAGGTTGTAGGGGTAAGTTTTTTTTGTTTTGTTTTGTTTTAAATCTCTCCAGGATATCTCCTCAATAAAATACCCATCATCCTCCATTTCTAAGGGAGGTTAGCTTTCATTGTTAACAGTGTAATCAAAGCTTTAGAGGCAATTGTTTCTCTTTAATGTAAATATCCATGCAGAATTGCAAAAAGCTTTGAGAGAACAAACTTAAATTATTTCAGTAGACAAATGAAAAACTCTTTTACCCACAATGCATAGGGAAATTAATACATAGGCATTTATTTCATCTTTTTAGATGGACTAAAGCCACAAGAGCATGTAAAGTTCTCCCCTAGTTAATAAACAGTAGCTTCATGAACAGCGGGTTGTAATTCAATTAGCAGGGAAAGACTAAAGTAAACAGTTCATCATGAGAGGTGTCCGTGGAAAATATACATAACTTTGAATAACCATAGGTTTTGTGCTTATATATATAGAAACAGGTCTCTTCATGCATAAGTGAAACTTCTGTCTATAGTTGTTAATTTATTATATGCTTCTATATGTTTTGCGTTCTCACTGGTTTTCAACATATCTTCTATAACTAGTCTTGTTTATTTGTCTGTTTGTCTTTCTGCCTAAACTTTTTCGCTTCTATTGAGAAACCTGATCTTTCCTTGTAGGGAGCTATTCTTTCAGCACTACTATCTTACTTATGGACTGAAAAGTTGTTATCTTCATGCATGAGCTTGACCTTTCTGAGACAAGGACCATTCTGAGAGTCAGCCAGGAAACCCAGTCCATTCATTAGTATCCTTCCCTGCATTTTGACATAAAAAAATCTATTTTCTAGATGGCAAGCCTCCAGTTTCTGACAACCAGGTTTGACACTCTGGAGAAAGCAGATCTGACATCGCAGTGGTTGGTGTAGATAGGACCCGTATGTAAAGGCATACTCGGTCATAAACCTTCCTGAGACAGTTCTGAGGTATGAATACGTTGCACGTATTTGTGAGTGTATGTTTTGCCATGTTAAATAAACTCTTTAAAACTGAACGTGGAAAGATGTGACCTATTAATTTGATGTGCCCTTTTTGTGCTTCTATACCAGGACCAGCTGTAAGGGAGGAAGCTGGTGAGTGACTTCTCAGATTTCCTGGGCTGACCAGTTGTCCCAAGTTCAGTGACCTCACTGACAAGTCAAGAGTTCTTAGATCTCATTTGCATCCTCTGGCCAGCACTTCCTCAGGGGAAAGAAGGCCCTGAGATGCTGTGCAAAGTTTCATTTCTGCATCTTGCCCTTGAAGCCGTTTACCTCTTCTAACATTTCTGTGAAACTGATCAATTGGCATACAAGATAACAAATTTCTGCTAAGGAAAATAAAGGTAATGTCAACGAAACAGAGATGAGAGACAGAGTCCTGATCCAACTCATGTCACTGTTTACAGTGTCCACAGTCCCTGAGCTATTTTGTCCCCATCTTTCCTACTGACTGCCCCAGCAGTTCCTTTCACGAAGACCACGGCATCTTCCCAGATAATTGCCTTCATGCTTTGTTTGCGTTGTGTATCTTTAAAAACCAAGAGCCTTGATTGATAGAGAAACTTTCAGTAGGACTGGGATCTTGCAAGCAACACACCCTAGAATGTGAGGTGGAGGACAGTGAAGTAGGCTCTAAGGTCTCCGACATTCCAGATTCGTGAAAGAGCTGGTCGGGCCATGTAAAAGCGACGTGACTCCTCTATAACATATCGGTCCTTGGTACCCCGGGCGTGTATTCCTAGACATCAGAACAAGACAAAACCCCCAGCCGGTTAGATGACTCCTCAAAATTTTAGCGGCCATGTGCTGGCTCCTTCTTCAGTAAGGTGCTAGAAAAGTAAGACACACTTTGGTTCATGCTTGTCCATCCCAAGGTGGTCAGGAATAGCTTGACAGTCTCTTGTTCAACCTGACTGAAATCATAGTTAACTAAAAATTGGTTGAAGAGATTAATTAGAAAAAGATACTGGGGCCTGGGTGGCTCAGTTGGTTAAGCGTCTGACTTTGGCTCAGGTAATGATCTCACCGTTCTCAAGTTCGAGCCCCACATCGAGCTCTCTGCTGTCAGCTCAGAGCCTGCTTTGGATCCTTTGTCCAGCCCCATCCCCCCACCCCGACTCCCCCTGCCCCTCCCTCGCTGGCACTCTCTCTCTCAAAAATAAATACACATAAATATATATATATATATATATACACATGTATGTATATATATATATCTATATATATATATATATATCTGTATATCTTCAGTATTTTGTTTTAAGCTAAGCACACTTTTTTAAAACAACTCAGTTGGTGTCATTTCCATATCAATTCTTTTGCATCAACCAAATCCAATATGCATCATCTAAATTTCTCATTTCTTTAAAGTGGAATATAGATTTAAGTGTACCATTAATCTGAATTCAAGTTGCTTTTAGATATTTATAATTTTTACTCTAATATTTTAGTTATTTTATATACACATGATCCAAGGGTGTTTTGTGTGTGTGTGACTACTCAATCTTTTGGAAACATTTTAGTTAGTTTTCACATAAAGAACAAAGCTCTTTCCTTTTCAGACTCGTGTATCTAATTTTATGTGCATTTATAAATCAATTCATTACAGTAACAAATGAACTGACAACAACAGATTGGGAAAGCACAAACAATTAGGTTTTTAATTACATATGTCAACTGGTGGGAGCAGGGGGGCTCAGGCATTCTAGAATGTGGCCTCTCTGGGCAAACTCACAAGCTGTGGGCATAGGTCATCATGTTTTACAGGGAAGATAGAGTAGGGGGTGTATGTATTTGCGTAGGTTGCCATAACAAATAATTACATCTGAGTGGCTTAAACTACAGAAATGTATTGTCTCTAGGACACCTGGGTGGCTCAATCAGTTAAGCATCCAACTCTTGACTTCAGCTCAGATCATGACCTCAGGGTTCATGAGTTCAAACCCTGCATCAGGCTCTGTGCTGACAGTGTGGAGCCTGCTTGAGATTCTCTTTTTTCTCTCTCTGCCTCTCTCTCTCTCTCTCTTTCTCTAACTCTCAAAAGTTAATAAACATTTAAAAGAAGAAAAGAAATGTGTTGTCGCACAGTTCTGGGGGCCAGAAGTCCCAGATCAATATGCTCTTTGGCTGAGAGTAGGCCATCTTCTCACTGTGTCTTCATAGTGCCATCCCTCTGTGTGTGTGTGTGTGTGTGTGTGTGTGTGTGTGTGTGAGTGTGTGTCCTAATCTCCTAATATGGAAGCCAGTCAGCTTGGATTAGGTTTCACCCTCATGGCCTCACTTTAACTTAATTATCTCTTTAAAAACCATCTACAAATATAGTCCACAAACTAAGATCCTACAAGTTGGGGTTTCAACATATGAATCTGGGGGGACAAAATTCAACTCACTGAATTCATAGAGTATCTCTGTTAAAACATACATAGTTTTACAGTGTTTAAAACAAGCTAAGGCTCCACTGCAGAAACTAATTGTACCACTAAGCATTTCAAAGTAAAGGCCTCAGCCTCTAGATATCCTAGCAAATATAAAGACAAGTACAACTCAAGTTCCTTAACAAAGCTCACTTAAACAACTGCTTACTCTTGATATATTGTCCTCTTCTGCCAAAAGCAAGTTAAGTTCAACTTAAAAATTTTTTTTTAATGTTTATTTATTTTTGAAGGAGAGGGAGACAGAGTGTGAGTGGGGGAGGGGCAGAGATAGGGAGACACAGAATCCGAAGCAGGCTTCAGGCTCTGAGCTGTCAGCACAGAGCCCAACGCGGGGGCTCAAACTCACAAACCGCGAGATCATGACCTGAGCCAAAGTGGGATGCTCAACTGACTGAGCCACCCAGGTGCCCCAAGTTCAGCTTTTATATTTTGCTTTCAATTAAACCTGTTGTCCTACCTGGAGATAGATAAGCCTACCCTCTTTAGCCACGCTGTTTAGAAAACTAAATCTCTTTAACTTATCTATCACAGTAAAGCTAATCTTTAAACAAAGCATAAATGGAGCTCATGTATTTGTTTTCATTTAGTGCCACCTCTCTCTCCATTAAAATATGGTGCTACCCACTTTCTTACCTTGACACAAACTAAACGTAAATTCAAACTATACATACATTAGTTGCTTTTTGTAACAAAGCAGGTGACGCGCATTTATTATGTTTGAAATTTACAGCAATGGCAACATGAACAAAAATACACCATCTAAAGTCTTATTGGATGATGGATTCCAAAATCTGGGAAAATTTCCATATGCATTTCAAGGAAATTAGTTTCTCAATATTGCCAGTAAGGATCCTTTCCCCTTGAATGAATGCCATTAGCCACTCTCAATTTAATACTTAGTTTACAATAATAAACTACTCAATAGAAAGTAACCATTCACAGCAGAAATTTTAGTAACTTGAAAGCTAATACATTGCTCTTTCAAGTGAGTTTCTGATCACATTCTATTTTTAGCTAAGGATCAATAGTAATAGAAAATTTCAAACACATTTTCACCAAACTGTGTATGGAATAGAGAAAAAATTCCAGAGATCTCATAAGACAGCACATTATTTTAAAGATAAGAAAGCAGATGAGTTAATTGATCTGTTCAACTTTAACAGTGTAATATATGAAGGTGTTTCAACTTTCCTAATCCAAATGTGTACTAATTTAATAGTTCTTGTCTACCACATTTAAAAAATGTATTTTTAGATTCATATATATATATATATACACACACACACTTTCAGAATGTGTATATATGTATGTATGTGTGTGTGTATATATATGTGTGTGTGTGCAAATTACATTTGTATCTGAAAGCGCAACTTAAAACATAAAATGAGTGTCTTTGGAAATTGCCAGGGAGACACCACAGTTGACCATCAGACTGGAGAACTTGAGTGATAAAAGGGAAAAACCCGGACGGATTGAAGTATGACCATGAGACTAGTCCAATGACACTGCCCCACTACATGCTTGACAAAGCTGCTGGAAGTGATTCTGGGCACACAAGATGCTCTTGTGATGGGAATGAATTATCAACCACATTTGGCTTCTTGGTTCCACTCAGATTAGATTAAGCATCTCAGATGGGATGATCCAATTGGCAAAGCTGGGGTAAGCCACTATGCTCTAATGCTATAGCACCCTTGTTCATGGCAAGCGGACGTCTAGCATTTTTAGATACCCTAACGGGGAATAAGGACTGATTCCATGAAAACTCAAACTTGGCATGGTCCCTAAACATGGAAAGTGAGTATATGCTCTGGTTGAATTTACCTCAAAGATGCATCTTTGAGGATAGCCTTTTGATTATCCCATATCCATATACCTAATTCCCATCTTTCTGCTTCTCAAAGAAAGGACTGCTTATCACAATCCAACTATCCCTGATATAACAAAACCAAACCATTTTTTGAAGGAGACAACCTAGATATTACCAGTAACTGCATTCACTACTGAAATCTTGATTTATTGATCTTTTTCTTTCATCAGGTCCCATCTCCGTGGTCTGTCATCTCTGAGCTGCATCAGAAAGTTAACTATATGCATCTAGAATGTGCAACTGCAGCTGGTCTGAGGGCTGGAGATGGTATCTATGCCGTTGCTTCTACATGATCCTCTCCACAAACCTCTTGCCTCTTGGAGGCTCCTTGGCTTTTGCTACATCCTGAGGTTTGTTACTTTGCTTGTTACTTTGCTTCCACGTGTGAAGATTCTAATCATTTGTAGGTCCTCCAGCATATGATTGCACAAACTCCATTTTGCGGTCACAACTCTTTTTCCCTTTGGTAGGCAGAGCCATTCACCTAAATCTTCATATAACGCATTTATTTTCTTTCTTGAGGTGAATAAGAAGCTTAAACTTGCCAGGTTGAAGTGTTAACTTTCTTTTTATTATTATTATTAAAGGTTATTTATTTATTCTGAGAGAGAGAGGGAATCGCACGTAGGCATCACACTATCGATGCAAGCTCCAAGTGAGGAGTGATCTCAAAAACCATGTGATCATGACCTGAGACAAAATCAAGAGTTGGACACTTAACCGACTTAGCCACCAAGGTGCCCCTGAAATGTTAACTTTTTAATTTAATCAAACCACTGTTGTTCACCAGGTAGAAACGTTTTTTGTTTTTTTTTTTAATTTCTTTTGGGGGTAAAAATTTCTAATTAAGAAGATCCCAGGGAATTGAGAAAAGGCATGCTTTTCAAGAAGAATAGATGTGACAATGAGAAATCCTGTTCTATGATTCCAAGTATACATGGCACCCTATTATGATGACACCCAAATTTCATAATGTTTTTTTACCCATCTAGCTCTGCAAATATCGGTGAGCCATCTCACTGTTTTGTGTAAAGGGAATTACTTCTATTTAACGAGATACATTACAGGGCCAATGAGTAGTGCCATAAGTATCGGACCCTTCCTTATGATTTTGTTTGAGGGTGGGTTTCTTGGCTAGTAGAAAGATTATGTGATAAGTTCTAAGGAACTTTTGTTTTTACCGAGGGTGTGCATATATATATATATATATATATATATATATATATATGTATGTATAGCTGTGAAGAATGGAGACAGCTTCAAATATTCATATCTAGCATAGAAATATTCAAATAGAGGGAAATATGTGGATTTTGGAGATAATACTAATGGAGATAATGCTGATGGTTTATCAAATATATTCACATATAAATAAGAATAATGAAAATGCCAAAGCTGTCTTACTTGGATGATGGATGCAGCCATAGTTCCCTCAGTCCATCAATCTATTACCAACAATTGATTGGTCAATTTGGTCCAATTTGTTCTCATCTTAAATTTAAACAAGATTTTATCAAGGGTCATGTATGTTTGCAAACAATACAATATCTAGCAGTTTTAAATGAAAGTAAAATCAAAAATTAATATAAAAATGAAGAAAATCTGCATTGTAGCTTAAGACAATAAATGTGTTTATTTAAAACACAAGGTTTATCTTTATCTCAAGACTATAGAAATATTATTATGAGAAGTGAGGCTAGCTTTCATCCTATCACGAATTACAGTGGTTTCCTTAGTCTTTTAATGGTTACATTTAGAAATATACAAAGAAATTGGCAATGAGACTTTCAGAAGAATATGGGATAACATTACTTCCATTCAGCGGAAGGGATTTTAGTGTTTCAAATTATGGTTATTTCCTAAAACCTTTTTCTTTTAGTCAACTACTTTTAGGAGATAAGAATATTTAATAATTAATTCCCAGCTGTTTCTTGTTATGCTTCTAGTAATATATATCTGTACTTTAACAAGTTGGGGATAGTGTTACAAAATAAATGTAACCCACATTTTCTATTTGTCCAAGCCTTCTCTTTAGAAACATAAAACATTTTGAAATTGGAAGTTTTGTAAATTACATTAAAATAAATAATTACTGTTTGGAAAGTTCCACGTCCTTGACTCTGTGCCAGTTTTTTTTTTTTTTTTTTCTGGAAGACACATATAAATATGACACGGTTTCTATTTAAATCTTAAGGAAAATACAAACTTTAGGGTGATGGGAAAGGATATGGATAAATAAGTACAAAGCAGAATTCAAAGTGCATCATAAGGACCCATGTATATACTACAAAAATAGTAATATTTGAATTACTTTTTAAAGAATGAAGAAGATCTTGATAGGTACACATGTGAAGAGGAAAGCATTTCGGATAGAAAAAAATCCCCATATTTAAATGGGCAAAAATTCAGAGGATAGAAAATTTGAGTTACTATTAGTGAAATACATTTACTACATTTGTATACATGACATGAATGTCATTCAAGCATAGCCGGCTCTAAGGCTGAGGAAGTGTGTCATGCCAGGACGCATAGGATTTTGAAAAATGAAGACTATAGAATATAGAACTCACGAATGAGGCAATGGAAATGCTTCAGAGATTTGCTTCAGGAAGATTGATCTTGCAATACCCCCCTCCATAAAAGAAATTTAGCGGAAATGGTGGTAAGAAGTAAAAGCTGCACTTGGAGATCATTCCAGTGAGCCCCGCCATAGGTGGGGAAGCCTACGATTTTATTAAATGCGGAGATGGAGAGAAGAAATGGAGATTTGGTGCCATGTCTCAGGGAGTCTAATAAGTAGGCTGTATTATCGATTTCACCACAACAGTCCTGAATGACTGTTGTAATATTCAATGACATGAATACACTGATCATGTCGTTGCGCAAAGGACTTTGATGATGATTTGAGTGAGACTTACCTATTTATCCTAAAATTGATATTGGGTCTATGGGAATCAAAATCACTCTTTGATATGATATAGTTTAAAACAATGTAAGTTATATTTTCAACTGTTGACTCTGTTAGTTTCTTGGTTTTAATCACATCTGTGTTTTTCTCTCTATGCTTATTCTCTAAATATATGCTACCTATTTCCGGCAAACACAACAAACACACACACACACACACACACACACACACACACAATTTACAAGAGTACAAGATAGCAAAGCACAATATGTATAACTAAAAAAGGTATTTTAGTATTACCAAATTCCCACCTGGCAACATTCCCTACCAGTTTTGATTGGAGCAGAAGCACACGTTTCGTGTTGCTTTTGTTGTCATTCTATTTGCTTGTCCTTAGGGAAAAAGTAAAATGATTCCTAGTGCTAAACTCTAGTTAACTAGGTGTTCGATCTAATATTAGAAAGTGTGTAGTTTTCTGTCCAGATTTTTCATAAAGGTGTATTTCATTTCAGACCTAAAGAAGAGAAGATAGGAAGGGATATTCCTCTATTTGGTGCGACTAGGAGAAAATTTACGGCTCTGTTGATGCTGACAAGGCATTATCCACACCACTTGTTTACAAGCCCACATGGTCGTCTAACTGGTGGGCTTCTCAGCCTCTCGTGATGCCATTGTCCCCAGCCCTGCAGCCCAGAGCAGCTCTTGTTTTTCTGTAAAGAGCATAAGCGTGGGGGCTGTTATTGGGACATGGCTGCGACACGTGAAATCTACAAGGATCACTACATGTTACCCGAACCTCTGTGTCTCTCTGTCTCTCTTTCAGATCAACTATTTCCTCCAATCTAAGTCTCGTAGACATTATTTAGCAAAACCACTCCAAGCTTTTAACATGGAGAGGTTTAAATCAGATTTTTAAAAATGTGTGTTTTGTTGTCTTTTCAATAAGAGTTAGAGAACGTTTGGTGCCAAAGAGGATTAATGCCCTCCAGTTTGCCTGACTGTTAGGATATTTGAGACGAAGGGGGAAGTACTCGCAACACACAGAGAATGGTGTCGATTTCCAGAGCATTGCCTTTTCCTGAGCTTAAGTGTATTAATTATTTAAAGTAATACCAGCTCCTAAAACAAACAGAACTATACATTTCAGTAGTTTAAGAATACATTTTATTCCTAATGTTCCTAAAATCTAAAATATTTATTTCTCTTACATCCTGTGAACCCGCTGTCTTCAACATGTAGTTTCCAAGATGCATTTGTTTACTAAAGCCACCATAACAAATGACTGGGTGGCTTTAAGATAGAATAAATTTATATTATCACAATTCTGGAGGCTAGGAGTCTGCACTCGGGTGTTGGCAAGACCCTGCTCTTTCTCTCTGAAGGCCATAGGAGAGGATCCTTCTTTGCCTCTTCCTGGCTTCTGGTGATTGCTGGCCATTCTAGGTGTTCCTTGCCTGTAAACACATCTCTCCAGCCTCTCCCTCGGCCATCTCACAGCGTTGTTCCTGTGTGTCTCTGAGTCTAAATTTTCTTCTTCTTACCAGGATCCCGGCCCTCATATGAAGATACCGGTCATCTTAGATCAATCGGCCATTCTAATCTACTGGGACCTCATCTTAATTTGATTCCATGTACAAAGACCTTATTCCAAATCGGGTCATGTTCTCAGGCTCCAGACGGACATGAAATCTGAGGTAAATTGTTGAAACACGTAGACAAGTCATAAGGCGTGGGTACTTTAACCCGTAAGAGGGTAAAATAGCATGGAGGATCTGAGTTCAGAGATTGTTCAATGGACTAGGCCTATAGCTAATGTGAATCCAGGTCATTCCAGAACATAACTGCGTAGATTCACCCAAATCTACAGAGACTGGTGTCAATGGGGCAGACATGTGACCAGGCAGCAAAGAAAAAGGTTTCTGAGCAGCTGGTCAGTGTGATCACACTTGGTTCCTCTTTTTTTTTTTCCTTTCAAATTTAAGATAAGCTAAAATGAGACACATCTGGGAAAAAAAGAGTATGAGGCTAAGAATAAGAACAATATTTTTTTGTTGTCTTTTTTTTTTTTATCTGTTTCCAATTCATCGAAAACAAAGTTACTATTATTAGAGCCCTCCTGGTCATGAGATTGGAAATACAGTACAATTTTGCTCAGAATAAAAGATATAAATATCTACTTGGTTCTTTTATCAAGTTCTTTTGGTAAAGGGTGTTGAGTTACAGTTTAAAGAGGGTAAGTTTCACCCCTGTAAATGTGCAGTTGGACAAGTTGTAACAAATATATGCAGCCATTTAACCACCACCAGGATACAGAACATTTCCATCATCGCAGGAGGGTTCTCTGTGTTTCTTTAAGGCCATTCCCCTGGTCCCAGCCCCAGCTCCTAGAAAACAATATTCTTATTGCTACCTCTGTAGTTTTATCTTTTCCATATTGTCATGTAAATGAGATTGTGGAGAGTATACACCTTAAGACTTCTTTTACTTAGTCCTTTGAGATTTATGCATGCCGTTGTGTAGACCTATAATTCATTCCTTTTTATGGCCGAGTATTCCAGCATGTGGAGGTACCACAATTTGGCAATTAATAAAATATTAGTGTTTGTTCTTCCTTCTGCACTTTATTTTTTTAACGTTTTATTTATTTTTGAGAGAGAGAGAGAGTGCATGCAGGTTGGGGGCGGGGCACAAAAAAGAGGGGGACAGAGGATCCTAAGTGGGTCTGGGCCGACAGCAGTGAGCTTGGTACTTGGCTCAAACTCACAAACCCTGAGGTCATGATCTGAGCTGAAGTAAGATGATCAACCCACTGAGCCACCCAGGTGTCCTTCCTTCTGCACTTGAAATGCAAAAATTCCAAAAATACCAATTTGGATAAGGGAAAGCAAAAGACAATATGTGCTCCCAGAGGAAATACCAAATGGTGTTTGTAAGCAAATGCCTGCTTTAAATCCCTGATTTCGGCTCAGGTCATGGCCTCATAGTTCTCCAGTTCGAGCCCCGCGTGGGACTGTGTGCTGACAGCTCAGAGCCTGGAGCCTGTTTCTGATCCTGTGTCTCCCTCTATCTTGCCCCTCCCCTACTCACGCTCTGTCTTTCTCTCTCTCTCAAAAATAAATAAACATTTAAAAAAATGTTTTTCCTTAATAAATCCGGAAGTGTCTTTCACTTGTGCACTGGAAACAATATATTTATTACTTTATCGTCTATAACATGTTGCCTGTCATTAAATTGATACTTCTTATGAATCAAGATCACAGTATGCAATAAACCAGAACAGTTCAAACTAGTAGTAGGTAACATTTTAATGAGTAAATTTTAATCCTCAGTTATTCCGGTCTGTAACTGACAAAACCAAGTGAATTTCTGGGCTGTGTGAACAGCCTCAGGGCTATGGAGGCTGAAGGGTCTTGGCACAGGACCAGCTACTTAAGGAGCCTTTGTAAAGTTCAAGCATCGGACTCACAAAAGAGCCGCTGGCATGAGTCCGTACAGCCCAGGCAGAGTGGATTTTACTTCCTCTTCATAAAAGTAGAAAAGATGTGAACTAATTTGCCATCTCGCACAGATACCTTTATTTTGCGATGTTAAATGAACAATGCAGAAATCAAGCAGATAAAGCAAGAGGTTATGATTTTCTGCTGCCTGTTTAGGATTATTTTAATCTTGTGGCTAACAGAGTAATTTATATCTATATGTGATCTCTTGACACTCTGATGTACTCGTATGAAAAATCAGTAGAAATATCACAGACGGCCGGCAGATGCATTCATTTTGTTTTAAAATAGGTTTCAGGTTGACTCCTGTGTTTCAGTATCAGCTTAAGGCAATTAAGTTATCATAAAGAGAAACAGACATGTAAAATCAATGATTTGACATTAATAGGTACTGGCTGCATCCAAGTCAATTTCATTACGATGGGATAAAATAAACAACTAGAGAATATTACAAATTTCATTTCTGGTATGTAAGCTAAGGACACAAAGCACCAAAAAGTTCCTAGATGTAACCTACCACACAGGAGGAACATTTACACACTGGGTCAATGCAATGAGCTTTATGAGGGATACACTAATGAGCACTACATATCATATGCAAGTAAATTGCATGCAGAACTATTCTACATGTCATATGTATGCCTTCGTAAGGTTTTTCTTGCTTTCTTTCCTATTTTTACTTTTTCCCCCTTTCTTTTTTTTTAATTTTTTTTAATGTTTATTTATTTTTGAGACAGAGAGAGACAGAGCATGAATGGGGGAGGGGCAGAACGAGAGGGAGACACAGAATCTGAAGCAGGCTCCAGGCTCTGAGCTGTCAGCACAGAGCCCGACGCGAGGCTCGAACTCAGGGACCGCGAGATCGTGACCTGAGCCGAAGTCGGACGCTTAACCGACTGAGCCACCCAGGCGCCCCTACTTTTTCCCCCTTTCAATAACACTCATAAGCATTGCTCATATCATTTCACTAATTAAAGTTCAAACTAAGGGTAGATGGGGGGCGGGGAGGGGTGGGAAGGGAAAGGGGGTGCCGGGCAGGGAAGAGGGCACTTGTTGGGATGAGCACTGGGTGTTGTATGGAAACCAATTTGATAATAAATTATATTTTAAAAATAATAATAAAAAATAACGTTCATAGACTTCAGAACCACTTTTTGTCCGAGAAAATAAAGTTGGTGCCATAGCAAGAATATCCGTCTTCGCCTTTGATTGGGGGAGGTGTAGGTTGAACCGTGAGGTTTGATTTGTTGCCTGAGATGGTCTTGTTAACATCTATTTTCATTCCTTGTGTCACCTAAGCTCCCTTGCACAAGGTAGCACCCTGATGGGAAACATCTCACATTGAAATCACTTTATCATAGCCTTCATACCAAGTTACCCTCCATATCGCAACTGGAAAAAGGTGATCCATTCCTAAACTGTAGAAGTAAATAATTGACTATGAAATTCTCAGGGCAAAACATTGCCTACATTTGAATATAGGAATAAAAATTTGACTTAAAATTTCAAGACTTGGAGGTTTTGAAAGTGAGAACATGCCATAGATTGAAGTTCTCTGATGCTGCATAATTGCCTTTCTTTACTTACAAAAGCAATCTCAGTCTATCCTTCACAAAGCATACTCCTATTCTATATATAATAAAATATCGCCAAAGCCCCCAGATATTGTTTGAAGTATTTGACGTCAATGGAAATATGCCTTACTTGCTTGTGTTTTAAGTCATGTAACTCAGTTTATAATAGAAATATTCCAACTGAAAGCACTTGAATGAAGCAGAACCGCTTCTTTCAAGTGGGAAGACTATTTTAGAAAAATGCCGACAAACTCTCATCCCGTGCTTATTGCCAAGCACATTCATACAGATTGTCCAGGTTTCTAAGATAAAGTCATTTCTCAAAAATAGGAGCTTTCTTGACACCATAATTTTCCCAGTAGAAACTTAAGAGAAACGGTTGATAACGAAGCCCCTGACTCTGCGAGAGTGACCTGAAAGACAAGGCGATGTCAAATTGATGCTGTGGAACATTGGCTGAGAAAGCGAAGCAAGGCTGTGTGTGCTTTAAGGGTGAACTTTAAATAACAGAAAATGTTGGCAAGCTGCTATCTAGTGGCTCTGTTTCGGGAAAATGGATGTACCATCTGCAAAGCTAAACAGACACGACAAGCCTTTGAGGCAGAGAGAGTAAAATGTTCAATCCATTTGGCAGATAAATCAGGTCATGGATTGGTTTACTTAGCTCCAGTTTCGCATAAACAATATACAAGCAGAAGCGATGAACCATTGCTAAATTCAACAGGAAATTCCATTTGAGGTTATGTCGATGCTCAAGCTTCAAATGGGCTACGTTCTCCCACTCCATGCCTTTGTTGTTTGTCTCTGCTGTGACTGTCATTGTGTTTTGGTAGTTCCGATGGCAGAATTTACTGGGACAACACATAGTCTCTGGTCGGAGAATAACGGAACCACCATCATCCCAAAACTTACCTAGCCACATTTCTGGAATAGAAAAGTAGACGTGGCAAGAAAAAATATATGTACCGAATGCTTTTCCCATTTCCAAAAATACAATAGGAGACATATATCCAATCATGGTAGAAATGTACTTTCCTAGCATGTCATGGCCACGTGCACACAGCAATCTCGAACAGCCCCCAGTGCCTTCCGCAGCTCAACACTGACAGGCGGCAGCCACACGTACCTTCTACCTTTGATCCTGGAGCAAAATTTTACATTGCATTGGTTAGTGTAATGAAATACTACGTTCTGCTTGACTTCCTTCTACTTTATAGAATTCCGTGCTTTCTTGAGAGCAGAGACACGTTTTCCTTTTCAAGTGTGATGAAAGAATAACAACTACATTTCACTTTCCTTCTGTGTGAAGGTCAAAGTTCACGTATGATAGAACGTTAAGATCAGAGCCCCTTTTGCGGTTTCCTACGAACCAAAGTAAGAAATTCAGTTTAATAAACTAAATTAAAATTGTTCTTTTTGTCTTTACACTATCAGAATGTTTCGGACTCGTTGGATTACAAGAAAGGAATATCTTAATAGAGGCAAAAAGACTTTTTTTAGTCCCATTGCAGAAATCTTTTTTTTAATTTTTTTAACGTTTATTTATTTTTGAGACAGAGAGAAACAGAGTATAAACAGGGGAGAGGCAGAGAGAGAGAGAGAGACACAGAATCTGAAATGCGCTCCAGGCTCTGAGCTGTCAGCACAGAGCCCGACACGGGGCTCGAACTCACGGACCGTGAGATCATGACCTGAGCCGAAGTCAGACGCTTAACTGACTGAGCCACCCAGGCTCCCCCCATTGCAGAAATCTTAACAATAACAACAAATGTATGTTTTTTCAATTCTGTTTTTCTTTATTTTGACAAGATATTTTAAAATATTTTACCTCTGTTTTTGTCCGTAATTACCTAATTTTTTTTTTGGTATTTTTTTTAATGTGGAATAATATCAAGCCATAATAAGACTTGTAGTATTCTCAATTTATTTGCTTATGTGTTTTGCCAAATTTGAGTATCAAAGTATTTACTGCAATATAGGGAGGTGCAGTTCACACACACACAAACGCTGTTTCGTATTACGCAATGTTTTGAATCATATAGTGTTTTGTATTTTATCTTTTGCATTATGTATATATTCTTTTACGGTGTGTCCCAAGCTGATTGTAATGGACTCTTAGCTACTTCTCACAGATTCCCCTTCAGGACTGAAGGTTTTATTCTCCAGCCTGAGTATGCTGCTGCAGGCTGTCCTATGGAACTTTCTCCAGGGTTTGCCCTCTGTTGAAGAAGGCTTCATGCCCAAGTTAATGCATCCCTCCGGGGGACAGCCCACATGTAGTAACTGCCCAATGTGAGGCCGTAAACCCTGCCCCTTCTTCCAAATGTCAGAGAACTCTGAAGAGTATTTCTAGCTTCAGAGCTCACTGGGTGAGCTAGGGATTTAATGCGACGGCACTGAAGCTCTGATTCTCCTCCTGCCATACCCTGCTTTCTTCCTTCCCTCAAGAATTGTTGAAGCTGAGAATACTACCATGTAAGTCCCCTGTACTCTATTCTATGCCCTCGAGAACCTGACCTGCAACACTTTGTACCAGGACGAGTTCAAGATAGTAGACGTTACAATGTGATGTTGCAATTGGACCACTCAACGTTGCCACCACCCGGTTGGCAACGAGGACCTCATCACTGGCAGGACGTGGCCTGAAAAGTCTCTGCAGATTGAAGTGCAATTGCTCAGCTCTCATTAGTGGTGAGCTGGGATTGCATGCCTGTGGCATGAAATACATTAGTGGATGTGATAAAAAATACAGTTGAAAATGTAATCATTATAACAATGAAATTGGATGGTTCTTGCGTAGGGTAACTATGATTTAGTAAAAACAAGTGCAAAGGGCAGAGGGCCACTTCTTCAGAATATGAAAAAGCACTCCTTCTCTGAAGGTGGAAGGAGAACAAAGCTAAAGACATAACATAGAACTTAATCATAAGAGCTCCAAATAAAGATACATTCTCAAATTAGGCAAGTGCAATATGTTGTACTGATACTATCATATCAGGACTACGATAGAAAAAATGGAACCCTGATACAGGGGATGGTGACATCTAGGTTGATGTCCTTGAACATTATGTATCTCCCAAACCCATCCTATTGAAGGATGGTGAGGGAAGGTGATGCAGAGGACCTTGTCTTGCAATAAAACAAGGGTCCCCTCAATACTTAATACCCACATTTTTTTCTGTGGTAATAACATACCAGGGCCAGAGAAGCTCAATACTTTTCTAGGGGGAAAAGGGACTATATGCAGAAGGAGTTATAGGACCTAGGCCATATGTGCCAACAGGAGATTGGCGAGGGTGAGTGTGTTTAGGGCTAGATCTCAAAGGTGCTGGATCAAGAAGGAAACATGAAATCGGAAAAGGGATTGTTTATCAAATTGGGAACACTCTCACAGGATAGAATCTCAGGTCGTGGCAATAACCCTGAGAGATGGAATAAATACGCTACCATGATGGGTCAAAGAAGCTTTGAGAAAATGATGGCTTATAGTAAGTGAGGTGTAGGTGTCCAAACTACCATAGTAGGCAACAGAACAAAGGGTGAAAGATTTAGAGAATTGGATATGATGGAGTTTTTATTCTGTAGAAGATCAGGAAGCCCACTTGGTGAGTGTAGTCCCCAGAATGGGCCACCGGACGTTCACTGACCAAAGCAATAAGGATGCACTAGTGGTAGGAGCACCGATACTATGACAAAAACTCATTTGGTGATTGTTGTCTACAGGAAGGTCTGATGATAGGAGATACTGTATAGAAATGAGCACCCCAATAGCAAGGGAAAAGATGGTCAGAAGTCTGATGGCTGTGGCACTAGTAAAAATTATGACCCTTTGACCCATTTCTGGACCTGCACCAATTTTTAAACCTAAAACCCATTTTTTGAGGGAGTGTCATTTTCCCAAGGCAGACAACACTAAAATATCAGTGCACCTGCATATATAATGTCCCGGTCTTTTCCCAAAGATACCTATAGTGACTTACTTGAGTAATAGTACAGAGAGGAAAAACTAATAGCCAGATATTTTAAGAACCATTAAGGTAAGGGGTAAAGTTGATATCGATTCTCTGGGATTCAAAGCCTCACCATGAATCCCCCATGAGAGTAGGGGCCTCTGTAGGACAAGTAATAAAATCCTGATACTAATCTAGTCAACATGGTCTACTGAGACCATGCACGTACCAATGATGATATCTCTTACTGCCGGTGAAACCCTGGAATGGACTTCCTAGGGAATGGGCCGCATTCCCGTGCTGGTTTGGTGCCTATAGAGCAGGAGTTTCTCATTAGAAAAAGCTAAGTTAAAGCCTCTGGAACTCTCCACTACACTGGGAAAGATGGTCATAAAAAGCAAACAAACAAAACAAAAAAAACCCAAAAACAGTAGCACATTCTACTTCAGTAGCAGATATTAGTGTCACCCTGTATTAGTTATCTATTTCCCCACTGAAGAATTTTGCACGAATGATTACATATGCCAAAAAAAATCTCTCTTCTTCTATTTCATCTCATAAAGTATACTGTTTCAAACTTAGTTCAATCCTCACTTCCTTTAAAAGCTGTCTTATACTTTTTCAATTGGACCAACCCCCCCTACCATGCTATCCTAGTATCACATACGTTTTCTCTGGGCAACTTGTCTTTCTAATACATGTTTATTTGATGAATGTGTGTTCTTTCTACTAGAATTGCTATCTTAGCTCAGAATCCAGGATAAACTCAATAAACGGTATGATGAATGATTTGATTATATCTAGACCTCCCAGAATTCTAACACAGGGAATGTATCTTGTGCAATTTGATATATCTTATAGACAAAGATGATTATTGCACATCACAAACTTCATTTCGTAGCATTTTCTTAGGACCAAAAACAAATCTATTATAACACCCATCTTTGAAACAAGAAAAAGAAATGGACCTAAAACCATCCCAGGCTGCAGGAGCGTCTCGGTGACTCAGTCGGTTAAATGTCTGCCTCCTGCTTTCGTCTCAGGACATGACTCCACGGTTCATGAAATCGAGCTCCACATTCCACTCTGTGCTGACAGCATAGAGCCTGCTTGGGATTCTTTCTGTCCCTCTCTCTATTCCCCTCCCCCACTCTCTCTCTCTCTCAAAAGTATAAATAAACATTTATTAAACACACACACACACACACACACACACACACAACACCCTAGGCTACATATTGTTAGAACTTGTAGTTGAGGTTGCTGGTTGGCCAATGAGCTCACAAGTGTCAGTAGTAGTCTACATGAGTGGCAAGACTTTCACTATCTCCACAAAGATCTCTGGCCCAAAGAGTGGAGTTTGATAGTAATTCTTGCTACAAGAAAAAAGCAAACAAAACAAACAAAACAAAACAAAAATCCTAGGAACTAACAGTGGCTCTGGGAAAATGTAAATACAGATAAAAAATAAATACTGTATAACATCTTATAATAAAAATAAACACGTGTGGGGGCGCCTGGGTGGCGCAGTCGGTTAAGCGTCCGACTTCAGCCAGGTCACGATCTCGCGGTCCGTGAGTTCGAGCCCCGTGTCGGGCTCTGGGCTGATGGCTCAGAGCCTGGAGCCTGTTTCCGATTCTGTGTCTCCCTCTCTCTCTGCCCCTCCCCCGTTCATGCTCTGTCTCTCTCTGTCCCAAAAATAAATAAACGTTGAAAAAAAAAAATTTTTTTTTTAAATAAACACGTGTGAATGGATAAATGGATAAATATAATGTCATACACTTAATACTCTAGCGGAAACTCATGTGTGCTTCAACATGAGTACAAAAGTACTTAACTTCTACTTTAGAAAGGTGTGTTAGTCTAGGGAAGATTTTGAGGAAGAAACATCATCCCAACTGATTATCTATCTATCTATCTATCTATCATTTATCTATCATCTATCCATCTATCTATAACCGAAGGCGGAACCAGGGAAATCATTTATTTAGCACAAAGCACCGTTTAAATTGTCTTATATGCATAATCTTATTTATTATACACAATAACTCTGTAAATGAGATCCCATACTCCTACTTTATAGAGCCAGTGGAGGAGGAATTAATATGTATCCCTGTGCAACAGGTATTATGCCAGCTTTATATATGTTTTGTTCATTAAAAAAAAAACTTCAATGCTTATTTATTTTTGAGGGAAAGAGACAGAACGTAGTGGAGAAGAGGCAGAGAGAGAGGGAGACACAAAATCCGAAGTAGGTTCCAGGCTCTGGGCTGTCAGCACACACAGCTGGACACCGGGCTCGAACTCACGATCTGTGAGATCACGACCCGAGTGACGTCAGGCGCCCAACCAACTGAGCCACCGAGGCGCCCCTATTCTTGTTTCATACTGAGAACAATGCAGGAATGTAGGTTTTCTTATTGTTATTTTATATACAAAAAAGCCCACGTTAAAGAGAATGATTAATGTGCTGAAGGTCTCAGTCCCAAAATAATAGTCGAGACATAATTTGAACCCAAGCTTTTGTACTCCTACTCCACAATGTGGAAAAAGTCCCTTTAAGGTAAGAGAAAATGTGAATTCAAGGAGTTATAAACACACTTGGCAGAACATCCGATCTTTATTGAGCCTGTTACTCTACTCACTGTACACAACATCTCCTGAGTAGAGAAGCTGTTTTCTAAAGAGGTCTATGAAAGTCAACTCTATCTTGGTGTTTAGGAAAAATATGCATTATAATGGAAAAGTGACATATAATTTATTTGAAGTCTTTCTGTATTTCACTTTTTATAGAAGTTTCCTATTATGTAGAAGTTGAGATAGGAACAAAAATAGGTGTAGAGAAAGACGATAAATAGATTCAGATAAATAAATTATCCACATATTTTCACAAAGCATATAATTATCTCATTGTCTTTGCTTTCAAATTACAAGGCACATGATATCTATTGAAGAGTAACACGTGTAATAATTTACACAGTAAATTGTGTTATTTTTAAAGAAGATTTTTCATTTTAAACTTTCATTAATATTACATGAGTGTATCTTATCATAGTAGCACCCAGCCAGTTAAAATGTAGGGTAAATGAAATAACATAATATTTAAGAACCTGGGATCTTAGATCCTGTAATGATTTATTTATGAGCCATCTGGTTATACAGACAAGATACTATGGTCAAATGTGCTCTATATGCATGGAAAGAAAGAATCATTCAGAAAGAAATAATTAGGTTTTATGAGTTAAATCCCAAGGCATGCCGTAGGATTTAGGTAACTGACTTTTGTTGAGAGTGAAAACATTGTACAAATACATATTATAATGTATATAATAGAATTTTATGTAATTAGAACATTATCATATATATGTGCACATGCACATACTTATTGTATCACTTCACCATAGCAAGAGGAGCTTAGAACTACAACATTTTATCTAGGGGATTATAAATGCAACACGAGGAGTATGACTCATTCTGAATTCTTAAGGGACGTCAGGGGAACCCAAGGGGTAATGGCCTCCCATTTCTGTTAGTACCATCATTAATCAATTTTTGCCTCCCCATCTGTCACACGTCTTCAGTGGCCATGCACAAATGCCTATCGAGGGTCATACGTGGGAGGGGATGGGAGATAGTATGAAACCATTTCAGTTTCTTTTTGATGGATTCCTAATTTAAGTGCTGCTCATGGATGGGGTAAAATTAATTGACTTCCAAAACAAGTAGGAAGGATGTAGATTATAACAAGCCCAAAGTCTTTTTCATAATAAAAAAAACATGACTCCCTCGAGCGTAGCCAAAAATCGAAATGAAAAGTATTCTCCAATCTGTAATCAATGTTGCAAGCCAAGACAACTAAAATTAAAAGCAAAATTTGGAACAGTTTCAAGGCATCGTGGACGTGAGTCTGATAATAAGCTGGAAGTACACCAGAGCATGGCATACAATACATATGTTGGACACTGCGCAATTCCATTATGCCATGTACATTTGCTAGGATTTTTATGGTGCTTCCCACCCCTGCAAGGTGTGGAATATGGCCGCCTTACCCATCTATACATTCTGGACATCTATTATATCTATAACAATGCAAATAAAAACTTAACAACGGTCCATGGGAGTGTCAGATGCTGGAGCTCTACACAACAATTATAAATACCATTTATCTTTGTTTTTATATTAATAACCTATCCCTTTTTTGCTGTGAAGATGAATAATCTTATCATTGGTTGGATGATGGAGGCTTGGATAATCTGTGCTACCAAACAAATACAAAAAGAAAATAGATATCAGGTCTCACCTGCAGGGAAAAACTGCTTCATATACCCAAGAATTTTGGGGGGAGGGTGGGGTGGAAAGAGGCACCCAAATATTTGTAAGTACTTATTATTTTCTCCAAGCATTCATATGATTCAAATAATGTGCACCCATGTGCATATATGAGGTTTATATCTAACAATAAACCATACAGGACATAGTGCAGAATTTATCGACAACACCCTATTTCTGTGTGTTCACGTCCTATAGAGGATAGAAATATATATCTCCCAAGAATGTGAGCTATAGGGCTGTGAGACATCAAATAGAGTGGGAGTTATTGGGCCCATAGATGTAAATTTATTTTATTTTTTTTTAATTTTTTTTTCAACATTTATTTATTTTTGGGACAGAGAGAGACAGAGCATGAACGGGGGAGGGGCAGAGAGAGAGGGAGACACAGAATCGGAAACAGGCTTCAGGCTCCGAGCCATCGGCCCAGAGCCTGACGCGGGGCTCGAACCCAGGGACCGCGAGATCGTGACCTGGCTGAAGTCGGACGCCCAACCGACTGCGCCACCCAGGCGCCCCGATGTAAATTTATTTTAATAGATACTTCTCTTGTTAGCTTATTATAGACATTTTGATACTAAATGTCAATTGAATATAGAATATTATAATTTGCTACATGGTCTCGATAATTATATTTTCTTATTTATAAGACTGTACGCTTTTTTGTCTTTTTTTTTTTTCCTAATGTTTGTTTATTGTTGAGACAGAAGGAGAGAGCAGGGGAGGGGCAGAGAGAGAGGGGGACCGAGGATCGGACTGTGCCGACAGCAGATAGCCCACTGTGGGACTTGAACTCACGAATCTCGAGACCATGACTTGAGCCGAGATCTGACGCTTAAGTGACTGAGCCACCCAGGCAACCCTAGAAGATTTTGTGGATTATATACAAATAGTTTAAAGTTTCAAAATTTGAATAAAATATTTAAACTTCTAAAGAACATAGATCAGAGAGAGGGTGTAATAGATTTCAGGACTATCTAAGTCAATATACCTAGCTATCTAAATTGAGGGGAAACGGGCAATTCAACAATAATATTTGGGTACTTCAATACCTCACTTTCAATAATGGATAGAGCATCTGACAGAAGATTAACAAGAAAATAGAAGCCATGAAAAACATTGTAATCTCTTTAGACCCAACAAACATCTACAGAACACTCCCCCCAGCAGCATTGGAATATGCATTCTTCCCAAGGGCAAATGAAACATACTTCAGGACAGACCATGTGTTAAACCATAATATAAGGCTCAACAGATTTTAAAAGATTGAAATTGTAGAACGTATGTTCTTCTACCAAAATGGAAAAAGATTAGAAATTGATAATTCACCAATTTGTGAATTCACAAAATACGTTGAAATTAAACAACACACGCACTCCTAAATAATTAATGGGTAAAAAGACAATTCACAAGGGCAATTAGAAAATACTTGAGATGAAAAAAAAAAATGAATGCAACGTGCCAAAATCGTATTCTGATAAAGCAGTGCTTATAGGGAAATTTACATCTACACATGCCTATATGAAAAAGATAAATAAATTAAGATTTCTAACCAATAACCTAACTTTTCATCTGATGGAACTAAAAAAAGAAAAGCCATCGAAGCTTAAAGTAGAAGTAAAGAAATAATCCAGATTGAAGAGGAAGGAAATGAAACAGAATTAAAAAACAACAGAGAAAATAAACCCAAAAATTGGCTCTTTGAAAAGCTCAGCAATTAACTCTGCGTTTTAAACTTAATTTCGAACTGAGGAATCCATCCTTTAAGAATTATATGTGTGAGCTAGCAGGTGGAAAAGTATGTTCTTGGCCTTGAAGCCTTAACTGGTATTCTTGACCGCACATGGCAGAGTAAATTTATGACAGTTCAAATACCAATAATGAGAAAACACCTTGGACTGGATATACTGATATCTTTAGGACAGAAGTCACAAGAACAAATTCTCTCTAAATATGTAAAATAATTCCTAAGGAAAGGAATTAGTTATAAGGACAGTTCTAGGTATTTCTTTCCAAGGGTGGAAATGGTAGTGTGAGATGAGGTACGCAAATAGAGTTAGCTGCCTTGCACAGCAGCTGACACGTAAAACAAAATAAAGTTCCAGAAAATTTTCTGTGATCCTCTAGTTAGCAAATCTGAACAAGAATAACGATCCAGTTCTTCTTATGAAATACTGGTCATTTTTCCATCACACGAGCTTGTCATGTTGCAACTATCCTTCTGTCACCTTTTTCTATGCGTTAGGATTTTCACTGACTGAATAATAAGAAAAATAGGTTTACTGGTTCTCATTATTCCATCTGTAGATAGGGCCATAGGCCGGCTTACAATTACTAAACAATTATCAATATTACCAAAAATATGCTAATTGGATGAGACCAGCTACTAGTAAGTAAACAATCTGAAGAGGCAACTTCTTTTCATTTTGTATCTTTAGCACCTAGGAGCGTGCCTGGCGTTTGGTAGGGATTCAGTGAATACTGGTTGAATGAATTGACTCAATCCACAATGTCAGCTCAATATATTTGACCCAGAAAAGATGGAGGATTTCAATCAGTTATCAATGAACTAATCAAAAATTTTCACCTGAAGAGCCTAAAACGCTTCAATGAGATGCTATACCCCGAAATTAGTCAGGGATTGTATCATGTATTGTTACCGTGATTTTGTCTGAACTTTTGTGTTGTATTTTATTCATGATACTTTCCTACATAGCATACCACTATGCTTTCTGGCTTAAAACTACACATATTTATTGTCTCAGAGTAGCTGTGTATTGGAAATCTGGCGTAGCTTTGCTGTATCCTCTGAGTGTGGATCTCTCCATCAGTCTCATCCAGTCCTTGATGTTAGCTAGGACTGGAATCTCCATCTGCACGCTTCCCTAGGTTGGTATTCCTCCTTGGCCACGTGGTTGTTGGAAGCATCCCATTTTGGGGATGCTGGGCAGAGAGCTTCTTTGCTTGCTGTTGTCACACGCTTGGATCCTAGGGGTCACCTGCAGTTCTAAGCGGGATTCGCCAGCATGGCTGCTTGCCAAAGGGAGAGAGAGAGAGAGAGACTAAAGTAAGCACTAAAATTGTAGGTAATATAGTCACATTTACATATCCAAATATTCTGTCACCTTTTATATCCTACTGGTTAGAAGGATGTCACAGTCTTGCCCACAGTCAAGGTGAAGGGCTCATACAAAGGTCTAACACTAGAAGGCCAGAAACATGGCAGCCATCTTTAAAGTCTGTCCCCTGTAGGTAGGGAGAAACCTAAGGTGTTTACAAACAACATTTCTGTTGTACTGACATTAAGAAAAAAAAATAATAGGAACTCACATTCAGCTTAGAAGTTCTAGCTTATCTTAGAGAACGTATGAAAAAGGATCAAAAAAGAATGTTGTGAGAGTTGATACCAGACTTGGTAACAAATTTCAAAAGGATTTTTGACAAGCCAAAAAAATATAATTAGCTCTGAATTCTAACAACTGAAAGATGAATAGCTTGTTCACATCTCCCAGCCTCGGCTGATCCACTGCTCGCGGACGTGGACGGATTGCTTCCCTTCAAGATGCCTCCTGAAAGCACGGAGATTAGTGATGAGTAAGGATGGGAGAAAGTACATTCCATTGCACAGTGGAAATGTTGAGATTGAGGCAAGCCTTACATTTTTAATTAATTAATTAATTAATTTTTAATTATTTATTTATTTGGAGAGAGGGAGAGAGAGAGTGGGAGCCTGTGTGGGCGGGACAGAGAGAGGAAGGGAGAGAGAGAATCCCCAGACAGGCTCTGCACTGTTAGCACAGAGCCTGACACGGGGCTTGATCTCACAAGGTCGTGAGAGCACGACCTGAGCAAAATCAAGAATGGGTCGCTTAACCAACTGAGCCACCCAGGCGCCCCTTACATTTTTAAATCATAGGAAAAATACTCAAGAGGAAAGAGAGGGGTGCTTAATCTGCATTCATGAAGCCCAAAGAAATACGCTTTTAAAAAAAGAAACTGAGGGGCCCTTGAGGGGCTCAGTCGCTTGAGCGCCCCACTCTTGGTTTCAGCCCAAGTCATGATCTGCTCTGGCAGTGCGGAGCCTGCTTGGGATTCTCTCTCTCTCCCTCTCTCTCTGCCCCTCCCTCGCTCACGCTCATGTGCTCTCTCTTTCTCTCTCTCTCTCTTAGGATAAAATAAAATAAGATAAAATAAAATAAAATAAAATAAAATAAAATAAAATAAAATAAAATAAAATAAAATAAAATAAAATAAAATAAAATATTTAAAAGAAGGGACTAAAATTAGAACCTTAGGTAATCTCCCAAAATGTGGAAGAATATAGTTAAGGCAGCATAAGACCCTAATTAAAGAAAGAAAGCCCCCCGGTTGAGACCAGTCCTAGCTGCAAAGTGTTGGTCCACAGCTGAGAAGTAGCTCTCACATGAGCTTCCAGCAGCCTCCTTGAGATGTGGAGGCAGAACGGTAACTGCCTGCACTTTCAAGGCTGTTTGAGGCTTCAAGGGGATTGTGTTTATTAAATCAGGTCTGTTTGAACATTCTCAGAACCAAAGAAAATGTTTTGAATTTCAAAGCAATTTACGCTGTTTGGAGGTGTCTATTTAAAGTGGCACTACGAATGGGATTAATCATTAATTGATCTAAGGCTTCTTAAAAGTAGTTACATATTTATGGATTTATAAATAGAATAGCATGTATCAACTGAACATTCAATTTTAAGAAAGAGCTAATAAGGTTTTGGATTTGTAAATATAACAAATTTGGTATCAAATGTCAACAATAAAATGCCAACTAGTCTTTGTCTAAAATAGTAGCTGCTAATTTTTAAATTAAAAGCAGGTGATTGAAGTCATTGCAAATAAGGGGCCTCTGGGTGGCCTGGGTGGCTCAGTTGGTTGAGCATATGATCCTTCTTTTTGGCTCAGGTCATGATCCCAGCTCAGTCTATTCTCAGGGCTGAGCGTGCAGCCTGCTTTGGATTCCCTCTCTCCCTCTCTCTCCCCCAAATAAATAAATAAAAGAAGCAATTCTGTCCTGGATTAAACCTCTATTACAGAAGACCTTTACTTAAAATTAAAAATCCTAGCATAGCAGAATCATTCACACGGTTCTCTCCCTTCCTAGATTGTGGTTGCTCAGTGCACCGGGCCTATGACTGTATCCCCCATGGCTTTACAGGAGGAGCAGCATGGTAACACCTACAGCATGTGATACCATCCGTCACCTAAAAGACGGATTCAGAATTATGGAAAATATTCTTTTATATGAGCATTAGGCAACTGTAGTAAAGTTGAACATCACTTTTCTATTTCAGAACCTATCACTTGATTCCCGAAGGGATCCAGTATGCTGATGAGAATCCGCTTAAGGTCAGTTCCTACTGGATCATACACACTGATTTCAATATTGGAAAGTGCGATCCTCTTATCTAAAGTAAGAGGAGGTGTCCACAGTGTATTAACTTTACTGCCGTATAACAAATTACCAAAAGCGTAACAGTTCAAAAGAACCCGCAAGGGATTATTTCACAGTTTCGTGGGTCAGGAGTTCAGGCACAGCTTAGTCGAGTCCCTTGTACGGGGTTTCACATGGCCTGGACCACGGGCCGATCTGAGGCTGCACTCTCATCCGAGCCCCCAGGGCTTGCCCCAGGTTCACTGGGTTGTTCGCAGAATTCACTCCTTTGCAGTGTAGAACAGCCATGGTGGATTGCTCTTCAGAGGCCAGGAAGAGAAGGATGTCTGTGATCCTAAGATGCTCTCTCTTCATTAAATTTATGATCTACTGATTAGGGACCTTAATTGTCTTTAAAAATGTCTTCAGGTTTGCCATATTGTGTTGCCCGTGTGGGAGTGACTTCTAGCATCTTCGCAGTACCAGTCCACACTCAAATGGAGGGAAGGGGGCTCTATGGGTAGTGTATACCAAGGGGTGGGAATCCTGGGGACCTTCTTACAATTCCACCTATTATAGAGGACCTCCCTGTGAAAATTAACCTGTCAGTAGAACAATATGAATGAGAAAGATGAATCTTATGTATTTATTAGTAAAAAAGGGTCACAAAACATTGAGAAGTTGAGTTTATGTAATAATCCACTTTATTTCCCCTTACTTAAATGACATAGAAAAGCAAGATTTTCTTAGAGTATATATATTTTTTCAAAATGATGCATTTATTTACTATAAGCCTAAATGGAAAAGGTAGCTGATCTTTATTTGGTGTCTTCTGTATAACTGATATTGCTAATGTTGATTAAACAGATTTTATATCATAATTAGTAACAGTCTATTTGTGCCCAAAGAAAAGTGAAATTGTCACAGTGATATAAATTTCAATGGGAAAAAAAAGCTACAATGATTAAATATGATATTTTGTATATCAAGAATGAGCTCAGAGATAATCCAGATGGTGGAAAATATTAAAATCTAAAAAAGGAAGATATTTTTAAATTTAACTCTGTCAGTGCAAAATCTTCTTCTAATTTTATTTTTGAAAGAACACCATTGACATGACCACAGAAGTCTGAAAAAAAAACATTTATTGAGCAACTGTTCATAATAACTTACCATATCACATAGGTACTAAAAAAATATGTATACTATATAGAGGCAGAACGTTTAAGCAAAGTTTTGTGTCCATGAAAATTGGCATGGGAAAGAAAACCTTGCATTTACTCAGAAAGCATATTTGCATCTTATCGAAGAGTTGAAAATTTCCCTGTTAATGTATACAGTTTTTTTTGTAATAGAAGTCAAATAGTTAAAAAATATATATCATGGTGGTTTTTTTAATAACCTTAGCTGGAATTCTCTGATATTGGTAAGAAGTCATCTCTGATACTTCAGTAGCATTTTGCATATGATTAGAAGCAATGCTTTTGCATTTTGTTCTGAACACTTATTTTTAACTTATCAAATGCTGCTTTAACAGAGAGTGGTCCTGCATACTTCTGACGGCCAAGAGCTGTGCTGTCACAGCAAAGGATATCAAGTGGCCTGAATATGACCAATTAATTGTAAAGCTCAGGTCACAAAGGATTTTTTAATGTATGGAACAAATACACATGTGCGTGCACACGCGCACACACACACGCACACACACACACACACAAAGCGATAGGATTAGAAATGGAATTGATGTAAATTCATGTAACAAAAGTATTTAAAGATAGTCTGATCCCTTGAAAACACAAAGAAACATAGATTGCCTCCTATGCGTAAGGTTCAGCAGACTTCATAATGAGAGCTTAATCCTTTTTTGCCATTAGATCATTTATTCACTTTCGTTTCAAGTCATATTCCTTGAACTGATACAGAATTTACATATGTCTCTTCATTCAAATGTGTCATTAAGATGCAGGCTATGTTACAGGGCTTGAAAATGATCTTCAGACATCTGTCTCTGGAACACTTAAGAAGCTAGCTACTCCAAACAGACCCTGGACAGTTCTCATCAGAATATGTCCCTGATGCTGAGCATTAGCATGAGAAATAACTTAAAAGCAGAATTTTATCATTGTGTGAGTAAGGTCAACACTGTGGAGTTTATGCAAGCAGTGAAACACGCATTTGGCAACTCTAGGGAACAATGTTCCTATTTTGCATTGTCATACCTACCATGAAGCACATAGCACATTCTGAAAAAGAAAGAGAGAGATGGAATTTTCATCTAAAAAAACCTCAAATCTTGATGTAGGAAGATTTCATTTGGGTCCAATTCATAGCATCCTCATTGGGCTGATCTAGTGGGGGAGGGCAAGGAATGGAGCTAGAGTAGACACAGGATTTAACATTTATGGAAATTTCTTATAAAATAATGATCTATAATATCAAACAGAGAAAATCACTTATGAATTACAGACACAAAGGAGTCTGTGAGTTTGTGTGCCTGAATTACTGATTATTAAAAATATGGAGAAAGCTGACATATTTGTCTAAACTAAATTGATGATTAAATACCCTGAGCCTGTTGTTATCTCTTGTATTAGTTTTCTATCACTGCTGTAGCAAGTTATCACAAACATAATACAACCATTTATCACAGCTCTGTAGGTTGGCTGACTAAGTGAGCTTGACTGGGTTCTCAGCTTAGGGTCTCACAGTGCCAAAATCACTATGTGAGCTGGTCTGGACCCATAGCTGGAAGCTCTGGGAAAAAAACAGAGAGGGAAAGGAAGGAAGGAAGGAAGGAAGGAAGGAAGGAAGGAAGGAAGGCAGGAAGGAAGCAATCTACTTCCAAGCTTATTTAGGTTTTGGGAAGAATTCAGCCCCTTGTGGCTGTAGGACTAAGGTTCTTATTTCCTTGCTGGATTTCAGCTAGGAGATTCTCTTAGCTCTGTAAGACAGCCCATGTTCCTTCTCATATAGCCCTCTCAATCTTCAAAGTTTGCAATGGAACATCAAGTCTATCTCAAGCTTCAAATCTCCCTGACTTCTTCCGCCATCAGAAGTTGCTTTTAAGAGCTTGTGTGATCAGATTAGATTCATTTATGTTATCTCCCTCTCTTAGAATCAGCTGTGCCATACGGCATGACATAATCATGGAAGCAATATCTCTTTATACCCGTAGGTTCTTGGGATTAGACCTGGGCATCTCTGGGGGGAGCATTTTAGAAATTTTGCCTAATCACATCTCCTTTCAAGGAATCCATGACACTCAGAAGCAGCGACCTTCTTCCATAGTCCTTATTGCATTTTCCCTCTTTTATTCTCTTGTGCCAAAAATGTTGAATCAGCGAGTACATCCTCTTCTACCAGCATCCCATTCCAGTTCTCCATCGATGAAAGTTTTAACAACTGCTTCATTGCAACATGCAATGCGTCTATCTACTCTCAGTGATGGGATCCTCTATGCTGGTTGGAGAGTGAGTGTTTTATCAGTAAAATCCCCTTTTATAGTCTGCTCCTGAGAGTCATTTCTGATATCCACTGTCTTACAAGAGCTCCGCTGGAAACAGACTCTGAGAGGGAGACTGACTTTATTGGGGGATGTTCTCAAGTAATACACGTATCAAAAAGGTAGGAAAGATAGTACTGACCAGAGGGAGAAGGTGGTATTTGATGTAGTGGTAAAGGAAGTCTTAGTCAACCCTGCAGATAGTTCTAGAGCTGGGGTGACCCTTCAGGGCATGGTGGCTGGGCCTTTGTATCCCCACATTAGCCAGTCCTAGGAGGTAATTCCTTGCATCGGTGAGCAATTCCCGGTGACGTATCAGCTGGATGAGAAGACGTGGAAACACTACAATGTCTAGTATCTATTAACACTCTCATATATACTAACATTATTGTGTCCATTAAGACTACCATATATTCTAACACTGAAGTACCTACTAAGTATCTGCTTATACTATAGCATTTACTAACACTAGTATCTCTCCCACCGTAGGAAGAAATGATCTTTGCTCCACTGGAAGTTTCTTAAACTCTATTCCAAATCAGAGAAAGTATTCCTGATTTCAGAACGTTTACAGTAAACGAAAGCAAAAATGTACCACGCTCGGTGGCCGTCAGGGTAGACAAAGTACAAACGACAATAGAGACGATACTTATAAAAACACTAAATCCTTTCCGGCAAGAATCTAGGAACTCACATGTTGTCGCTTTTATATTAAAAACAAATGTAGGCGGCGGGCGCCTGAGTGGCCTAGTCGGTTAAGCATCCGACACTGGCTCAGGTCATGATCTCCCAGTTTGAGCTATGATCTCATGGTTTGTGAGTTTGAGCCTCACGTCGAAATCTGCACTGACAGCACAGAACCCGCTTCAGATCCTCTGTCTCCCTCTCTCTCTGCCCCTCCCCCACTCCCAAGCCTGTGGTGTGCGCATGCACGGCCTCTCAAAAGTGAACATTAAAAACCTTACTTTTTAATTTAAATAGTAAAATCTTTCCTCCTTCTAGTCGCACCTGCTAAACTAAGTCTCACTTTCCAACAGAGATATGTTGGTTTCGTATTTAAACTCCAGTGGAGTCAAGTGCATTATTGGTAAAGACTCTCAACGCTAGAGACCTAACCTTTAGGTCTCTTTCTCTTTCAGTGTGACCTTGAAGATGTCATTTAACTTCATCCTCTTCTTCCCCGCCCCCTCATTTTTAAAGTGAAAATATTGGGATAGTTAAGTTTTAATGTTCTTTCCAAGTCAGAAACCATAAGCTAGATAATTGATTTTATTCCGTTTATGAAAATCCTTCTCCCTCGTGCTTAGATTTCACAATCTGTTTTCTGTGTTTGTCATCTTCACCACTTGAGCAGCCTTGACTTGAAATGTAAGGCCACCCCCATACAAGCTGTTCTGATCTGCCAAGCTGTCCACTCTCCATCCCACCAATGTGTGTGTGTGTGTGTGTGTGTGTGTGTGTGCGCGCGCGCGCGTGTGCACGCGTTGTTATTTACATACCCTGGCAATAGAAATTCACAGGATACTGTCCTTTAAAAAATTTCCTGTGGTGGCGCCTGGGAGGTTCAGTCAGTTAAACATCCGACTTTGGCTCACGGCATGATCTCACAGTTCGTGGGTTCGAGCCCCGCTCCCCGTGTCGGGCTCTGTGCTGACAGCTCAGAGCCTGGAGCCTCCTTCAGATTCCGTGTCCCTTCTGTCTCTGCCCTTCCCCTGCTCGCGCTCTGTCTCTCTCTGTCTCTCAAAATTAAATAAATAAATGTTAACAAATTAAAAAAAAAACAAATCTTGTGAATGAGCTAGCACCTCAAGTGACCATGGGGAGATTTAGAAACTCCAAAAAAGAGAAAACTTCTAACAGCAACTAGAAAGAACATTCTTGCGTGAAGTAGGCAAAAAGAAAAAAAAAAAAATGTTTCCTAAAGTGATTCTCTGGGATCCTAAGAATTTGACTTCTATCTTTGATTCTGGCTAATTTTTAGAGAATTTACTTGGCTCTGCAGATGAGCGTTCCAGTGCTAGAAGCCATCACACGCCTTCATGGCTATGTTCTCTTCCCACTCACTTCTCTTTCGATCATGCGCCGCTTTCTCTTATGATTGAAAACTGCATTTATAAAGAAGAAATAGCCTCACCATCTAGAGGTGAACACCGGTAACGTTCCAATGTGCGTTTGCTGTTATCATGCTTTGCCATGCACTCGGTGTTAAGATTTCGTGTCATTAAATATCTGAGCCTTTTCAGATATCACTCTTGTAACTTGAAATTATTTTTATTGTTTCAAGAAAAAATAGTTCTGTGATAAAATCAGTTGGAGGAATGTAATATCTAAGATGGCTAGCATATATTTCTGCACTTGGGAGGGCTTGATAGAGATTAAATCACACTAGATTACTTATTTCAGAGGCAGAATATCATGATTGGTAAGAACACAAATCAGAGAATATTGGCTTCAAAATTTGGCTTTGCCACTCGTAAGATGTCTGACTTCTGGCAAATTGCTTAACTTTGCTAAGTACTTTCTACACTGATAGAAAAGAAATATATATATTTATTAGAAGTTTTATCATAATATTTATAAAGCTTATAGATTCCAAGAATGGAAATGTGTTAGTATATAAAATATATGTTTTGTCAGAGTAATGATAATAAGAAAGTTAATACTGATCTAGATGCCAGATACTGTTCTAAGCACTTTATATAGATTACTTCTATTACTTCTCACATTTTTATGAAGCAGGTACAGTTATAACAAAACCCCATTTTACAAGTTAGGTAAGTGGAGAAAAGAGAGGTCAACTGACTTGCTCTAGATTACACAGCTGGTAAACGATCAAGCCAAGATTTGGAGACAATCTTTGCCTTTAACCACTAGTCCAAATCAATGGAAACTGCTTAATCAATTTTATTAGCTTCATATTTGACTAAAGTTTCATATATTAAGCATAACTTATTTAAGATAAAAAGTATTACTTAGGAAAAAGCGGTTTAAGTTTGCCCAATTTGATGACTAAGTAAGATTGAGGCATAGATTTACTTGTGATTGGCTAATCAATTTTCTCATCTGCTTTGAGGATGGTTAAAGTAATGTGAATCTTCAGGTAATATATATATTAATCTGAAATTATTATTATGCTATTCATGTGTACTTTTCCAGAGAATATGCCTGGGTTATCATCAATTATATAATATTAAAGCCCACAATAATAAAGGGTTGAGAGCCAAATTCTAACCTCAAGGTACATATTCAATGTTGTAAATTTGGGTAGTGGTCCAGGATCCACCCAATTCTTTCTGGCAGCAGCATTTTGACTTTCCTTTAGGGAATAACTTCCCCCTTACTCTGAGCACATCTGGTTTAGGTGTGGCCGTGCCTACCTTCTGGACATTGGAGCAGACCTATGACAGCACATGTTCTACTCTGCTTCTCTTTGTCATACCGTTACCCCCACTGACACAGTAACGGACTAAGGAGTGGGCTCATGACCAAAGCCAAGAAGTGAGACATGATACCCAGACATGCTGAAACTGTTCAAAGAGATGCATTTTTTTCCCTATCTGGTTTACCAAACTGGAAAGATGTGAACTGGGAGCTTCAGAAGGCCACTATTTGGAGAAGAAAATAGTTCAAACAATGGAGTAAGACAAACTGAATCCAGCTGGGTGACCTAGCATGCATGTAATAAATGATTTTTTGAATGAATCTATGAAGACATAATTAAATGAAAATAGAAAATTCTGAGCCTTTGGGGTTGGTACGTAGAGCTCGGTAGAACAAGACCGGGCAGGAACAAAGAACTCTGATGTCAGGGTGTATCAGTAACCAATATAAAGAAATCCTGTTTTCATACCTGTGGTGAAATATGCAATCTTGTGAGCTTAATTTATTGTATACAAGACACTCCCAAAAGAATATGCTCCAATCTCTCTTAGTAATCGTTACTTGGAGAAAAATGATTTTATTTATTTAGTGTCACATAGACACATACCGATCCACATATTTTTTTTTTTTCAACGTTTATTTATTTTTGGGACAGAGAGAGACAGAGCATGAACGGGCGAGGGGCAGAGAGAGAGGGAGACACAGAATCGGAAACAGGCTCCAGGCTCTGAGCCATCAGCCCAGAGCCCGACGCGGGGCTCGAACCCACAGACCACGAGACCGTGACCTGGCTGAAGTCGGACGCCCAACCGACTGCGCCACCCAGGCGCCCCTTTTTTTTTTTTTTTTTTTTAATTTTTTTTTTTTTAACGTTTATTTATTTTTGAGACAGAGAGAGATAGAGCATGAATGGGGGAGGGGTAGAGAGAGAGGGAGACACAGAATCGGAAGCAGGCTCCAGGCTCCGAGCCATTAGCCCAGAGCCCGACGCGGGGCTCGAACTCACGGAGGGCGAGATCGTGACCCGGGCTGAAGTTGGACGCTTAACCAACTGAGCCACCCAGGCGCCCCTTGATCCACATATTTTTTAATGTTTATTTGACTTAAAAATGCTGAGTGTTTGGGTGCCTGGGTGCTCAGTTGGCTAAGTGTCTGGCTCTTGGTTTTGGCTCAAGTCATGACCTCACAGTTGGTGAGTCTGAGCCCCGCATCAAGCTCCACAGGGACAGTGCGGAGCCTGCTTGGGATTCTCTCTCTCTGTCTCTTTCTCTCTGCCCCTTCCTGCTCGAGCCCTGTCTCTCTCTCTCAAAATAAATAAATAAACTTTAAAAATGCTGAGTTTTAATACATTTTCTAACACCTTATGAATATAATTAATATCATAACTTAAATCACAATATTGTGAACTACCTAATATACTGACAATAAAAATGAAATTAAAATAATTCTAAACCTTTTATTACTGTAATCTATGTGGCAATTTACTGAAGTTTTGGAGAAAAAGAGCAGGAACATCTTAAAATAAAATTTTCATATAATTATGCCCACTTAACACTGCAACAATTTTTATATTAAAGTAATATTTTTTAACGAAACCTCGCTGTGCGTGCAGGTTGTGGAAAGCTATCAGTACCAAAATGGAACATATTTCTATTTCACAGAGAAAAAAACATCACTCTCCCCTCAATGACTTGCCTCACTCTCTTTCCCTACACTCCTCACAGCTGAGCCGATTAAACTACCAATAGAACTTCATGCCCACCTGAAGCTCCCGGTCACCACGTCTGTCCATGAGCAGGCACAGTTAGAGTAATGGTTCAGTTGGTTTAAGAGACCCGGCATCTGTCCCCACTGCTCTATAACCCAGTTCTCTTTTAAGACCAGTTGCCTACTTTGTTTTTCACTGGTGTGCCCAGGATTAGAGCCCTGAACCATTACATGATCAGAGTCTTGTGCCCTACCACTTGACCTCATCAACACTGACTGCCATCCTAGTAATCTGTTTCAGTGCTTCGTAGAAAACATCGTACTGTGCCAAAGAGTAGCGATCGGAATTAAAATGAAGGTAGACTAATTCTGATCCTCAATAGCTCATTGTATAATGGGGAACAAAACGTATTACAAAGGGAAAGTTCTTATCCCATACGAAGCACAGTGAGAGTATCTAATGTGCATCCGTTGTGCTTGCTTAGTCTATAAGTTGATTTCAGTCATTTGACAACCACAGAAGCCTATCGTTATAGAACAGAGTATTTTAAAGCTTGACGATATAAAAGCAATGGTATGGAGGACAGAAGTTGGAAGAAGATGACACAGAAATACTTCATCTTACATAGAAACAAGCCATGATATAAAGTCTATTATGGATATAAAGTACGTCAAGTAGATCAACAAATCGAACCAACAGAAGAACTAAAAGTAAAAATGTTCACCTATCAGAGAGTGAAAGATAAGGCAGAAGTCAGTTTTCATGTTTCATAAATGGAGGCAACTGATAATGTTGAATATTTAAAAAAAAATCATGAAATGCGGACGCTACTTAGGAAAACCCATTAGGAAGAGACCCATTTGAAAAAAAAATATGATAGAGATGTTTAAAATTGGAACCCGCTGAAGATTGGGGCTGGGGCTGGGTGTGGGCAAACAAAAGGAGACTTTCACTTTTTATCTGATATTCCTTCTCTACTATTTTTGTTATCAAATTTATGTATTAATTTAAAAGTGTTGACTTATAAAATGATTATGAAATTTAATGATGGAAATGATATAGGAGCACAAATATCTACACTTCAAACAAGCTGCCTTGGGAAGAAAGTACATCCAGTCTCTGATGTAGCTGTTCTCATTATTCACGTTTTACAATTTGAGAGTTAGGGACTCAGTGATTTTATGTAAATTGTCCAAAGTTGAAAAGGTAACAAGGACAATTTGCACTGAGTCCTACAAGAATTCAGAATCTGTGTTTCCCATCCAAACTTCATGCTTCCAAACTCACTTCTCACTGGCCTTTACCAGCCAGCAAAGGTTCTAGTGGCAGTGACCCCACCTACTCAGACTTTTTAGTTAACGCTTCTCTGGGGACAATTTCATCGCTGAATTATCTATTTAGTATGTGATCCTCTCATGATATATAGTACTTTTAAATTTATTTCACTTTAAAAGCATTTATTGATAGGCTCCTCGTTGGCTCAGTCAGGAGAGCATGCAACTCTTGATCTTGGGGTTGTAAGTTCGAGGCCCATGTTAGGTGTAGAGACTACTTAAAATAAAATCTTTTAAAAAAACGCATTGAGTGCCATCTATGAACTGAGCATTTGTTGGACTTTAAAATGGAACATACAAGTGAATAAGATCCTGCTCCAGTAACTCAGAACATTAAACTCTGCTGTGTAGGCAACGACACACTCCAAAGAAGGTGAAATTAGCACAGTGTGCTGTCCATTTTTTTACATGGCTTATTTCTGGAAACATGAACTAACTCCAAAGTCCAAAAATCAAAAAAAAAAAAAAAAACTTGCAAGTAATGAAAATAATTTTTGTTCTCAAAGAGGTAAAAATACTATTAAGACTCTAATCACACCTACTAGTGATGCCCAAACATTGTTAAGACATTTCCAGAATTTGGACATATTCTTTTCTCTTTTTTATTTGAGTGTAGCTGACACACAGTTACATTAGTTTCAGCATTAGAACATAGTAATTCCATAGGCTTATTCATTATGCTATGCATACTACATGCTTTAATTTGGTATATTTCTTTGTCAGTTGAAAACTATTAAGCAGTTTAAAACTACTGATCATATTGCTAAGGATAAAATTTCCCATTTTGTCGGATTGAATGATTTCTAAGTTTTCTCAATTGATACGTTTGTGAGTCATTTTCTTATTTCTATTGTTTCATCTCTCCTGGATTTTCACAAAATAAGAAAGAAAAGAGTTTAAAGCAATTTTCCAGTTTTTTAGTAGAACACAGTCTTCAAGCCAAACATGATCAAGAGAGCCAACAGGTAGCATGGATATAAACAACTTCTGTCATCTTCTCTCCATGTCTCCCTTGCATGTCCTTGAGGAACTTTGCAGAAACTCAAGGTTACAAGGAAACCACTAAGAAATTACCTGTAATTACCTGCAAATTATCTTCAATGTTCCATTGAAATATGAGCATACAGAAACCTCACTATTCCAAGATGGCAGAATTTCTATATGGAACTGTTGGCTGTTCACAGTAGGCCACCAAAAGATAGATCACAAAATCGGTTGAATAGGCTTATTTATTTATTAATTTATTTTTAAGTAGGCTACACCCCCAGTCTGGGGCTTGAGCTCACAACCCTGAGATCAAGATGCCCTACTGACTGAGCGAGCCACCCAGGTGCCCCTGAATAGGCATATTTAAAACACTCTTGAGTGCCAATATTTAATATTCTAATGTTCAGGTTAATGGCAGATCAAAAGTATAAAATTCAAGGACCACCTGTATGTGGGAAACATAGAAATATAGACATAGCCTCTGACAAAGACCTGCACTCTGGCAGGATTCTAACGTAGACAGGTGGACCAAGACCCTCCCCGGCCCCCCCAAAAAAGAGCATTTCTGCATTTCTTGTCTCTTCCATTTTCCCCCTTAATCATTATTTTCATCTGTTTACATTTTTAGTCATCTTTGTCTTTCCTCTGCCATATATCCTGTTACTTCTTTGCTTTTAGAGTAGCAATGGCTAGACTTTCATTTATATCCATTGTCCAAAAATAAAAATAAAAAGGAGAGAGAGACAGGGAGAACTTATCTTCTTGTCGGCCAACAAGGAATAATTCTCTTGGTTTTGAATCATCAATCATTTTCACCATCGCTTACTGTAATATTTAACTTCTAGTACTATCCTTGTTTCAGGTAATTTAAGTGATAAGGGTCTAGGTACCACTATATGGATGCCTACTGTTTGAAATTTTTCTGTGTAACAGTCACGGAATACAAACAAAATAAAAATTCATCAATCTTTACCTACTTTGCCATTTGCTTTCATAGAGGCAGTGCGATTTATTGGAAAGAATATGGGAAAACAAACAAACAAAAAATACCCCGGAAGTATTTATTTTATTTTCTTTAAAGGTTTTCCCCTCAGTGTCTCCTGTTTTACTTTAATGGCTTCACCAATCACCCAGACAACCAAGTCCTTTCTCTATCCTCTCTATCAATCCCCCATATCATATTGGTTATTAAGTCTGATTTATTGTATTTTTGGTATTTCTTTTTTTTCAATTGTTTTTTCTTTTTCTTTTTCTTTCTTAAAAATATAATTTATTGTCAAATTGGCTAACATATAGTGTATACTGTGTGCTCTTGGCTTTGGGGGTAGATTCCCGTGATTCATCGCTTATATACAACACCCAGTGCTCATCCCAGCAAGTGCCCTCCTCAATGCCCATCATCCATTTTCCCCTCTCCCCCTGTTTCCCCATCAGCCCTCAGTTTGTTCTCTGTATTTAAGAGTCTCTTATGGTTTGCCTCCCTCTCTGTTTGAAACTATTTCTTCCCCTTCCCTTTCCCCACGGTCTTCTGTTAAGTTTCTCAAGTATTTCTTAAATGTATCTTCTGTCTTTCTTCACTGAAACTCCCCCAACTCAGCTACTCATGATTCTTCTTCTTAACTCTTATTTTTCCTATGACAGATTTCCATCCCATTTGCTTTCATTCTCTCCAGAGCACCCACAATACTATAAGCCAGTTTCATCTTATTACATTAAAAATCTGATATTCCATTACTCAAAATTCTATAATAAATGGTCAATGGACTAGGAAATAACTGAATATTCTGACTTCGTTCTGCCACCATGTCTAGACTTACTGGCTCCTTCCTTCATCCACACCTTCGCACACTCTCTGAAATGTTTTTCTTCCACCCAGCAGTCTTCTAGTCTTCTTCAGGAATCAGTTCTAATGTCAATCATTCTGTGAAACTTTCGTTGTCTCTTCTAAACAACTTATGGGCTTTTAGCCTATGTTCACATTAAAATTTGCACATACCTCTATCACAGCAAATCATACATTATAACGTACGCACTGACTCTACCTTGATTGCTCTACTGGCTTCTCAAGAGAGCAAAGCATGTCTTTCCACCTTCGTACTCCCAAGAAACTGCACCAGCAGTGACTGCCACGTGGTAATGCTAAAAAAAATAAACAAAGAACTTATGAAATCACTGGACATCTTATTTTCTCATTTTTTTTAAATATCTTTTAATTTTAATGAGAGGGAGCATAATACAGCAGTCCCGATTGTGATGGGCTCAATTCAAACTCTGGCTCCACCACTCATGAGATCTATAACCTTGAGTAGATATTGTAGCTTCTCTGCACCTCATTTTCATCATATGTCAAGTGAAGATGACAATAACGCCTAACTCAAGATGTGTGGCAAAATTCTATGAGCTGATATATATAGATTAGTTCACTTGGAACAGTACCTGGCACATGGTAAGAGCCATATAAGAGCTTGACAATTTTTATTAAAACTAACATTATTAATATTTACCTTATCAGTAAAGAGCACTTATTCACATCAATGGGACAAACTATAAAAAATCAAGTTGGCATCGCATATATTTTTCACTATGTGTATTTGACATCAGATGGCGATTGTGTCACTGAGTTATTTTAGGATGTGGATTTTCATTCTTCCATTCCATAAACATTTCTTAAGCCTCCAGTTTGAGGTAGACACTCCTCTAGACATTAAAGAAACAAAGATGTATAAGAAATAGTCCTTACCATTAATGTTTTCAATCTAACTGAGGGAGATGAGAAGAAATTAGACAATGACCATGTGACGTGGTTAAGTACTAACACAAGTACACAAAATGCAAACATAACACCAATAGCAGGAAGTGAAACAAAGGCTGGATTTTTCTTTCTTTTAAATACCTAAATTAAAAACAAAGATCTTGATCCTCATACTAATTTAGTTCTTATGGTTAAGGAGGAAATCATAAACTAAGCCAATATATGTGTCTAATATTACAGTCAAAATTCGGCATTATAAGCAGGAATTAGCTTTGAGAAATGAAATGCACAGATAATACAAGGGCTATTTTATCCATTTATTGAATATTCTTCACACTCAGTGCTATTTACCATAGCTCCCTGAGCAGCCAAAATTACAAATTTGAGCTTTATTTATTATCCTGTACACTATTTACACAGAAATGGAGGTGTCAACACCCACAAGGCAGACAAAAGAGGGGAAACTAAAAAATAAATGAAGTTGATAATTAAAACCATTAAACATTTAAGGATCTTAGAGATAATTTAGTACAAATCTTTAGTGCCGAGATGAAGCACTGAGGTCCCAAGTGGGCTTGGATCAATGTCACTCTGCTAGTTGGTTACAGAGAGAGAACTATAACCCAGGTGTCTAAACAGCAATGCTCATTAATTTATCCTAAAGAAAATGACAGCTGTGCAACATTTCAGGCACATAAGCTTCCCTCTCATTCTCTAATGCATTCCACAGTTCAAGGTCAGTAATTAAAGGAAAGCCATCCCACCAATATATTCATTGCTGGAGAAAATAACACAGACTACGGGGGCAGGGGGGGAGCAGGGAAAGAACAGTAAAAACCCAAGGGGTTAGGAATCGGTTGTATAATGTTCAGAGAACTAACAAGCACAGACTTTAAGTCAAGCTAAGGCAACAGAAGCGACATGATTTTCAAGGAAACACAAGGAGACAAGAAGGTTTCCAATAATGGATATATTTTCAGAGCAGATATACAAGCTTATTTTCATTAAAATAAATTCATAGTTTACTAGGGAAAAGTGCTGGATGTCTAAAAAGTTCATCTTATAGATTATACAAATACTGGTGTCTACAAATTAATAGATTTTTCTCTTCTTTCCACATGGACAAATGTTAATTTTCAAGAGAGTGAAATCATGTCTTTGATGTTCACATTCAGAAGGTTATACTCTTTTGTTAAAAATGCATAATACATAATATGCTGTTTGAATTCATGCAAAAACACAATGAATAGGATTTTCCTAGAGTTGATGAGTTGCATAAATAACTCTTTTGCCATTGTCTTGTGTATTATTAGGTTACTTCACATTGACGTTTGGCAAAATTGAGAAATTAATAGACATTTACAAGATCCTCTGTATTTGAGGATACTGCCTCTCTTTTTGAGAGAGTAGAATGCCAGAATACCACCTAAATTCTTCAGTTAAAGGATTCTTCATTCCTTTGAATCTATTTTTCTGATGGTTATGTTCTTCATTAACATTTCACATGATGTGCTTTCATTTTATCAATAATCAATTGATAAGTACTTCTTTACATGTGATTTGTAGTCTCTAGGAAAGCTTCTTAATTACTACATTATGTTAAATTTGCATTTTGTGTGTTACCAGTTTTACAGTATTATACTTGGAATTAAGCTCATTTAAAAAGTACTAACAATCAAAAAAACAAAAAAAAAAACAAAAAAAACAGATCAAGAATCAAGACAAAGTTGGGATTATACCAGGAATTTAAGTTTAAGATTTATATCCTAAAGAGTTCAACACATTAACTAAATTAAAGGAAAAAAAATCATCATCATGATTAATAAATGTACATGTCTTTTAATTATATCAACAACAATTTATGGTACCAGTCTTAGGAACCATATCACAAATTAGGAATATAAAGAAATAAATTTTTCCACAAGCATATTATGAAATATTAGATTTATTATTTTGTGGTCTGGAAGATACTTTGTCTTAACTTTGATCATTTTTAAAAACATATTAGGCTTTCAGAGGTGATGGTTACCACAAAGGACATAAGAATGGATTTTATTCCACTTTGTAAATATGCAAAAACCTCTACCATGATCTTATTCTGCCACTTAACCGAGTGGTTTTACGGTATGTACTGTTGCTTGATTCTTTCCCCAGGTTGATGAGTCCCCTTAAGCTGCTAACACTTCTATGTAAAATTCACTGGATTCCATGGAGGCCAAGTGCCCCACTTGTAAGGCCAAGTGCCCTTATTCTTTTGGTAATGAACATTTTACATTGAACTATTTCTCATAATGTCTCAGACACCAATTTATCTCTTTATTCCTTGTTACCATTCTTCCCATGCCCCCCCAATTTTGACTTGATGTATGTATTCATCCATCATTTCCATCATTAATTCAAAACATATACATGTATTTCCTACTATGTAGCAGACATTGAGCAATTTGTTCCATACACAGTGAACAGGATGGATAATTTCTCTGGTTTCTAGAAACTGACATAGGAGCAGAGAAATTGATAAAGGAAAGAAAAAGGGGTGCCTGGGTGGCTCAGTTCGTTAAGACCCCAACTCGATATCAGCTCAGGTGATGATCTCACAGTTTGTGGGATCAGTGCCTGAATCTGGCTCAGTGCTCAGAGCCTGCTTGGTATTCTTTCTCTCTCCCTCTCTCTGAGCCTCCCACACTCATGCTCTCTCTCTCTCTCTCTCTTTCTCTCTCAAAATAAGTAATAAACAGAAAGAAAGAAAGAAAGAAAGAAAGAAAGAAAGAAAGAAAGAAAGAGGAAAGAAAGAAAGAAAATGAGGCCAAGAAAGAAAAGAGAAAGTATACCATACAAAATCACCACAAGCTATAGCAAATGTTTTAAAAGGTACAAGCAGAGCTGAGAGAAAATAATTGGACATCGTATAAAGGATGGAGTGGTCGGCAGTAATTTCTTTTTCTTTGCAAGTGATAATAAGGTCTAAAAGATGAACAAAAGGAATAGAGATGGCAGGGCAAAGCATTTTTTAAACATGCTGGCTTACTTCTTTGTACCAAAGTTGGTTCTTCAATTTTGCAATGCTACCTTGGATAGCTTTGCATAATGTCCCGGTTTACCTAAAGCTTCAAGAACTTTATATGGCCCCTGGTAGCTCTCGTCCTCAGCTGGACTGGCCTTGCTTAAGGGCAGGATTCAAATAAATAGCTCTTTGTTTATAGGATATTTTCCCCATCATCATTATTTTTATTCCACTATTAGTTATAATGGAAGTTCTCTGTAGAAAATTTAAAAAAATGTAACAAGTAAACAGAGAATGTACAAACAGAAATCACTCTATCCACCTAAGAAAACTACCATTGATATTTTGGTACCTTTCATGAAACTTTCTTATGAGGTTATATACAAAAGGAATTTTGTAGTTTTAACTGTATTTTCACTTAACGATAGCAATTTATTTCCATCATAATGACTATACACATCATTTTAATGGCTACAGGTCTGGGTAGCTTGTTTTAAACCAATTTTCTCTTGTCATTATTTTCCCCATTTGCCTACCATTATGAATAAGGCTTCAGTGAGGTTCTTGCAGGTACATATTTGCAAGACTCTCTTATTATTATCCTGTTAGAAGTTCTTGGATTTGAAATTTTGGATCAAATGATAAATTAAGCCACTTTTAAATATTAATAAGTTGAATTGTAGAGACTCATAGAAGCTTAAATTTTCAACAGCATGATATGTATTTCACCATAGCCATACTCATCAGGGACATTAAGATTTTTATTTAATTTACCAATCAGACATGTTAATATGTATTTCTAATATTGCTTAAAAATGCAGGTTTTCTTTTAAAATTTCTAGTTAGGATTTTTTAATATATTTTTAATTTTTTGTACTTCCTGTTTTTAAATCTTCACTTCATGGCAATTTTCTAGTTTATGCCTGATTGGTTCCTTTTACTATTAATTAATATTATTACCTCTTCATAAATTAAGATCATTAGACTCTTCTTATTGTATTTTAAAATTATCTTCCATAGGTCTTTTTTCTTTGATTTTACTTATGGTATTTTTATAGACTGAAGCTTAAAATTTGTAAATTCAAATGTCTAAATATTTCTGGTTTCCTTTTGGCGTCATTATAAGAATTAACATAAATATTAATTCATCTTAGTCCCTTTTTTTTCCCCTCTCCTCACTGACTCTCAAATATCCTGAGAATTTATTTTGAGAGTGTTATCAAGAGAAATAATTTCGTTTATTATTTTGTCCAAATAGTTGGTTGTTTTAACACCATTCAATGAACAATCTATTCCCAATAAGCAACATCTACTCTAATTATGTACATTTACATATCTAAATGTGTACCCATACAAATATAGGTTATAAAAATATATACATATATACTCATCTATTAAAACATATACATTTCATTTTTTTTCACTTATTTGTCTATTGTCACTACAATTATATCTTAGCAATCAATGATTTAAAACATGATTTGTAAATGAATTCTGTAAGTTCACTACTTTTTTTCTTCACTTCCCAACTATTTAGTGGCTCATCTCACATATTTAGGTTGCCAGATTAATTTTAAGATATCTTTTACGTGATTTTGCTTCTTGCGAAAGGCCCTAACTAAATGTTTCTCGGAACCGTATTAAATATGTAGGACTTAGGATAGACTTCACATCTTTACAAAATTGAGTCTTTCGATACATGAATAAGGCGTGTCATAATTTGGCAATTTATTCAAACCATCTTTCAAAGTTTCTCAAAAACAATGAGCACGAATGTATGTGTGCATATGGAAATTGTATGTATATTTATCACACACCTTAAATGGATTCAAAGTAACATATTTTTATTCATCTTATTAATAAATTCTTTTTTTTCCATTCCATTATCTACATGGCAATTAATCTAAAAGGAAAGTTATTGATTGGAATGTTCACTTTCTACTCAGCCACCTTATTGTAATCTCTATTAATTAATAACATTTATTTAATGAATTCTACTGAGTTTCTAGGTTATATAATTGTCTAACTTAGAATTTGATGATACTCTCGCTATTGCCTTTGTAATCTCTTAGATTGTTGCCCTTATGAATTTATTGTCTAGATCCCCTGACACAACTAAATAATAGTAGTTATAGTAGACTTTCTGGGCTTATTTTTACTTGAATGAGGATTTCCCTGTTTCCTTCATCAATAAACTTAATTTTGGCAATTTTTTTGAAGTTTTATGATAAGTTGGAAAAATTTTACTTAATGAATGGCTGTTGGAATAAAATTCAAGTGTCTTTTAATCTTATATTAATATGGTTACATGTTGTATTCTCTCCTCTGACCACTATCCATAATATATCCCATTAATAGATTTTTTAATATTAAATAATTTGTGTATCCTACAGGAAAAAAAAATTTGATGGAATTGATTTTCAAAACTTGCTGTAATGTTTTTGATCCTGTGTTAATAAAGGCAGGCTTGTTCACGATCATGACTAATGAAGGCTGTGTTTGTTAGCTTTTGGTCCCAAGTTGTCATAGCGGTATAAAATCACTGTGAATATTTTCTTCTTTTTTAAAGATCTATAGACCTTGCATTCAACCAAAATATCCTTAATTACTAACATGTTTTGAGGGTTGGGGGAAGTTGGAATACTTTCTGAAAATCTCAAATTTCCCAAATAATAAGCATCTCTTGTAAATTACTCTCTCATGGTTTTATCATCCACTGTCTGATAAGAGTCACTGTTATTCATTCCTTTCATTTATTCCACAGGAAGAGATATTTATAGACAGAAAAAGGAGGATTTGAATCTGTATACGTCTGTCTTTCTCTGTAACCTGAAATATTTCTCAGATTAATCTTTTGTAGCCACTTTTAGTCATAATTTAAATAAGTAGTTTTCAGTTAGTCCAATAGACAACACAATAAATATTAAGCCATTCGACATATGTTTTTTTAAAGAAAAGAAGGCAATATAGAAACAATACAGTTCAGTAAAGTGAGGAAGTAGTTTGAAGGTGTGCAAATAATATGGGAAACTTTACTAAAAAGCATTATAAGGAGAAAATGAATTTTATGTCAACACGTTACTGTTTGTCATCCCAACAGATGTGAAATTGTTGCACGAAGCAGCAACCGGTTTTTATATGGGGTAGACACTAAAGCTAGCTGAATAAGTCATGAACCCACAGTAAAAGTTGAGACTACTTCTGGCAATTTCTTGTGTAACACCATATCTTGACTTATCTCAGGAAAATGTTCTAAAATTACATTTCCGTCATTAATCTGCCCATTTATGTATTCATAATCATGCCTTCTTTCAGCAAGAATTTGCAGAGATTTACTATGCATTTTACGTTTTTCTTGAACCAAGATTCTAAATGATTAAGACACGATCTTTGCAACCTAAGATATCTTCCAGGCTTGCAGCAGAGTCAGACGTAAGTAGAAATAAATACTATAAAGGGTAGTATATGATGCCTCAAACAATTAATACTATTAGAAGCGACCTCAAGGTACAGCAGTGACAAGTTATGGAATGGGTATGAAATCAAGCAATCCTCACCTCCTGACTTCCATTCCCTGTACAGATCTGCCAGTGTTATTCCCCTTTCTGCTTTGATGTTTTCAACATTTTCTTCTCCAGGTGTTTTCTCTTCCAACTGCTGACACTTAACCATTCTTCAGTGGAAGGCTGTCCTTGAATCTCACTTTTCCTGGGTGAACAGAGAACCAAAGCAACCGGAAATACGTGTGTCCTCTCTCTGCTGGCACATTCCTGAATCAAAATGGGGAGTGTATGGGGCTCAGAATTCTAGTTTTCCTCCCCCGATCTGGATAACTCCGATAGTGACTCTCCTCTAGAGCTCTCAGGTGGGATTGAGCCAATCCCCTTGTCTCTGGGACTTAACTTGAGATCACTGTTTTGCTTAACTTCCTTTCATGTATAGTTCCATTTTTCCACTCCCCTACTGTTGTTTTCTGGAAAAATTTCTTAGTAAATTACTTTCACATGAATCCTTACCTTAGGACCTGCTTGAGGGGAACCCAGACTATGACAATAGCCTTGAAAGATATTCAAGTAGAATTCCTGTCCTCCAACTGGATCAATCCAGAAGGCATAGTGAGTATCGTGTAGGGCAAAATATCAGATTATATCAGTTAAAGCTGAACTAACAGCTCCTCCACACTATCCTCTTTGTATTGTCAGGTTAATCTCCTTCGTAAACAAATATGAAAATGTGCATTTTCTACATCCTATTGTGTATTTTGTTCCATTTCATGGAATCCGTGCCATTCCTGCTAAAAGGCAATCAAACCAATTTTGTCAAATAAAGTAAAAACTTGGAAAAATGTAAGAGATCTCTCTCCCATGAATTGCATAATTTCTGCCTAGAAATATTCGAAAAGAGAAAAATGTTGGGACGATGACTATTTACCTAAGGGTCAATTTCCTGGTCTCTAATAACTGAACTCTGGATTTGTCCATGAATTAGGTAGCATTCAGGAGGAGAGATGAGTATGACTTCTGTCATAGGCATTGAATATATGACAAAGGTCTGCTCTATTTGATGTAAGAAGTCGGCCAAGACTTTGGCTTTCTGAATGTGAAAAATACGAATTACTAGCATATGACAACAATTTGCTGATGTTACCCCTTCCTAATATATCTTTCTGAGATGCTGTTGAGATACCTGACTTAACGGCCTATGAAAAACACATTATCTGCAACATCAGTAATGCTGAACATTAGTTCTCTTTACAGACATTTTTTCAGGATCCAAAACAACTTTTTCTCTCCCTGCATATTTCCGGCCTTACAAGGTGCACCTAGTTGAGCTCCTGCTCAACACTTTCTGAAGCCACTTTCAAAACTTAATTGAGTTAACAGCTTCCTATATTTAGTTTGATTGCACTTTATTGTTTACAAGTTTGATGCAGAATAATATAAAAGTACAACTTCAAAGTTTTGTCCACAATTCATGCTGAAAATCTAAGTATTTCTTTATATGGGCTGTCTTGATAGTTTAAAATAACTAATTTAAACATAATCATGCTATGAAACACAATCATCAGATCTTACTAAACTTGTTCACCTAAGTCAGCAGTTCAGAACAAGTGAGCAGCTGAAGACATCATAAGATTAAAAAATGAACCCTTGTAAACCATTTGGTTAATGTAGTTGAAAGAAAAATAATAATAAAGGATCAATGAGCAAAAAAATACAAATAGAAATACAAAATGAAAAATACAAAGAGAAAACAGCATGGTATATTTTAAGTGTCCCCCCAAATAACTATTTCAAAATGATAGACCACCATGAAAGTGCTTTGCTTGTACAACTCAAGTATAAGAAAAGTATTACCTAGCAAATCTAATTTTGTAATTTTTAAAATTTTTTTTAAATGTTGATGCATTTTTGAGAGAGAGAAAGAGACAGAGCATGAGCAGGGAATGGGCAGAGAGAGAAGGAGGAGACACAGAATACAAAGCAGGCTCCAGGCTCTGAGCTGTCAGCACAGAGCTCAATGTGGGTTCAAACCTAAGAAACATGAGATCATGACCTGGGCCAAAGTCAGATGCTTAACCAGTTAGGCCGCCCAAGCACTCCTAATCTTGTATTTTTAACTTAGAATACTAATCCAAATTATGTTATTAAAAATTTCAATTTCCCTTTTCATTATGGAACTTCTTTTTAAGCATTTTTTAACAAGGGATAAAATTCTAATATATATCAAATACAAATTGTGTTGAAAACTCTCCAGATACCCTAATATATTTTATTCTTACTTATCACATTCCTATATACTGAATTCACATGCATATATGTTGATTTAATCTATAATAAATTCCCATGCCCTACCTTTGCATTTCTATGTCAACATAGAACAAATGTATATATATGTATTTGGGTTTATTTCCCCATGTGTCAGACAGACATATGGAAAATGTTGTCGCACTTAACCTCTATGGAATTTTTAATCAGATGTCAAATCATTGAGAAAAATGTGAACTTTTATCTGTGTTTATATTTATGGCTTGAATTTTTTTGTATACAAAAAAATTACTCCGTTTAAGTCAAATGGTGGTGGAAAGATCATTATTGATAATCAGCATCATTAACTCTAAACTCATCTCAATGCCATACCTCCTATGCTAAATATATAAAATAATATATTAATGTCCTTACTTAAAGAATACACTGATTAGAGCTGAATTGTGTTTACTCATTTGAATAACGTGTGGTAACTATTCTTACTTTCATTCACACATTCATTTAAAAAACAATTTTTTCAAAGATTATTGTGAGTCAGACATTGTGTTGGGGTAGGAGAGGGTAATTACCTAATCACTTGTATTCACTGCATTATCATAAAAGCTAAAGTAAGATATACCAAATACAGTAGATCTTCAAAGACGGGAGTTTAATTATTCCCTCTAGAGATTTGGACATTCATCTTGGAGGGCAATTAATCAGTCAAAAAATATAAAATGTATAATATTTCAATGGAAATAAAGATTATTGGATTATTAGTTCCTAGAATTAGAAACAACACCTACTTCTATCTACCTAGTGACAATATAATTATATAAGTGTTGAGTAGGCTCACTTTATGATTAAGGAAGCCTCAAGTAATAGATAAAAGTGAAAACAATTCTGATTATAGATCAGAGAGACACATTTCTCATTTATTGCCACCATAGGAAGACTGTTCAGGCTGTTCTGAGGTGTCTAGAGGTACAACTTTATAAAACGTCTAATCTCAGATTGCCCACCAAATAGCCACGTGCTCTCATAACGTCCTCCACTTCTTCAAATCCTTTATTAGAATTATATCTGAAGTCTGCGCTAATGAACTCACTCTTTGATAGGCAATGGAAATCTTTTAAGTCTCCTTCGATCTAGGAAGTGACTGGTAATTAAATATAGTACCTAGGGAATATTACTCAGAGAGAGACTCAAAGAACAGAATTAAAGAGAAGGAGCACAGTCGACCGAGTATTTCTGTGTTACAGATGCTAGGTAATAAGAAAGCCTTTTATGGCAGTAGAAGCCAAATCGGAAAGGATAAAATACCTCAAGTTTGAAATCTGGATTCCTTATAAAAAGATAGTCATATTTTAAATTATGTAAATTTAACAGGAGGGCTGTGTTTGACTCTTGCTTTCTTCTCGTTTATTTTATTTGTTAATTTTTATTTATTTTTAATTTTTATTTATTTATTTTTATATTTATTTTATATATTTTAATATTTATTTTTTAATAATTTTAATATTTTAATTTTAATTTTTTAATTAAAATTAATTTATTTTAATATTTTTAAATATTTATTTATTTTTGAGAGAAAAAGAGAGAGCATGAGCATGGGAGGGACAGAGAGAGAGGGAGACACAGAATCTGAAGCAGGCTCCAGGCTCTGAGGTGTCAGCACAGAACCGAATGTGGGCCTCAAACTACGAACTTCAAGATCATGACCTGAGCCAAAGTTGGACGCTAAACCTACCGAGCCACCCAAGTACCCCTTTTGTCTCTTATTTTTAAGAAAAGAAAAAAAATGGGTTCAAGGATGGATACGAAATAACAAAAAGAATAGCTAAGTAATTTTCATTATGAGTGTTAATATTTTCAATTACTTATTATGTTCTGGGCCCTACTCTAGTGCTCATTGGCTGCTTGCCACAAACCCATTTTCAGATGAGGAAAGTGGAACCCAAAGAAATAATGTGTCCAATGTTAGTTAGTTCATCAGGGGTAGAACCCGGACTTGAACCTAGACATTCTGGCTATAAGAGACTGTGTTATCATCCAATTTGCCATCCACAAATAAATGTTTCAAGTAGAGCTTACAGAAATGGACAGAGTTGATACATAGACTTTGGATAGAAATCATAGTTGCATAAGAGAATACAGAACAGTCATTCTCAACAGTGGCCAACTGTACAGCTTTACAACCAGATTCACTGGTCCAAATCGTGAGGATCCTCAATCAGTAGGTTTTGAGAAGAAACTGGCATTTCCATTTAAAAGAAGATCCATAAGCGATTCTGATTCACAGGCAGGGTGAGGATCACTAATATAGGAAGGGAAATTTAGAAGGCAGAAATACAAGCCTTGAAAAACATCTACATGCATTAGGAACACTGAGTTGTGTTATTAATTCTGTACATCACCCCCACATCCAAATTTATCAGTGAATAACCAGATGTAAGCTATCCCCATGATTATACATTTCTAAATGTTGAAACGGGATTTGAATCAAACTTTGACAATGTCTATATGTTTCCCACTAAACTGGCGTTTCTTTGAAGTTGTGTTTTCAGAGACTTAGGGTTCCAAAAATTTGTCTTGGAGCCACCTTGGTGGAGCGAAGTGGAGTAGGTTAAAAGGACGCAGAGGAAGGGAAACTTGGAGGTCTACATTCACTACCTTCTCATATTCCAGCCACAGCATCTCTGCCATTACTTAGTGGGATTCCGTCTAATATTTATTGTAAAAGGGAGTCCAGTGACTAAAGGGTTTGAAGGTTTCTGAACTAAGCCAAGAAGCTGAAACAGGAAAATGTGACGCCAGCAGATAGGGATGTTTAGAAGATATCAGCATTATAGACGTACAGGAAGGCTCTGATTTTAGTCAACTTATGTACATGATGAAAATTTAAAAATTCACAAATCCTATCAACTGTAAGAATATTTGAGGAATTGAATAGATTATCCCCAATGAAACGATGATACTGATACTGTTTCTGTTTATCAGAGAAATAATGTTTCTCACCTAATGGACAACCTCCCTCTGTTTCTCACTATAAGGATTCTCACTCTTTCTCTCCCATCATCCCAAGTCAAAATCTTTTTCCCCAAAGAAGGGGAAATCCAATTGACCATACCATCCATGCAGTTAATATAATGATTTCCATTATTCTCTTTTACTGGGAAAAATAAAACACCAACAACCTACTTATAGCTGGTAAAGGGTCAGAACAATACACCAGTAGATATCTTAATACTTGGCCAAATTTTTTTCCCATGTGAACCATATTATACTTTTTAAGTGAAGTCTAAGTCTAATTAAATGCCAGCTTTGCTGAATATATACATCACAAAATAAATGGAGTAAAATTAACAAAATAGCCACTTTAGAACATTAGTGGTACACAGAAGTGTTAAGGTTGCTACTTTACCAAGAACTGTCTTTTATTTTGGAGAACTTGAACATAAGCACAAAGCCATAAACAAAAGAGTAAAAATGAGAATAATAAATTATGGAAATCAAGACTAATTGTGCTTCCAGGCGGTTGATAGATATTTTTTTAAGGGGAGAGAAGATCTGGTTTTTCGTTTGTTCAGTGCTGAGATGAATTGCCCATGACCTTATGTAAACCGAAAGCTTGTACTGACCTGTTGAAATGGGAAAGCTTGTAACCATGGCAACGGAGGACAAGTAAAATAGGTTTTTGCTGCAGTTATAAATAAGGTAGAGAGACCAGTGGACTTTTCCTCCCTCATTCTGTGATAAAGGCAACACAGATATTTTTTTTTCAAAACACCATTTTTCTGTCTGCATTTTTTTTTCAGACATAAAATCCATGTCGTACTTTGAATGAAAATCTCTGGGGAAGCAGACTGTGATCTACAAGGTGGGGAAGAAGGGAGGCTGGAAGGTGGGGATTGGGGAATGAAGAAGGGAGAAAGACCTAGAAAATCTGAGACAATGCCACTGATTAAAGAGTCCATTCTTTTTTAGGTGTATTCCATACATTGCATTTTTGCATGGTACATATTAGAATGCCTAACCTATGTGAGCCGAGGTGAAGGAGAAACAATGACCAAGCTGTTTCAAGTTGATGTGCTGTATCACTCTTTTGTCTATAATAAAAAAGATATTAAGTATATTTTATTTGTACCTATATCCATTCTTACTGTGCTCTAAAGTCTATGATAAGTGAATAATTGTATATAAGGCTTTGACACCTATGCAGGCTTGGTGGTCATCATGGCTAATTCTGTTAATTCTTTTAAGTCAGAATTTTCGTCAAATTACTTTCAAAAATTTGAACCTCTTTCACCCAACACTTGGTGGCACTACCACTGCATGAGGCAGACGCCTGCAAACAGCTCCCAAATCTGTTTTGTGTCTTTTGAAAAAAATTTTTTTTTTTTTTTTTTTCAACGTTTATTTATTTTTGGGACAGAGAGAGACAGAGCATGAACAGGCGAGGGGCAGAGAGAGAGGGAGACACAGAATCGGAAACAGGCTCCAGGCTCTGAGCCATCAGCCCAGAGCCCGACGCGGGGCTCGAACCCACGGACCATGAGATCGTGACCTGGTTGAAGTCGGACGCTTAACCGACTGCGCCACCCAGGCGCCCCTGTTTTGTGTCTTTTGAAAACACCTTGTATGGCTTCCTACAGGTTGCACTTCAGCTATAATGCCTTGAATATGCAATCCGACGTATCAGTGAGTCCTCTGTCCCTCTCATAACAGTACTGCTGTGGCAGCTGGGAAAAACCTTTGTTAGAATCACTAATTTTTTTATCACAGGAGGTTTATAAGGATGAGAAATGGAAGAAAGGCACTTTTATAGAACAAAAATGGGGTTGGTCCCCTAGAATCTACACCATCTAATGGAAACATCTGACATGATGGAAATGTCCTATGGAACACACGGATGATGGAAGTCCATCATCGAACAGGTAGCCGCTAACCACGTATGGCTATTGAAAACCAGAATATTACCTAGTGTCATGGATAAACTGATTATTTTATTTTCATTAAGTTCAACTTAAATTACACTAATCACAAGTGGCCAGAAGCTACCATGTTGGGCCACACATGGAGCTCGCTATGCGAGAAGCTAACCTGTTGGCTCAAGAAAGTTGACCCAAGAATAAGGGCAAAAGAACATGCAATTTTGGTAAGAAAAGTGATGACACCATTCACCTTTCAGACAAAGGATGGAGGGTGGGGAATAAGACAAAATTAACTAAACCAGTCTCAGATATGAGAAAATCAGCCCATTACCCTTTCATTTCTCATCTAAGAAGAGGGAGTCTTTGCTTTGCAGTCACATATGAACTGATCAGGTTTCCCTTCTAGAAACTTCTACTTTTCAATGTTTTTTCTGTCTTCACCTTTCAAAAATGGTTGTTGTTGATTTTACCTGTGTAATAGTTAAAGGAGAAAAAAAAAACACATCACAGTGGCAGGCACTTTGAATTGCACAAGCCTAAGGATGATCCCATGGAGGTCCCCATCACTCAGCCCCATCCCCAGTGACCTAGACTAAAGGACAGAATGAAACTTTCCAAATTAGCCCTTTCTTATCCCACTGAATGCTAAGCACTTTGAAAAGATGAATGTCCCACAGTGAGTCGTTACAGGCAGAGGGATGATTTAGAGATGCAATCTGTCCCCGGAAAAAAAGGGTGTATTTTGAAGGAGAATGACAATGGCAATGCTCATGGTACTGCTCTAGTATTCTCTGTACTGGACCGCCTTCGTTCTAGCATTGAACTTCCTTTACCTGCTTATGGGGCATTTTCAAGTTTCATGAAATTGGATTCTGTCTTCCTTATTAGAAGTTGAGCTCTCAGAGGAAACATGCTGTTTTTGTTTGTTTGTTTTCATTTTCTTGCCACCTCTGGCCCCTAACCCTATACCTCGATGGTGACTCCTTTTCTATTAGCAGAGAAGATGAAGGTATTAAGAGAACAGAGGTGTCACAAGTGGGAATCCCTCTATTGTAAAAGCAATGTGCCGCTTACAACCTCCTCATAGTGACATTGCAATTACTCTACTGACAGTTATGGATGTGGGAAGGTTGCTGCCAGAATCCTGTAAGAAATCCATTCTGGGCTCTGAATTTGAGCAACTGTATTGCTGTGATAAGGAATACTGTCGCATATCAAGAGTGACTCTACAGGTAACTGGTTATTAAAAAAAAATATTCTGTAGCTATAATACTGGCATGTATATAAAAACATCTTTCTGAAAAGCTATTATGTTTTTCACTCATCTGTTTCCTGTTGCCTTCAGCTGGTCAAAATCTGTACTCTATTCCTACGGACCACATGCCAAGACTACTCCCCCACTTTGATCACATAAAAATTTTCCTTTTTCTCTTCCACTTCCCTATAAATAATAACCCTGTTTATAATCCACTTCTGGGTCAAAATAAGTACAGAACGCACTAGATGATTACTTTACATTTTGACAATTATTTCTCACATTTTCACTAATACGTTCATTGATCATGTTCTGTCTTTATCATTTCCCCAACCATCTATCTCTAAGAATCACTGAATTTTAGAACTTACATGGTTTTAGAGGCTGTTGTTTAAGGACTTTTTAACTTAGCATCAATTAACCTGAAAGTTAAAGAAACATTTTTGTCTGAGAGTATTTACCAACTAGGACCTATTCTACCTGAATAGAGAGAATTAGTAAAAAAAAGAATCATTGGGGCGCCTGGGTGGCGCAGTCGGTTAAGCGTCCGACTTCAGCCAGGTCACGATCTCGCGGTCCGGGAGTTCGAGCCCCGCGTCCGGCTCTGGGCTGATGGCTCAGAGCCTGGAGCCTGTTTCCGATTCTGTGTCTCCCTCTCTCTCTGCCCCTCCCCCATTCATGCTCTGTCTCTCTCTGTCCCAAAAATGGATGGATGTTGAAAAAAAAAAATTAAAAAAAAAAAATCATTACCTGAGTATAAAGAGTAAAAAGAAAGTGCTAAGGTATGTATCATGGAGGTTGCCACTCTAAGAAACAACCATAAGCATTTGTGCTCAGAAAACAAGGGAACATGACAAAAGCTCAGAAACATAAAGAAGGAGCCCCTGGGAGCTGAAACTCTGAGCTCTCTCTTGTGGGGGGTGGAAGGGAGGCAAGATGAGGGTCATTCTGCAAATGTTGGCAAAATTGTTGACTGGATTCAACTGCTGCTACAGAAATAATTGCTGCCACCAGGGTAAGGAAATGTAGCCGTGAACCTTGCAAGAACTATAAGCAGACAAGAAGCCTACATGAGGCAGACGGGGAGGATCCAGTTTATTCCTCCTCCGGGGTGCCTAATGGCTTGGTTGGTTAAGCGTCTGACTTCAGCTCAGGTCATGATCTTAACAGTTTGTGAGCTCAAGCCTTGCATCGGGTTCTGAGCTGTCAGCACAGCTGGAGTCTGCTTCGGATTATGTCTCTCCCTCCCTCTCTCTCCCTCCCCAGCTTGTGCTCTCTCTCTCAAAAGTAAATAAATAAACATAATTTTTTTTAATTCAAAAAAATTTTAAAGAAAGGTTTCTTCCTCCTCCAGCCATATAGTCTCCCTCTGATACCTTTTATCTGCAGACCCAAAGAGAAATGGCAGAACAGAGTTCCAGCTCCACAATCGAAAAGTGGGGTGCAGAGGGTGGGCTTGAAGCTGAGAAACAAAAGCTTAGTGATTGCTGCAGAGAAAGACAGAAAGATGGATGGATATTTAGATAGGTAGATAGATAGACAGATGTATAAATATATACATAAGAGAGAGAGAACCCAAATTTTTATTAGCTTCCCAAAAGAACATATGACCCACAAATGATTAAGACTCATCGAGTAGTCAGAGAAGACAAAAGGGCATCATGATAGCAAGTTGGGTATCCTTTTGTCCTCTCTGCTACTTCACACTTTCTCCATTCTTTGGTTAGTTACCCTCTCTCTAACAAGAAGGCATATTAATGCAAATTTGAAAATATCATTAGTGCTCAAAGCACAGTCAGTATTGGGATGCCAGATGAAACCAGAAAACAAGACAAAATAAAAGCAAACAAACCGGGGTGCCTGGGTGGCTCAGTCGGTTGAGTGTCCGACCCTTGATTTCAGCTCAGGTCATGATCCCAGGGTCATGGGATGAAGTCCTCTGCATTGGGCTCCATGCTGAGCATGGCTCTTGCTTAAGATTTTCTCTCTCTCTCTCTCTCTCTCTCTCTCTCTCTCTCTCTCTCCCCCTCTCCCCAACTTGTGTGCTTTCTCTCTTTAAAATAAAAAGAAAAAAGAAGATGTGGGATATATATACAATGGAATATTACTCAGTCATAAAAAAAGAATGAAATCGACATTTGCAATTACGTGGATCGAGCTAGAGAGTATTATGCAAAGTGAAATTAGTCAGTCCGAGAAAGTTAAATACCTTATGGTTTCACTTATGTGGAATTTAAGAAAACAAATGAGCAAAGGGGGAAAAAAAAGAGAGATGTAAACCAGAAAACAGGCTCTTAACTATAGAGAACAAACTGAGGGATGCTGGAGGGGAGGTGGGCGGGGGATGGGCTAGTTGGGTGATGAGTATTAAGCAGGGCACTTGTTGGAATGAGTACTGGGTGTTATATGTAAGTGATGAACCACTAAATTCTACACCTGAAACTAATGTTCACTGTATGTCAACTAATTGGAATTTAAATAGAAACTTGAAACTAAAAAAAAAAAAAAAAAAAGTAATATACTGGTTTTTTTTATAACTGATAAAGCTTGAAGCAGTCCCTTTGGAATCCTTGCCGTTATTCATGCATACACAGCTCCTTGGCTATGTTGCAAACTCAGAGGCAGGTCAGAGGAAGAAAAAAAGGGGGGAGAAAGTTAAGAAAAGAGTCAAAGTTAGGAGTATTCAACTGTTTGCATCATGTAGAACAATACATCATAATAATGTCTTAGATTGTGTGGCAACCTTGAATTTGATATCCAAGTTGTTCAATAAATTATATGTAGACAATTTGTACTTGATATTCAAATGGGACCAACAGGATATTGTGGAGTGTGAAACAGGCCTTTCTAGAAATATAGATGCTCAGAGTAAATTGGCAGTGTTATTTTGGAACGATCCCATAATTTCAGGAATTAGGCAGATATGCAGAGAGTTCTGGGAATAAGGTTGTCATTGAGGAGAAAGCTGACATGACCTAGAAAGTCTGTTTGTACTCGAGCAAAAGGATTCCTCATCATAACAGATCTCTAGTCCCAAGGCATGAACTGTAGAAAGAAGAGAAAACGCAAGCAGAGGTGCTGTCCCACAGGCCAAAGTAATTCAGATGGGATTAAAGCAAAAGACTGCAGTCTGTCCTGTACTCAGCTGCCCAGGGCACTGGATGGATACTGAAAGGGTTCTAATGCACTATTGGGCTTTGTTCACCAATTAGACTGAGCCTTCACGTGACATTCAACAGAACTGGGAGACAAAAGGGCTAATGATCATAACCCCAGATCCTTGGAGAGTAATGGCTAGACTGATGGAGAAAAGGAGCCTCTCACTGACGGAATTGAGAAATGAAGCACCCTAGTGATTAGAATTACAGTATGACTTAGTTCTGCTGAATTAGCTAATCTTCTCTGAGAACATTTTCCTACTTCACAAGTAGAGTAATTCCACATGGACACCTTTTCATTGATTGTGTCTGAACCTTAAATATTCTTCATATTATAGATACCATGCATGTATTTTCTCACCATGGTAATCTCATTTATGAGATTATAAAAAGCCCAGGGCAGGGCATAGGCTCCCTTCAGCTGAGAATCCTCATTCCCTGGCACTGAGCCTGGCATGCAGCAGGCATCCATACAGTTGAGTGAATTTGTTGAATTGCAATCTGTTTTTAAAACAGATTGAATTGAATCAAGCAGGTGAAAATATTCACTTGGTCTCAGTGATTTCTTGTCACTCTTAGACAATACATTCAAGTCGTTAAATGCTATATTTCAAGGTCTGCAAAGACATGAAGAGTCATCTAGTCCATCAGTCTTTGAAATCCTGAATTTAATTTCTTCATCTATATGTATGTGTACAGACACACACTGATACGAAGTAATATATACATGAACACACATACATTTTACACACGTTTACATATATATTTACTTATCTTTGTATTCGATTGAGTGATTTCCCCCCTAAGTGTCAATGTTTTGTTCGATTCATTTAACACAGAAGTCTTGTGCTCAAATTCAACTTTAAGAATTAATAAAAGGGCACAAAAGAAAGCATTAGTATTCATTAGCTTTAAGAAAATAGCATGAATACCCTTTAGAGAAAGAGCAAGGTTAATACAGAATATTTTATTACATTCTCAACCTGGTGCATGACTCATTTTGTTATACTCTGTACACATTTGTAAATGCCATTGACAACAGTATCACTACAGATCCAAAGAATGGATGAGTGACAGAAAAACATAGTGATAAAAATGGTACTTTAAAATATCCAAAACACTAATAAAAAATAAAAATAGAGGTCAACAAAAGTAACAAGTTAGTCATTTATTTAATTTTAATTTTGAAAAATAAAAACTGTAAGTTCGAACTGCAAATTGATGATTCTTTTTGAAAATGCTATTCTCAGCAATCCACATTATGAGCCATTGCTTGGACAATGAATATTCATTCATTCAAGAAATATTGACTGACCATCTATCACACAACTTGTTAGGCTCTAGAGACAAAAACAGTAAGGCTAGTGAGGTCCCTGAAGTCATTGAACTTATTTTTACTGGTAAAAGTATACAATAAATGTTAGCTTCAAATTAACTGGGCTTTGCGTGAATTAAATTCTGAAAACTATAGGCATAATAAACAGGGCGTTTATAAGAGACAAGCGGTTGTATAACTCTAGGCCCAGGAAGCAGCATAGTATCTGAGGTAGGAGAGGGTTTGGGAGTATTTGGAAAACTTGGTTATGTCTGAAGCTTAGAGTGAAATGTGGGAGATACTATGAGGTGAAAGTGGAGTGAGATCGAAGAGACAGGTGGGCATCAAAATGGGTTTGGATTGTATGCTAATGGAAAACTAATGGAAACTTCTTTTTTCATTTTGTAGAAGTTTATTTAAATCCCAGTTAGTCAACATACAGTGGCATATTATTTTCAGGTGTACAATTTAGCGATTCATCACTTACATACAATACCCAGGGCTCATCACAAGTGCGTTCCTTAATCCCCATCACCTATTTCAACCACCCCCCTCACCCAGCTCCTCTCTGGTAACCATCAGTTTGTTCTCCATAGTTAAAGGTCTGTTTCTTGGTTTGCTCCTCTCTCTTTTTTCCCCTAATGTTTGTTTGTTTTGTTTCTAATATTCTACATATGAGTGAAATCATATGATATTTGTCTTTCTCTGACTGACTTATTTTGCTTAGCATAATACTCTCTGGCTCCATCCACATCATTGCAAATGGCAAGGTTTCATTCTTTCTGACGGCTGACTAATATTCCTGTCTGTGTGTGTGTGTGTGTGTGTGTGTGTGTGTGTACCTCCCCTTCCCCACTAATGCTCTGTTTCTCTGTTTCTCAAAAATAAATAAATGTTATTTTTTTAAATAAATAAATAAGAAAATTATACACCAATATCCCTGATTAACAAGAATGCAAAAATTCTCAATTAAATATTAGCAAACCATATCCAACAATACATTAAAAAAATCATTCACCATGATCAAGTAGGATTTAGTCCTAGATTGCAAGCAGGGCTCAATAGTCACATAATAGAAAAGATAAGAAGCATATGATCATTTTCAATGGATGCAGAAAAGCTATTTGATAAAGTACAACATCAATTTATGATAAAATCCCTCAACAAAGTAGATTTAGAGGAAAGATACCTCAACACAATAAAGGTCATACGTAAAAATCCCACAGCTAATATTATCTTCAATGGGGAAAAACTGAGAGCTTTTCCTCTACTGTCAAGAACATGACAGGGATGTCTGCTCTCACCATTATTATTTAACATAGTACTGGGAGGTTCTAGTCACAGCAATCAGACAGCAAAAAGAAATAAAAGGCATCCAATAAAAGGCAAAGAAGAAGTAAATTTTTCACTATTTGTAGATGATATGATACTCTATATAGAAAATACAAAGGACTCCACCAAATATATTGCTAGGACTGATACGTGAATTCAGTAAAGTCACAGGATACAAAATCAATATACAGAAATCTGTTCCATCTCTATGCAATGAAGCAGGAAAAAGAGAAATTAAGGAATCAATCTCATGTATGATTGCATCAAACGCCATAAGGTATCTAGGAATAAATCTAACCAACAAGGTGAAAGACCTATACTCTGAATACTATAAAACACTAATGAAAGAAATCAAAGGTGACACAAATAAATGGAAAGAAATTCCATGCTTGTGGATTGGAAGGACAAATGTTATTAAAGTCTCCACACTACCCAGAACAATCTGTACATTTGTCTGACTCTTGATTTCAGCTCAGGTCACGATGTCATGATTCGTGGGTTTGAGCCCTGTGTCGAGCTCTGTGCTGACAGTGTGGAGCCTACTTGGGATTCTCTGTTTCCCTCTCTCTCTGCCCCTCCCTGGATCGCTCTCTATCTCTCCCTCTCAAAATAAAGAAATAAACATTAAAAAAAAAAAATACCATCAGAATTTTTCACAGAGCTAGAACAAACAATCCTAAAATTTGTGTGGAGCTACAAAAGACCCAGAATAGTCAAAGCAACCTTGAAAAAGAAAAGCAAAGCTTTTCACAATTCCACAATTGGAATTCCACAATTCCAGACTTTAAGTTATATTACAAAGCAGTAGTGATCAAGACAGTATGGTACTGGCACAGAAACAGACAACTAGATCACTGGAACACGAATAGAAAACCTAGAAATGAACCCACAACTATATGGTCAACTAATCTTCGACAAAGCAGGAAAGGACATCCAATGGAAAAAAGACGTTCTCTTCAACAAATCATGTTAGGAAAAGTAATGGAAACTTTTAAGCAAGAAAGTGGCATGCTCTGACTGATGTTTAAAAGTAGGACTCTAAATATCTTATGAAGAATAGATTATAGGAAAATTGGGATGGATCTAAGGAGACCACATAGAAGACTATTTTAGAAGTCTTGGTGAGATAATTCAGCTTTCAATAATGTTCTGGCAGTGGTGATAGAAGCAATTATTGGAATTGATACCTATGTTGGAGGTAAAAACCAAGAAATAGTTAATTCAATATGGAGGTAAAAAGATGAAGAATAAAGTATAATTCCTGATTAACTTGAGTATCTGGGTGAGAAGGTACATACTTTGAGATGAAAAAAATATTTAGGTACAGGTAAAAGAAAACATAGATATAATGTAAGAAGCTGGGCATTAAAATCAGGAATGTCAACGTGTAGGCACAGGGAGCCTGGGTGGCTCTGTGGGTTAAATATCAAACTCTTGGTTTTGGCTCAGGTCACGATCTCATCATTTGTGGTTCAATCCCCACATCAGGCTCTGCGCTGACAGCAGAGAGCCTGCTTGGGATTCTCTCTCTCCCTCTTTCTCTGCCCCTCCCTTCCTCATTCTCTTTCTCTCTTTCTAAAAAAAAAGTTAACTTTTTTAAAAAAAGAATTTTCCTTGCACATAGAAGAATGAATAAGATCGTACCTATAAAAAAGAGATACTATCCTAACCCAACCCTCACATTCCCTACATTTATACTCCAAGTAGTGAAAGTTCCTCCATCACATGAATTTGAGAAGAAAAAGGATTATTATATTAGTAGTTAAAACAGGGATCTACGGTGTTTAGGAAAAATGTAGGTTGAGGTGAGGGTGAGATCATATCATATGAAGAATTGGGACCACTGAGATCAAATGATCTTTTACAACAATTTGGGTTGGTAAATGAGAAAACAATCTAAATCTGGTGGTTGAAGAGTGGGGAAAGACAGTGTAAACAATTTTCTTGAGTATCTTTTTGATGCACGCAAAGTGGAAATATACAAGTTGGAGAGGGGCAGGGGATGACGAAAAAACACCAACTCATTCCCCAGCACAAAGCTCTTTAGTGCCTATATTGCTTATAGCTCACATTCATTTACCAGCTGTGTTTTTCAATATTTTCTCACACTATTCTCTACAGGGCCTTGAATACTGTGTCAGACATTTTTCTGCCTCTGTGCTTCCTTTACTCATTTGGTTTCACTTCTGGGTCTTGTATCTTAAAATACTCTCCCACCTTCTAGTTGCCTGTCCTACTCCAGAACTCTGGTCTCATTACCCATTCACCATGAATGCCTCCCTGTGATTCCAATAAGCAGTAAATTGTCTTATAAACCCTGACCATTCACTGTGTGTCTCTTTCAGAGTTTAAAGATGAATACAGATACAGCTAGAAGTCCAGAATTGTGATGCCTCAAGCTTTGGTTTTCGTTTTCAACATTCCTTTGGCTATCTGGGGTCTTTTCTGGGTCCATACAAATTTTAGAATTGTTCTAGCTCTGTGAAGTATGCTGGTGTTATTTTGATAGGGATTGCATCGAATATGTAGATTGCTTTGAGTAGTATTAACATTTTAACAATATTTGTTCTTGCAATCCATGAGTATGGAATCTTGTTCCATTTCTTTGTGTCTTCTTCAATTTCTTTCATAACCTTTCTATAGTTTTCAGCATACAGATCTTTAACCTCTTTGGTTAGGTTTATTCCTAGGTATTTTATGGTTTTCAGTGCAATTGTATATGGGATCGATTCCTTGATTTTTCTTTCTGCTGCTTCATTACTGGTGCATAGAAATGCAACCAATTTCCATACATCGATTTTATATCCTGTGACTTTGCTGAATTCATCAGCTCTAGAAGTTTTTTGGTGGGTTTTCCACATACAGTATCATATCATCTGCGAAGAGTGAAAGTTTGACTTCCTTGATTATTGCCTCACACCTGTCAGGATGGCTAAAATTAACAACAGGAAACAACAGATGTTGGTGAGGATGCAGAGAGAGGAGAACACTTTTGCACTCCCAGTGGGAATGCAAACTGGTACAGCCACTCTGGAGAATAGTATGGAGGTTCCTCCAAAAATTAAAAATAGAGTTACCCCCACGACCCAGCTATTGCACTACTAGGTATTTACCCAAAGGATACAAAAATGCTGATTCAAAAGGGCACATGCACCCCAATGTTTATAGCAGCACTATCAACAATAGCCAAATTATAGAAAGAGTCCAAGTGTCCATAGACTAATGAATGGATAAAGAAGATGTGGTGTGTGTGTGTGTGTGTGTGTGTGTGTGTGTGTGTGTCATGGAATATTACTCAGCTATAAAAAAGAATGAAATATTGCCATTTGCAACAATGTGGATGGAACTAGAGTACTATGCTGTGAAGTAAGTCAGTCAGTGAAAGATAAATATATGATTCCACTCATATGTGGAATATAAGAAACAAAATAGACGAGCAGAGGGGAATGGAAGGAAAAGTAAGATAAAAACAGAGAGGCAGGCAAACCATAAAAGGCTCTTAAATACAGAGAACAAACTGAAGGTGGCTGGAGGGGTGTTGGGTGGGGGGATGGGCCAAATGATGGGCACTAAGGAGGGCACTTGTTGGGATGAGCACTGGGCATTATATGTAAGTGATGAATCACTAAATTCTACTCTTGAAATCATTACTACACTATATGTTAGCTAGCTGGATTAAAATAAAATTAAAAATAAATAAATAAATAAATAAGATACTGATAACTCATTACAGGAAAAAAAAAAAAAAAAAAAGGTCAAAGGAGAATTGTGCCATAGATTCCAGGAATTACCAAATCCTACATTGTCAAAAACAGAGAAAAAGAAAGAGAGGGGAGAGAATAAAAGAAGAGAGAACCTGTTCTACTTGGGAAACACTAAATTATTTTACTACCCAGAGGAGGTAGGAAACATAAAGAAAGACATTTCCTAGACAAGTTTATGACATGGAAAGGAGAAAATATAAGAAGTCATTTACAGGAAAAAACACAAACCTAGGAGACTAAAGAGTCTATGTTCTTTGGTGCACGGAAATGAATTATCTCTACTTGTAAGCTCTGCTAAATCCATTTCTCTATCTCTGACCAAGAACACTAGCACCTCCTCCTCTTTTCTAGAATAATCAAGCCAAGGAAGGGCTAGTGTGAAAGAAAGAGAAACCCTCTCCTTTCCTGGTCCCATTTTTGGCCTTCATAACAGGACTTGAGGCAACTCATTTAAAATGCTTTAACTTTATGGGGCGCCTGTGTGGCTCAACGCATCCTCATTTCTCATTCCTCTTTGGACAGAATTAGTCATGTAGCTCTGCCTAACGTGATCTCACAGCTTATGGGTTCGAGCCCCACATCGGGCTCTGTGCTGACAGCTCAGAGCCTGGAGCCTGCTTCGGATTCTGTGTCTATCTCTCTGCCCACCCCCCACCCCCACTCACACTCTACTTATCTATCTCTCTCTCAAAATATAAATAAACATTAAAATAAATGTCAAATGCTTTAACTTTCCATGCACTTACGTTTTCCTAAAAATAATATAAACTTATTATGAGCAAGAACATATTATGTGTCTGCCTGTATAAGTATTTTTGCTTGTTTGTATTTCTGTAGGGTTTTATAAATTGAATATTGGTGTGATACAGCAAAAAATGTAAAAGTTATCAATTTAATTGCTACGTGGCTGGCAATCAAAAAGACACACTTAGGAATAATTTCCACTGTAGTGCTCTAAGACTTTAAAATTTAAATTTTTTTTAACATTTATTCATTTTTGAGAGACAGAGAGAGACAGAGAGTGAGTGGGGGAGGAGTAGAGAGAAAGGGAGGCACAGAATCTGAAGCAGGCTCTAGGCTCCGAGCTGTCAGCACAGAGTCCGACACAGGGCTCGAACTCATGGACCACGAGATCATGACCTGAGCAAAGTTGGAGTCTCAACCAAAGGAGCCACCCAGGTGCCCCTGGATGACTTTATACTAGACACAATCAAAGGTCATATGATTAGACAGCGCTTAGTTCCCTAAAATTTCTTGAGAAGGAAATTATTTAGCATTCTTTATTTCTGTGATCTAGTAATTCAGTCAGTTAGCATATATGCATGGATTGATGAATGGGTTAAAATGTTCCCTGAAGTAGCTTGGGGATCCTGAGAAAGAAGTACATAAAAATGTGAGCTGTTCTAATATCTTCCACATCTGCATTCATCATCTTTCTGGGTAGATAAATTTATGTAGTTGAATTAAGAAATATAATTAAAAACTGTGGTTATAGTTAATATATCAGTTCAGTGCACTAAGAAATGAGATTAAAAAATCATTTCCCAGGGTGCTTGGGTTGCTCAGTCTGTTAAGTGTCCTACTCTTGGTTTCAGCTCAGGTCATGATCTCACAGTTCATGGGTTCAAGCCCTGCATTGGGCTCCACGCTCACAGTTTGGAGCCTGCTTGGGATTTTCTTTGTCCTTCTCTCTCTGCCCCACCCCTGCTTGACTGCCACCCGCCCCCCCCCCAAAAAAAAAAAAAAACCTTTATAAAAAACAAAAGTAAATTTTAAAAAAAGGAATTTCCCCAATTGTAATTTCTGGAGATGTGAGTCATTTTATGAAATTAAAAAAAAAGCTATCCCCCGGGCAAAAAAAAAAAAAAAAAAAAAAATTGTGTTCATAAACTTACAATGTGCATTAACATAACTTTTATCTGAGAAGAAACCAAGTTAGGATAATTGAGTTGGAAAAATCTCTTCCCCTGCTTTCAGACAGGGTCTACTTGCTCATTTCAACCTTGGTGCTTCTGGCATGTTGTTCTCCAGCGCGTCCTCTCCCTTTCTCTGTATTTTTCAGGTTCCACCAGACTATCTCAGTGGCTTAACATAAGAGTTCCCTGCCCAACGAGGTGACTTTGGGACAACAGTTCTCCCCGTAGCATTCCACAGCCGCAACCACCACGCACCTCAAGTTCATCTATCTTGCTGCTAGTTCATTTCACCATGAGACCTCCAGTTTTGCCGTGACATTAGGACAAAAACTACACCTGGAAAGTCTGGAGAGTCGCTTGGGGATTTTCACTGCCTTGGCTTAGAGAAGAACTCATCCTCACTTCTCATTCCTCTTTGGACAGAATTAGTCGTGTAGCTCTGCCTGACTGCCAAGAGGCTGGAAGTACACTTTCTCATGTGGCCAAACAGAAGGGAAAATCAGATATGGGTGAGAATTAAAATGTCTACTGAACTTGGGGCGCCTGGGTGGCGCAGTCGGTTAAGCGTCCGGCTTCAGCCAGGTCGCGATCTCAGGGTCCGTGAGTTCGAGCCCCGCGTCAGGCTCTGGGCTGATGGCTCGGAGCCTGAAGCCTGTTTCCGATTCTGTGTCTCCCTCTCTCTCTGCCCCTCCCCCGTTCATGCTCTGTCTCTCTCTGTCCCAAAAATAAATAAACGTTGAAAAAAAAATAAAAAAAAAATAAAATAAAATAAAAAATAAATAAAATGTCTACTGAACTCTAGAAACTTTCCCCATGTTTGCATGATTAAATCACTCATAGGTGCAACTTATGGAGCAGCCACTCCAGAAGCATTCCTGCTACAATAAAGTGCATTTTGAACCACAGTTACAGAATTTATTGTATCTGTTCTTCTCTAATTGAGGATCAAACTTCAAAGCTCACATCCTCATTACTTCAATTACTGCCCTAAGTATAACCTTTCTACTTATCCATTATCACTTCCAATGTCTTTCTATTTTAGCAGTGCATAAACCCAGATTAAAGCCAGTCTTCAATTTTTCTTTTTTTTTTTTTTTTTTTTTTTAGCCAGATGGATTCCAGTTTAGAATCTAGAGTCAAATGGCCTGATTCTGAATCCTGGCACCAATAGTTAGTAGATACATGACCTTGGTAACATTACTCAACATTTTAGTGCTTAGAATTCCTCACCTATGAAATAAAGATAATCAAGGGGCGCCTGGGTGGTGCAGTCGGTTAAGCGTCCGACTTCAGCCAGGTCACGATCTCGCGGTCTGTGAGTTCGAGCCCCGCGTCAGGCTCTGGGCTGATGGCTCAGAGCCTGGAGCCTGTTTCCGATTCTGTGTCTCTCTCTCTCTCTGCCCCTCCCCCGTTCATGCTCTGTCTCTCTCTGTCCCAAAAATAAATAAACGTTGAAAAAAAAATTAAAAAAAAAAAAAGATAATCATAGCTTCTGCCTTGTTAGGTGATTATGATTATCATATAAGAAAATATATATAAATATTAACTATGATTAGTAAAGGCCGTAATGTTCTTAATCCTATCTTAAGATATTTCCACCATCTTTTATATTCACTGACAACTGGATTTAACTCCACAAAGCTGAGTTTTCTCTGATTCGTTTTCTTCCATATTCCTTTATGCCACAAGAACACATAAAATGAAAGTATTCTTTTTGATCTCAGTTATGGTCTCTAAATAGTTTCCTCCTCTTCCTCCTCCTCTAGAGGAGGGAGGGAGAGTCCTGCCTCTTTTAGCCACATGCCTTCAAGCACACTAATCCTGTTGTGTACCAATATATTGACCATCTCCTTTTATTAAAGACTCCATCTCCTAACCCCTAATGTTTCTTGAGTGAGCCTAACATTGATGTCGGTGTCTCTTTAACATTTCCCACTCTCTCTCCTATAACTCTGGATGTGAAAGAAGTTTTATTTTCATTCAGTTCAAGGTTTTGCTTCCAAAATTATAACATATACTTTCCCCACCAAAAATATGTTAATTTGAATATCAAATTTCTCCACTGTCACCTCTTATCTTTGTAACTCACTGGTTCTTATATCCACGTGTCAACAATGCTTTCACTTTACACAATGGTCAAAATTCTTTGGGATGTACCAAAAGCTGGTCTAAGAGGGAAGATTATAGCATATAAGCTTACTTTAAGAAGTGAGGGAAATATCAAATAAACAACCCAACCTTACAACTAAAGGATATGGGAAAGCAAGAACAAACAAGACGCAAAACGAATAGAAGGAAGGAAATAATACGTATTCGAGCAGAAATAAGCAGTGTAGAAACTAAAATAAATAAATAAATAAATAACAAATAACAAATAAAAACAGATCAATGAAAACAAAATCTGGTCCTTTGAAAAGATCAACAAAATTGATAAACTTTTAGCTAAACTCATCAAAAAAAAAAAAAAAAAGACAGAGAAGATTCCAATAAACAAAACTAGAAATGAAAGAAGAGAAATAACAAACATTATAGAACTCTAAAAGATTATGAAAATATGAAAATTTGTATTCCAAAAGATTGGACAAACTAGAAGAAATGGATAAATTCCTAGAAACACATAATGTACCAAAACAGAACCAGGAAGAAATTTTAAAGATTGGATTGATTACCAGCAATGAAATCAAATCAGTAACCACAAAACTTTCAACAAACTAAACTCTAATCCCAGACCACTTTGCTAGTAAATTCTACCAAATACATAAAGAAAAGCTAACACCCATTCTCAAACTACTCCAAAACATAGACAAGGAAGGAAAGCTTCCAAATTCATTCTATCAGGTGAGCATTGTCCTGATACCAAAACCAGATAAAGACACTACAAAAAAGAGAAATATAGGTCAATATCTGTGATGCAAATAGATGCAAAAATCCTCAACAAAAATTAATAAATTGAATCCAACAATACATTAAAAAATCATTCACCGTTTAAAAAAAAAAATAATAAATAAATAAATAAATAAATCATTCACCGAGATCAAGTGGGATTTATTTTTGGAATGCATGGGTGCTTCAATGTTCACAAATCAATCAGTGTGATACATCACATCAATAAGAAAAAGGATAAAAAATATACAATCACTTCCAAAGATGGAGAAAAAAATATTTGACAAAGTAAAACATCCATTCATGATACAAACCCTCAACAAAGTAGGTTTACAGGGAACATACCTCAATAAAAAAAAGTCATATATGAAAAACTCACAGCGAATTTCATACCCAATAATGAAAAGCTAAAAGCATTCCCCCTAAAATCATAAACAAGACAATGATGTCCACTCTCACTGCATTTAGTCAACCTAATACTGGAAGTTCTAGCCCCAGTTATCAGGCAAGTAAAAGAAATTAAAAGCACCAAAATTGGTAAGGAAGAAGTAAAACTTTCATTAATTGCAGCTTACATGATACTGTATAGAGGAAACCCAAAAACCTCCACCAAAAAACTACTAGAATTGATACATGAATTCAGTAATGTCACAGGATAAAAAAATCAATATATAGATATCTGTTGGATTTCTCTACACTAATGATGCAGCAGAAGAAAGATAAATTAACAAAATAATCCCATTTGCAATTACACCAAAAATAATAAAATACCTAGGAATAAATTTAACCAAGGAGATTAAAGATCCATCCTTTGAAAACTATAAAACATTGCTGAAAGGAATTGAAGACGACCCAAAGAAATGAAAAGGCATTCCATGCTCATGGGTTGGGAGAATAAATATTATTAAAATGTCATACTACCCAAAGCAATCTACACATTTAATGCACTCGCTATCAAAATACTATCATCATTTTTCACAGAACTAAAACAAATCATCCTAAAATTTATATAGAAACACCAAGGACCTTGAATAGCCAAAGCAGTCTTGAAAGAACAAAACTAGAGTTATTACAATGTCACATTTCAAGATATATACAAAGCTGTAGTAATCAAAACAGTATAGTATCTGCACAAAAAAGATACATAGGCCAATAGAATAGAATAGAGAGCCCAGGGGCATCTGGGTGGCTCAGTTTGTCAAGGGTCCAAATCTTGATTTCAGCTCAGGCCATGATCTCACGGTTCCTGAGATGGAACCCCACATCAAGCTCTGCCCTGACAATGCAGACTCTGGTTGGGATTCTCTCTCTCCTTCTCTCTCTGCCCCTCCCTGACTTGCACACATTCTCTCCCTTTCTCTCTCTCCCTCTCAAAATAATAAGCAAACATGAAAAAAAAAAAAAAAAGAACAGAGATCTCAGAAATAAACCCACAGTTACATGGTCAATTCATCTTCTACAAAGCAGGAAAGAATAACTAACGGGAAAAAGACAGTTTCTTCAACAAATGGTGTTGGGAAAACTAGACAGCAACCTGTAAAAGTATGAAACTGGTCTCCTTTCTTACATCACAAAAAAAAAAATCTGAAAATGGATTAAAGACCTAAATGTGAGACCTGAAACCATAAAAATCTTAAAGAGAATACAGGCAAAATTTCTTTACATTGACTGTAGCAACATTTTTCTAAATATGTCCCCTGAGGCAAGGGAAGCAAAAGCAAAAATAAATGATTAAAATTACATCAAAATAGAAATTTCTACACAGCAAGGGTAACAATCAATGGAACAAAAAGCCAACCTACTGAATGGGAGAAGATATTTGCAAATGATATCTTTGATAAGGGGTTGGTATCTAAAATATGTAAATAATTTATACAATTCAACACCAAAAAAGTAATCTAATTAAAAAGGGGCAGAAAACATGAACAGACATTTTTCCAAAGAAAACATATAGATGTCCAGCAGGTACATGAATAGATTCTCAATATCACTCATCATCAGGGAATGCAAATCAAGTGCAATCAGTCAAAATGGCTAAAATTAAAAAAATTAAAAAAAAAAAAAAAACGTAAGAAGCAACAAGTGCTGGTGAGGATGTGGAGAAAACGGAACCCCAGTACACTGTTGGTGGGAATGCAAAGTGGTGCAACCATTGTGGGATACATTATGGAGCTTTCTCAAAATATTAAATATAAAAGTACTATAGGATCCAGTATTTCCATCCCTGGGTATGTACACAAAGAATATGAAAACACTGATTCAGAAAGATACATGCACCCCTATGTTTATTGCAGCATTGTCTACAATAGCCAAAATATGGAAGCAACCCAAGTGTCCATGATAGATGGGTAAAGAAGTTGTGATATATATATAATATATAATATATAATATATATGTGATATATATAATATATATTATATATGTGATATATATTATATATATTATATATAATATGTGATATATATAATATGTGATATATAATATATATATATATATATATATATATATATATATATAAAATGGAATATCACTCGGCCATATAAAAGAATGAAATTTTGCCACTTGCAACACCATGGATGGTTCCAGAGGGTAATACTAAGTGAAATAAGTCAGTCAGAAAAAGGCAAATGCCACTTGAGTTTACTCATATGTGGAATTTAAGAAACAAAACAATGAAAAAAAGAGACAAACCAAAAAACACACTATTAGCTATAGGGAATGAACTGATGGTGACCAGAGGGGAGGTAGGTGGTGGGAATGGGTGAAAGAGGTGATGGGGATTAACGGGACACTTACTATGAGCACTGAGTAATGTAAAGAGTTGTTGAATCGCTATATTGTACACCCGAAACTAATAGAACACTGTACATTAATTATACTGGAGTTTAAAAATAAATAAGTAGATAAATAGATAAATAAACAATTTTTAAGAACACAATGCTTTCACCTCATCAAGATACCCAATTTATTTATTCTATCAGTTTCTTACTCTCAATAGTATCATATTCTTGTCATGTTATTGTCATGCCTATCTTTGTTCTGGTTATACTTCATGCTCAATTTTTGTAATTTTTCCCCTGAAGAAGTTTTCATTTTTTCTTTCCTTCCTTCTTTTTTCCTTTACACTTTGGGAAAAAAAAAAAAAGCCCTGGGTGACATCAAATATCCTCCTTTTCCTTCACGGACTAAGAGCATCTGATCATTTCTCAAGAAAACCATACAACTTGCTGAGCAGATTCACTTTAAGTGCCTCGTCAGAAACATCAAAGCGTTGCAACAGTTCTTGGAAATACCTTGTTGTTTCTTTAATATTATCTTTTACCTTATCCTCCTTAAAAGCCGTTCATTTACCAGCCCACCCTGTTAGCACACAGACATTCAGTTAACAACGTCGTTAATTCCCGGTCCGTCCAATCACAGTATGGCACATCCCTTTTCTGACCCTTGGGCAACAATCCCTCTAAGGCCCTGGGTCTTATCTTCTGTAGGCTTCCTTAAGGCTTTCATTTCTGACAGCTATTTCTTCTCTGACCTACATCATTCTCTTGGACACCATCTCTATGACCGGCATGCTTCACGCCTGTGGGGTATTTTTGGTTCTCTTCACGCCTGTGGGGTATTTTTGGTTCTCGCTTCCCTTCACTTCTCAGTAACCTTTGACACTGCTGATCACTTTTTCTTGGAATCTTCTCTCTTGACTTTCATGAGGCCTCATTTTCCTACTTTTCCTTCTGCCTCAGGGTCCCTTTCACTGTTTTCTTTGCTTGTTCTGCAATGTCCGACATCTCAACTTGGAATTTCTCGGCACTTGTTCTCATGTTTTCGCATTATTTCTGTCCCGTGTCCTCTGTGGTGACCCATTCATTCACATGCCATGAGTGTCATTGATGTCATTATGACTCTTAAATTTAATATACCCAACCCAGACATTTTTAGTGAAATTCGGACTCATTCAACATCTCTACCAAACTGTCTTAGAGACACTTCAACATCATTATGTCCCAAACAAAGCCCTCGACTTCTTTCCTAAATCCTAATAATATCCCCTCTTTCACACCGGGGCTATGTGCTGTGCCTAACCTGGGAGTTACTCAAACCAGAATCTGTGTCGTTGTCCTGTTTCTGCCTTTGCCTTATTCCAACATCTTATCAATCAGCAAGTCCTATTAATTATTTTTGTATGGTGTATCTGGAATGTTTCCACTTTTTCATGGCTCAACTGTCACCTTCCCAGCTCAAAATCTCATCTGTTCCCAGCCTTGCAATCTCCTCCTTAAAAAAAAAAAAAAAAAAAAAAAAATGTTTATTTACTTTTGAATGAGAGAGCACGAATATGGGAGGTGCAGAGAGAGGGGATCAGAGGATCTGAAGGAGGCTCCGAGCTGTCAGCGCAAAGCCTGACACAGGGCTCCAACTCACAAACCTTGAGATCATGATCTGAGCTGAAGTCAGACGCTCAACCGACTGAGCCACCCAGGCGTCCCAACAACCTCCTCTTTATTAGTGTGCATGGTTCCACTCCTTCTGCCTTCTAATCCATTTCCTTCCCAATAGCAAATTGATGTTAGAAGTATATATTGGATATTCTAATGCTTAAAAGCCTTCCTCAACTTCTTAGTCCTCTAGTGTGTCTTAAGACTCAGTGATGCTTCCTGATAAAAACTACATAAAATCTCTATCTGGGGATCTTTGGGCAATATAATAATTTGAAATCCCAGTGCCCACAGGAGCACTGGCAAAATTCAGATATGGGGTAGTTCCCAGGGAAACTATGAAACGGTAATCCAGATCATCTAGGGGACCACTTTTTAACTCAATGCACGGAATTTGCAGACCTCTAGAAATACATCTCAGGATACGCCACCATTTTAAATTGTTATTTATTTGGCAAGTCAGTGAAAGAATGGAAGAAGAAAACGTAACCAATAAGCTTTTGCCAGATCGTGGCAGGTAAGATCTACCTCAACAGCTGGATCTCACAGAATCGAAGAAAATGAGTCTTCTTTTATGTGTACTAACCCAAAAGCCATTATTGGGAAAATAAAGAAAATGCTACCACGTTTCATGGGATTTCAAGCCTGGAGAGGTGTTTGCAACCTGAGAGAATAGCTTTGTCAATATAGAGCATAATTTCACTACAACAGATTACAAAGAGTCGGAGACCCCGAGTCAGGAAGATGTTAATTTGAACGAGGATTTGTTTCATGTTTAAAATTTTGGATGATCAGTCTCAAAGTTGTGGCTGATAACGTGAACCACGAATGCCACCGAAGGAAAGTAATGCTTGTGGTTCAAGCATTTAATGCAGCAGTAAAAGGAAGAGCAAAGTGACTCGGTAATTTTGACCGAGCTAGTAGAGGCATGACAATATCAACGCTTGCCACGAAAAAAGGATGGGGGTGGGCGGAGAAGCTGACGATGTAATAGAAACACCAGACAAGCTGTCATTTCAGTGTTCCTGGCAAGGGAAACAGAGTCAATGTGATAATAATGTTTTAGAGAAGCTGTCCAGAAAAACAGGATAGGAAACTTTGACACAGTTCTATTACTCACTACCTGAACTGCTCGGAGATGTTAGGAGAAGCCGGAGAGGAAAAATAACGTTAAGTCTTGATGTGATCGCTACCGCGCCGCAGGAGTTACACCTGCCGTTATCAGTTTCCACCCCCTAACCCCCTCTTCATCCTTTGGGTAGGGACTATCTATCGCAGGCTCTATTTTTACAATCTCAGAAATGGGACATAAGTGCATTTCTGGAGTGATAGCCCTGCGTATAAAGTTTCATCAAAGCCAAATAGTTCAGAAAACAGCCATGGTGTAAGCCAAGGATTTCTGGGGGAGTCAAGGGCACAGCTGCGTGAAAGAGGGAAGTGAACAACTTCTATATTGAATAAATATCAGCTTAGCAGGCGATAGTGCTTAAAATTTTAATAGGAAATAGGGCCACCGAGGCTAGAAATCAGAATGAAGACTTTTTTTTTTTTTCCTACTGTTTCCTAATACTGAAAACCAGCTGCGGTTTACAGCTTTTGGGATTCTAATAAAATTAGTCAATAGTGTATTGCCTCTGACATTTATTTTCGCCTTCACCCGTGGCATTGTGGCCCATGACGGCTCCCTGCAGCTTGTTGTGTTTATTCTGTGCTTTGGTAGCCTTAAACATTTGACTGGTTAGGTGTAATTCAGGTGATAGCTATGGAATTTTGCAATTAATTGTAACTAAATTTGGAAAGGGGAACTGCTTCCCTACCACAGCTTTCTAAAATGGCATCTGCAATAAAAAAAAAAAAAATTCCCCCGAATTGTAACTCATTACAGGAACGTCTAGGGCGCAATGAGACGCTAAGGGGTTCAAGTGGGGGACATCAGCAAGACTTAATCCCGTAATAAAATGGGCGATAGTTTTTCACGTGGTTTCACTGACTATTCCGTGGAACAGTTAATTTTTAAAAGCAAATGATCTCTAAATGTGTGAACCTGTGAGAGAGCCACTCAGATCCGGGTTCCTTTTGGTTGCCAAGGAAACCATGTCACAGACATTCACATAAATAAACTCTAGACAGTGGGAGGAAGCAGCATAAATATAGGAACAGGTTCCCTGGATTCTTTCTTTCTATGAGAAAAATTCTTTCTCCCTGTCACCGTATACGCACCAAAAAATCTACGAAATAGGAGAGTCATACCTTGTCCATGACAGGTGTAAGCGGGATAATACTACATTTACTCAGAATGTGAGAATTAACCAGGGGCAGGTCTCTAAAATTGCCCGTGTTCGAAGTTTCCGAGATGAGCACCAGAAAGGCTGATTTTCTCATTGGGATTTTAATGGGTTGTTCATTTACACACTCACGAAAACAGGTCCTGATGTTATATTTTACTTCTTTTCTATACCTATCCCTCCGAGAAAACAGATAGAGATTGTTTTCGTCTTGCAAAGTTGTGCAACACTACCTATCCAACAAAAACTCAAAAATAGGGTCAAGTTTATATCTTCAAATTTTTGTCGAAGTTGTGACTCTCAGAGGTGATCTCAGGCTTTAGGAGATCTGAAAATATTTCAGAGTTCTGAAAACTATGAGGCATCTAAATATAAACCAAACAAAAATAAGATTTTAACAACCCTGCCTTTTTAGGCGTTATGATACAAATTCTTTTTTTTTTTTAAGTTTATTTATTTGCTTTGAGAGAGAGCACAAACAGGTAGGGGCAGAGAGAAAGACAGAATTCTAAGCAGATTCTGAGCCATGAGTGCACAGCCTGATGGCGGGCTCGAACTCATGAATTGTGAGACCATGACCTGAACTGAGATCAAGAGTCGGACATTCAACTGACTGCGTCACCCAGGTGTCCCTGTAACACAGATTCTATGAATTGATATTGTATTCCTCTTTTCAATGCTTTCTTGGCATTAAATACCAACTTTAACCTATTCAATCAATCAGCAGAATGGGCTCTTTACTTTTTGCTGGATGGCCACATGTCCCCTTCACCAATAGGGCAGACCTCTGTTTTCCTCTGTAGGACTAGCTGTTCTCTCATTCTAGGGCATCAGACAGGGAAGATCAATCACGGTTTTTCTGGGTGTAGACCTAAGCCTCAATCCAAGTCCAATTCTCCACCAGAGTAATGCAATTAGAAGTTGGTTGGAACTCACTTCCTGCTGTGAAAAATCCTGATCTTGCCTTATTATCTATCAACATCTGGCTTTTCAGGGTTTCCCTTAATTCTGTCACTTCTTCACCATTCTCCCAATATATGTACCCTCTTCCTTAAATTAACTAGAATAGGTTTCATCTGAGTTGAGCCAAAGGCTTCTAATTCAGGATTCTGCCTCTGTCTACAGGAGCAAAAATATTTTATAATAAAATTAGCTTCCATAATAATCAATGTAAAAAATGTCCTATTTTCACTAACCTGTCTTAAATGACTTTAAGTCAATGCATTATTTATATTTACCATCTTATGCAGAACTAAATAGAATCCTTTATTTAAGTGTTAAAAGGATAAAATCGAGTTCCAGAAGTGTAGGTTTGGAATAAAAAGTATACATCCAGTGTCTCTGGGTCCTTTAGTATAATGAAAGCTAAAATTTTACTCATTCTCCATCGTGAACAGAATAATTGCCTCACTGCAAACTTCAGACTGAGTCCCGAATGTATTTCAGTAAGTGAAAAACAGGATCTATATTTTAAAAATGTTTATAAATCTTAGAAAAGAAAATGCAGATTTGTAAGGTATATAATAGATGTGCAGTATATTCAGAGAAAATTTAAAACAAGGTGATGATTACTTCCATTAAAGCCATTTGTAGGTGCCTGGGTGGCTCAGTCAGTTGAGCATCTGACTCCAGCTCAGGTCATGATCTCACAGTTGGTGAGTTCGAGCCCCATGTTGGGCTCTGAGCTGACAGCCCAGAATTTGCGTTTTGTAAATATTACCTTATGTTTTTGTTCATTCACTCATCAAATATTTATCAAGTATCACTGTGGGCCAGAAATTGCTTCAGCGCTGAGGACACAGCAGTAAACAAAATGCCTGCTTTCATGAAGATTATATTCTGGTTAGAAATACAAACATTAAGGGGTGCCTGGGTGGTTCAGTCGGTTAAGCCTCTGACTTCGGCTCAGGTCATGATCTCACTGTTCGTGAGTTCGAGCCCCGCGTCGGGCTCTGTGCTGACAGCTCAGAGCCTGGAGCCTGCTTCGGATTCTGTGTCTCCCTCTCTCACTGCCCCTCCCCTGCTCATGCTCTTTCTCGCCCTGCTCATGCTCTTTCTCGCTCTCTCTTGCTCTCTCTCTCAAGTAGATACACATAAAAGAAAGGGGAAAAAAAGAAATACAAACATTAACAATATTGTAAGAAAAATGATATTGTGTTTGATCGTGATGAGTCTAAGCGGGCAAAAACAGGAAAGAAGATGCATGTCACAGAGAGGAGGAGAAGGCCTCTGTGGAAGGGACTTTTGATCCAATATCGTAACAAAGGGAGGGAGACAGCCACGGCATATTTGACAGAAGAATAAAGAATGTGCATTTTATCATGGTTTGCTTTGTTAAACTCTTCTCCTAGTGCTGATCATTGGCCATTGCAAGAAACACCCGACAGATAATTACCAAAAGAGAGAATAGCAAGTAGAAAGGCCCTGAGGTCGTGGAGAGTTTGCTGTATTTGAAGGGAAAAAGGAGTTCAGGAAGTCAGTGAGTATGGCGTTTTAGCTGAGCAGAAGGAACAGTGTGAGAGATTAAGCTGGAATGGAAGGATGGTCCAGTGAGCAAAGGGCCTTGGATGTCTTGGTGGAAAACGGGGCTCTAGTCTAAATGAGAAGTCCGACAAAGATTTTAAATGAGGGACCTGCTATAATCAAATGAATATTTTCAAAGGCTCATTCTTGAACTTTCAGGAATTGGAAATGAGAAGGTGAAGGAACAGCACAACCACTTAGAGACTGTTGTGTTTAAGTCAGATTTACTCAAACACATGTCGGAAATGGAGTTTTGAGGAGAACCATTGACACAAACGTCCTTTCTGGAAACAGCTAATTCTAATTCAGCTTAAATGTGTCAGAGAGATCTTTAACCTCTCATAAAAAAATTAATCTCTAATACAAAATTTATTTTGTAATGTTTATTTATTTTAGAGAGAGAGAGGGTGAGCAGGTGAGGGGCAGAGAGAGGGGGACAGAGGATTCAAAGCAGGCTCTGCCCTGAAGCAGCAAGCCCAATGTGGGGCTTGAACTCACCAACGGTGATCATGACCTGAGCCAAAGTCAGATGCTCAACCGACTGAGCCACCCAGGTGTCCCTAACCATGGCATTTAAAACTCCCCAGCCTGGGGTGCCTGGGTGGCTCAGTCAGTTAAGCAGCCTACTTTGGCTCTGGTCATGATCTCACGGGTTCATGAGTTTGAGCCCCATGTCTGTGCTGACAGCCTGGAACTTGCTCTGGATTCTGTGTCTCCCTCTCTCTGCCCCCCACTCCTTGCACTCTGTCTGTCTTTCCCTCAAAAATAAATAAACATTAAAAAGAATTTTTTTTAAAGTTCCCAGCCCAAGAGCAAACCATTACCTATCAAGATAGAGTGGTTACTTTCCTCCGTCCTCACAACATGTAACACCACCGGTGCTCATCTTTTTTATTCACTATTTACCTCCTTTCACCATAATGCAAGTATCAGGACGGTGAGAACTGGTCTTTCATGTTAATTTTTTTAATTACTAGATATTAGTTTAGAGCAAGTTTAGGTTTATAGAAAAATCAAACTTCAAGTACGAAAAGTTCCCATCTATCCTCCAGTGCACACCGTAAACATTAGCGCAAGAGATCTTGCACCTGTGCGCTGCATTGCTTACCATGATGAGCCAATATTGAATCGTCATTATTAGCCACAGTCCAAAGTTTACCTTAGGCTTCACTCTTTGTGTTTGTGCATTCTATGAGTCTTGACATATGTGTGATGGCACGCGTCCAGACCCACCATTACAGAATCATACGGAATCGTTACGCTACACTGGGCTCCGCCCGTTCATCTCTCCCTCCCCCGACCCTGCCCAGCAACCACTCATTTTTGTAGAGTCTTCCTAGTTTTGCCTTTTCCAAAATATCAGATAGCTTGCATCAGACGGTGTGTAGCCTTTTCAGATAAGCTTCTTTCACTTCCCAATATGAATTTTAGGTTCCTCCTGTCACTTCATGACTCAATAAGTCATTTGCTGTTATTGCTGAAATATACTGCATTGTATGGATATACCACAGTTAGTTTCTTCCTTCATCTGTTGAAGGACGTCAGTTTTGGTAATTGTGAATAAGTATCCCATGAACATTTGTGTGCAGGTTTTGTGCGAACAGAAATTTTCAACTCGCTTGGGTGAATACCAAGGAATGCAATTGCTGGATAATGTGCCTGGGAGTCTACTAAGTTTCGCAAGAAATCAAGAAATTACCAAGTCTCTTCCAAAGTTTTTTTGGCCTCTTACCAGCAATGATTGAGGGTCGCTGTTGCTCCACATCCTTGCCGGGATTTTATATTGTCATTTTTGTTTGTCATGTTGTCATTTTGTTTGTCATTTTGCACACCATTCTAACAGGTGTGCGGTGGTAAGTCATTACTGTTTTCACATTCACTGTTAAATCCCCAGTATCTAGAAGCATATCTGAAAGAGCAGAGGTGTGGGGTGGGGGGAGAGAGAGAGAGAATGACAAAAGGAATCAATCTAAAAACTATTAAAACTAAGAATGAGAAAACTCAGATACATTGCACCCAGATCAATAGTCTTAAGCACAAACAACAGGGTAGTATAAACAGAATTACCAGGGATTTGGACACAAACTACATAACTGTATTGAGGTGAATAAAATAATATTTTAATAAATGGACAAGCATGGAGAGTTTTTAGCTAGGACAACTAAAAGTTTGGGAGGCTCCCCAAAATAAATCCAAAAGATAAATCACATTTTAGTAAAAATTACCAAAAAAAATTATTTTTTACATTGACCTAGCAATTAAAAACATTGACCGGGCAACTGAAAGACTGCATCGAGGAAGGAATATCCTAACGAACACTGTAAACCAGTTGCTTCACATCAAGCAGCATTGCATTTGTTGGAGGGAAACTGCCTTCATCTCACTTCTCCGATCGCGTCCTCCTCAAAGACTAGAGTGAGGGTCACCGGTCTCTTGTGTGCCATCTGAGTACAATCCCACCGTCTCCCCAATTCTGAAGCATCTTTCTTGCATTAAAATTATTTTTCCCCAAATGTCCTTTTATCAGGGTTAAAATGTAGTTTAGCTTCATCCGGCTCTGCTTTGAACCAGTTTTCTTTCATAAGTAACACTCCAAGCATAAGAGGCTTGCCAAGTAACTTGCACTTCCCACACAGAGGCACACATACTAGAAAGTGTCACAGTGGAAATTGGAGACGGGGTCTCTGAACAATACCGACATTTTTGAGGAAAACAGTCCATGAAAGATGCAATGAAATACACAGAAAGGCATTTGGACACGAGCCTTATTCTCATGAACGTCCCAAATGCTGCCCCATGTATCGGCTGTTTTGTTAGTCAAGGACAGAAAATCCATTTGTAGAAATCATCTATCAAGAAGTCGTATATTAGGATCATTTGCCTTCCAGGGATCCTTGCATACAATTCCAACAAAAGGAAAATGTCATACTGCCAAAGCCTTGACTGGCCAGGCAAGCCCAAGAACAGCTGCTTCTATTTTCTCGATTCACATCTGTGTCTAATAATTCATGCTTGACTTTGATGTGGTCATTGGCAAGTCAACATTTCCCCAAATCCAGGGTTTCAACCCAGAATAAAGTTTCATGCTTTGTGTTTTTAAGAACTTAACCCATTTCCCCCACTTAAACTCCCTTATCACTCTTAATGCAACAGCATGTGACTACAATGTCTCAGTGTATTCCTAGTGCCAACATACATCATGTGTGCAGGTAATTCACACACCGTCCATCTTCTACAGGTTCTATTTGTCCCTGAACATTCATAGATGCTTATAAATTAGTTCTCATAGCAGTGTACCTTGTTAGATATACCCTACTAGATCATATTTTATGACTATGTTCCTTTATTCAGATTATCTACTCTCACCTAACTTCGTGTGATCTATAAATACAGCATCATCTCATTCATTTATTCACTCAGGAAACTTATTGAAAGCTGAGAATTTTTCGGACACTAAAAGGCACTCAGGATAAAAAGTTAAATTATTCCTATTCTGAAAGTCATGTCAAGGGAAGAAGAAAACACCAAAATTAATCATTCTAACAATCATAAAATTAGAATAATGCTATAATTTCTTGCATCTAATAGAAGACAGGTCTCAGATATGTGGTAGAGGCCAGGATTTCACCATTGACTTTCCAGAATCAAAGGTGGTTCCCCAATTCCTCTAAGCTTTGTTTGTCATTCAGTGAAGAGGGAGAAAGCGAGAGTTGCCCGTGTATAGGACACATGGGAGGGGCAATCAAGGGCAGGGTGAGGAAGGACTGAGACCATTTATGGGAACGTGCTCATATGTGCCACGCATTTTTTAGAACAATTTTTTCCTAGTGATTTCTCCCTATTTCCATTTATCCCCATATTTATGCTTTTATTGCACTGCAATTTCATTCTCTTTTCCAACATGAAATACAGTATGATACACTTAAAATTGCTGTAATGTATTAACTGAAACAAGGTCTTCAAAAGGCCACTGTAAATCTCACTGTTGGTGCTATTCAGAAATGATCTTCTTTAGTTAAAATTGTTGACTCTTGGGGCACCTGGGTGGCTCGGTCGGTTAAGCATCCAATTCTTGGTTTCAGGTCAAGTCATGATCTCATGGTTTCATGAGTTTGAGCCCCACAGCAGGCTCTGCATTGGCATTGCAGAGCCTGCTTCGGATTCCCTCTCTCCCTCTCTCTGCCCATCCCCCACTCACTCTGTCTCTGTCACTCTCAAAATAAATAATTAAAAAAAATTGTTGACTCTTATCCCACCCACACACCACTGTAGTCTTTATGTCTCTGTTTTACATGTAAGACACGTACAAGAAGCCTTGTCAAGTAGTGTGCTTTCAGCTCTGACATTCCCCTGGTTTCTTGGTCAATAGAAGACAACCTCAGTGATTATCGTCTTCTCCTCACACTCCCATAAAATGTTGCTTCACTTATGTTTAGCATTCAAGCTCTATGAGACCTTTTTTGTGTACGATTCAATGTTGTAACACCGTACTTAGGAGAGCGTCTGCCATAAGGTAGGTGCTGCTGCTGGAAATACATGAAGTCAGTGAACCCTGTAATAAATTTATTCTAGGGCACAAAATACTAACTGATCTAATGTTACCGAAATATACCCTCCAAAATGTTCATTTTGAAAATCAGAGTCCCATAGTGTTCTAGAAGGCTCTGTCAGAGGACTAAGAGAGGGAATCCCAGACTTGGATGGCAGATGACATAAAAGCACAGTAAGCAATACAAACCGTGCTGAGGAAGACGGACCGAGTAGACGCGTCAAGCATATCCAGGACTTTCTTCTTGCCACTCGCTGTGAGGCCAATCCCGGGAGCGATGATAGACCTCATCCCTCCCTAATTTACTCACATAGACAGAGCACGTTTGTACTCGTAACATCCAGACATTTAAAGTAAAGCCTTTTATCAGGTTGAAATGAGAAAAAAAAAAAAGTAGAACCAAAAGTCCAATCTTCAACCAACCTTTTCCTAAACTGTTGATGCAGGTTCATGGGATCATCGGTCACCATGTGGCTGACTCTAAATGACACATCATGGCTTCTCTTAGATGTTGTGTCATTTAGTTTTTCAAGGAAAGTCAGAGAATCGAGGTGTCTTAAATCATCATCTGAATAAGAAATGTGTGCATTCAACCACCCTAATCTGTATCAAGAGCTGAATCTTTTTATTGTTTTATCAGAAGTAGAGGTTTATTTCTCACTGACCCACCGCCCTAAGAGTTGCTGTATCCAAAGTGAATCCTTCTCTGTTTTTATTAAACTTGACTTTGGTAATATTGGATGCTCACACATTTTGCAGAGCATATTGTAGACAAGAATAAGCTTTTGTCTATTTTAGTAAATGAATAACTTAGAAATTATATTTGTTCTCTCTTGCTTATTTCTAATGGAGAAATAATCTTATAAAGAAATCCTTTATATATTTGTCCAATTGTGGGAGTCTTTCTAATTTGCAAAACTCATTAAGAGCACTGATACTTGTTGGCATTCATATTCCCAGCTCCTCTTGGTGACTAAGGATATAGTTAATCTTGGCAAGCAGAACAAACTAATTTCTCACACAATCCCTTCAAGGCTTGCAGGCTTTAGTTCAGAGTCACCAGTATTTATCTTCCCTTTTTAAACTGAAAATTCCTTTTCCTTCAAAATGAAGATGAAAACAATAGGAGATATAGAGGACTTCTTCCCCTCTTGCCCAAACAGTATTGGTTTGAAATATGCATTTTTAATTCAGCACAGTGCCTGATTAAGGGCTCAACTTCACTGACCGGGAGACCATGACCTGAGCCAAAGTTGGATGCTTAACTGACTGAGCCACCCAGGCATCCCAAAAACACCTGCTCATTTTAAAATATAGTGTCCCTGATACACTTCTTGTGGATATATACCACCATATTTTTTTTTTTTTTTTGCCTTGGAGGCCAACTTTCCATATTGTAGATAGAAGCATTTATCTATGAATTCATTTATCTCAGGTCCTGAAGTTTTCTGGAGACCCCTCCCTCATCTCCGTGAACTCTTCATTCCTAAATTATCACCATAAACTATAATGATCCATTCTAATCCTTCCCAGGAAATGAATCCTGACAGTCTGCCCCAAGCTCTGAGATTTTAAACATTAAATGTCAATATCTTGTTTTAAATGTTTGTTACTGTGCCTTCACCAGAGGAAAAATAAATCATCAATTGCAAAAGACAATAAGTCAATGAAATCAGGGGGGAAAGTAACAATTGTGCTGTATAAATAAAATAATGTGATTACATTATTTTCAGAATAGCTGTTTGAAAAAAATCATTTTATAAAACTTCACAAACATTCCATCTATTTTTAATCCATACTCCGTTTCTTTATATTTGCACCAACCACAGGTTTTTGTACGTAATACCGCAAACTCAAAAGAGTCCCTTTGGTAGAGTTAAGAGTTTTGGTCTCCTATAGTGAAACATTTTGGCATTAGAATTTCTGCTTTAACTACTAGTCATGCTACTTTCTTATGGATCTCACAGCAATACCTTTCTCTGGGCTTCATTTTCTTCATCTATAAAGCAATAGCTCACAAAGTATCCACAAAGAGATACAAATTTATCCTTTCAACCAGCAACTATGTCTTATTTATGTATTTATGCATTTATGTATTTATTTATTTATTTTTTAATTTATTTTTAATTTATTTTTATTTTTTTTTAATATTTTTATTTAGTTTTGAGACAGAGAGAAAGCACAATCTGAGGAGGGGCAGAGAGAGAGAGCGCGAGACAGGAACCCAAGTAGGCTCGAGCTGTCAGCACAGAGCCTGACGCGGGGCTCGAACCCACAAACCGCCAGATCATGACCTGAGCTGAAGTCGGACGCTTAGCCGTCTGAGCCACCCAGGCACCCCCCAATGTGTCTTTTTTAAATTCAACTTCCCTTATCAATTAAATGTTATTCCTTTGTGTTTGGTTTAGCTTTCCTTACAAATTTTGGAATCATCCTGACAAATTATACAGTAATGGTTTCAACTGCAATTCTTTTGAATCAATAGGTCAGTTCAGTTTTGGGGGGAATTGACATTTTAACAATAGTGAACTTCACCACATTGAGTCTCTGTACTTTTATTACATCTTTCTTTGATGTAATTAATCAGTGTATCTGTGCGTTTATTACATCTTCTTTTCTTCAACTCATCAGTGTTTTGTTATTTTCAGCACATCTACAGATATTGTATATATTTGGAAGATTTATACTTATTTCACATATTAGCATTTTTAGTAATCATACCAGTAGTATTTTATTTCTGTGTTTCATTATTTGCTGCTAGCATATAAAAAATATAATTGACTTTGAACATTTACCCTCTAAGTTACCATATTGCTCAAGTCACATTTCAGCCTTGGTATCTTTTTATACAGTCTAAGGATGATCTATAGGGATAATTTGGTGACAGTCTCATTGTTATTTCTTCAAATATTTCTTCTTCCCCATTCCCTCTTTTATTTTCCGGGTTTCCGGTGACACATATTTTAGATTGTTTAATTTTGTTCTTAGTTCATTCACAGCTCTTAGATGCTCTGGTCATTTTATTTTCACAATGTGTGTGTGTGTGTGTGTGTGTGTGTGTGTGTGTGTGCTTCAAGTTGTGTAATTTCATTTTGATCTATCTTTAAGTTCACTGATAATTTCCTCTGCTGTGTCAAATCTGTTGTTTAGCCCACCAAAGCCATTCTTTGTCTTTGTCAATGTGTTTTTCCATTTTATTCTTTCTTACAGTTTCTAAATGTCTGCTGAAATTACCTTGTGGATCATACACATTGCCCATCTTTTGCACGGGAGACTTCAGCATATCATTGGCATTATTTTAAACTCCATGTCTGATGGCATCTCTTTCCCATTGTTTGGTCTTTTGACTATGTGCTATTTTTTTTGCTTCACTCTTCGTATCCCGTATGATTTGCTTTCTTTTGTGGAAAGCGATTTTCTTGTACTGTACTGAACAGTAGAGATTGAAGCAAAGTAATTATTATGACATTGGGCACCTTTTCCTTCTGCTAAAACTCTACTGGGGAGGTTGAATCAATCTAGTCAGAGGTCGAGGTTTTTTTTACTATTATTGCTTTTTGCTGTAGCCACAAATTCCTCTAATTCCTCTAATATTACCTTAGGTTTCGAGGGGAGACCCAAACCACAGCCTCCAATGTCAGTTCCACTCTTGGCTTTAGGCCTTCCCCTTACGTGGTGCCTTAGAGTGTGCTTCCTGATCTTCCGCTCCTACCAGTGAAGTTACTTCTACTACTTACTACCAGATGCCCGTGAACCTGATGGAGAGGAAGGAGAAGGAGCATTCCTATTATTCATCTTCAGTCTTTGGCAGACCCCAGGGTCCCAGGGGTAAGGGTATTCTCACTTATCTGGTCTTGTCCCTGGCTGTCACTCTGGGCCCAGTGTCCTCGCCTGCTCCTCCACACTGGTGGGAGTTAAGAATTTTTTTTCTATTCTATTTCCCTAGACGTAATAGGTTTTCACCTGTGGTCTAAAAGCAACAGGTTCTGTTTTCTTTCTAAAGTGTTTCGGAGCTGTATTCTGTAGAAAAGATAGGGAGAAGGATCCAGAGAGTGTTCCATGACTTTCCAAGGTCTCTGGGACTCTCCTCCCCAGGCCTTCACCATAAGAGGAGGGATGTTTTATAGGATTCTCATCGTGCCCCTGATATTATTAAAAAGATCCTCTAAGAGATGTACAAACAGCAACAAAAACAGTCTCTTAAACGCAAACCAACACTAAATGGGTGGTACCCAAAGAGGAGGCAGAGACAGGTGTTGAGTGAACTAGGTAAAGGGAATTAAGAGGCACAACTTTAAGTTAGAAAGTAAGTCAGAGAGATGGAAATTACCATATAGAGAATATAATCAATAAGGTTTTAAAAACTTTGGTGACAGATGGTGACTATATTTATCATAGTGAGCACTGAGTAGCATATAGAATTGTTGAAACATTATGTTGGCCACCTGAAACTAATGTAACAGTGTATATTAATTATACTTCGGGGGTGCCTGGATGGCTCAGTCGTTATGCACCTGACCAGCTCAGGTCAGGATCTCCCAGTTCGGGAGTTCAAGTCCCACATGGGGTTAGCACAAGCCCTGTTTCTCTCTCCCCTTCTCTGTCTCTCTCTCTCTCTCTCTCTCTCTCTCTCTCTCTTCCGTCTCCCCTCATGGGATTCTCTCCTTCCCTCTCTCTGCCCCTTGCTCACTTGTGCTCTCTCTCTTTCTCAAAACATATAAGTAAATAAATGTGATTGTTCCGAAGAACACACTCTAAAAAATATATACTTCAAAACAAAACAAAACAAAACAAAAAAACTCCTATAAGTAGGAATCAATGCCTTTTGTTTTTCTGGACTACATATGGTTCTGTATTCTGATCTCTTCCTATGTCACACTCAACTCTTTGTAACTAATTAAAAAAATTAGTTGAATTTTTATCAATGCCTGGCCACAGCTGCTCCTGGAAGCAAATGCTTACTTCCAGTTTCTCCCTGGAGACAACAGTCTTCCTTTAGATTTTATTTTAGTTGGTAGCCCTGAAACTTCAGCTCTCGGGTGGGTTCAGGGAAATTTGTGAAATCTGCTGATTGTCCATATCGGGTTTGTTGGAGGTGTTGCTGTGCGTGGATGGAATGTTCTCCCAGCTTTCTACGTACTTAGTCAAAGCTGGAAGTCCCCGTGAGCTGGAACTTTGCAATCGTTAAACAAGCTCATTTTAAAAACCAAAAAAAAAAAAAAAAAATGTAAAGAAACAAAATGAACAGTGCTTTCATGATTTGACATAATCTTTCCAAACACAGGCTCATTTTTTTTTCTCTCCTTTACAGTCAATCAACTTAAGGGATTTGACTTTTCCTTTGGCCATTACATGTCAGCATATGCGCATATCAATCCAATTCAATCTGCTACCTGTTCAGTTTTGCCCCTGAAATAATACTGTCTCCGCTAAACTCACTGTTGCAATGGGTATTTTCCATTCTCACCTTGGTCTCTCAGCCACATGTGACACTCATAATTACTCTCTTCTTTTAAAAAAAATTAATGTTCATTTATCTTTGAGAGAGACAGAGACAGAATGCGAGTGGGTTGGGGCAGAGAGGGAGACACAGAATCCAAAGCAGGCTCCAGGCTCCAAGCCCTCAGCACACAATCCGACGTGGGGCTCGAACTCACCAGCTGCGAGATCATGACCCGAGCCGAAGTCGGACGCTCCACCGACTGAGCCACCCAGGCACCCCATAATTACTCTCTTCTTTACCAACTCCTTCCCTAAGCTTCATAACCCCAGTCTCCAAGTCTTCTACCTACGTCTCAGGTGGCAACTTCTGGGTTTTCTTTACAGCTCATTTTCTTCCTCCAAGATATTAAATGCTGGGGTTCCTCAAGGCCGGAATGACGATCCTGTTGTATTCTCATTCCTTCATTCCTATAGCTTCAACAACTCTCATTACACCAACACTTGCCAAATTTACACGTCGAGCGGGCTTTTGTTCATAGCTCTCATCCTTTTTTGTCCAGCTTTACTGAAGTGTAACTGGCAATATTGAGAGGTTTAAAGTGTACGACGTGATGATTTGAGAGACGTATACATTGTGAAAAAAGTCCCCATTGAGTTCATTAGTGCATCCATTACTTCACGTGTTTGCGTTTTCCTTTTTTTGGTTAGAACGTTTTAGTTCTACTCTCAGAAAACATTTATGACACAATAAGGTGTTATCAGCGATAGTCATCATGTTATACATTGGATCCTCAGATTTTCTTTGTCTTATAACTGGAAGATTGTACCTTTTTACCAGTCTCTCCCTATTTCCCACCCCCAGCACCACCCAGCCAACCGCTTGTCTACCATTTCTCGCGCAGCTCTTACTCTGATCGATATTCCTATGTGGATGCATTTAAGGCATCAGAAACTTAAAATATTCTGAACTGAACTCCTTTATCCTCGCTCACTGATGAGCTCCCATTAAGCTGTCTCCACAAGTTAGAATCCATGCAGTGATGTTCTGCACATTGATGGATGGCCCAGTAGCGGTCTGGGCCACCTGTTTGGTATTTCACTCAATACCCTCTGGTCCTGTTCATGCCCAGTCTCTAATGGGCCACTTCCATCTGCAGAGGTTTGTTACTAAGGCTACCCGTCTTTAGAACGTAGTGGGGGTATGACAGAACCCATCTTTGGCCACATAGTCATTCGATACCCCACAATCAAAGAGGCTGTCTCTACGAGCACCAACTCGTCCACCAAGAGCTAGTTTTCCAATAGTGTGTCCTTTTGTGCTATAGATGACATGCATTTGTCTGAGAATCCCAGGGGCTCTATGCTGTGATCCTCCTACTGGCATAGGGCTGGCTATAAAACTAACACAGGCATCTCTTTTTTCCACCATAGATATCTCTACTACTGGAATATCTGCCAACTTTTAGGTTTGGGCAGCAGTTTTTATTGTCCTCCTGCCTGAATTTGCTACAGAATTATTTCTCTATCTAGGTCCAATTCAACACTGGTAGATCTCCATATCACTAAGTACATGAGATGGAGAAATGCAGAATATGCTGCCTCCTGAAGTAAGACATGCTTACCAAGTACAGGCAACCTTTCTTGATGGTAGAAAGGTTACAATTCAATAATTTGTCCTTTATAGGAGATGTCCCAGCATACCTCAGCCCCACTGAACCTGAAAGCACTTAATTTATAGATCAGACCCTAAATCTTGGTAGGGTGCACTTCTCACCTTCTAAGATGTTTTGTTTTTTTGTTTGTTTGTTTGTTTGTTTGTTTTTACTGAGGCTTTCCATATACTAGTCACATCTTGCTCATCCGGTGCAATTCACAAGATGGCAGCAATAGAATGGATTAATTCGTGGTCCTACAGAATATCCAGATGGTCTAGGTCCCTTTGAACTATCTTATGACAGAGGGAAGAAGAATAATGTAACCCATAGTCCGTGTCAATTCCAACCAGTGTCCAGCAATTTTTCAAAGGTCTTTCCCTCATCCACAATTATATGGCTAAAAGGCAATAGATTTCTGGGAGAATCACATCTGGGAGAAGCAGTAAGTGATGTTGCAAATCCCTTTCTCATAGACATTCATTCAGCCCATCCTTAGATAAGTGGATGGACTCTGAGTCTGATAACTTACTTGGGATTATGTATCAGATCATGACTTTTTAAAAAAAATTTTAATGTTTATTTCTTTTTGAGAGAGACAGAGACAGAATGTGAGTGGGTTAGGGGCAGAGAGAGAGGGAGACACAGAATCTGAAGCAGGCTTTAGGCTCTGAGCCATCAGCACAGAGCCTGATGCGGGGCTCCAACTCACGAGCTGTGAGATCATGACCTGAGCTGAAGTCGGACGCTCACCCGAATGAACCACCCAGGCACCCAGATCATGACTTTTTATTTGACTGTATAAATTACCTGAGATAGAGTGGCTTCTGGATATGCTCATGGAATGCAGTCAGATGAGTCTTCTGGCTTCACATAGGATGCTTTGGTGTGCCTACTGTTGATTCATTCCTGTACTATATGGCATTTATACTTAGTGTGAGCAATTGCTTTTATCACATGTCAGAGGGTCATTCTAGCAACATGTTGGTAGCATCATAAGGGGTCCTCACCAACGTGTTAACTCTATCACAAGAGTACTCCAATTTCTATGAACCCTCTCTTATCCAACTAAACATTCTGCGACCCTTCATCAGGACTTCAGGATTCTCCCCCATGTATGCTGTCCCAGCTCTGCATTAGACGTATCCTGTAGTTTCTTCAATGCACAATCCTTCTCTTCCCTTGGATAGCTCTTGTCATCCATACTGTGGTGAGATTCAAACTTCGTTATTGGTCTGGTTGACAGCAAGAGAGATAGGGAAAATCCTGAGGGGGTGTGAGCGTCGTCTTGAAGTGCCTAACTTCAGTACTTTTTGTGATATTCAAGCAAGAGAAAAGGGCCAGGTTTAGGATGAGGTGAGTGAGGGGCCTGGAGGAGCAGGGTCCTAGAGGCCCCCGCATTTGCACAACCTCAAGGCTAGAATGCCTCCTTAAATTTTGTCCCACGTACACACCACTTGCCTCACACTAGCACTACAATCTAACCAATGTGTGTGTGCCACTCCTGCATGGCCAGTGGGTTCAGTGGAATCTAGATCATGTGTCTCAAGGGCATCTACCTAAATATCCTCTTCTCAGATTCATGGTCCCACTCCCTTCCCATGAGGTCCTTGAATTTGGTTTAAGAGATGTTAGGGCTGAAAGCTCAACCTTCTCGGAAGCTCCACTGTTTCATAATTAAATCCCGAGCCAAGTTCTTCATTTTGTTTGCCCTCCAGCTGCAAGAAATGAAGGTTTCCTTAAATACTACCAAAAAGACTCTCCGCTTTCAGTTTCTCTCGAAATGGTGATTTGTCGCCCAGACCCTGTCATTTTCTCTCAGCAATGATTCAATGGGACTCAGCAAGAGCCATTCAGTTCTGTTGTTTATAAGTATGGCTTCTCTCATAATTCTCAAATGCCAGAGAGATGGCATTGACAGATGATTCCCTTCCATTTGCATACCACCTAAGGTCATCACCAAAGTACAGTCCAACAATTTTATTTCTAAAATATCCTAGGTTCTCTTTGTATCCCACTTACCAGCAGTACTGGAGTCCTCAGCGCCAACCAAAGGATAACTAACGTAGCTCTAGAATTCTACTCTCTGCATCCCCTCTTGGTAACAATGATGTTAGGTCGGGTTCCTCAGAAATAGACACGAAGGTAAAGAATTTTACGCTGTAGTCATTCAAGAGTAGTGCTCTTAGGAGATACTCCACTTCAGGAAGTGAAGAACTCAAGATGGGACGCAGAGAGAAATTGTTAGGGACATGTTCCCATTGACAGTTATGTATGGCAGTTTCCAAAGGCTGAAGGTAATTCTCAATGACAAACACAAGTGGGAGCCATCAAAATCGAATATTGCTAGGAGCACCGGTGTTGGTCTGTAGAGGGGATATGGTTAAACCACTTCAGTTTCCACTATCAGGTGCACTTCATTTTATTTAAGATAACTGACACATTCGGAACACATTAAAACAAAATTGTGTTTTTGAATCATTTTGCATTTCTCCTGGAGAAAAAAAAAAGAGTCTATGTTCTAAGGCAACTGAAAAGGTCTATGCATTTTGAGATGGAGAAACAGGCAATTAGAAAAAAGAAAAGGAAAAAAAAAACCTTTTCAAGCGTCAAGTAATGCCACTTTTGATATCACAAGATGATTTGGGGTACAAGGTGGTGATTCTGCCTGGTGTCCCTCCAAGAAGGTTTTGAACATGGAACGTGTTTCAAATGATCATGATGCGTTGTGTGCTAAACTAACAGGTTATGTGCATGGAATGTGAAGCATGGAATTCAGTGCTGGTCTTCCTCCAAAATGACAAATCTGCATATTAGATAGAGAGAACCCTAATTTCCAGTTGGTCCAATTTCTCTTGGTCCACCAGATAGTTTGCAGTGAGCATACAGGGTTGCAGTTGGCCAGATTTCTGTGAGAATGAAGGTCAGAGTATTGGATAAAGTCAAAGCAACTGTCTTAAGTTTTTCACCCCTAAATCCAAGGATTACTACCACCAATCTGTCAGACTGTTTGGAAAAACACAGATCAGGGTCGTTGAAAACGATCTGCTTTTTTTTAATAACAACAAAAATCTTTGATTTTCTTGTTTATTTAAAAGCCACATATTTATGAAAGGTGTTTAATCCTCGTGCTATACTTAGAACTCTTGTTGGGGAAACCCTTTCCTAACCAAGATTTAATGGAATTAAATAAAATTAAATCACTGATATATAGTTCTTACTATATACAAAGGGATTAATTAATACAAAAACCCCTTTCTTAATAAGTATTTGTTGTCTAAATGATGTGCTGGTTAATGGGTAGTTCCTAAGAGTAATTTCAATTTGGGCTGTAGACTTTTGAGGTTAAATCACATCCCTTCTTTCTGTGAATTGAGAACCAACATAAAAATAGAAAGAGGCATCAGATGGGGATCAAAATATCGGCTCTATTGTGAGACTGTTGATTTGAAGATGCAGCTTGGATCAATGCCCAGATGCTCTTCCTTTGCTTGATCCTGACTTTGATTCCTTTGCCACCTACTTCAGGGAAGAGAAGGCTTGCTCTAGTCACGTGGTAACAGAAACATGAAACAGAACAGACGGATTCTGAAGACAGGATGACCCAGGGAAGAGAAGCCCCAAGTCATAAGGCACAACAAACATCACACCTACACGCTGCCTAAGAGGAACTGCCCCATTGAATGGTGGACTCCTGCCCACATGAAAATCGAGGAAATTGTTTCTCTTCCTGGAAGGGAGAATGTATAAATAAACTTAAAATGGCAAAATATTACTCCAATGTTGTCCCCTCCTGGAAAAGTTTCCTTGTGAAAACAATAAAGGAATAAGTAAGGCTTTCCTTTAAAAATGATCTGGAAAATGGATCTGTTGTTTGTATCTCATACTGAAGCATGAAGTCTTTGAGCGTCCACTGAGGAATATATCAGAGATACCCCAAGGTAGGTAATGAATACCAAGAGGAAGTGAGATAAAAATTTAATATAGGAAAACTAATGATCTATTGCCATTCTAATTGCTCTGCTCTCCTGTGTCATTTTTCTATGATTTGTTTTTGAAAATATTTCTAAGAAAATAATGAGCTACAAATTTAACATTAACTAAAAGGTGTAGATGCGTATTTAAATACTCTCTTGTTGGGAAAACAAAAATTTTAAAGCCCAACTAACATAGTGCATGATGGTAAATCATAAATATGTTCTTGACACAGCATTAGTAAATTAGAAAATTCCCTAGTCAATTGAAAAAAAGTGTCAATATATTTTAGTAGATAGATACTAAAGTGAAACCATGCGTTCTGCTATACTGGAGTATATTCGTAGTTTTACGTATTCCCTATTGCCACCTATTGGTTTGTTTGCTCATGAACCAATTCCAAACCAACTTTACCACTATTGTTTTATAATGTTTTGTTTTGATCTTTTACAACAAGTTCTCCCAACTTTTACGTCTCCAAGAGCGTTTTGATCATATTTGGCCCTTTACATGTGTTATAGAATAAGATTGCTAGGTTGCATAAGAATGTACATACACATACACATTCATAAACCCAATTGAATTTTTGATTGATATGATATAAATCCACACATTTATTTGGAGAAAATCGCGATCATTCAAATACCACATCTTCCATTCTTTGAATAGGGTATATCTTTTCTTTTATGTGGATTCTTCTATGACCCTTTTCTCCAGAACCATGAGTTTGGAAACGTAGGAGGAGAGGAAGGTTTAGTTCGCAGATGCATGCTGACTCCGAAGAGACCTCTATCTTTCCAGTAAATGTGAGGAGGATGCCTTATAAGACCCCTCACCTTGATAGCCCTGGGCCTTAGTCTCTACATCTCAGTTAGCTACCAACCAATGGCAAGATACTAGATAATGGCCTTAGGACAACAGCAACTGTGGTTCTCTAATACTATTTTTACTCCTCTGAGTTCATAACTTTCTACTAAAATTATCTTGGCTGTTCCCCCACATTTTTAATCTCTCCAATTCCATTAGGGAAATTAAAGAAAATATATTGGGCATTTATAAATATGGAGCACTGGTTGTAAAAAGACTAGCTCACTATTACAGGAAATAGAAAGTCACATATACATTTCATAAAGGCTTATTTTAGGCATTTATTTCAAAATAATAGGAATTGCAAGGCATGCGACAAAACTTGAGAATTCATAATTTAAAATTAAATCTGTAGGGGCTCCTGGGTGGCTTAGTCGGTTAAGTATCTGACTTTGGCTCAAGTCACGATCTCACGGTTTGTGAATTCAAGCTCTGCGTGAACAACTCAGAGCCTGGAGCCTTCTGTGGATTCTGTGTCTCCTCTCTCTGCCCCTCCCTGGCTTGTGCTCCATGTGTGTCTCTCTCGCAAAAGATGAATAAACATTTAAAAACATTTTTTAATAAATAAAATTAAATCTGTCAATATTTTAACATTAATTATTGTTATTTTATTGTATTATATGTCAATACATTAATAATTTAATGCCAAAGCATAAGCTTCAAAGAAGAAGTTAATTTCTCAAACAAGGTTCAAGTTTTATGTTTTGGCTCCTTTGTTTCTCTAAAGATTCTTCAAGGATTACTTTGCAGGAGTAGGAGAGAGACAGAGAAGCCCGACTAAGGGCATTCGAACATCACTTTAACTAGAGTAATTCTGTGCTTTCTCTTCCTATTAAGCTGGGATTTCTCACACAAATTTATCTGAAGGAATAATTGCCACAGATAAGAAGTATTTGAAAACCACTGGTCTCTAAAGACGGAGGAGATTCTCAAATATGTCGATCAAACAGTGCCTGGGCTATTTATTGTATTAAGATCTGAGCACTGTACTTGGTGAGATGTATCCAGTGGGGGAGTTGTTTCACAAGTTCCAAATAAATCCAAACCATGTTCTGTAAGATGCTGTTTATCATTCATTCAACAAGTATTTACTAGGCTTTGACTAAGCCACCGGGCACTACTAACCAAAGAGAGAAGTGGTCTCCTGGCTGATGATGCTGACATTCTTGTGGGTGAGGGGAAAAAAATTATATACTTACACAATAATAACCGATATTATTCAAATGGATGCACTAACAAGATGTACCAGAAAAGGAGATGACATTTCTAGACTGTAAATGCAATTTAGATGCATTTGGATGCACTGAAAAACGAGTGGCCAATTCCTACTTGAATTAACAAGTGCATTAAATGTACTTAGGGAGTGATGCTTCACTTTGCAATTGAATCAGAAGTTAATATCCTGACTGTTGATGGAAGGGATCCTTGATCTCTATATTTTCCCCTTACCTCTATAGTCACACACTTTTAAAATAACTTTTTCTTCTGTTTTTTTTTTGTTGTTGTTCTGTTTTTACTTCTCTAAACCTTGGATGTTTATCTTTTTCTCTTTCTATAATGTCCGTAAAATTAAAAAAAAAAAAAAAAACAGAAGAATTATAGGTGAGAGCGTAGGGGCCGAGGAGCTTATTAAAAATAAGCCACATTTTCTTTTTGCTTTTCAATTTGCAAACCCTAAGGGCACCCTTTGTGAAATCTGACACTTCTGCCTCTTTCAGTTTATTAGATCTTGCCGCTGAACAGCAACAAAAGTAGACGACAAGACACTGGAGAAACCCCAAAAGACCTCTCCACTGCTGTGTCAACGAAATCAGTCTGGAACTGGCAATAGCAGGTCCCGACAAGCTGGCGGTGACATCTGTTACCGTATTGATTGTCAGGCTTTGTTCAAAATCTCCGGCCAGCTGAAAGGGTCTCTTTTCTCCTCACCTACCTACATGTGTCCCCCTAAGGCTACATTCCAGCTGAAGACACAGGAGGCCCAAATTTAAGGTAGCAGTGTTCATCAATGCCAGGACATTACTAGCAAACTTTCCTGCCCCCCACTGGCTGGCCTACACAGACAGAAATCAGTTTCGTGAGGATAGGAGGAAGTTCGTTCTGGAAGGAGAAAAATACGGATAATCATACAGTAAAGGAAGTAGATTGCTCCCTTTGATTTTTTTTTTTTTTTTTTTTTTTTAATTTTTGAGACATCGTTTTTGGTTTTTTGCTTTTCGTTTTTTTTTTTTTTTTTTTTTTTTGATGGATGAGTAGAAATGGATCTTCCCTTTTTTATTTCTCTTAATCTTTTACCTATCATTTTACTTCAGGGATCAAAAGTGTTTTCGTGAGATTGCATACACTTTGTGTGTGTAGACAAAATATGTCAAACACTTTGGAATATTAAAAAAAAAATATTGTGATTGAGAAAGTCATGATTAGGGGAGCCTGGGTGGCTCAGTCGGTTGAGTTATTACACACAGCTAACATGAGGGCTTCCTCTTGTTTGCATTAACATTTGCTAACAACGTAGATAGGTCTCAGCCCCTTAAAGCTCCCCCTCAGAGAGGGGGAAAAAATATTCAAAGTTTCAGCATTATCTTTTCTAATCCAAATCACCATAAACACTCACCATGACATTCATAGTTTAGGCCAATTGTATATAATAATACATTTGTTTCGTGAAAGAAAAGAGACTATGGCACGTCGTGAGGATGTTATGTCTACTTAAGTGTTGTGGCTAAGTACTACATGTGATCAAATACGTTAATGCGTGAAAGGAATGCACACAACTCCAAGTCCTTCTTCTTCCATTTGATGGAGGACCAGTAGACGCCAAGGGAGAATGATACTAGACCCAGGGCTAAATCTCAGCTGACTTCATCCAGTGTCTACCACACATTTTAGAGCACAGTGCAAAAACAGCTGTAGAAGAAAGGCAAATTGTAACAGATGCTCAGACAACAATGAGAAAACGCAAAGTATGAAAAGATTACTAAGACAATAACTTTCCAAAAAGCTTCAGTTTCTGTATGAAGGTATTCAAAAAAATTGATGAGGAGTGGAGGTCAGGCCAGCATGGATATTGTTTGAGTTTTCTGGGGGTTGAGAGCCCCATAAACCAACTTTAATGCCAATTACTGCTGAACCCTGTAGGCAAATTACCTACAGTAATTTACCAGAAGTTACCAATTTCTTTTAGAAGTCGAAGGAACTAAATGTAGATAGAGAAGGTGAATTGATCATATTTTCCTTGATTGTCATGATAATCCAGATGGACAATACATAAATGTTCAATAGATTTCATTTATTGATTCATTTTGATTGATAGATGGACACGTAGATAGATAGATAGATAGATAGATAGATAGATAGATAGATAGATGATAGATAGATCTCAATGAGAAAATAAAAAAAAAAAGTGGGAGGTGGATGTTGGCCAACTTAAAAAATAAGATAAAGTAGTCAAGTAGAGTCTTAGAAATGTATGTGGTGTCTGGGTGGCTCAGACGGTTAAGTGTCCAAACTTCAGCTCAGGTCATGATCTCACAGTTTGTGAGTTCGAGCCCTGTGTTGGGATCTGTGCTGACACCTCCAAGCCTGGATTCTGTGTCTGCCTCTCTCCCTGCCCCTCTGCCACTCATGGCCTGTCTCGCTCTCTCAAAAATAAACATTTAAAAAAAAAAGTCATGATTAGAAATGGTGATATTGATTCTGTGAATGAATATTTGAATGAGAGGTATGTACCCAAATACAAACTATATTATTTGAACTGTGATATTTTCCCTTAGCATAAGCGGGGAGGGGCAGAGAGAGAGGGAGACATAGAATCTGAAGCAGGCTCCAGGCTCTGAGCTGTCAGCAACAGAGCCTAATGGGGCTCTGGAACCATGGAACCCAGGAACCATGTGATCATGACCTGAGCTAAAAGTCAGACACTTAATCAACTGAGCCACCCAGTGCCCCATCATCCAAAATTTTATTTCTGTTATTTAAATGCTACCATTTCCAGGTTAAAAATTTTTGACAAAAAATAGTGTAATATATCCTGGGTGTGTTTATGTTTTAAATAGTATATTGTAAATGATATTTTGACAGTTTTATGATATACGTTCTTAAAATCTTGGAGCGCACATTACGCTATTGACCAATTCGTATTTTGAAATTCTATTTATTTATTTTTATTTATTAAAAAATAAGTAGCTCCTAAAGACATGAATATAAAAATATTCTATGATTAAAAAAATTATGTGATGGACTATTTAATCTTATAATATTATCTTATATTCATTATATTATAATAAGCATGATTCTGGTGAAATCTTATATCCTTATATGCATCCATACATATGCCTGAGAAAAATCAATAAGAGGTGTATTTTCCTTTCATTGCTACCAGCATTTTTTATATCTTAAGAATTTTAATTCTTGCTACAGAAATATATATAGCAGAAATATATAAATGTAACAAAAATATATTTGGTTTGTGCAAAAGTATATGGGATGCCATCACTAGGTAGATTTAATTGAAATGTAAGTGTCATTTCAGTATTGGGAACTTTTTCACGGAAGAGCCCTCACTGATCATTTTTATTTTACTATTTATTTCTTTTTACAAATTTATCATTTATGTTTTCCTTCTGGGGGGAACCGATAATCTCTCCAGCTGAGTGTTACAAAGTTTCAAGTATTCTAAGACGCAGTAGACTGGATCAGTAGTGTGAATCAGTAGTGTGAATCCATTTCATTGAACCCAGTGATCAAAAGCAAAGTGATATGAATGGAAGGAAGTGTCATGGAGAAAATCCCTATACATTCCAAGAGAGAAAAACTGAGGCTCAGGGAAGATACGAAAATCACTGGGGCTGAAACACGGAATCAGACCTCCAGACAACCAGCCCTGGTTGTCATTACACCTTGCAGAATGGTGTCCAGAAGTTTCTGAGAAGTTAATTTGATAGCTGAAATAGCTCCTTCATGGCCTTTTAAGTTGGGATCAATTTGGTGAACTATATTTGTCCAATCCTTTCAGATTTATAGCGTTCTTCTACATACACTTTGCAATTTACTTCATTTCAACTCGGACTTTTGAGCATCTAATATGTCTAAGTCAATTTGTTGGCACTGAGAAATATAGGGGTGCCATTGCAAAACTTCTCTCTTCATGAAGCATATACTCTACAGAGAGAGAAATGTCATACATAGACTGGTAATAACAAAGGGCCACATGCCAAATATAAAATCTATCATTTTCATTCACTCTGCCTAGAAGATTCTAGGCTTCGTGTTTGCTTTTGGTTTTGACTTTGGTAATAGTCCTTGTCACGGTATGCAACAAATGCAGGTTGTTTGATTCACCAGCCTAAGTATATGCAGCTACCTGAACTGGTCAGGATACACCCTATGCCACATAATGACTTCTGGAGGGAAAGTGAGTCGGAATTTGGGGTATTGGAAGTGAATGTTAAGTCTGAATTTAAAGATGTGTTTATTAGTTGTGCACAAACAGAAGCAGCAAATCGGGTTTAGTATCAATTTTTGTAGTTATAGTCCTTGTGCTGAAAGAAGAGAACTCCTTTCTTGTGGTTATTTTTGCCAAAATACATCATCTTTTTTAAACCATCAAACAGCACGGAAAGCTTCATAATAAAAAGGCGCAATCTCTGTCCCAAACCTGACCGTCAACTCGCCCTCCCCAACTGGGAATTCTCACGGTTTCCACATTTAGTTCTTCCGTGGTTTTTCCTTCTACCCTACATACCATGTTTCTCCAACCCTTTCTTGATTTACAATATCCTATATTACCTGTTGGCTTCCTCCTATAAAAGACAAGTATTTATCTATCTTCTACCACTCTCAATATACCTAATATAAATATATTCCCCATGTAATCTTATAACTCTATGAGCTATCATTATAATTTAAAATAACTTATTTTAATTCTACTAACTGAAGATACATGATATATGATAAGATGAGCTCCCTCATTCTTCTTTCTCCAACTTTCTTAGTAGCTCCCAAGTTGTGCTGGCAAGAAATTTGCTTTTACATGGTTAGATCTGGTCAACTTGCATTATATTCTGTCATACAGTCTACTCTCTTAGCACATTCCAATTATACATTATCATATTATCAACTATGGTCACTGTGCTATAAACTAGATTCTCAGACCTTATTCATCTTCCAATTATAATTAGTCCCCTTTTACCAACCCCCTCTATTATCCCACCTCCCCAATTCCTAGAAGCTATTTTTATACTCTCTTTCCAGGCATACAACTTTGTTTTTCAAGAGCCCACATATAAGTGGTACCATGCAGCACTCGTCTTTCTCTTTCTGGCTTATTTTGCTTTAGCATAATGTCTTCCAGACTCACCTGTATTGCAAATTACAAAATTCCCTTTTCTTTTAAGGCTGCATAATATTTATCTGTGCGTGTATTGTACACGTGTGTGTGTGTGCGTGCGTGTGTGTGTCACACGTTCTTGATCCATTCATCCATTGACAACACCAATATTTGAATGACTCATGAGCAAAGACACTTCTTACATATTGTCGTATGCAAAAAAATAAAAAGAAAAAGTGAGACAATCCTTTTCTTAAGGAGTCAGTGTGCAGAATGAAAACCGTCATACAAATTACTAAAAATTCAGTAGAAAGGTATGTGTAAATGCCAAATTTTTAAAAACCACACAACCAGCTGTTTGGAATTGGCCAGAGCAGAGGGAAGGATCAGGAGGAAGCCTGGACGTTAAGTAGACATAGGTAGCTTTGGAGGAAAAATTTACTGTGCGAAGGTCTTTGACCGGAAATTAAGATATTTTACACATGCACACACATGCCTGCAGGCATGCTCATGGATACAGCATACTCTTCTCCACACCATGTAGTGGTATCATAATCTTGTTGATTAATATTGAGTTTATACTTTTATGACTATGTAAATAATATTCCCAGCTAAGTCATGAAATGAACTGTAATTAAATGTCCTTCTTGCAACAAAAGAAGAAAGAAGAAAGAAAGAAAGAAAGAAAGAAAGAAAGAAAGAAAGAGAGAAAGAGAGGAAGGAAGGAAGAAACTAAGATGTTTTAGATCCTTTATAAAATAAAAGCATCACAGGGGGGCCTGGGTGACTCAGTCGGTTATGCGTCCAATTCTTTTTTTTCCTTTAATTAATTTATTTATTTATTTATTTTTTTTTTTTAAATTTTCTTTTTTTGAACGTTTATTTATTTTTGGGACAGAGAGAGACAGAGCATGAACGGGGGAGGGGCAGAGAGAGAGGGAGACACAGAATCGGAAACAGGCTCCAGGCTCTGAGCCATCAGCCCAGAGCCCGACGCGGGGCTCGAACTCACGGACCGCGAGATCGTGACCTGGCTGAAGTCGGACGCTTAACCGACTGTGCCACCCAGGCGCCCCTTAATTCACATCCAAGTTAGTTAGAGTAGAATCTAGTGATTCATCCCCTACATATAACACCCAGTGCTCATCTCAACGAGTGTGCTCCTCAATGCCCCTTGCCCATTTGGCCCGTCCCCATACCCACAAGCCCTCCAGCAACCCTCGGTTTGGTTTTTATATTTAAGAGTCTCTTGTGTTTTGTCCCCTTCCCTGTTTTTATGTTATTTTTGCTTCCCTTCCCTTCCCTTACCTATTCCCTTCCCTATATCTATTTTGTATATTAAATTCCACATATGGATGAAGTCATATGGTATTTGTCTTTCTCTGACTAATTTGGCTTAGCTTTATACACTCTAGTGACATCCATGTTGTTGCAAATGGCAAGTTTCATTCTTTTTGATTGCTGAGTCATATTCCATTGTACATATATACCACATCTTCTTTATCCATTAATCAGTCAATGGACATTTGGGTTATATCCATAGTTTGGCTATTGTCAATAAAAGCATCCAACTCTTGATTTCTGCTCAGGTCATGATCTCACAGTTCGTGAGTTCGAGCCCTGAGTCAGGCTCTCACCTGGCAGCATGGAGTCTGTTTGGGATCTTGTCTCCCTCTCTCTCTGCCCCTCCCCTTTTTGGTCTCTAGCTGTCTCTCTCAAAAGTAAATAAATAAAAATAATAAAACTTTTAAAAAAGAAATAAAATTAATAAAATAAAATAAAATAAAATAAAATAAAATAAAGGGTCATAAAGTTTTGGACTGGTAAAATTTAAACCATAATTGTTTAACCAAAAGCTAGAGTGGTTTACGTTTTGTTTTGTTTTGTTTCAGTTCTTACAATGCAGTAAGTTCCGTTAGAGTAATTTGTAAAGAAACTCATTAATTTTGTGAAGACACAAGTTAAAGAATTCATTATACTCTTCTCAGGTTCTGAAATTCACTGAATTCTAGGAGGACTGTAAGGCAAAGAATTGTCGTTACACTCAACTAATTCTAATTAAAAAGTTTTTTCTCCGTAGGTTAAGCTACATGAAATTGTCATCACCCAAACATTTTTAGAGCCACCAAATCCAATCTCATATGGTTCAACTTAATGAAATAAAATTCCATTTATAAATTATAGTTCTGCTTTCCAAATGCTGCATTTAGAAATATATTGTAATCTATGCTCAGTTAACCTTGTAAATCATCCCAGTCAATGACAGGGCAATTATAACTTAAAAGCAAAGTCTTAGGATTCTAATATTCCAAGGTGAAAGTCAACTGGAAAATAATACGCTATGCATTTATCGCAGGACAGCAGTGACTTAGGTATTTTCTGTATTCGAAAGGATAGAATATGGGTAACATGGAGGAAAAAGTGAGAAAATTGCATTTGGGATAACTCATAGGCTGGCCCAAAATTTTCACACAAGTAGCTCTCACTCCTTACCATGTCTTCCTATGTTTTTAGGTAGCCTGTGCAATGACTGGTCCCATCGCAATAAAAACATCAGATACGGGATTCCAAGTGCATTAGTGATGTGCTGTTATAAGAGCAGTCTCTTTCCTGTGTGCACATTAGACTTGCAGGGCTGTGCAGCTGGCAAAGAATGAGATGCTATGAAGCAGCTATTTAAATGTGAATTGCTTTTCAAGCTGCCAGAGGTAATAGCGGACTTAAAAGAAATTTTCTCCATTTCAGAAAATTAACAACCTCTAGGGAGAAATATTCTCAAAGAGTCACTTAAGACATAAGGGCACTTTCTTTCTGTCCCTTAAAATTACCACAGCTTCCAAAAATACCACCCCGAGGATGTATCCTCGGGCCTTTATATTCCTGTAAACTTTATGAAACATGCTGATGGCGAGATCTCTCCAATCTTTAAACCGTGAAACACAGAAAAGTGAATTGTTTGTTCTTCTTTCGCACACCTAAACCCAGGTTCGGAAATTTTAATAGATGCAATAACTCTGGAAATTGTACACAATTTTAGTCTCTACCTTTCACAGGCTACAGAATGGATCATTATTGTTAAAGAGGGTGAAATTCAATTACACATTTTCCAACCTGAATTGTGACTTAAAAATAATACAATACTGTTTGAATGCCTATGATTAACTTATCACAGGAAAGGAAAATGTAAGAGAAGGCACCCTGAATAGCAGTTCATTTATATTAATTCTTAAATTACACAGACATGGTGTGTTACCATTAGATCTTAACCATCTTTATTTGGAAACTAGTTCTTTAGGAGTAGAGACTTACCCTGATCAAAAATCGCTGTTCTTATTTAAAAGGAGCAAACCAGTATAATGAACTTAGGTCTTATTTGAATCAATTTGCATGTTAAAATTGGAAAGTGGGGTGTCGGGTGGCTCAAGTTGGTGGAACCTCCAACTCTTGATTTCCGCTCTGGTCAGGATCTCGCGATTCATGAGCTCAAGTCCTTGCCTCAGGCTCTGCACTGACAGAGAGGAGCCTGCTTGGGATTCTCTTTCCCTCCCTCGGTCTCTGCCCATTCCCCATTCACACTATCTCTGTCTCTCTCTACAAATAAGTAACTAACTCAACAAAATAAAACCAGAAAGCGATTCCTTTTTAAGTTGTAAAATACCCTTGAGCTGCCATCTTGGAAGGCTGCCCAATATATGTACCCTTTCTTCTGTTTGAAGAAAACCCTTCCTTTTATTAGTCTGAGTGAGGGACCGAAAATGCCTCTCCTTTGAGTGCTAAAAAGTCTAGATCTCTGGTTTCCTAGCCTTCTCTGCTTGATACGTTGGCATGGGACTTAGGCTTCTTTTTGTTTTAATTTTTTTTAATGCTTATTTATTTTGAAAGAGAGAGAGAGAGAGGGAAAGAGAAGGAGAGAGAAAGAGAGAGAGACTAAGCACAAGTGGGGGAGGGGCAGAGAGAGAGGGAGACATCAAATCTGAAGCAGCATCCAGGCTCTGAGCTGTGGGCACAGAGCCTGACCCAGGGCTCAAACTCACAAACTGTGAGCTCATGACCTGAGCTGAAGTCAGACGCTTAACCCACTGAGCCACCCAGGCGCCCCAACTTAGGCTTCTTTGCATGGACACAACTTGCCTGACTTTGTGTAAGAGCTCGTGGCCTCTGTGGAAGGGCTACCGTGGTGACAAATCCATTCTCCCCCTGTCATTCCCCCCTGAGACACCAGGCTCCTGTAGCAAAGAAGCAGGTTAGCAGGTGCATACAGGTTCAGAGAAACTGGGTTCTCAGCGGGGAGGGGACGGTGTGGACACTACAGCCTTTAGCGGAAGGGGCGGCTTTTAGCGGACCGTTCTGTGTGCGCCTTTGGGGGCCTGGGGCTGCGAGGGTTGTACTTTGTGACTGCTCCCACCTCCCCACTGCTTCAGGAGGTACCCAGTCTCCTTGTATCGCGTTTCTTTTCTCCCTTAGTTGGCCAGAGAAAGCTTCTGCCCCTTGCAGCGAAGAAATGCGACGGACGCATCATGGTGTCCTTGAACATTCTTCACCCATTCCAGGCCTTCTGTGTTTCCTAGCGCAATTGACATAGTACCCAGTTTACGCAGCAACTTTACGTAGCAACCACACTCTTGTTTCCCAGCAGAGGCTTGACTTTTTCTTTCTTTTCTTTTCTTTCTTTCTTTTTTTCTTTTTTTCTTTTTTTTTTTTGGTTCATTTGTCTGTTGGTGGGCATGTTTTTAAATCTAGATCCATAAGAAAAAAAAAGAAAAAGTTTCATATCTATTACAATTATTTGAACCGTTTCTCCGGTTCAAGTTGGGATGGCGGTTTTGGAGATCTGGCTCCCTCTCGATCCATGACGGCATTTCTCAGGAAAACGATGCTGAAGCCTTAGAAGCAGGACGGGTCTTTAGAAACCACCAGGCTCCAGGAGCCAGGGTGACTCAGTCAGTTAAGCTTCTGACTCTTGATCTTGGCTGAAGTCGTGATCCCAGCATCGCGGGAGGGACGGAACCCCGCCTCGGGCTCAGCACTGAGGCGCTGAGCTTGCTTGGGATTCTCTCCTCTCTCTGCCCTTCCCCGACCCCCCCCCCCAAATAAATAAATAAACATTAAAAAAGAAAAAGAAACCACTGGCTTACCAGGGTTTCTCAAACTATTGACATTTAGGGATGGACAATTTGTGTTTGTGTAAGGCTTTCCTGAGCATTAGAAGAAGTTTAACAGCATCCTTGCCCTCTAATCCACTGGATGCCAATAACAAACCATCTCCTGTCAGCGTGAGAACTTTGGTTTGGGGTCAGATCAGAGACGGTACTAGAGTTTTATATATGCGAAAGGAGGGTGATAGCCCTGACCTCGTCCCTGAGGCTCCCTTTGGTTGCAAACACCTTGCTTTACTTTGAACTTTTCCTCCCTGATCGAAGTGTCAGGTGAGGAATTGAAGGGGCTAAGACACATCCTCAAGCCTCCTCTCGGGATTGTTTTTGTGTCGACAATGAAAAATTTTGAGGGCCAGGCTAAGCATCAAAGAGTGATTAAATATTTTCATGCAGGAGGCGACATAAGCAGGGTTTTAGAAATTTTAATCTGGTTTAGTGTGCAGGGGTTAAAAGGAAGAAAGGATATACCCTGAATTTCCATATAGGAGGTTACTGCAATAATCCAAATGCGAGCTGAAAAGAGCCTGAATTAGGAGCCTGTCAATGGACGTTGCAGAAAGGACGATGCAGGAAGAAATCCGTAACGATTGGATAAAGAGTAAAAACTCTAAGACCACCATGGTGTTTTGAAAGCAAATGCCCCAAAAACAACTGTAGCCTTAAGGGAAATAAGGCAATAAAGAATAAGAGTCCATATTAGAGGAAAAAATCGAGTTAAATGACAGATCTACAAAGTTTTGGATCACAGGTAGTAGAATGTCCATAAAACTATGTAGGACTGATGCCTAGAAGAGAGGAGTAAGTTGGAGAAATAAATTTGAGAACACATTTTTAAAGTTGTAATCAACGATTTGATTTAACTCTTTAAAGTTTCCATACACTTAACCATAGTGAGTCTTTAAAATTTTTTTTTTTTTTTTTCAATGTTTATTTATTTTTTTGGGACAGAGAGAGACAGAGCATGAATGGGGGAGGGGCAGAGAGAGAGGGAGACACAGAATCGGAAACAGGCTCCAGGCTCTGAGCCATCAGCCCAGAGCCCGACGCGGGGCTCAAACTCACAGACCGTGAGATCGTGACCTGGGTGAAGTCGGACGCTTAACCGACTGCGCCACCCAGGCGCCCCCATAGTGAGTCTTTAACATACTGAACTGCGAGAACAATATTCAAAGCAGCATTGTGTATTACAACTGGCCGCGGAGAAAGAAAAGTAACATACGTCAGTAAAATTAGGCTGCTCTACAATGTTCTAAATGTCAAGAGGAGGTATAACTCAACCCCGTGGGAATCAAAATAATTTTTTCCCACGTTCTAAAAATTAAAAATTAACCACAAGTATTATCTTTAATATTCTACTCTCTTGAACAACTGTTGCAACCTCTAAAGATCTTCAAAGTCATGAACTCTGCCTCGTTCCCCTGAATGAATACCTGACTTTCTTGACAAACATGTAATTGAATTTATTTATTTTTTTATTTTTTTTTATTTTTTTTTAACGTTTATTTATTTTTGAGACAGAGACAGAGCATGAACATGGGAGGGGCAGAGAGAGAGAGGGAGACACAGAATCGGAAGCAGGCTCCAGGCTCTGAGCCATCAGCCCAGAGCCCGACACGGGGCTTGAACTCACGGACCGTGAGATCGTGACCTGAGCCGAAGTCGGAGGCTTAACCGACTGAGCCACCCAGGCGCCCCTGAATTTTTTTTTTTAAATACACATTTGAGGGGGCGCCTGGGTGGCTCAGTCGGTTAGGCGGCAGACTTCGGCTCAGGTCATGATCTCGCGGTCCGTGAGTTCGAGCCCCGCATCGGGCTCTGTGCTGACTGCTCAGAGCCTGGAGCCTGTTTCAGATTCTGTGTCTCCCTCTCTCTCTGACCCTCCCCCGTTCATGCTTTCTCTCTGTCTCAAAAATAAATAAACGTTAAAAAAAATTTTTTTAAATAAAAAAAATAAAATACACATTTGGTCTCACTTATTGTGACTCTCCTTGTTTGCAAATTCGTCCTTGAACATCTATTCAAATGTAATGGCCTTTAGAAGTTTGTTCACATGCGCATACAGGGACCTGTTCCCCTAGAAGATGCCAAGGGTACATTTAGCAAAGGACATTGGGAAACTTGGCTTGTTCTTTGTGAATGAGGGAAACTGTAAAATTGATCTGTCAAGTACTGAAGGGTGAAGGTCTCTGGTTTAGATTTTCTCCACCACTTCCCACGCATAGTTTTTCAGTAAATGGCAAAAAGTGTATTTCAAGCGATTAAATCTATTTTTCTCACACAAACAAATGTCCAAAGGATTCTGTTTTTATTCTCCATTAATTGTTCCAATGATGAACTTTGGCCTTTTTAATTTTTCCACATTTTGCAATTGATTTTTTTTTTATATTTATTTATTTTTGAGAGACAGAGAGAGACAGAGCATGAGCAGGGGAGGGGCAGAGAGAGAGGGAGACACAGAATCCAAAGCAGGCTCCAGGCTCCGAGCTGTCAGCACAGAGCCCGATACGGGGCTCAAACTCATGGACTACAAGATCATGACCTGGGCGGAAGCCAGACGCTCAACCGACTGAGCCACCCAGGCGCCCTTAAGCTACTAGTATTCTTAAAATTCTGTTTATTCTAGCTGATTGTTCCTCTATACAGATGAAGATCTAGGTTGATTAATATTTCCCCTGTGTTAATTTATTTCCCTGTAATACTTCTCCCCTCAAAGAGAGGGTGGACTAACGCTTTGTGGAGAGAATGGGTGGGTCAGTGGACAAGCTTTATGGTGTTGTGCATAGCAAGGATCAAACCAATAAGGTATCATGTCCAGAAATGTCAAACCACTGAGGGCCTGAGATTGGAGTGAGCCACTTTATTATGACTCCTGTTTTTCCTACAGAGTTGGTTCCATTTCTTTCCTACAGAGTTGGTTCTCAGGATAAAATGGCAGGATGAAGACTGATGATAGACAATTATTCGTTGCACCTGCGAGAGGTGGCAAGGGACCTGTTGTCACTCATGTTCCCTAGAACATCCTTTAATTAAGCATCTTGATTACTCGCTAAATCTCCAATCTGCTCACAATCTTTCCCACTCTGATGCTGGAATTGTTTTACAGTAATGCCAACAAAAACATTTCCTATGTCTAAGGTAGCATTCTCTGAATATTCTAGACTGTGGGTGCCTTGTCTTCTGTCAGATTTGTCATTATTATCCCAATTGTTTTTTATCTTCTAGAAATGAATGACATATTTGATCATCCGATGGCCCCTTTCCTGCTCTATGTTGCAATAGTTCTTGTCAATCTTTTTTTTTACTGTCATTTTCACACTTTTTGACAAAAGAGAGAAAATAAATATTATGCTCAGTTTGACATCTTGAATAGAAAGTTGCAAAAGTTTTCTAATTATGGCAAAAGATGAACTTCCAAAGGTTAAGTGGTATTTTGAAAAAACAAAACAAAACAAAACAAAAACCCCACAAGACTCTTGGTGTGCAACAGAGAGGAGAACAGGTTATATTACAGAAATGACACCCTGAATTTAGAGAACCCAGATCTTTCGTAATGGACTAGAAGCATGGCTCGGCCGTTTCCACAGCAGGACATACATCTGTCCTCTATTGCACAGTAAACTATCCTGCTCTTTGCTCCAGGGACAGACCCCATATTTATCTTCCAAGGCTGTTTATCAAGCCAACATCTTAGAAGAGATGGTCTAGAACAAAGACACTCATGACTCTGCTTTCAAAACATGCAGAAACATAAAGGACAATTATTTTCTGGCAGTGTTTTGACCTTGACACTAATATAGTTTTCTGAGATAGGTTGCGATAGGTTGGCTGTAAGTATCCCCAGGGACCCTCTCTCTTGGTAAGAAGGCCTGGCGTTAGAACCAACACAAGCTTAGCAATATTGGGCCCCCTGTCTTAGGCCAAGGCTGTCTTAGGTGTTATAGCTTACTGCCTCAAAAAGGACATAAGGTCAGCCTCAAATATAAATACCCCGATAAAAGAAGGGCAAACCAAGGCCAGAAGCCCTAAGAAGGTTTATTTACATCCTTACTGTTAATCCATCATCTGGAGCTTTGGCTGAGCCAAGGAACAAGTCCCTTCATGGAGTCCAAGGGAAGTGTGCAAATAACAGAAAATTCCTCTAGAAAGCAGTGGACATTTTGAGGGCGGCGGAGGGGAGGATTGTCCTTAAAGGATACATCAATTTTGGCTTTATATCATAATTTTCTAGACTGATGACTTTTATATTTGGATTTCTTAACTTCTGAAAAATAAAGATTCTGCCTTATTCATCGATCAGAGTTGTGTTCTAATAATTTGTTTGGAAAAAAAATTTGTTACAATCAATTCGAGTTTTAGAATAACAATTAGAGTCTGATTAACAATTTTTGTTTGTCAAAAGGAAGCCCTCCAACCCAGTTCGTAATATTTTTCCCTGTCTTTACTTAATGAGAGCCATGTGTCTTTTATCCTGTGTTGGCTTTGCTCTAGAAAAGTCTGTCTCCACCTGCACTGCAAATCAGCACAACATGGAGGCTTTTAAAAAATATCAATGAGGGGCCCCTGGGTGGCGCAGTCAGTTAAGTGTCCGACTTCAGCCAGGTCACGATCTCGCGGTCCGTGAGTTCGAGCCCCGCGTCAGGCTCTGGGCTGATGGCTCAGAGCTTGGAGCCTGTTTCCGATTCTGTGTCTCCCTCTCTGTCTGCCCCTCCCCCATTCATGCTCTGTCTCTCTCTGTCCCAAAAATAAATAAACGTTGGAAAAAAAAATATCAATGAATGCTACAACCTAAAGTCAAAAAAGGCAGACCTCCAAGGATATATTTTTAAGCCTTTTCACACTTGATTCTGATGCAGAGTGAGGGCTGAGAACTAGGGTCTGGAGTGTTGCTAGGTACTCTCTTCAAGAGACAGGAAATGTACCACCTTCTTAATTTTCTCTCTTCATTGCAGAAAAAATGTCTTTGAGATGGTCTGCTCAGCCGAGACAATATACACTACCTACTCGAACAACCCTTACTCAAGACTCTTCATTTTTATACTACAAGCTGAATTTTTATTTTAAACACACACACCAATCCCCACATTAAAAAAAATTACATATTCTAGGACAGAAACTTTAGAGCCAGCTAACCTTCTATTAAAAAAAAAAAAAACCTTGATGTTTCCTCAAAGATGAAGATATGCACATGTCATATGTTTTTGAATGGTCAGAACTAGGCATCCAATAAATAAATATTGACCAAGGAAAGAAATAAATGTACTCATAAATGAAAAACAGAACGATATGCACATCGATAAGTCCAAAACTATGCATAAGGGGCATGAAGTACGAGATGGGGCCCTAGGTCGTGGAAATGGCTTAATGGAAGAACTTCATTAACAAAACATTTATTAGATTTAACCATAGGAAATCAATAATACCTGACTATATTGAACCACAAAATGGCAGTTTCATGTTACAAGCTAACAATTTCTTATTGATTATTTCTTACTGCCCATCATTTTCACTTATTTGGTTTACGGACAGTTATTACCTGTTGTATGTGTCAAAGTCCCATGAAGATCCTGTTCAGGAAAAGAGCTTGAAACACAGAGGTGAAATTGTTTGTTCTAAATTTTGAAACACTTCCGTATGTATAATGTTAAAGTAATACATGTTTGCTAGAAGAATATACGATTGTGCCCCTCAGGGCTAAAACTCTGCTTAGTTTTAATATATGCTATTGAGATAGCCGTAGGATATTTTAGCATCTCATATTTGTATGGCTAAATGAACTTCCCAAACTCAGTAGCTACAGGTATCCAATTGCACCTCTGGGTAATTAGGAAAAAAGAGCTCCCCTTCCTTTGGACCAGATAGCTTTTACAAGGGCAAATGGCTTGATGGGTAAATCCCAAGATGAATTTCAGCCCCATGTGTCTTCTTGTCCAAGTGCACATAGGCAGTGATCAACCTGCACAACCGTACATGGAGAACCTGAACACTGTACGAGGTTTTGTTCTAAACCAGAGGTGATTTCCTTTTCCTGGTTGTTATAACGTCAGTGCCTGATTGTTAACAATGAGACAGATATCACACAGCAAGAATATATCTAAAAACCAGCCCAAAGTTACTCAGCTGGTCAATTATTGATTACATAAAATTATACTAAATACATTCAGACAGTACCACAGTAGATTTAGCTGGTAAAATTGTGTTTTCTTTTGTATTGTTGTCATATGGCCAAACGTGTCTGGAACTCCCACTTTTTGATAGGTGTGATGTGCTTAGGCAGGCAGAGCTTTACCTCAAACTTGGAGTCCGCTTCAAACAAGACTCCCTTTATAACCTCTCTAAGTGCAGAATTAATTGGCTGTAATGAGATCCAATTATTACCTCATTTGAAGCCAATTAAATCGGCAGGTCCCTACATTCAATTTAGCAGAAATATTGAACAAAAATCTGGCAACTGGTTTTGACCAGAGAGGACCCACAGGAGTTCTGTGAGAAATCTGTGACATGAGTCTTTTTGAGAGAGGGATACTAAGATTTTGGTGCCATATGCTTGAAAGCAATAGTAAGAGGGGACAATTTGTTATTCCCAAGTTTTTATCAAGAGAGAAAAAATAACTAAGTAAACACACAGTTCGTAGTAAATAAATAGTTCAATAGCAAATAAATAATCGCACAATGAATACGCAGGAGTTTCAGGCATAAAGCCATGGTGGCTAGGAACCAGTTAAACCATCACAAACAAGGATTCACATCCATAACCTTGAATGTTGAAATGGGCACTGTAATTGTGGAAGCAAGTCCTAAAGTTTCTTGAAAATTAATTCTCTCGGGGCGCCTGGGTGGCTCAGTCGGTTAAGCGTCCGACTTCGGCTCAGGTCACGATCTCACGGTCTGTGAGTTCGAGCCCCGCGTCGGGCTCTGGGCTGATGGCTCAGAGCTTGGAGCCTGCTTCCAATTCTGTGTCTCCCTCTCTCTCTGCCCCTCCCCCATTCATGCTCTGTCTCTCTCTGTCTCAAAAATAAATAAACGTTAAAAAAAAATAAAAATAAATAAAAAAAAGAAAATTAATTCTCTCATTTTCGTGGAAAGCTATATATCATTCCGAAACTATAAACACTTGCCTTCTGATGTCAGTGTTAATTTGTTTTCTTAATGATACTTCACAGTCCAATTTCTCATCCAAACAAGTGATCTCTACTAATAGTTTAAAAAAAATTATACTATTTAAAGAAATACTAAATATCCAGAGGGAAAGCCGCAATTCCAGAAAAAACTTCTGTAATTTTAATTATTGTATTTTATGAGTATAATATTGTTATACACAATTAGAGCAGATAAACTGGTTTCCCCGGGGGGATTCCTGTAATCAGTAGTTTAAGACCTGATAAAATACACCTACGCAAGGAAAAAGCGATGTAGTCCTGCATTCATCTTAAAGGTGTTCTATGTTTAAATTATTTCTTTATTACAAATGACAGCATTATAGGATTCTAAGTGCTAAATAGCTTTGCAATCAAAAGATATGTAGGGTGAAAACTGATTTCAAATACCTTTGAGTAGGAATATCTGATTGTTAAGTACCAGGCTTTATAGAAGGCTTTCTGTATGCTTAGTGAAGTTCTGATGCAAAAGTAACCTCTTAAGTAGTTGAGCTGGCTTTGTTATTTTCCCGGAACCATCTATGAAGGGACTAACTACCAGTCTAGAAAGTCTCAGAAAGCTAGGTAGCGGACAGTGGGTCTAATCTATGCTATTTGAAAGTGATCACGCCTAAGAAGGGATTTTAAATTTTCACTAAAGCAAAATAGTTTATTTAAATGTGTATATTTCTATATCAGATCAGTAAGGCAAGGAGAAAGCCTAAAATACCTACAACATTTTACAAGCTAAAAACAAAACAGATATTTGTAAAACTGCATTAGAGATAGAGCGAATCTGATCTCCATAGTAGCCTATGTATTGTGTGACCAATATTGGTGTATTATTTTTTCATAAGAGGAAAACATTTGGCTGTCATGTTAACTACTCATGAAACTTTTAAGACCTATTTTTTTTTAATTTTGCTTATAATATATATTTGTGTCCAGTTTTGAGGTTGAATATTTCTAAAATGGGCATAGTTTTTCTAGTCCCTAAGAGAAAAGACTAGCTTTTACATTGTTTTACAATTACTTTTCATATAATGATTTATTTATATACATGTTATTGGGGTTTATATACTAAAATACACTTTAAATAAAGATTAACTCTTTTAACGCATGAGTTACGAAAAATGATTGAATACAGAAGCAAAATGTTATTAGACCAATAAAGCATGGTGCCTTTTTTTTCAATGCTCCTGGCAAAGACACTTTTAAGGGTCAGTCATATCAAACCATCTTGAAAGAGAATATTTCAAGTTTGTTCATAGCATTCTAATTCATAGGAAAAAATATAATACCTCAAAACCATTTTATAGAATTTTGATGTCACGGTTTATATAACTAATATCAAAACCCAGCGGGGTACCTGGGTGGCTCAGTTGGTTGACCCACTCTTGATCTCAGCTCAGGTCTTGATTTTAGTCCTGTATTGGACTCCACACTGGACATGAAGCCTACTTAAAAAAAAAAATCGAACCCCTAAATGTAGACTTAAACCTTACAAATGAGTAGAAATGAAAAAAAAAATCATAAATAAAATATAATCTGAGTCCGTTAAGAGATAAATACTCCATAATAAAAAAGATACATTCCAGAAATGTAAAAATGGAAAGATATTAAAAAACCCAATCATATAATTCATCACATCTCTAAATTTAAAAATTGTAAATAGTATTTAAATATATAATAAAAGACATCTGGAATTTGAAAATACCTTTCTAATGAAAATTCTTACAATGTGATACATGGAAAGATGCTTCATTTTTATTATAAAGGGTATTTGTCTCCAAGCAACAGGTGAGGATATTCATAAAGATGAAACCCTAATACATTAAAAGCATTTTTAGCAATGCAACCTCTGAAAAATGGAAGAGAAAGAAAGAAAGAAAGAAAGAAAGAAAGAAAGAAAGAGAAAGGAAAGGAAAGAAAAGAAAAAAGAAAAGAAAAGAAAAGAAAAGAAAAGAAAAGAAAAGAAAAAATAGAAGAAAGTAAGAGAAAGGGAGAAAGAGGGAGGGAGGGAAGGAGGGAGGGAAAGGGAAGAAATAAAATGAGAAGGAAAGAGAGGGAAGGGAAGGGAAGGGAAGGGAAGGGAAGGGAAGGGAAGGGAAAGGAAGGGAAGGGAGGGGAGGGGAGGGGAAGGGAAGGGAAGAAAACTTACCAGAAATCCCACTATGCAAATGTGAAATAGGCAGTGATTTTAGGGTAGGAGGAGAAGGACCACATGGAGAGTCACTACTGTCACTTCTCACCAACCCATCCCTATCTACAAGACAGCCCTGAGTTGCCAAAAGGTAATTCCATTCTCCATTCATGGATTATTCAGAGATGTGGGACCAAGCCCTAAGATAGATCATGGCAAAGAAGGCGATTTGGAAAGATGGCCGTCACTCCCTTGTCACACTGCCATTTATATCAAGGCTACCTGAAGTTAGTTTATTGAGAGCATCTGAGTAAAGTGTCCAGAAGCTAAACACAAAGCCCCAGAAAGAAACAACTTTTTAATTCTTCTTCTAGATACCCCCATCTGTGCTGTGTGCCCTGAAGCCTTGCAGTCATGTTACCCGTTTCAAGATGAAATCTACCCACAAAACTCAGAGCTGTAGCATTAAGACGGCCGTGAAGTCAGGCTCCTCCTGGTGGTTCAGTTTGTTCGGCCATCGAGCCAGTTTGCATTGCATTTTCTATTCCTTATAACCCACAGCAGGAGCTGGCAGAGTTCAGAAAAGGGCCTGATGATAAAGACTTTGGGCTCTCTGGACCATATGATTTCTGTTACTCAACTCTGCCATTTTATCACAAGAGCAGCCCTAGGCGATACATAAACAAAAAGGCACGGCTATGCTCCAGTACATCTTTATATGCACAAAAGTAGGTCATAAAGTTACTCTCCCACCTTTTCTTCCATAACTTTCGTACTTTAAAGATTTACATCACGGGGGCGCCTGGGTGGCGCAGTCGGTTAAGCGTCCGACTTCAACCAGGTCACGATCTCGCGGTCCGTGAGTTCGAGCCCCGCGTCGGGCTCTGGGCTGATGGCTCAGAGCCTGGAGCCTGTTTCCGATTCTGTGTCTCCCTCTCTCTCTGCCCCTCCCCCGTTCATGCTCTGTCTCTCTCTGTCCCAAAAATAAATAAACATTGAAAAAAAAAATTTTTTAAATAAAAAAAAATAAAAATAAAAATAAAGATTTACATCACGGCCTTAGATCCATTTATAGCTAATTTAGATAACGTGAGGCAAGTTACGGGTCTGGCCCAGCCGCGTTTGCGCGTGGAAAAGGCTATCCCGAATTGCCCCTGTGCTGTTGTCAAATTCCATTGACTAATCCTGGATTCTTTTCTTTTCCATGGATTTATTTGCCTATCCATATCACACTACCCACCCCCCCCCCATTTTTTTTTAAAGAATTTTTTTCATGACTCCTCTGGCTTTTTTTTTTTTTTTTCAAGTTTTGTAAAAATTCCAGTTAGTTAACTTTCAGTGTGAGTTAGTTTCAGGTGTGCAATACAGGGGTTCAACACTTCCAGACGGCACTCAGGGCTGATTTCCAGTACCTTCTAATGCCCATCACCTATTTCACCCATCCCCCCACCCACCTCCCCTCTGGTAACCATCAGCTCTCCATGGCCAAGAGTCTGTTTCTTGGCTTGCCTCCCTGTCTCTTCTTTTTTCCCCTTTGCTCTTTGTTTTGTTTCTTAAGTTCCACATATGAGTGAAATCCTGTGCTATTTGTCTTTCTCCGAGTGACTTATTTTGCTTAGCAGAATGCAGTGTGTGTCTCCCAATTTTGCTTTCTTTTTTGATAGTGTTTATTCATTCCTATCAACTTTAAGATCAGCTCATCAATTTCTAAAATAAGACCCTGAGGGGGCGCCTGGGTGGCTCAGTCGGTTAAATATCCAACTCTTGATTCCGGGTCAGGTCATGATCTTATGGTTCAGTTCGTAAGATAGAGCCTTGCGTTTGGCTCAGCGCTGACAGCACGGAGCCTGCTTAGGATTCTTTCTCTCTTGCCCCTCTCCCTTTTTCCCCAGGTCTCTCTCTCTGTCTGTCTCAAAAAAGAATATATATATATATATATATATATATATGTATGTTTGTTTATTGTTTTGAGACAGAGAGTGACAGAGCGTGAGCAGGGGAGGGGCAGAGAAAGAGGGAGACACAGAATCCGAAGCAGGCTCCCGGCTCTGAGCTGTCAGCACAGAGCCCGATGCGAGGCTCGAACCCACGAACTGTGAGATCATGACCTGAGCCGAAGTCAGATGCTTAACTGACTGAGCCACTCAGGTGCCCCAAGAATAAATAAATATTTCAAAGGAAAAGAAAGAAAGAAAGAAAGAAAGAAAGAAAGAGAGAGAGAGAGAAAGAAAGAAAGAAAGAAAGAAAGAAAGAAAGAAAGAAAGAAAGAAAGAAAGAAAGAAAAAAGCTGAGAGGACTTGATTGAGATTGTGTTGAATTTAGAGGTCATTTTGGGAAGACTTGACATATTACTATTGAATCTCCTGATTCAGGAACATTATATATTTGACCATTTACTCAGGTCAGCTTTGATTTCTCTCGGCAGTGTTTTGTACTTTTCGGTGTACGAGTCTGACGCAGCTTTTACTAGGCGTATCCTTATCTACATAATATTTTGATGCTATTATAAATAGTACTTTTAATTTAAATTTCTAGTGTAGAAGTTAGAATGTAATTGGATGGCTGAATCTTAATATCAGTCAGGTTATAACTCAATTTTTTGAAAAATTAGAGCAACTGCACTTGTCTTATAAATCCAGTCTTCATCAGTCTGCATGTTTATGTCTATGTATTTGTTGCAGATGTGCATCTTTTTCTTTTTACCTCCTGGTGGTATTTTTTTATGAATTAATTTGTAAAGAGCTCTATTCATTTTTTTAACGTTTATTTATTTTTGAGATAGAGACACAGAACACAAGCAGGGGAGGGGCAGAGAGCGATGGAGACGCAGAATCCGAAGCAGGCTCCAGGCTCCGACATGTCAGCACAGAGCCCGACGCAGGTCTCGAACTCACCAGCTGTGAGATCATGACTTGAGCTGAAGTCCAATGCCCAACCGACTGAGCCACCCAGGCGTCCCTGTAAAGAGCTCTATTAAATTGGCTTAAAGATAAACAAACATTAAACAAAAAAATACACAAATATACATATTTTATATAGGTAAAATATACACATACATATATGTAAACTATGCATATACATATATATAAAATATACATATTTTATATGTGTGTATATGTGATTTCCTGTTCCTGGTATCCACACACACATATACATATACATATACATATACATATACATATACATATACAGGGGAGCCTGGGTGGCTCAGTTGGTTAAGCATCCAACTTGGGCTCAGGTCCTGATCTCACAGTTCATGGATTTGAGCCCCATGTCGGGATTTGTGCTGACATCTCAGAGCCTGGGGCCTGCTTCGGATTCTGTCTCCCTCTCTCTCTGCTCCTCCCCCACTTGCGCTCTATCTCTGTCAAAAATAAATAAACACACACACACATATATACTATCAGAAATACAGAACCTAAGCCAAATGTTTTTCAAATTCGTGTGATGTAGGATGATATTCAGTAAATAAAGGTGTAGGGGACAAAAATTAATTTCCCCTTCAGCCTTGTAAGTTCTTCCCAGAGACAGCCCCCTGTACCCCCATAACAAACAACAGAACAACAGGGGAAAAAAAACAACAGGAGTTTAATAACATATATACCTCCAATCTACATGAGAGATGTCCAGAAACATTGAGTAACTGCCCCCAAAGGCCCAAAATGTTAAATGAAATCTCCGGCTAAACACAAAAGAGATTTTGGGGGAAGGAAGCAGTTACGACAGGGTAAGAGTGAGGTTGTATGCAGATTTAAGCCCTTGCCTTCTCCGATGATAAGCGTTTCTAGAAACCGAGTCGTCTTCTCTTTCTGGTACAGAGAGGGAAACAATCTTACAAATGGCCATTTCCCTTGCAAATGTAAATGTCTCTTACAAAAAAAAAAATTCTTTTTGCTTTTCAGAGATTTCCCTATATCTGCCATTTCTCAAAAACAATCAGCCTAAAGTAATCTTTATGCCAAAGAGGAATTTGGGGGTAGCATGTTCTTCTGTCCTTCAAAAACTAGGTTGAATTTATGATTGTTTCCGTTTTATAGACTTTTGTATGTTGATCTTGTGCCTGTGACCTTGCTAAACTCACTTTTTAGTTTTTGTAACATTTTTACAGATTTCATAGAATTTTCTGCATAGATGATCATGTCATCTGTGAATAAAGACTGTTTTAATTTTTATTTTACAATGAGGATCTCTTTCATATCTGTTTTTCCTAACCTTACTAAACTATCTAGGACTTCCTGCGCAGTGTTGAGTAGATTTCCCATAATGTCTCTTACTTTTGCACTTAAAAAAAAAAAAAGTGTATTTATTTTGAAAGAGAGAGCAGCAAAGAGAGAGGGAGAGAGAGAGAATCCCAAGAAGGCTCTGTGCGGTCAGCAGGAGCTCAAAGCAGGGCTCAATCCCAAGAATCATGACCTGAGCCGAAGCCAAAAGTTGTCTGCTTCACAGACTAAGCCACCCAGGGTGCCCCTACTTTTGCACTTTTTGAAGACCTCCCAAAATACTAGATTTGGAATTTAGACTGAAAGTTTCTGTTACTGGAACTGACTACTATTGATTGGAAATTTTTCAAGTAAAGATACTAATACTCAGCTGGTTTGAAATTTAATGTATTATTAAGTGGAAATTTCGGGTCACAGAAATATATATATTTGTACGTGTATGTGTGCATGTGTGTGTGCAGAGAGAGGCTTAGCACATGTACGTTGTAAAAATGTGTCTCTAAGAGGTATTATGTACATCTCTATATATGTGTGTATTTGTGTTAATACATCTACCTATTTAGGAGTGCGGAGAAACATGCCTGAAAAAATGCACTGTGAATCACTAGTAGTGTTTACCTGCAGAGGTAGGGCATAGGGGAGGAACTCAGAGTTTACTATATATCATTTACTACCTATGGTCTTTTGATATTTTTACAATGAGCCTGAATTACACATACAATTTAAAACAGGTGTTTAAAAAATAAAAGCAAGAAGGTAGCCAAAATACAGACCAAGATGGTAACAATGACTCGCTCAGGAAGGTATCATTATAGTATTTTTCATGTTCCATGTGCTTTTCTGTATTTTTCCTTTTTATTATAACCAATGTGTACTGTGAAAAGAAGAAAATAAATGGGTTTGTCTTTATTCTTAAAAATGTGCCCATGAGAAAGGATTAGTACATCAGAAATCCGAGGAAAGCTAAGCAGTTTCGTGGAAATAATCAGCACAAGCTGATGGAAGATGGGAAGCTAAGTTCTAGTGATTCGAATAAACGGCCAGAACCTATTTTCAAAACCCAAAATACTTTCTCTGAAATTCCAAATGGCAAAAATGTCATCTCAGATTCTTATCAGGATTTAATTTAAAAAAATTTTTTTTTCAACGTTTATTTATTTTTGGAAAAGAGAGAGACAGAGCATGAATGGGGGAGGGGAGAGAGAGAGAGGGAGACACAGAATCGGAAACAGGCTCCAGGCTCCGAGCCGTCAGCCCAGAGCCTGACGCCGGGCTCGAGCTCCCGGACCGCGAGATCGTGACCTGGCTGAAGTCGGACGCTTAACCGACTGCGCCACCCAGGCGCCCCAGGATTTAATTTTAATAAAACACACTGACCATGAGTCACTGGTGTTCCCAGCATTGACTCTTTGAGGAAGGTTTTAGAATCACGATATCAAAAATGCCCCAACAAAATTCACATGCGCTGCTCATATATTTTGAGCAGGGTTGCTCACGTTTCCCAATGCATAATTTAATTCTTATAATTCATAGGACATTTATTGCTATTTCTAAAATGACAAGCCAAGTACAAAAATAAAGGTTCTACTTTTCGTTAGAGTGGTGCCTTTAAAATTTCTATATTCAAATGAACACGAGCACACACGCGTGGACATACAAACACACATTCAGTAGTTTTGTTAATTAGGGTCAATCGAGACTGTCCTTTGGCAGTAATAATACAAACTGACATGATACCTCTATTTTTGCACATGTTATCAATGCTTTGAAACCCTTAGTTGTCTCGTTGTTTCGGTGCTATATCTTTAAACTACATGTTTCTTTTGAACTTTATGAATAGTAGTATCGCTCTTTAATGTTCCAGTTTCATGGTGAAGGATTGTGAAGGAATTGTTTCTGAGTCATTCTGTATCCTGCCCTTGGCATCCCAGGGAACCACCCCGTCTCAACTAGGCGCCCTTAGCATTGGTTTGTGTGCATACAGTCAGATAGTTAAAAATTAGGCACGATGGAGGCAAAGAACAGCATGAAAAGCAAGATAAAAGTACGAATCTCTGGGGCGCCTGGTGGCTCCGTTGGTGAAGTGACCGACTGACTCTTGATTTTGACTCAGGTCATGATCTCACAGTTGATGAATTCCAGCCACCCATGGGGCTCTGTGCTAATGGTATGGAGCCTGCTTGGGAGTCTCTCTCTGCCTCTCTCTCTCCCGCTCCCTTCTCTCTCTCAAAATAAATAAATAAACTTAAAAAGAAAGTATAAATCTCGTTTGTTTAAAAACCTGGGGACATCAGGGCCGGTGCTGCTGTGGTAGCTCTTCTCCAGAAAGTCTTCAAGGATTCTGGCTCCTTCCAGCTTATCATATGATCATCCTCCACATTTTCTGCTGGGTTAATTTAGCAGCGTTGACAGTCCAAACACCCAAGGGAGAGGGAAGGATGACAATGTGGGGCAAACGGTTTCCTCATTGCCATATGCCATTTCCTCCGACGTCCTACCAGCCATGAATTCAGTCACATGGTCACTTCCAGATGCAAGGAAGACTGAGAAATGTAATTTGTGTTTTTGTTGTCTATCTGCTGAACTCATCATTCAGTTAAAATGAAACAAAGGGAGAATCAGTCTTAGGGGAAATTATCGCCCTGCCTGCCTGCCTCATTGACCCACTTTTACTTCCAAGACTTAAAACATCAGGCATTCTACTTGTTTTCTGATTTCAGCCTGTTTGTCTCACTGTGGAAAGTATTTATTTATTTCAGTTCATTGTGCTTGACATGGATACTTGCCTGTGTACCAGGACCTTCTAGGGTTTTTTGTTTTTTTTTTTTTTCAATAAGTACTACTTAGATTCTCGAATCCCACCTCAAGCCTCTTAAATCAAAACTTCTCAGGATGGGACCTCATTTTGCATTTTTAAATGGCAACCAAAGTGATTCTTAGGGGGTCTTCCTGGCAATTGCACATAAAATACACACAGGTCTAGACTCCAGGTAGGTAGGCTGGACTTGAAAAAAAATTACTATAAATACATCATAATGCTAAAGACAATAAAATCTCGCATTACGACCTTGGTATCTGTAAATCAAGTCTACTTTGGGTCAATGCATTCTTCCTACTTCTCTTGTTTTGTTTCCTTTACTTCCATGGGCTTCTCATTCTTCCACTTTCAACTAACTAAAAACTTGGACCAAGGAATTGTCTTGTGTCCATGTGAATTATTTCTCCAAGGAAGTTTACTCTCTATGACTGCTCCCTAATGAGCTAGTGACCCAGTGCTGGTCTTTTTCTGGATTTTCACAGCCGCTGGACAGAACATGGAGAATACTGACATGTCCTAGGACCCCTAAAAGCTTATCAGAAATGATACCTATAATCACATCAATATGGAGGACATTTAGAAGACCCCTTCTTCTGAGTTCGATATATCATGGATGTAGATGTTTGTCTGACAGCCCCCAACACAAAAAAAATGTCATTAGGTGAAAGCCCACTGTTTATTATGCAAGACAGATCCCTTGGGAGTGGACCTAATTTATCTCTTTGCAAAATTCAGGCAAAAGGGGATGGTTTCTGGAAACTGGAATAGATTTTCACTCCACTATTCAGCATGAATAATTTAACCTAAAGATAAATAAATGTACATGAAAAGATGATACTCTCTGGTATGCTTTTACCTGGAGTCTGAATAAATAATTTAGTATGTTTTTATGTGGTGTTTTATATAAAACTGGTTCTACCTTGCTCTTCTCAGGTCCAAGTGAGAAACACTTCTAGTTTATGCAAAATTGGCATTAAATTTTACCAACCTACTTCTCCTACTGAGCTATACCAACTCCCTGTCTGAGGAAGCAGTAGGAACAAAGAAAAAGTTGAAAATACATGTTTTAAATAGGTCAACAAAGATATTTTCTTCATTCGGTGCATACTCCATGCTGGGGCTACTCAAAACACTCTATGGTTCTGTTGTTATTTCATGATTTTCAGAAAAAAGCAGCAGGGAATCATCTTCAGACTATTTCTGTTTATTTGACTTCTTAAAATGGTTTTCTTCAGTGAATTGCTTCAGGGCCCAGATACTCAGCTAAGCAACAAACTATTAAAAATAAATAATCTTGAAATAATGATTTAAAAAAATTTTTTTAATGTTTCTTTATTTCTGAGACAGAGACAGAGCATGGGGGTGGAGCGCACAGAGACAGAGAGAGACATAGAATCTGAAGCAGCCTCCAGGCTCTGAGCTGTCAGCACGACCGACGCGGGGCTCGAACTCCCAGAGTGTGAGATCATGACCTGAGCTGAAGTCAGAGGCTCAACCAACTGAGCCACCCAGGTGCCCCATGATTTTTAATAACAGTAACAAACAAGAGCTCACTTTGACTTCCACCCCTCATTGATATTCTATCTTCTACCCAATACATATGTTTTTCCTTCTGTATCTAATTTTCCCATGTCCCACCTTCAGATTTTCCTTCTCCCATATCATGTCTCTCTCTGATTTTGAAAACAAAACAGAACAAAACACTATTAAAAAACAAAGAAGGTTTAATAATGTAGCTAGAGGTTGTAGGTCAGGCATAAAACTTGAATATTTAGCAAACAGATTCTGCAACACAAAAAGACTCTGCGATTCTTTGGAAAAAAGTGTAAGATTTGAGAACCCATACATTTGGGAAACACAGTACACTATATTCTATTATTGGGAACCATCAGTGGGCAATGGATGTTGGCTGATGAGAGGAGAGGTGATATATTTTCTGGTAGTTCAGAATCCAGACTTCCACTTTGTTCTGCTTGGCCCATACGACTTCTTTTTTCCCTATTTTTTTTTTTTAATTTATTTATTTACTTTGAGAGAGAGAGAGAGAGAGAGAGTGAACAGGAGAGGGACAGAGAGAGAGGGAGAGAGAGAATCTCAAGCCGGTTCCATGCTATCAGAGTGGAGCCAGATGCAGGGCTTGAACTCATGAACCATGAGATCATGCCATGAGCTAAAACCAAGAGTCAGATGCTTCACCAAATGAGCCACCCAGGCGCCGCCCCCCCCCCCATACAACTTCTTTAGAAGTTACTATGCACAGAAACTCAGGCAAACTGTTTAACCTTTCAAAGTCTAAATATTTTTAGTTCCTGGGGCACCTGGGTGGCTCAGTCGGTTAAGTGTCTGACTTCGGCCCAGGTCATGATCTCATGGTTCATAAGTTCAAGCCCTGCATCAGGTTCTGTGCGGACAGCTCAGAGCCTGGAGCCCGTTTCGGATTCTGTGTCTCCCTCTCTCTCTGACGCTCCCCCGTTCATGCTCTGTCTCTCTCTGTCTCAAAAATAAATAAACATTAAAAAAATATTAAAAAAAATATTTTTAGTTCCAAAATGACAATAATAACAATAGTACCTACTTCATAAAACTGTTATGATATTCATTTACAGATTTCATCATAGTGACCTGACTTTTGTTTCCCTAGTATGGTGGTTATTACGTTCACCCCATGCCGTGACCTGACCCAGAGCAAGCACTCAATAATGTTAGCTATTATTTATTATATTAAAAGCCCTGAGAAGTCTCACAGTTAAAAAAAAAAAAAAAAAGGGCTTTCTCTAACCTAATATTTTCCAAGTTTACGGGGAATAACAATCCCCCCTTTTTTATACCACCTCTAGGAGCAACTCTGAAATGAAATAGATTAATTGAACCCTGGACATTTTGAAGTTATTTAATATAATCTGTCCAAATATTTCCCCTAAATAAAATAATTTCAATCCCCTTCCTCTTAAAAGTTTCAAAAGATTTGTATGTTTCTCCTCTAAATACCATGTATTAGAATTCTGTTGTCAGAGGGAAAAAAATCCCATTTATATCTTTTAATCTATATTTGGCATTTGAGCATCCACACTATCTAGACAGCAGCATATGCAAACTTGATTGAATCCCACATATTTTTTTTTCTCTTTCCTTTTTTAAACCAAATGTCACATAGTTGAGCTAGAAGTTTTTACTAAGGCAGCCTGCATCTTCAGAAATACATATTTTCTTATTTGAGAAACAAATTTAGTCCTCCATTAATCCTTGTATACTTCTTAAAAGTTAACTCACAACATCTAAAAATTATTTCCCCTTACTACAAAACCAGAACATGCAAATTCATGACAGCAACAGAATTAGAAATGTGTTTAAGCTACAGAAACCAAGCAGGAGAGCTACTGTGTCTGTTCTAATATATACAAATACACCTGATTCTGTTTAACACACTTGCAGAGCATAAATCATGTTTTCTCAGAAATGTTAACTAAGGAAGAAAATATCTCTGTAGCCACATAGGCAAAAATTGGCAGAATGATAGAATATTATTTGAAATATTTTATCTCATTCCAGAAAATTAGTATTGAAGTTGTTATATATTTTTCAATCTTCATTACGCAAAGAGGTATGTATGAAGAGACTCATGTATGAATATAGTCTTCTATCAGTTGCCTTCCTAGGAAATTGCTTATTTTAGAAAAGGGGGGAGGCTCTGAGCACTTATCCATTCAATAAACATAATTCTATGCATGATTTCAAAACCAAGTTTTATTTCATAATTTTAAAATCTCCCCTAAACTTGGTAATTAACGCTAACAATGTTTAATGTTAGGTTTAGTGTTTATTGTTAATGTCACATTTTTTATAGGAAGAGTGTAAATGCTATAAATCAGTAAATGCATTTGTGAGGTCATAATTAATATATTTGTCATATTTATAAAGAATGCTATAGAGTGATGATGGCAGGAAACTAAATGCCACATTTTAAAATTCAAGAATATTGAACAGTTCCTATAGGAACCCTCTAAAGGATACAAACACTTAAAAATGGTCAAGTTAGATAGAAACGTTAATTTGATGGAGTTACAGGCAAAACGATTTTGAGCATCTTTGCTAGAGCTCTCTTATTAAGCACACATATAATGGATATTTTACCACTGTGGTTCTATATGCCAATTATTCATGTATCCATTTCAACCATAAAAATATTTTAAAGACTATACATTCTAACTCAATTTTGATTTGCTAATAAGAATGTGTTTCTTATGTGTTTCTACCACTAGACATGGTAAAACCAACCTGCTATTCCTCGAAAGGAAAGACCACAGCCTGGCAAGTGCTGGCCCTGATCTCATTCTGCTCTTTTTTCCTTAAAAAATCGATTCCTTCCCAGTCCACACTTTCTCCTGCAAGCCAAAATCTGTGAAACAGGCAAGACCCTAGCAAATGGAAAGAACAACAAGCGAGAAGGAATCTGAATTTCTGAATTTCTGAATGTGGAAATATAGCTACCTACCCACCCTGGACTACCTATTAGCTTTAAGCAGTTACATAAGAGAAAAGTCATCTACCTTTTTGAGATGCTATATGTTGTGGGTTTTTTAATTTTTATTTTTTATTTTTACTGCAGCCTGGTCTCTACACTGAATAATACAAACCACACGTAAAATTGAAAATATCAGGAAGTTTGGCAAACACAGAGTATGGGATCATAAAAGACTTAAAATACAGCTATTTTTTTGCAAGCAAGTAATAAACCATATTATCTAGACCTATTAAAAATTGATCGTACATTTCAAGTTGTCTTATCAATGTTAAGAGTTCTTCACATGTAAGAGTTCTCAGGTTGAATATACTTTTTTTGTTTAACATTTTTTAATATTTATTTTTGAGAGAGAGACTGAGTGTGAGCAGGGGAGGGGCGGAGAGAGAGGGAGACACAGAATCCCAAGCAGCCTCCAGGCTCCTAGCTGTCTGCACAGAGCCTGACGCGGGGCTGGAACTCACAAACTGAAATCATGACCTGACCCGAAGTCGGACACTCAACCGGCTGAGCCACCCAGGCGCCCCTCAGGATGAATATAAGTTTGGCAGGAATATTACTGAGAAAACCTGGCAAAAATGAAAATTTTATTCTCATGGAGACAACCATAATGGATTTCACTGTTGTAAAATTCAAGGCAGATTCCCCTGTGAGCACAAGGGGAACGCTACATAATACCGATGTAAGTGACTAAGTGAAATTCATTATTTCCTCCCTGAGCTACAGTCACAAGATATAGAGGGAGAAAAGGTCAAATTTTCATAATGAGGATAGTCATAGCAAACTTTTTAGTTAAAATTTTGATAGTTTGCAAGTCCCTAAACTAGTTTTATATTAATATGACTGGCAAAATGCGTACCATAAAAAGTGTAATAATCCATTCATCACTCTTTTGTTTTATTACTTCTAACATATATTTTGGGAAACTGCAAACACACATACTGCCTATAAGTTGTTACGCATTTTTTCAAAAGCTGTTTATCTGCCGAAATTTTAATATAGTGAAATTAGAAAGGCATGAAAACCATTCCACATGTGTCCCTAGACGTCTAACAGGTTCTAACTAATCCCCTCAGTTAAACCATCAGCTACAGTTTGTAAAATACATAGTGGTTAATCAATTTTTTCCCAATGTATCATTTAGATGTGCATAGATGCATTAACAGTGTCATAAAACATGCATAACTAACAAGTCCATAGACTGCTTTGCGATCTTATAATTTGCATAAAGGATAAACAGAATGTGTGAAGAGAAGGGACACTATAAATGTCAGCTCTTGAGGACTGAGGTTACCTAAAGTACAGCCAATAAAAAAAAATGCTTTGTTTCATATCGAAGTTTCAACATTTTCCACCTGGGTTGTTATTTATATTGCAAGCCATTACAGAAGCAAAACAAGGATATAATAACAAGGGTTGTTATTTATATTGCAAGCCATTACAGAAGCAAAACAAGGATATTCTCATAAAACTGAAGCTAGGTAAGGTATGATACATAACGTGTGCTTTTTGTTATTAATATGAACAGCATATAGGACAAGGGATATATGTAAAATCCGATTTTGTTTAAATGGTAACATCCTTGATCTGTCGCAGCCAGAAGGATCACACAAGATGTCATCTGCACGATGTTTCTTCACAGAGAAACCTCTGGTTTCAGCTTCGACAGAGGTCATTGTCTTGTCCTTGCTACCAAATAATTAGCACAACAAAACCGCCTGACTCAACAGCTCCACAGGCCCCTAAAATGTGTCTGGGGACAGACAGAAATCTACCAATTGAATAAATAAGAGGTTTTAGGTCTTTAGGAGTAGACTATTGAGAAACACTTTGGAGAATTTCCTTAGAAATTCTTCTTTGAAGACTCACTATTTATAGTAGATATTGAACAACTGCTAAAAAGATCTGAAAATTGCTGTAAGAGCCTTAATAAGAGAGCCTGTATTCTCTTCTCAAGGGGAGATGTTAGATGTTGAAGAAGAAAAAAAAAAAAAACTTTTATCTAGACTGGGAGCCAGAGCTGGTTGCTTTTAGGGTCTGTCCACTCTGATAACCAAAAGGAATATGGTTCAAATGAAAACGAGCCCAGAAAGCAAAATCCAGTTTCTAGGCAATGGGACAAAAATCATTGAGCTCTTAGCTCAGAAGGATTGAGAGGAAAAGGAGCTTAAAGGTACCCCCTGATGTGTGGACACATAAAAGTAGGCAGGGTTTTATCAGGCATCCAAGAAGTCCTTGCCGGGTTAGAGATTTAATGGTACATGGTCAGTTCAGACAAGAAAGACGTACAACAGTACAGGTTTCATGGGACGAGTGGGTAGCACAAAAAAGATGAGCAGAACTTGAGTTAACAAAATATACAAATTAAAGAAAGAGGAAGAGAAATCAAATCACATCCAAACTGATTTTGTTGTCTGAAATTTCTTTGCTGGTGAAACCTTGAAACCGGTGGGTGAAGAAAATAGAACACCATGGATGGTTCAACACACTGAATTAAAGAAGCCAGAGTCTAGCGGAGGCCAGCCAGGTAGGAAGTATCTTCTATGCAGTGGTTCTTAACGTGCGGTTCCCAGCATCATTAGCATCACAGAGAACGTGTTAGAAATGTAAATCCAAGCCCAATTCCACACCTACTAAATTGGAAACTGGGGTAGAAACAGTAATCAGTATTTAATAAACCTCACAGGCGATTCTGAGGCACACAGAAGTTTAAGGGCCACTGCTTTTAGAGAAAACCGTCCTGCTCTTTCTGGGTTGGTGACAAATTAAAATGCGCAAACGATTTCTTTACAATGCTCTGTCTAAAGGTTTTTCATTCTCATTAAAAGGCAACGCCCATCTAATAAAATAACATTTTTTTCAGCTTGAAATGAAAAGGACATAATAAGGTTCCTGATAATTTCCTAGAAACACCAGAAATTTTTAATGAACCTAAGGACTCCCATTATGGGATTATTGACACTTTGGCCTCAAGGGGGATGACTTGGAGAGGAAATGGCAAATTTAGGACTTACCACAAGCTGCACACCTCCACTGACTAAAGCTAACCTCATGCTGCCCCTGCTGTAGATCCAATATGCCAGTCACAGAGATTAAAGATGAGTCCCCAATCTGATGGCGTCATACCTCAGGGAGAACAACCAGCCAAGTGGTGGCCTGTTGGCAGCTGAAGGGCCAGAACTCGATAACGATAAGGTGCATTCTTCAGGATAGGGTATAAGGCACTCAATCAGAGAGCTCTGTATGGCATTGCCTCCCCACCAGAAGAATTTATGAGTCCACAGACCAGTGGATAGAAGTCGAAGTGGCCACACTCAACGTCTGTATAAGTGACCCATTGAGGTAATTTGTGCTTCCTCCTACTCATATACCTCTTGGATTCTATTACTGAAAAGGGCTGAAGAACACAGAAAACTTCCCATTTCTTAAAAGTTATGGCTGCCACCTGGGTACTTTAGGCTCCTTACAGCCAGAGACCAGTAGGCAAGAAAGGAGCCTCCATCTTTCCAGGACCAACTGACCTTGACCATCAGGACATACAAAGTGTTATGCCCAGAATTCGTGATCCCCAAAGACCACCAGGGAGCTGAGTCCGATGCAAAAGCAAAAGAGCCTTTATTCGAGCTAGCTCGAGCTCAATCCCCTACCGGCACCGACGCAGTGGTGAGATACCAGGGAGAGAGAGCGAGTTTCAAAAGCACAAAGGTTTTATAGGGGTCTAGGGGCAGTTGGTGAGGTAATGGCTGTGGCCTCAGCTGATTGGCTGGGGAAGGGTCGTGGCCTCAGCCGATTGGCTGGGGAAGGGTCGTGGCCTCGGCCGACTGGCTGGGAAAGGGTCGGAGTCCTGTTACGCAGGTCGCTGGGCGTGTTTTGATCAGGAAGTTTGAAAGGGTGAGCGGGAGGTTACTCAAGGGGAGGCGGCGTGGTCTAGGTGAAGGACACAGAACAAGATGGAGTCCGCCGGCATAGGCCCGCCCTTTCAAAAGGGCATACAAAATAGAGGCAGGAAGGGGAGTAGAACCAGGGACTTGCTTGGACCCACTTTGAACATCCATGTTCAGTTGTGACTGGGCAGGGACAACAATCAAAACGCCAGAAGGATATAGTGAACAGGGCTGACATTCCTTAGGAATAAAGGTGTAGGTGAGATCATGAGACATTAATATTTTTTTTTCAAGATTGAAAACGTTAGGAAATGTCAAAAGATGTAAAAGGCTTAAGAAACTACAGAGAAGGCATAAATAATAAAGCTGGAAAGAAATCAAGAACAGTATGTCATATATAATGAAAACATAAACTGATAAATTCCAAGAAGAATCAAAACTGATTCAAGATAAACAGAAAATATGAATGCATCCAAAAACCATTAAAGAAAAGGAAACATTGATAAAACTGGTCAAAAACCTTGAGATTTAACAACTCAACAGACACGTTCTATGAAACATTCACAGAAATGGCAGCATTTAATTGATGTGCACACTGTTCTCGGATAAAGAAAAGGAGAAAGATTCTCCATTTCTTTAATTAATTTAATGAGGCATTCAAACCAAAGATGGTCTGAGGAAATTTCAGCCAATTTCACTTACGAACAAAGATGCTACTCATTAATAAAAAGGGAGCAAATTAAACTCAGCAATGTACTCTTTTAATTGGGTTTTTAAGTGTTTGCTTAATCGCAAAAGTGTTTACATTAGTAAAACATTAATGTAGCATGTAATATTAATCAATTAAAAGAGAAAAAGCAAATCAAAAATAAGAATCAATATGATTATTGATAACACCAAACACACAATTTTAAATTCCTAGCAAAACAGGAATATTAAAAACGTTTAAATTTGATGAAGGGCTTACATCAACACACACATCAAAAAGTTATGTATACCTTGTAAATGAACAAAACAAGGATACCATCATCATCGTTATTCTTCATAACTTAATGGGGGTTTGAGGCAGTGCAATAATACAAGACAAATAGATAAAAAATATAAAGGTTTGAAGCCAAGGAACAAAATCATGACTATCCACCATTGTTACGTTCGTCTGCATAAAAGAATTCAAAAGATTCTGCAAACAATTCTGTAAAAAAAAAAAAAATAAAAAAATAAGGAAGTTTGCTTGATATAGATCAAAATACAAAGTTCACATTCCTCTGCACAGCCCAAATCAATTAATGTAATTAAAAATATAAAATCAATTGGATTATAAACAAAAACCATAGCTTCCTGAGTTTAGTCGAACAACAACGACAAAATCCTTTAGGCAAAAAGTGTAAGAGTTATCGTCTTTGTTTGGTCAGGCTGCTGGAATAAAACACCACAGACTAGTTGGCTTATACAAAAAAAAACAGAAATGTATTTCTCACAGCTCTGAAGGCTGGAAGTCTGGGATCAGGATGCTGGCATGGTAGGGTGACCGTAAGTGTAAGCCTTTTCCAGGCTGCACACTTGTCTTTGTAGTCCTACTTGGCAGATGGGGCTGGGGGCTGCATGGGATCTCTTTATAAGAGCACTAATCCCATTCATGCCAATCACCTATTCACGCCCCACCTACTAATGCCATCACCTTTGGTGGGTTAGGATTTTAACATATTTTGGGAGGACACAAACACGGACATCATAACAGGTATCAAGACAAAGCAAAACAAAAAGAAAAACATAAATAAACAAAAACAAAACCTACACGAATGTAAAACATTTTTTTAAGAAAGAAACAGCATGAAGATGATAGTTCTTGGCAATATGACCAGTAAATGAAAAAAGACATCAGTACTATTAAATAGTGACAATGCAAAAGTTATTAAAAATAAAATTATATCTATATCTCCCCGTGTGTTAAAATTCACTCCAAATCATTTAAAGACACATGTGTAAAAAAGAAATGAAAAAGGAGAAAGCTGAAAACTTTTAGGAGGTGATATAGAGGAATGTCCTTATGATATAAGGGTTAGAGAAAAAAATGATACGTTTGACCACATCAAAATGTAAAGTCTTTGACTAATATAAGACATCACGAACTCATTTAAAAGTGAAGCTATAATTTTAAAAATATTTCAATGCACATAACTGGTAAATGATAGTTAGCCACGATATATAATAAACCACACAAAGCAATACGAAAAGATAAATGACCCAATAGGAAACTGGATGAAGTATGTGGCTATCTAATTCCAAGTACAGGAAACCAACAGGGCCGATTAACATAGAGAATATGCTCACTCTCAGTAATAATCAGCAAAATGCAAATTAAAAAACTGTGGTAGGCAGAATGATGCCCTCCTAAAGATGTCCAGGTCTGAATCCCAATCATCTCAGGGCTTCACAAGGCAAAAAAAGTTTTGCAGATATAATTAAGGCTATGGCCCTCAGCAAAGGGAGAAGGGCCTGGATTATCTAGGTGGGCCCAACTTAATCAAATGAGTTCTTAAAGTAGAGAAATTTCTCCAACTGGAATGAAAGAGGTAAAGCAGGAGAGCTCTAAGAAATTCGGTGTATAGGGACTGGACACACCATTGCTGGAGGGAAAACACATGGAAAAAATAAAGGAAAATAGCCTCTAAGAGCAAAGACTGGTCCCTGACAAACAGGCAGTAAGGAAAAGGGACCTGAATTCGTCTGACAATGTGATTGAGCTTGGAAGTGGTTTCATCCCCAGAGACTCCAGAAAGAAACACAGACCTGCAAACCCCTCAATTTCTCCCTTAGGAGATTCTAAAGACTGGACCCAGATGAGCCATGCTATTTCGAGACTTCCGGTCTACAGAACTGAGAGATAATAAATGGTTATTTCGAGCCCCTACGTTTGTGGTGATTTTTTACGGCAGTAATCGAAAACTAGTATAGAAACAGGGAAATATTTCACACCTCTCAGCTTGGTAAGCAGGAGCGTAGACTAGACTGGCGTCTAGACTAGCAACTAGACTAGACTAGCGTAGACTAGAGTGGTCGCATAGGGCAGTCAGTCTCTAGCTGGTGAGATTAACATGTGCATGTGCTTGGATCCACAATTCTATTTCCAGATGTCTTTCCCAGAGACGAGTGTTCATGAAGACATGTATCAGAACGCTTTTTTTAATTTCAAAGTAACTGTAAAAGTAACGAATGGACAAAAGCTCGATGACCACTCAGTAGGAGAATGGAAACATAAAAGGTTTATTCATTTAATGGAATTTAAGCCATTATGCAACAGTTGTGATGGCTTTACATCTCATTTAATTAAACGTATACAAGAAAATAAAAATATCTAACACTTTGGAGTGCTTGTTCTGTAGAAGCCAGTGTTTTAAGCACTTGATATATATTAACGCTTTTAATCTTTATACTTCTCTGAAGTAGGGACTATAGTTATCCTAATTGAAAAGTAAGAAAACCAAGCCCCATGGAAATTTAAGAAAATTTAATAAAGAAATTGAAATTTAATTGACCCGAGATTATGAGGTCTCCAGGTACGACCAGCTACAGTATAGTTTCTGTGAATGTTTTCAGTACTTTGAGCAGTATGTAAGGTGTGAGACCCTATGCAGAAGTGTTGAAGGCAAATAAGGTTTGTCAGTGTTAGAACTTGAATTCTACCCCAAGTAATGACTCCAGAATTCATGCTTTTAGCTACCATACTGCAATTGCTTCTGTACAGGGTTATTAAGCCCCTACTATTTTCCAGAAACTTTGTGAATACCCAACTGTCACAGAGAATAGACGGGTAAGGGCTTTGCCATGTTGAAATCTGTAGTCTGGGGAAAGTAAATAGGCAGTTATAACACAAGGTGATGGTGGTCAGAAGGGATGGACAGTGTAAAAAGGCAACACAAGGGAGGGGACCCCAATTTAAACACAAGTAAAGGGACTGAGGAAGGCCTAAGACAAAATAACACTGAAAATATTTTCAGGAAGAAGGCAGGTTCACAGTAGATGAAAAAAACAAAATGCATGGGTAGCACCCATTCTCAGAGAGATGGAAAGAGAGGGAATCATGAATACTAGCCCTGAAGGCGAGAAGGAAGTTTCATAGGCTCTTTCTCCCTTCTGGTTCATGTTCTTTATAGAATGCTTTATACACATATGTAGCCTTCAAATACGTAAGTAAAATCCCATCAGATCTGATGCCTGCCTACAGAAGTCACAGTGAATGGCATACAATGTCAGGAGATACTTGACAATCAAGAGGGTGTTTCTTGAAGACCTCAGAAAGCCCACAATCTCAAAGTTGGCCATCAACCAGGCTCGTTTTTAGTATTATTAGAAATGTTGTCAACCAAACCTTATGGCTTTTCGCACCATTGGAGTTGAAGTCAGGTGTCCATATGTGAGGCAGGTAGGTAATTTTACAGAGGTCTTTTTTTTTTTCTAGTTCACAAGAAAGACAGCCTATGTGGAGAAGCATGAAACACTCATGATAAATAAGTAAGCTGGTAAATAAGACCTAAATAAAGAGGGGGAAAAAAAAGAGAGAGACAAGTTAGAGTGGGAGAGAGCCAAAGCATAAGAGACTCTTAAAAAACGAGAACAAACTGAGAGCTGATCGGGGGTGGGAGGGAGGGGAGGGTGGGTGATGGGTATTGAGGAGGGCATCTTTTGGGATGAGCACTGGGTGTTGTATGGAAACCAATTTGACAATAAATGTCATATATTAAAAAAAAAAAAAAAAGAGGCCTGCTAGGCTCACTCTCAAATATATTCCTCAGCAAAAGCATTAAGGAATATAGGTATTCAACAATATCACTCATGAAAAATGAAAGCCCCAAATATTAAACCTGGAAACGCCAAGAGACTATTGAACATTACTTTGGACTTTTAGAAGAAAACCGTCATGTTCTAAAAATAATGCCAAATAAAATATCTGTAAGTGTTTCACAAGAAAAGCAAGAGAAAATGAAGAACAAAACTTCACTTTTTCTAACTGTGGGAAATTAACTTTCTATTGTCTAGGAGAGGTGTTGGTGTTTAACAACATTTGAAAAACAATTACACAAAATTACATCCCTCTCGTGTTACAAAACTTATTTACAATACAAAAATCTACTTGCTTTTTGGGGGGCTTTTTTAGGGTTTGTTTTTTTAAAGAATGGATGTGGGCAAAAGGCAATCTAGAATTTTAGGGCTGTGATTTTCTTCTATCGCCTAGCAACATGTGCAAATATAGATCTGCCGAAGCAAAATTAGTGACCTTTCTTTACGCCTGCCTCTAATGTGTATAAAAGATCTTTGATTATTTCAGCACTACTCGTAAATCTGGAGGGCACTCTAGACACGGATGTTGTGTTGCTTTTAGTGCATATATGAAATGAGCCAATAAGCTTATCATCTTTGAGAAAGAAAAAAACAAAACAAAACAGTGGTTACATATTACAATTTAGCATCCCTAACAGTGCACTACTCGATATGCAAGGCAAATCTACAATATGAATTCTTAACCAAAAAAAAAAAAAAAAAGCGTTAAAAAATTCTATTATACAATGAGAGTAAGTTAGTAAAGGGCTTACCTAGAAAAAACAAAACAAAAACAAAAACAAAAAACAGAGAGAAGTCTTGGTTGCAAGATGAATGATCTGGTAATTAGTTTTGTTTGGAAAGTCAACACAGTGATACAGAAGATTAACCCCTATGGGAGCCATTTCGCAGTTTCTGGTAAAGTTAAAGACATATGTAACCTACACCACAGAAAACGTAGCCCTAAGTACATATTCCAGAGCAACACTCATGACAGTGCACGAGGAAATATAGAAAAAAAGCTTTTGTAGCTGCTGAATTAGTTTTCTACTGCTGTGGCACAAATTAGCACACATGTAATGGCTTAAATTAACACAAATTGATTATCTTGATGTTTCCATGGGTCAGGAGCTGGGTGTTCTGCTCAGGGTCTCACAAGCCTGAAATCCTAGTGTTGGCCAAGGATGAAATCTCATCTTGGACTAGAGATCCTCTTTCCAAGCTCATTTAGACTGTTGGTGGAAGAAACTTCTTTATGACCCTAGGCCTGAGGACCTCAGCTCCTAGAGGTTGCCCTGCTCCATAGGTGGTTCACAACATGGACATTTGCCTCTTTAAGGCCAGAAGAGTCGTTTTTGTTTTTGTTTTGTTTTGTTTTGGTTTGGTTTTTTTTTTTTCTCCCTACGCTTTGTACATTTCCTTTAGTAAGGACCTGACCCCTTTTAGGGCGCTTACCTGATTAGGCCAGGCCCACCCACTCCTATCTCCCTTTTGATCAAGTTGAAGTCAATCGATTTTCAACCTTAAGTTTATTTCAAAATTTCTTCGCTTTGGGCTTGCCATGTAACCTAAGCATAGGAGTGAAATGTCTGGTACGCATACTCTACCCACAATCACTGGTAGGGAGTCAGACAGGATGTGGACAACAGGGGTTGGAAATCTTGGGGGACATCTCAGATTTCTACCTACCACTCTGCTTTACTAAAAATAGGGGAAAAAATGAGATCAACATGAGAACAAATTATAAATTGTGGTAGATACAAACAACAGAATACTGTTTAATACTGAAAATAAATGAAAAGAGTTATTTTTTGTCAACAAGGATGCATTCCATAAAAGAAACTAACTGAAGATGGCAAGATACAGAAAACAAAATGGCACGAATTACGTAAAGTTTAAACTCATTGAAACCTGATAGTGCACTATTAGGAATATACGCATGGTAATGACAATCTCTAAACTCAGTCTCACCTCTGGGAAGAAAGAGTGGGATAAAATCAAAAAGACTACAAACAGATCTCAACCTGTAGTTGTGGCTCTTGCCACTTTACATTGGATGCTGGGTACAGTGGAATTTAGGATAGCATTTTGTATTAGCGTATTTGCTCACTAGATATGTTCTGTAAAAAATATGAAAAATAATGGAAGTAGCCAAGGAAACCTTTCATGATCTACATTTGTGACACTCAGAAAAAAACTCAATGGCTGCTTTCAGCTGTGTGATCTGAAACGCTGGGATTGCAATTTTTGTTGATGTTTGAATCCTTTCCTCAAACAAACTGAACATAAAATTTGGAGATATAAACGCTTCAAATCACAGTCTGCGCAGTGGAGAGAGTTCACAGGAGAGGGAACGAAGCTGGTGAATATCCCGGAATTCCACTTTTTTTTTTTTTGCCACATCCACAAACAGCATCTGAGCGTGCTATTGATAATCCCCGGTTTGCAAACCACTTTTCCGTAACTTCATCTATCACCTTACATATGTCTCCACTGTAGCATTAACCACATATGAGAATTCGTTTCCACACGGTTGTCTGTCCTGTAGAACTCTGAGCACTTTTCTATTCATCTTTCGCCCTGTACCCCTGGCACATTTTGGGGGACCATACAGGTGTCAATTAATTTCTCTAATTGTGTTGCTGATAGCTTCTTAATGAAAGTGAAACTCGAGACACGTAAAACACCTTAAAGGGCTCAAAAGGAAAAGAAGTAATACACTTTTTTTTACTAATTTAATGTTCCTAACATGTTTGATCCACGGCTGGGTGGGACCGGGAGGGGACGTAGTGATGTGAGAACTCAAAATGATGCTTGAAGGGAGGACTTTTAGTAAGTCTTGGCATTTGAATGTTCATTCAACTCAACCTCCGTCTGTTATGGCCCCTCCTTGGCCCCTGGCCGCTCACCTGCTTCTCTCCCAATTCAGCTCCTGTATATCAACGATCCTGAGTCAGTTTCTCTCTTCCTTCCAGGGTTTGGTGCCACTGACGTCATCACCCTTCTCCCCCTCCAGTCTTCAATTCTATGAATTTCAAACATCTTCGTATATGTTATTCTCCTCCTAAAAAGGGAAGAAACACGAGAGGTGGTGTATTCAGACAAGAGCCACTCAGTTAACTTAAAAGACTTGAAGAACACTCTTCCGCCATTATGATTATTTCGGCATGCTGGATCTAAGAGCCAAGTCTGAGGAAGCGCCAACATTTAGGGAAGGAGATTTTAAAAATTAGAAAAAAAAAAACAAAAACAAAAACCAGCACAGATATCTTTAAAACTGACACCAAAAAGTACACGTTCAAATGAATCAATGAAAGGAAAGCGTAGGTATATCCTGGCAACATAACGAAATACTGATAGCAATCAATAAAGATGAGGGCTTAGAAAACCTATTCTTTACTTCCGAATACTTAGTTATTCCTTCGTCTATGCTTTCCTCCCAATTTGTTTGTCCCTGTATCATAGCATTTATAACGTTGCCATTTGAATGGCAGGTGTTGTTTTCTTTCGTTTTCCCTGAGCTCGTGTCTCCTGGGACGGTCTATACTAACATCAGTCTTCCAGCCTAGCAGCTCGGCTCTGAACCATGGCATGGGAGCAGAAGGGTTGGGGACCACTTCCAGATCACAGGCAGGGCCCTGCAGTGGCCCTGGAAATCTTTCTCCATGCACATGACCAAGCCCAAGCGCCACATCCTAAAGGATGCTCAGTCCCCGACCAGATCACCAACCTGCCTGGGACTGTTCCTCGAGTCTGTGGGATTACATCAGGTCAGCCTGTGCTGTCATTACAATAGATTCTAAAATACTTCCCTTTCCTCACTTCTCCTTTCTTTTTTTCTGACTTTTCCTAATGGTTACTGTAAGTCAGGACATAAATATCAGAAGCATTTGGAAGCTAAAATTATAGAAACAATTTCAAAGGCTATCAGGAAAGATGAGTATTTATGGAGTCAGGCATTATGCAGAAAACTTACATAGGATGCAACACTCAAAACAACACCATCAAGTTGACATTCTCATCCCGATTTTAAGGGAAATAAAAAACAGACTCCAAGAACTTATGTCCTCAATGTCACAGAAAATTAAAAAAAAAAAAAAAAAAAAAAAAACTGGAGACACTCTTCAGGGGAAGAAACGACTTTAAGATTCCAAAAAGCATTCACTTTTCCACCCTACAACACTTGTCACCTTCTCCTAACAGCAGATGTTTGCAGGGAATTACGCTCACTTACTGGCCTTTCACCTTACTAGGTGGCCTCACGGGATATCTCTGAAGTTCTCAAAATTAAAATCAGCCACTTTACATCCTTTGTGGGAGCAGCTCAATCACAATATCAACAAATAACTCTGAGTTATACTTGTTTTATCATAGCTGAAAGATTTATTTGAGGTCCATGGTATCTTTCCGAATCTGGAAATCAATCTATTCATTAGCTATGGGTACCTGAGTAATATTTTCACCCTTTGGGAAGCAAAATCACCCACGCTTTCATCCCGATGACATTTCTTGTTTGTTGTTTTGGCCTCCCTCTAATAATCTTTCTTTGGATTCATTTACCTGTTCTGAAAATGAAAATTCTGACGCTGGAAAAGCCCATCTACACTTTCAGTAGACTTTCTTTCTCCTTTGCTCTCTTCCCTACCCTTATCCAAATTCTGTCCCTGGACTTGAGATTGTCCTACTACAGTCTGGAGTCAGCCCTTCTTCCCTTCCTTAATCCACTTACAAGACTCCACCTCAACTACTGAGTATTTAATTACTAACTGATAGATGCACCAAGTGTTTATGTCTGGTTCTCACCACTAATTAAGCATGCCTTGCCCTTTTATGGTAAATGTAAGCTTAGGTTCTCTGATACCTGCCTTTATTCTGAAGGTTTTCCATTACAGAACCAGCAAAGATTACAGATTTTGAAACCAGTGGATCTTCGGTCAACCAGATACACCAATTACTGCCTGAGTGGCCTTGAACAAGTTAACTTCTCTGTGACTCAGCTTCCTCATCTGTAAAATGGTGTTATAGAATCATACTGACCTCAATATTTAGCAAGAATTAAATTGCTCAATTCACGTACCATTCTTAGAAGAGTACCTGGCACACAGTCACCACTAGTTGTTAGTGCATTACTTCTCTTTAACAACAGACTCCAGGGTCCTATTATTCCAGAGACATGCACCTTCTGGACCTCATATTCTCAGTTCATTTCTATGTTTTGAGCAATTATTTTCCGCCTGTTGTTTGCAGATTCTCCTCATTCTCCAATTTCTCTGTGATCCAATTTCTTCCAGAAAGAATAACCATATTATTCAATAGACATAAAAGGAATACACAGAAGAATGAGAACTACAGTTTCCACCTCGGGAAGAGCAGTGTCCTTCTCCCACACCTGTCCTGTAACAGATCCCATGCAATCGATTTTGGTGGTTTTACCTGGGTTCCCACTTTCTGTCCAAACCAATATTACTAGAAGGGGAAGGCAGACAATTAATAGATAAGCATTTATCTCACCGTGTTGTCTCCTTCTAATCCCTAGAGGTTCATATTGCTACCTGGGCCCAGCTGTCATGAGTTCTAATGGCACAACTTTGCACTTGGTCTGCAGCAGAACTTAAAAGTGAGCTTCACGTTAATCTCAAGTTTAGTTCAACTGTTTGTTTTGTTGATATCTGCTTGGTTTATCTGGACATGCATACAAAATCTTAATGTTACCATATTCCGAATCATTCAGAGATAATTTTTAAATTTCTTATGCCTTCACAGAATTTTAAATACCCAGAAGCTAATTCAATATTTTATGACCCATAATTTTCAAAAAGGCACATTGAGCACATTCATTCCACACTAAAAACAGAGTGTAAACACTATGAATTTACAGTAATTGACATCTCAGAGAAACTGAAACTGTCAAATACCTCCAATTATGATTTAACATGTAATATATAATTAGTACTGCTGTTTTTTCCCCTAAAAAGGAGATATTCTTATGGTCCTGAATCACAACATGATGCTATTTTTTTTAAATACTTTAAATCATGTTCCTGGTTACTCTGTGAGATTTTTTTCCCCCATAATAAACAGTTTGTTACATAGCATGTATCATCAGTAGAAAATAACACTTTGGGATTTCTCATCACTTGGTTTCTTCAGAGTGTAGTTAAGCCTCATCAAATGAATATATTGTTGTTAATAGTAACAGATTTACATACCATAATCATTATAAGAACAGTCATCGAAATAATATGCTATGTTGTCTTGGTCTGTTTAGGTGGCTAAAACAAAAATACCATAGACTGGATGACTTATAAAAAACACAAATAAATATCTTGCAGTTTTGGACATTGCGAAACCCAAGATCAAGGCACTGGTATATTTAGTATAGCACATTTTAAATACGTACTTTCAATTCAAAGACGTAGATAGCTTGAAAATAAAATTATGGAAGATGTTGCACGATGAAATTTTATTAAGAACAACAACAATACCAACAAAGGCCAGGTTAGCTATATTCATATCAGGCTAAATAAATTTACAACCCAGGGGTGTTAAAAAGATAATAATTAAAAAAAAAAGACCAAACTTTCAGTCAGGCATAACAACCTAAATGCGTATGGACCTTAATAGAACCTCTGAATTTATGAAGCACAAAGTGACAAATTCAAAAAACAAAAAGATAAAACTACAAAGTTGGATATTTTAACACTCCTTCAATATAAAACATATAACTTTAATAGAAACATATAGAACCTTGCATCTCACACCTACAAAACACACATGTATTTTTCAAGGGAAGAAAGAACTTACCGAAAAGAATACATGACAAATAATTCCCAAATATTTGGAAATTAAGCCTAGCTCTTCTCAAAATTCATGGCTCACGGAATACATCAAGAAAAAAATTAAGGGGTGCCTGGGTGCCTCAGTAGGTTCTGGACATGATTTCATGGTTCATGGGTTGGAGCTCACACTGGGTTCTGAGCTGACACCTCAGAGCTTGCTTGGGACTCTCTCTCTGTCCCTCCCCCCACTTGTGCACACTCTCTCTCTCTCAAAATAAATAAATAAACTTTTTTTTAAAAAAGAGGAAGAAAAGTAAAAATTAGGTTGGACTGAATGACAATGAGGTATATTGTATCCAAACTTGGGGGAGGTGAGTAGTATTTGAGAAAAGTTTTTAGCTTTAAATATATATATATATAACAAAAGAAGAAAAGTTGAACTGAATGTTATATGTTTTAATCTCAAGAAACCTCAAACATTTAGCAAGTTTTCCCTCAAGAACTTAGAAGAAAAAATAAATTAACAAGCAGAAATCAATGAAATATAGAGGAGACATAAAATAAATTAACAAAGCCAAATACTGGCTATTTGAAATGATTAATAAACTGATAAACTAGTAGCGAGATTAATCACATAGGAAAAAAAGAAAACACAGAATGACAACATTAAAATTTTAAAAAGGGGATGTCACTAGAGATTCTTTATTGAAAAGATAATAAAAGAATAGTATACACAAAAATTTATTTTAAATTAATAGGGTAGTGAACCCATAAATTTAACAACTTACGTAGTATAGACAAATTTGTTTAAAAACATGATTTACCAAGCTGGATATGGAAAGAAATACACATACATATGACTTTTTTTTTTTTTTCTTGCTCAAACATTTTAGAGTAAGAGCTAGAGACTGTGACACCTAATCTCTAAATATTTAACAAGTATCTCCTAACCTGGGATGGTCTCCTACACAACTATCATAATATCATTCTAAGAAAATCAACACTGTTGAATAAATAGCATTGAATATTTTAGATAATATTACTTTAAAAATAACTACAATCAAGTTTCTTCATTTTTCCCCAAATTTAAGCTTTTTCCCTTTCTAAAAGCCAAACAAAAATTACAAGTTACATTGCTTCGCCTTCTTTATATTTCATGAGGCTTCAATATTTTAAGGGGCTGAGCCATCTTTCTTGGAGAATATCACTCATTCTGGAATCTTTCTACATAAATTGACTCAGTTTAAATGTTTTTGGACTGTGATTACATAGGTGAAAATACTTGACATCACACTTCACTTTGCCTCACTCTAGGAGGCAAATATGGCAGCCAGTTATGATATCATGATGGCAAGTTTGATGACTTTTTTAAGATGGCATCTGCCAAATTTCTCTCTTGCAGAGTCCCCTTTCACTTTGTAACTATCATATAATCTGTTAAATGACATTTTCAGGTTTTTTGAGTATCCTATTCTCTATCAACTTTTCATCCAATGGTTCTATCATCCACTGGTGAGCCTTGCCTGAATCGATCAATACAAAAATGTTTGCAAGATGGTAATTTTTCTAAAACTATCCTTCCTTCTACATGTATAGCTAGCTTTCTCTTCTCCCCACCTTCCCTCTTTGAGTAGCACACAGGGTATGTGGATCTGTTGTTATTTGATGAGTTATAATTCAATACCATCATTATTCATGATGCTCAAATTAGATGCTTGGTGTGGAAACCCATTTAAACTAAATCTGTGTTCCTGTAGTTTTGAATGTATGTCCATTATTCTTTGAATGTCTCTGGTTTTCTGATATGACAAGCTATCCCGGGCTCATCTCCTCATTTCTACATTCTGTATTTGGAATCAGATATTCCTTTAAGGTGACTAGTTCCTGTTGGTGGGGCCAAATTTTTAGGGAAAAAAAAAACACAAAACACAATCTGCCCTACATAGGCTTATGTGGTTGCTGCTGTGGTGGTTGTTTACAGGCTCTTTCAATCATCGGAGATAGGAATATATGGTTGTAAAACTTACATGGTCACCTTGATATCTCTAGCCAAAATCCAGCACCGCAGAGTTCTTCAACTTCACCAACTCTCTGCTTACACATCCTGCTTCCACAGTAAAAATCCTGATTTCAAACATCAAAATGTACATTCATTTTTCCCTCTCTGCATCACACACAACCTTCTTTTGCAACCTGTGCATAAATAACCACCAACACCTCAAACTTATAAGACTTCTTGGCAGTTCTTTTTATCCTCAGATTTTATAGCAATAAAGGTGTAATGGCGGAGTCCTGTGATCCAATGTACTGTATCGAGTTAATTTTCTGTGTGCTTATGTTATCTATTTGATATACTGCTAAGATGGATTTTATTGAATGAGAGACAAATAATCTTCCATTTTTTATGGTCAGTATTGTTTGGGGGCTTTCTCAAAGCTAAACTGAATTCTGAAGAGTTCCCACTAGTTATAGAGTACGTCAAATAATTACACAGCTTATACAATTTATAGTTATACAGCTTATATAATTTAACTGTCATAAACAACATGAAGTGACATTTTTACTTCTGTTTTCCTGCGAATTAGCTAACCAAATCCGTTTTTAAATATCTCCTTTATTTCACAAAGCTCTCAGAGGAAATAGGTGTGTGTGTGTGTGTGTGTGTGTCTCAATTATTTTGACGCACCTATAAGAGAATCAAAGCTAAACACCATTTCGTAAACAAGCTGTAGAAGTAGCTTCCCTAAAATGAAGAAGTAATAAAGAGAACCTGAGAAATTGGAGCTCTATCCTGAGAGAGAAATGAAGAGTGTCTCCACTATGACGTCCTTGCAACTAGACCTTGGAAGCAGTCAGTGCCAGCACAGAATCAAAGGATGGAGACAAAGGATATATGGGGAGATTATTCCTAGGCAATAAAAAGGATCAGATACACTGTCAGGCGAGTTATTGGAAAAATCTTATTGAGAATCAGGTTACAGGAGTGATGGAAAGGATAGAAAGATTTATCCAATGATTCAAAGAAATTGAAAAGTGTCATAATAAAAAGTTCTAAAAGAAAGAAAATATACAATCGTACTACTTTTACCTAATCATAGCAATTAAGCTATTGAACAATATTTTAACACAAAATAGACATATAAATTTAGTGGGAGAAAGGAGAAAAGCAGTAGTTGAATTGTTTTAAAACCCCTGGATACCATCAGAAGTCAATAATGCACAGAACTCATACATCTATAAATAATATTTTGAAAGATGAAGTTAAACATCAGGGGGAAAAAAGCCCTCAGTGTGTTTGAAGTTCTTTCCATGAGATTTGGACTGCTGTGTATGAATGCTTTAAATACCATGACTTTGTTTTAATAAAATCTAAATTGATTTTTTTAATTTTTTTTTTCAACGTTTATTTATTTTTGGGACAGAGAGAGACAGAGCATGAACGGGCGAGGGGCAGAGAGAGAGGGAGACACAGAATCGGAAACAGGCTCCAGGCTCTGAGCCATCAGCCCAGAGCCTGACGCGGGGCTCGAACTCACGGACCGCGAGATCGTGACCTGGCTGAAGTCGGACGCTTAACCGACTGCGCCACCCAGGCGCCCCTAAATTGATATTTTAAAAATAGATCCTTTACCTTCCTTCTCGATGCTATTTGTTTTTCTTTTCTTTTCTGTAATTGTGATTGAGCAGTATAGTCACCTTGCTATTTATTGTTATATCAAGCGTCGTTCATTCACATGAACATCTTTCTCAGATGCCAACACATGAAATATCTTCCACATATTCCTTACACGATGTGTAACCTATTTATCTTACCCTTTTGAGTTCAAGACTGACTGGTTTCAGGAGATGTTCTTCTCATTTTGAATCTGGAGTTCACAGGGCAGGACGGAAGAATGGTGGATGGCTAAGTTGGGTAGCTGAGTTCCGAGATGTTCCTCACCTGCTTCTGAAATGTTGTGAAATATGTTATCGCTTTCAATGAGGGTTCTGTGTTTTTCCCACATTGGCATATATTTGGATTCACATTGTTCCCATAAATCAGTAGGAAGCACGGGAAAATTATGATCCCTAGCAGTTCCTTCTTCTCTTGAAAGATGCTGGTTATAAACTCATACTCTACACCATTTCACTAGGCCATTCCCCCGACGTCTTCTTCCCCCCTTCAGCTGGCATCTGTTCAAATTAGAAGACTTGAGAAACAATAGTATGAATGTTCTTAATTCAGTGACTTTAGCCAAAATCACCTCTGAACAGTGGAGACAGGATGAGGAGTTGTGCCATAGCATGCTTGAATTTTTTTGGTTCTTTTCCTTGGCTGCTACTTTCAGAGTGTCTGGCCCGATGACTGGAAAGGTATCGATTCTCCTTTCATTTTGATCAATGCTTGCGCTTTCCTTTGTATTTATATTTCTGGATTTAACTACTTATTGGTGCTTCTTTTGTTAAAGCCAGAAATAATTAACTCATCATTGCTCTTCAAACTTGCTGTGGAAATCAAACATATATTTTAAGTTTATTTATTAATTTTGAGAGAGAGAGAGAGAGAGAGAGAGAGAGAGCACAAGTGGGGCAAAGAGAGAGTGTGAGAGAGAATCCAAAGCAGGCTCTGCACTGTCAGTGCTGTGAGCCCAGTGCCTGACATGAGGCTCGATCTCACGAGCTGCAAGATCATGACCTGAGCCAATAACAAGAGTCAGACGCGCTTAACCAACTGAGCCCCTCAGGTGCCCCAAACATATTTTTAAGACCATAAATCTACAAGTCCATACACGTTGTGATTAATTATTGGATTATTTATATGTTGTAGTTAAAAAGAATTTTCTTCCCAGGTAAGCCCTGACTTAGGGTTGACTCAGTTTTGTTTTCGTGGGGGTGGTCGTTTGGTTTATTATTCCGATTTGGATATATCCAATAATTGAACTGGACAGAATTACTAAACCAACCAGAACAATATGTGAGAATAAGGATTGCCCATGACACACCAACATATATGTGGAAAATATACAATATAATACGCAATATATAATATCTTATATGTTATTAATATATACCTTATATTATATACATTATATTATATATTTATATTATATTGTATTGTATTAATTATATTATATTATATTATATTATATTATATTATATTATATTATTATATCATATCATATTATATTATACCATATTATATATCATTCACGGACGGTATAGTGGAATATATGGAAATGGTTCACAGTTACTTTTATGTATGCCTAAGTACTTGCCGGTCATCTCAAAGGAAGCATGACTTCTAGTAACATAGAAACTTCCCACTGTGCCAACTTACCCCGAATCATGATCTAAAAGTGCATGGCCAGAGATCATAATCCATTGTGACGTACCTAATTCAATGTTTTTAATTTCGTAATGTCTTTTTTCAGAAGGTGGCTCTCAGAGTTCCTTCCGCTCCAGGTTTCACAACACCTGGAACTATCCTTAAATGTGGCTTAATTGTTTGGGATTCAGTCTTAATTCCAAATCCGGTTCTGCTGTTTATCGCCCATAGAAACCTGTGCGAGATACTTCATGCAGGTAAGATTCAACCTTCTCATCGCAGAATGAGAAAATACGTACCACGTGATGTTGCTTTATGGGTTAAAGATTTTTTTTTAAATGCTTAGATCAATGCCTAGCAATATTAAGCAACTTAAAAATTATAGTTATTTTAGGGGCGCCTGGAGGGCTCAGTCGGTTAAACGTCCCACTTCTGATCAGGTCATGATCTCACAGTCCGTGAGTTCGAGCCCCGCGTGGGGCTCTGTGCGGACAGCTCCGAGCCTGGAGCCTGCTTTGGATTCTGTGTCTCCCTCTCTCTGTGCCCCTCCCCTGCTCATGCTCTGTCTCTCTCTGTCTCAAAAGTAAATAAAAACATTTTAAAAAATTTAAAAATTGTAGTTATTTTAACCATTCCTAAGCAAATAAACACAATACTAGTACCTATGATGACTGATCCTAACCTTGTGTTCTTTCACTAGCTACCTCTGAGGCTGAAAAAGCCAAATCAGGGAGGCAAAGGAAGAGAGATATTTATTAACACACTAGTCAAGTTCATCAGCTATTATATTTCTTCCTTTGTGCCCTTCAGTTTCTCCTGCTATGTCACGATTTTTTCAAAACATTGAAAAAAGCACTAAACTTCCCTGAGCTCTAAAGCTCAGTCACTTCTGTTTAGAGAGAGATTAATAAAAATGGGTGACATGATCAGGAAAATACTTTAGAGTCCTACTTAACACACAGCAAGAATACACCTTATAGATTTCTTCGTTCATTCTCCCTGGTGGAGATGGGGTCGAAGACATGAAAAGATCTGAAAAAGTATTTTCTATCCTCCTGTACTATTCGGTTTCCCTTCAGGGCTTGTGATATTACAAACAAACAAACATTTGTGGAAGTCTATTGGTCTATGGAAGACTTTGAAATTCCAACTATAAATGGATCATTCATTTCCTGCGAATGGACTACTCAACATGTTGCTAGCTTTCAGAATTTTAGTTACACGTAGAATGTTTATTACCTCTTTCAAGAGGGCCAATTTGATTTTGGCAATTACGTGAGAATTTGCATGCTGAAACCTGGCAGAGAGCTAGCTCAAAATATTTTTGAATGAATGGATGATTTAATCACTAGCTGAATAAATAAATGGAATAAATGGTTTCAGATATATTTTCCATAAATTGGATAAAATGAAATTTTAACTCTCTCACACTGCGCTATGAAATATTTGGCTCAGATGTGCTTTCTTGCTTCCATTTTATGGAATACTTTAGATCTATTTTTACTCCAAAAGAAAATTATGCAAATCACATTTAATCACTCTATAAAACAGTTCTGAATGAAGTGTTTCTAGTTCATCACAATTAGTTTGATAGCCAAGGTTATTAAACCAGTTTTCATGCTTACTTCATTTTGCTAGTTTATTCACTCATTTGCATTTTTTGAGATTTTCATAGTAATTAAAGGGGAGGAAAATCATTTATAATATATTGAAAGACTCTTCGTTAAAATAATTCTTTACTGCTGTCCATATTTGTCTCAAAACCAGACATACAAATAAAACCTCTATGGCCAATTTTAATTAGTGTTATTTGAAGTGCAGACAGATATCTAATTCAGAGAGATTTCGGGAAAAAAATTTTAAAGAATAATTAGTACTTTATTTTTTTTACCCTATGGCAATTTATGAGTTTAGCTCTAAATTAGAGCACCTGCATCCGTGTATTTTAATTGTCCCATAACTTATGCGAGTTAAGATTTTCATAACCTTTATAGAGAAAATACAAATAAATAATTTTTAATTCTTGGTGAGTAATATTTCTGAGTATTCTAAAGTCAACTCACCCTTTCTTCCCACCACCACCTTCCCACATGTACACACACACAATGCACCCATGTGCGTGTGCGTGCACACACACACGCATACACACACACACACTCTTGAGCTAAGAAGCTCCCTTTCCTTCTGTTTTCAAGAGTTGAATTTTCCAGTCATATGGATACTCTTCTTAGGCAACTTTTCTTTGTTTATAAATGACTTATGCTTTGGTGCTGGGTATTAATTCACTTAGATAATATGTTTTACCTAAATACATTTCACCAGAGTTTCTAAGGAGAGCAAACCTCAATAAATATTTAAGTCGTTCGGGGAGTGCCTCAGCCCCCTAAGGATTTTAACCATCTCTTGAACCTAGATCTCATCTCTTGAACCTAGATCTCATCTCTTGAACCATACAGTTAAGAATGCTGGGAACTTTACCTTCACAAACCATAGCAGAAACATAAGATAGGGAAGCAATTTTTGCAGGGGGATTTATTTGTTAATGTTGTCTTCTGTCTGAATGAGTAAACTCAGAAGTACTCAAGGGGACCTACAAAATTTTAAAAAGAATTTCACTGGCTTGCACTACAAGAAGCAGAAATACTCCAAATGAAAATAGGTCTAGGATCCCCAAATTTCTATAGACAGGAAGCACACTAAGAAATCTACTGCAACAGACTGAACGCTTGTATCTCCCCGAAATACGTATGTTGAAACGTAATCCCCAATAAGATGGTATTTGGAGGTGGAAACTTTGGGAGGTGATGATGTCATGAGGATGGAATCCACATGAATGGCATTAGTGACCTCATAAGAGACACCCCAGAGAGCTCTCTCCGCCCTTTCACCAAGAGAGGACACAGCAAGAAGACGAACATCTATGAAGCAGGATGTGGGCCTTCACTAGACTCTGAATCTGCCAGAGCCTTGATCTTGGATTTCCCAGACTCCAGAACTATGAGAAATAAATTTCTGTTGAGAAGCCATCCGTCTAGTTTCCAGTATTCTATTACAGCAGCCCAACTGGACTCATATACTCCCATACCTATTCATCTGTAAATGGGCTATCTTTTATGGAAAAATAAGAATGACTTCAGCCTTGAGAAGTTAGAACCTAGAGGGTGGAGCCAAGAGCTAAGGACAAATATTAGGAAAGAGTAGGACTGAGTCCTGCTCAAGAAAATGCCAACCCATGCCCAGCAGAAGAGCCACTTCCGGGTACCTCTTGCTTTTCCCTTTTCTGAATGAAACGATCTCCAGTGATTATCCTATTCCTGTCCCACCATTGTATGTTGAGTGCACAACACAGGGGAGACAGATAACTTCTCTCCTTAATTTATGCATCTTCCCATCCAAAGGAGCTGTACCTGAGAAACTGTGCTCTAAGGAACACACTTCCACACTTGGGTCCTATTTAGATGACAAGGTCCCAAACTTCGAGCTGCTGCTGTAATAAGCTGAGACTTTGGGGAGTTTGGGAAGAGGATGAGAACAGTTCAAAAGTGAAAAGAACGTAAATCGTGGGTGCCCAGAAAGCAGTCTATAATGTTCTTCCTCTAAAATGGCCTAGGATGATCCCAACCTATTGGAATTTACAAATTTAAATATAGTCTCCTCCTACATAGAATCATGGCTGGCTGCCCAATGTGAGTAATAGAATACACATGTACGTCATTAAGAGTATTGATAGACCTGCCTATGTGAATACAGTCCCGTGTATTTATGTCAGTCTCAGGCTATGTGATAAAGGCATACAGACTTCCATGTTGGTTACTCTTGCATAATTCACTCTGGAGAATTCTGTCTTCGGTGCCAAAAGGGCATGCAACACTCCATGGTGAGGCTTAATGGAGAAGAAACCATTCTCCGGACATATAAATTGGACCCTCCAGACTTGGTGAAGTCGTTAAACAGTTGCAGACTCATAAGAAACCCCAAACTAGACCATCCCCCCACTGAATTGTCCCTGAATTCATAACCCATATGTGCTGTGAAAGATAACAAAGGATTATGGTTGCTTTAAGTCACTGAGTTATGGGATGATGTGTGAGGCAGCACTAGAACGTAAAATCTTACTCTATGATGTCATTTACATAAAATTTTAAAGCATGCTAAATAGAATTCTAGGATTTAGGGTTCCATACTCTCGTGGTAAAAGTACAAATTTTTAAATAGCAAGAAAATACTTTTTTTAAATAAAAAGTGATCTAGTGGTTTTTACACTGCAAGGAGGGAGAATCTTGCATTTTCAGACATTATTGCATGTTACTGTACATTGCCATAAACATTTTAATTAAAATAAAAGGTAAATCGCAATACAAGATAATATATTTTATGTTTGATGTATTTTGAGACCGAGGGAAATTTTTCTGGAGGAGAAAGGACCATATTTGAATCTTGAAAGAAAATAAGGGTCAAACAAGAAAAAATAAATGCAATGAGTTTAGTTAAGAAAAGAGTGGAGGGAAGTTTCCAGCAGATGAAGCCATAAGTTTAAAGTCACAGAGCCAAAAGAGTTCGTGCCTTCTTTCACAGTCACTCTAGAGTGGTTGAAAGATTTTAAACAGGCGGGGTAAAATCAGACTATGCTTCAGCAAGGAAAAAATCTGGGGATGGAGTGGAGAGTGGGTTGGGAGATGTCAGTGGAACAGGGAGATCAATGAGGAGATTGTTGGAGGCTCCTACTGAGAAATCATGAGGGCTTGAATTAAGAATCTGGCAGTAACCATGGAAAGTCTTCTCCATATGAGTTAACGGCAACTCTATCCTTCTAGTTTCTGAACCCAAACCCTTGAATATTGTTGGCTGTTCTTCCCTTTTTTCACACCACACATCCAAGACCTGGGCCAATTCTGTCAGCTTTCCTTTCAAAATATATCCTGAATTGGAATACTTCTCACCAGCCCCCCTGCTGCCACTGTCATCCAAGTCACCGTTGTCTCTGGTTCAGATTATTGCGATAATCTCATAACTGGTGTTTCTGCTTCCATCTCTGCCCTTCTTCAGGCTACCCAGAGTCTGTCTGTTACAAAATCAGCTTCTGTCAGTCCTCTGCCCCAAACCATCCAACGGCTTCCAGTCTCACTCCCGGTGAAAGTCAGTCTTCCCAGTGGCCCTAAACACCATGGCCTTCGCAGACTATTTGACACTCACCCTCGTTTATTCACACTGTTTGCTCCTTCTCTAATACTCAAGTCACCACCTCTGCCTCAGGGACTTTGCAATCTCTGTTCCCCTCCTACCTTCGGTGCTCACCCAAATATCTGTCAGTCTCACTCACTTGCCATTTTCAGCTCTTTCCTCAAGAATGACTTTCTCCGGAAAGGGTTTCCTGAGCACCTTATAATAAATTACAGCCCTTCCAACCTCCTTTATCCCCTTCCGTACTCCATTGTTGCATTTAGATATTATCCCACGTATTTTACTTAATTACATTGTTTATAATCTGTTACTCTTTCTCCATCCACGGAGCTGGGAATTTGTAGCCAAAGCATGTAGTATAAGGTGAGGCACATAGCAGGTATTTAATAAATATTTGTTGAATGAATCAACGGAGGAAGCAGGTACGTTTTATTGTAATTGGCAATGTGACAGATGCAGACAGGGATAAGGCAAGGATGGCTTCCAAGTTCTGTCTTTAGTAGAACTGTCTAGGTCCTCTCTTCCGCCACGTACAAATGACTTTTAGTCACAGGTCTTGAAAGGTCCATGTCAATTAATTCAGAAGCAAATGTCTTAGGAAAAGGAAATCTTCACACAAATTGAGCTCTCGAGTTTAATAAAGCATTAAGCAGTCTTTAATAGTCACAACTTCCTCCAACACCTTTTATAACTATATGACAATAGAAAAAAAAAAGGGAAAGAGTTTAGAAGTCCCGGTTTGTTATAAAGATCTGATAGCTTCACCAAATTCTAAAATTTAAAGGTTATTATTTATTTTTATTGATTGATTGATATTTTTAGTTAATTATTTAATTAATAGAGGGAGAAGGAGAGTGCATGAGCAGGGGAGAGGGGCAGAGGGAAGAGAGAGAGAGAATCTTAAGCAGGCTCTACACTCAGCAGGGTGCCGAAGACAGGGGTCCATCCCATGACCCTGGGATCATGACCTGAGCCGAAATCAGGAGTCGGTTGCTCAGTTGACTGAGTCACCCAGGTGCCCCTAAGGGTTTTTATACAAGTAATAATTAAAGGTGTTTTTTTTTCTTTAAAAAAAAAATTAGCGTTTATTTATTATTGAGAGAGTGTGAGCAGGGCGGGGGGGGGGGGTGGAGGGAGGAAGCAGAGAGAGAGAGAGACACAGAACTTGAAGCAGGTTCCAGGCTCTGAGCTGTCAGCCCCGAGCCCGACGCAGGGCTCGAACTCACAAACCGCGAGATCGTGACCTGAGCCGAAGCCGGATGCCTAACCAACTGAGCCACCCAGGCGCCCCTAAAGCTGTTTTTAGAAGTGTGATGCCAGTACAAAAATACAACATGTACTGGTTGCATTTTATCTGTACTGTTTTCAATGTCTTTTTTCCTTATTGTACAACAAACTAAAGTTCAGAAGCTTTTGAACTGAATTTAAATAAGTCAGCTAAGTATATTGCTTAAAAATAAAAATAAGGCAAAAAAAAAATAAAATAAAATAAAATAAATAAATAAATAAAAATAAGGCAAATATAGTCATGCAAAGCAGAACTCTAAAAGCAAAAGCAAATGGGCCAACTTGAAAGCTATGAGATGACATGTAGAATCTTTGGATGCTTCTTGAATGTCTCCTGATAATATTCACCTGAGCAATTAGATTAGAGGGCGTCTCATTGAAGTGCACACCCTCCTTCTGTGATCCAGTCAAATACATCTAAAGACGTCCAGGGCTTAGATAGGTATATATATTTCTCTCATCTTTAAAAATTAAAATCATTTTAGCAGTGCACATCTAAGTTTTGTATCGTTATTGCAGACAGACGCCTAGAACCATCATGAATTGCTGGTTAGAACCACTTTGTCAAATGATTTGGCAATTTGTTTTAAAGTTGAACCCTGACAGGGGCGCCTGGGTGGCTCAGTCGGTTAGGCGTATGACTTCAGCTCAGGTCAGGATCATACAGTTCATGGGTTTGAGCTTCGCATTGGGCTCTGTGCTGACAGCTCCGAGCCTGGAGCCTGTTTCCGATTCAGAGTCTCCCTCTCTCTCTGCCCCTCCCCTGCTTGTGCTCCGTCTCACTCTCTCTCAAAAAATTAATAAGCATTAACAAAAATTGAAAAAAAAATAAAGTTGGACACTTACTTATCACATGACCCAGGAATTCTACTTCTAAATGTTTAAGAGATAGAAAATATTTCTACAAAAGAATTGTATAAAAATGTTTATAAATATTTTTATAATAGTCTCCAATTCTAAAAAAATGACCATACATGAAGAAGAGAATATAAAGATCAACTGAAGTATTTTCATATAATAAAACACGACTTAACAATAAACAGGAACAATGTAGTGATACACAAACAACATGCATGAATCTCAAAGACATTGTGTTGAGTGGACGAAGTCAGACATGAAGAACATATCAAAGGATTCCATATATCTGAGGTTGAACAGAAAAATTATTCTATTTTGATAGAAATCAAAGCAGTGGGGGCCAATTGTGGTTGGTCGTTGACAGGAAGAAGATATGAGAAAACATTATTAGATGATGGAAATTTCTGTAACTTAATTGAGATAGTATTTACAGTGCGTGTATATAATTATCCAAATACCTGGATCACATACTTAAGATACGTATGTTTCAGTGTCTGTACATTCTATTTAATGAAAAAGAAAAATGTCAGGGGCCACCTTCCCAGGCACTTTTCAAAGGTAGTTGAAATCAAAATTCTTAAAATGTACATAACAATTTGTCCTAAAAAGTAATTGTAGCTGTGTGAAATTTTAAAATGCTCTATTTATTTACCTTAAACATCATTTATATATTAGTGGAGGAACAAAATTAAACCCTTCTTCACCTATTAGAATATTAAGCAGCCCTTAAAACTCTTTCTTCCTGAGTGTTTAACAATGTATTATGCCAATATACTAATGTACTTTAGTATCATACATTCATTATATACATTAATAATATAATGGCATATTATTATTGTTAATACATATTGTATGCATATTAGATTATTAAATTAAAAAAGAACATGAGCATCATAGTGCCACATGGGCAAACGTGGAAAAGCCAGATATATGAGTATTTAAATTAACCAGTATGTGTGTGCATAGGGTTATGAGCCCACATCAGTGTTAAATGAGCCCATATGGAATCACCCTGAACATATTGCTTTGTAATTTCATTTTTCAGTATCATTTTACTTCTTTTCCATTGAGTGTTTTATTTTGCTATGTGTGCTGACTGCATCGTACAGTGTTTGACAGAGTATACACTCCAAGTTTTCCTATTTCACAAAGTATACTCAATAAATATGGCACTTCTCAAACTGCCATAGCTCTCTGTGCTTAGGATTTGCATGGAGCCTTGGCTTGCCTTTTGCTTGTAATATAATTGATAAGGTCCTTTGGGTAACACACTTTCTTCTCATGTGCGGCGGGAGAGAGAAAGAAATCTAATCCTGAAATGAGTGTCTTCTTTTTCAGATTTTCTTCCCAGTCCTCCTGGTTGGGTTGTTCAAAGTCAGGACCATCCCCTGTGCTGGTGAGACTTTTCAATGGAAAAACAAATATATCCACAATGGCTTAAAACTGGAACAAGGACCAGTTTTTGGAAATTTTTTCCTATAATTGGCTTAGAAAACTAGAGCACATCTTTGCAGCTGGGGTGGGCGTCAGACACATTGATCCTGGATGTGAGTGGATTAGAATTCCACCTTTGCTATTGTTACCTGTGAAACCTCAACAGATTACTTCAACCTCTTGGTAAATTGGTAATAATGATAGCATCTCATAGAATTATGAGGATTAAACATATAAAGTCCATAAAACTAAACTAATCTGGCATATGTAAGAGCTCCAGAACATAGCTAATACACTTATGTTATTACCCTGAGATCTATAGGGCTGTGTGAAGAAAGAATACGTCCAAAACAAAATTATACTACTGTCATGTAGAAAAATATCCTGGGTAGTAGCCAACAGTGGTTACTACGGATAATTACCGCCTAAAATAAACTACTGAAAATGAAGAGATTGATTTATAATATTAAAAGATGGTCAAGATTGTCACCGAATATGTAATCTATAAAATTATTTTGATGAAATCAACAAATGGATTTGTGAATCCTCGGTTAGTCATTCAACTGTTTGGTCAAAATGGGGCTCATATATCTCTCTGTCTTGTTCTATATAAAAGGGCAAGATGGGAATGCGAAATTTTAAGTGTGAGTCACACAAAATAATAAAATAAATTCCTACCATCCATCTGGATTCTTCAGTTGATCATTTTAGAGAACTAAATATAAAGTCATTGGAAAAATGAAAGAAAATAGGCCTTTCAATATACACGATGGACTTTGCCAGGGAGAGTTACAGGTTAAAATCAGTTACTCAAAAGAAATGAATTTGTTAATTAAAAATGAGCACAAAACTATAAGATACAGATATGAATAACTTCTTAATCATTTATCTGGCACTCCTAAATTATATTTACTTATGTGAAGTTTTATTAGCTAGAAAAAATAAGTATTCATCAAAGGTTAATGGGACTCCCTTGTTAGTTTAAACTAATCTTAATCTCAGGGCACTAGACACATGGATGGGGGAATGAATACCGGCTAACAATATCTCCTATGATGTACTTCTAAGTATATAAATAAATTAAAGCTTGTTCCTCAGAGAGCACACAAAAAAGATCACAAATATTTATATGAAATAAAAATGTTTAATGTTCAATTATTGCTAACATAGAGCATACTGCCTTATACACTTTTCCATAAGGGTAATTCTACAATTTTTCAATATTCTTTCTCATTGAAATGATCTCTTTTGCATGTGTGTGCACGTGCTCATGTAGACTCTTAACATAAAATAATTTAGATAATATCTAAAATGGTTCCATAGAATTATGTCATTCAATATCGAGCTTAACAGTTGTGTTACCTTGTTTGGATAGGTCACATTTTATTCAGTGCCCAAAGATAGATTGTCTGCGTAAATGTCTAAGTTACAGCCAATAGTCATTTTGGGAGATACTTTGGGCTTAAAAGAAGTAAGATTTGCAAATTTTTAACCGACCAATGAGTGCGTATCATTGATCCCCCAAAATAATAATTTCAAAGTGTTTTAGCTGAATCTTCATTTATTTTATAAATGATTTTTATATTCAATAAACCCTTCTTATTGCACCTTTTAGAAATATGGTTCATTTGAAGTTTCCTTGTCTAGAATGAGGTCAAATGGAATACTTGCAAGTAGGGGTGAATGATGTGGTACAAGCCTTTCATTTATTTAAAAAATGTGAATGAACAAGTTACTGCAGCAGTCACTAAAATTACAAGTATCAAAAAAGTCCAGCCCCTTAAATAACTTGGAGTTCGATGCTGAGAATTGTTAAGATTGTCCAACAGAATACTTAATAAACTTTACATAGGGAAGACTTTCTTTTTCCTTTACTGGGTAATGGAAAGGGAATAATCCATTGTAGATGGGGCCAACTCAAATTTTAAATGTTTTAAAATAACACAGCGGTCACCAGGGTGGCTCAGTCGGTTAAGCGTCCGACTTAGGCTCAGGTCATGATCTCATGGTTTGTGAGTTTGAGCCCTGTGTCAGGCTCTGTGCTGACAGCTCGGAGCCTGGAGCCTGCTGGGATTCTGTGTCTCCCTCTCTCTGTTCTCCCCACTCGTGTTTGCTCGTTCATGCTCGCTCTCTCTCTTTTAGGAATAAACATTTTAAAAAATTAAATCATATAGGAATTTAGAGCTTAGAAAAATATTTTTCATGAAATTGACCAGGTAAACTGACATTTCAAATGGATGAAAAGTAGAATTATTTAGTTAAATGAAGCCATCCTCTTTTCCACATTTCTCAGACATTCTGTTTTACAAGGGCCACAGACATCGTTTCATAAGGCAGTTTTTGTCTGGCAAAAATTATTCTATAGATTGGAAAGAGCACAGTTATTTGTTGATGATATACCTTGAACCTCTTTAGATAGAGAGGTTTTGGGTTTTTTTTGTTTTTTTGTTTTGTTTTGTTTTGTTTTGTTTTTGTCAAGAATTATACTTTATCCCGTCTAGGCTTGGGACTCAACAATTACAGCCAGAGTTGGGACAAATCCCTCTCAGTGACTGTTAAGCCCCCTTCTCTACTGCAATTGCTAACTCCATCAGTCTGGATCTCTTTCTTGACTCCATTAGCTACTCCAAATGTTCACATTCAGTCCATTATCATAGGTAGCGTACTCCCATGCGTTGTATTTTTCTCAAAAACTTCCAAATCTCTTCTTCCCACTATCATTACCATAGTGTTGAAATTGATCATTTCCCTTCTAGATTTCTGGTGAGACTTTTTATTCTCACTGTCCCAGTGCTGGTCCTGTCCAGTTCATTATATACCATATTGTCAATTGAGGTATTTCTAGAAATAAAGCTGATGGTGCTTAACCCTCTCTTATTACTTTTGTTAAATTTTTTAATGCTCGTTTTTGAGAGAGAGAGAGAGCAAGAGAGAGCGAGCATGTGTGGGGGAGGGGCAGAGAGACAGAGGGAGACACCGAATCTGAAGTGGACTCCAGGCTCTGAGCTGTCAGCATCGAGCCCTACCAGGGATGGAACTCGGGACCTCAAGGTCATGACCTGAGCTGAAGTCCGCACTTAACTGACTGAGCCACCCAGACGCTCCCTCTTTACTTTTAGATAATGTTCACCTTCCCCAATGTTGCCTTCATGAAGCTTCATAATCATGGTTCCTATTTACTGCTCTTAGGAATCTCCATCAGATCAAAGCCCTTACCCCAGTTCATCTAACTGTGACTCGTTGTGAGCTCCTCAAGATGGTCTGTGTGTGTGTGTGCTCCCCGAGTCTAAAAAAAAATTTTTTTGAGAGAGAGAGAGAGAGCATACAAGCAGGGGGAAGAGGCAGAGAGAGAGAAGGAGAGAGAGAATCTCAAGGAGGCTCCACGCTCAGCACGGAGCTCCCCATGCAGGGCTGATCTCAGGACTGTGAGATCACGCCCTGAGCCAATATCAAGACCCAGACCCTCAACCAATGGAGCCACCCAGTTGCCCATAATTTTTTATATAAAAAAATTGTTCATACTGGTAGGAAATTTAAGAGAACATAGTGACAGATAAGTAGGTACCCTATAGCATAGGTGAAAAAATTTGCAAATCAATAAAACTAACATGGTACAATGTGAGATATTTGATCTATGATTGAAGTTCTCATTTATTCCCCACTCTAGTCCCATGGCTTTATCTTTCTGTCACTATACTGAAGTTGTTATCATTTTTTCCACTACATTTTTACTAGATATTTCTGCATTCACATAAGACCGTAAGCATATAAACTTCCAGTTATAAAATGAGCAGGTCCTAAAGATCTAATGTATAATATGATTGTAGTCAGTAATACTGTATAAGATTACTAAGAGATGCTAAGAGATTAGATCATAAATATTTTCCCTGCAAAAAAAAAAAAAAATGATGATTTCATGGCACGATGAGTGTATTCTCCAACATGGTGATAATCATTTTGCAGTAGACAAATGTATCCAATCAGCATTTTGTACACCTTAAACTTACAAATGTTATATGTCAATTATGTGTCAGTAAAGCTAAGGAAAAAAAGACTAGTTAAGTATCTTCTAGAAGGATAGTGACCCTTTTGGTTTTGTTCAATGCTACATGCGAAAACATAAAATGGAAAAACACATGAAACACACAAACAGGTATGTCATATATATATATATATATATATATATATATATATACATATATATATAATTTTATATAATACATGTGAATATATGTTTACCTCTTTAAAAATATCTAAAACTGAGTTAGAAAATACAGTTCAATGGATTATTGATGAGTGATCATGCCTGTGCAATCACAGCACAGACCAAGATATTGAGCAAAAACAGCACTGAAGAAGCTCCTTTCTTGCCTCTATCTTAAATATCAGGACTGTACTGATTTCTAAAACATAGATTAGTTTTGCCTGGTTTTGAACTTAATATAAATCAAGTCATACAAGTATTATTCTTTTGAACTGCATTTCTTTCTCCAATATTGTATTTGTCATATCCACCTATGTTGTCGCAGGTAACAGTCATTCATTCATTTCATCACCATGATATTCCATTGCGTGAACATACCACGGGCTTTAACTCTTTTTTGTTACATGTTTATATATTTATTTTGAGGGGGGAGGGGCAGAGAGAGAGGGGGAGAGAGAATCCCGAGCAGGCTCCACAATGTCAGTGCAGAGTCAGATGCAGGGCTTGACCTCACAAAATCGTGAGATCATGACCTGAGCTGAAATCAAGAGTTGGATGCTTAACCAACTGAGCCACCCAGGCACCCCTTAACTCTTCGAAAATTGGTGTGCATGGGAGTTGTTTTCATTCCTTGATAAGAGTAATCAGTGGTGTTATCCTCATCCAAGATGTGTGGTGTGTATGTGTATGGATGTCTATTGGGTAAACAACTATCAGTGGGAACGCTGGGCTATAAGGATCGTATACATTCAACTCTAAGAGGTAATGCATGTGAGCTTTCAAGTGTGACTTTACCAAAATAAATTCCTATGAGTTGTGTTTAAGAGGGTTCCTATAACCCCCTATTTTGGCTGGCAGTAGATGTTCACATTCTTTTCACTTTCATCATTCTGATAAGTGGGTAATGCTATTTACTCATTTATGAAAATGTGAAAAGGTTTTATTGTGAAAAGGTTTTATTTTGCTTTTCCCTGAAGAGCACCTTTTTATGTATTTATTGCTCATTTGAATATTCTCTATTGCCAAACATGTAGTGAAGTTTTTGTCCAATTCTCTACTGAGTAATATTTTTCTAATTGACTTGAATTTTTTATGTATTTCAAACATGAGCCTTTTGTTGGTAATATGTATTCAAAATATCTTCTCCTAGCTTCTACACTTACTGTTGTATTTTGATAAATAAAAGAAGTTAAATTTGAGAAGATCCATTATGCGATTATTTTCCTTTTGTTTATTGTGACTCCTGTCCTCTTTAAAAACTATATCCTGGACCTAACTTTTTCCATTTCAAAGTTGTAAATGTAGTCATGAATATTATTTTATAGGAATGTAAATTTTCACTTGGACATTCAGATCTGTAATGAGGCTAGGATTGGATTTAATATATAATGTGAGGCTTTAATACATAGAAGTCAAAGTTCATTTTTATCCATGTAGCTATCCAGCTGGCACAGAATCATTTATTTAAAGAAGTCGGTTGAGTGTCCGACTTCAGCTCAGGTCATGATCTCACAGTCTCACAGTTCATGGGTTCGAGCCCCGCATCAGGCTCTCTACTGTCAGCACAGAGCCCAGTTCCTATCCTCTGTCCCCATTTCCCTCTGCCCCTCCCTGGCCCATGATCTCTCTCTCTCTCTCTCTCTCTCTCTCTCTCTCTCTCAAAAAGAACAATTTAAAAAAAAGAATTATTGGGGTGCCTGGGTGACTCAGTCAGTTGGGTGTCTGACTTTAGCTCAGGTCATGATCTTACTGCTTGTGAGTTTGAGCCCCACATCGGGCTCTGTGCTGACAGCTCAGAGCCTGGAACCTGCTTCGGATTCTGTGTCTCCCTCTCTCTGTTGCCCACCCCCACTCGCACTCTCTCTCTCTCAAAAATAAATAAATATTTAAAATTTTTTTTTAAAGAAAGAATTATCTTTTGAGGTACCACCATTTAAATAAATAATTTATGTACAATGCTCATGGACTATAAAGATATCAATTCTTTCCAATGCATTTTATTGAGCAGGACAATCCAAATAGTACTTGAACAGGTTGTTTTGTGGAAATTGGCAATCTGAACTTAAAATTTGTATGAAAATGTGAAGAGCCAAAATATTCCAGACAATCTTAAAAAAGAAGAGCGAATTTATAAAATTTAAACTACCACATAGAAAGACCCAGAAAAGATTTATAGTAATCAAGGCAGGCTGATATTGGTGAAATGCCAAATAGTCCATTAGGACCAAATAGACAATACAGACAAAAAACCCACACATGTGTGATTTTTCAATCTATGACAAATATGACCATTCAACTCAATGGAGAAACTCCTGTATTTTTTTTTTTTTTACCACTTACCCTAATTCAATTCCAGATGAGTAATTGTAGATCCGAGCACAAAAGGTTAAAACAATAAATCTCTTAGAAGAAAACAGTGTGGCTTTCTTAAATAATGTTAAAGATTTCTTAACTAGAAGTAAAAAAAAAAAAGTGCTAGCCATAAATGAATAGACCACATTAAGAAAGAGAAAACACAGGCTTTCAGGTGGGAAGAAACATTAACAAAACATGCTTACAAAAAAAAAAACAAAATCAGGGACGCCTGGGTGGCTCAGCCGGTTGAGCATCTGACTTCCGCTCAGGTCATGATTTCGCAGTTCATGAGTTCGAGCCCCGTGTGGGGCTCTACGCTGACTGCTCAGAGCCTAGAGCCTGCTTCGGCTTCTGTGTCTCCCTCTCTCTCTGCCCCTTCCCTGCTCATGCTCTGTCTCCCTCTCTCTCAAAAATGAATAAACATTAAAAAAAATTTTTTAAAGAAAAAAAAACAAATCAAAACTATAAAATCAATCCCTAAAATAATAGGATAAGCACCACTGAGTCAGTAGAAAAAATGGCAAAATATTTCAACAGGTCCTTCACCAAAAAACTTGGATGGCCAACCCACATATGAAAACTTTCTTTATTTTAATAGTGAGTGGGATAGTGGAAATTAAAGCTATGACCTGATAGATACACTGTGCATCTATTCAAATGGTTAAAATTAAAATGTAGTCAAAATACATCCTGGCAAGTTGTGGAGCAGTTGTAATTCTTTCCATGGCTGATGAGAGTGTAAATTTGTCCAACCACTTTGGAAAACAATTCATGGGCATCTACTAAAGCCAAACATACCAACTCAATGACCCCAAGGCATGCGCCCAATAAGAGTTAGTAGATATGTTCAGCAAAAGACATGTGTTAGAATATTCACAGCAGTCCCAAATTGGAGATAATGCCAAACTCCATCTACAGAAAAAAAATGATTAAATTGGAATATGCTCATAGGACCGTATAATATGCAGTGATAGAAATGAACAAACTATAATTATAGCCACAAAACATGCATGATCTCACAAATGTAGCACTGAGTCAAAGAAGCTAAGCACACCCAAATATGTATCGCATGGCTGCACTTACATAAAGTTCAAAGTTAGGAAAATCTAACCTATGCTATTAGAAGATAGTACTTTGGCTATCTTTGGGGTTGCTGGTGGCAGGAATGGGGTTCCAGAAAAGTCTATGGAGTCATAATAATATTTTGTGTTGTTCACAGTGCTGGTTCCACAGGTTGTTCGCTCTATTTAATTCATAAACTTTTTACACGTTATTAACAGTTTACTATTACCAATGGGCACAACCTGTTTTGATTTTTACGTTGGCTTCCTTGGCGTCCATGTTAGCGTCACCATAAAACCCTTGCAAGGCCAGTTGGTGCCATTTGGACCAGATCAACCGCGTTGAGGACTCAGGAGCACGAGGGCAGGTCCCAACACCCACAGCCTTGCGTGCCTGCTGCCCTCACAAAGAACAATCTAGACTTCTACGTGTTCTTGCTTGACATTTGACATGACTCTCATCTCAATCACGAGCCAACACTTCATTAAATCTTTACTTTCCGAAACGTAGACAATAGGCGTTGAAATAATTTAACAACTCGGGGTGCCTGGGTGCCTCAGTCGGTTAAGCGGCGGACTTTGGCTCAGGTCGTGATCTCAAAATCCGTGAGTTCGAGCGCCGCGTCGGGCTCTGTGCTGATGGCTCAGAGCCTGGAGCCTGCTTCAGATTCTGTATCTCCTTCTTTCTCTGACCCTCCCCCATTCATGCTCTGTCTCTCTCTGTCTCAAAAATAAATAAACATTAAAAAAATAATAATAATTTAACAACAGATCCGTTTTGTTTTGGCTTGTTTTGTTCCGTTTTGCTTTGTTTTCCTTTTGAAATCTAGCCACTTCACGATGATTTGTGACCAGAAGAATCTTCACATCTGACAGCACCAACAATACACTCACATACGATGTCCTAAATGCTAATTTCTGTAGGGAATGTGATGAAGGCATTGATCACACTGAACAGCTTCCTTTCTTATCTGACGGAAGTATAAAGTGTCTCCTTTAAGAAAGGCTCTGTATTAAGTAGGACGAAGCCAGCACTCTCCAGCAGACAGCACTTACCAGCATGGAACCAGCCTCATCCTGCTGTGAACATATTCAGAGCAGCCTCGCGAAAGTCCCAGGACTGCTGGGCTGGCAGCTGCTCCCTAGCCATGAAGTCCCTGTCCTTATAAAGCACCCTGTTTTCGATTCTCCACGCAATCTTTTTATAGGATGGGGCTCCGTTGCCATGAGGGCTCATCGCCAGGAAGGGATTGATTAAGCAGACAGCTATAAACATAAATAGCACCGAGTTAAGTGGACGCATCATACGTGCCGAATAACAATCCCGTCTATCGTAGAGCAGGGGCAGTTCAATTACACACAAATGAAATCATGGCCACTGGGTCTGAACCATGCGGATTAACCGGAAAACCCGTCCTAAAGCTGTAAAGCGAGAAGTCCATGTTAGGATGCTTAGAACAAGATGTCTTAATTTTAAAACACACTTCATCACACACCGTAACCCTGAAGAACGGTTAAATTGTAGTCCTAAATACTTTGTGATACCTTCCTCAGAGAGACGACAGAAAATTTTGTAAATCTGGTCGGAGATTCAATGTAAGTCGAGAAATGGAAAGATCATGGAGCTGGAAGTCAAGAGACAATGATTCCTAAGTGTTCCAGTGATTACCCCTGGATGATGTGGGGCAAGTCACTTATATGTAAAATGGAGGGAATAGTTGCTCTAAATCATTATTTCAGAATTGTTGAGAGCACACGGCATAGTATGTGTAGATGCCTTTTATATAGTGTAAAAAGTTATTAAAAAAAAGGTTAGGCATTAACATACGACTACAAGATGACCCCTTTGAATAACCTGCGTTAGTACTTCTGGGACAACTTCTACAATTAATACATCAGACGAAACAAACATTTCGAATGGTTCAATTTCAGAAGCTAAAAAATATCACTTCGTCATATATAACATACACTTCTTATTTTTAAATAAAGCTTCCTTCTAGCCTTCATCTACAAAATCCTCATATCTCGCTTGCTTCATGTGCATATATCCCTGTGTTTATAATGCCTATATTTCAGGACCCAGACTGTATAGCCATCTCTTATTTTCACTAATTTTCCTTAAAAGATTCTCTTTAAAAATCTGAACTGTCACATGTTGTCTTTTTGTCTCCGCATAATACTTAACCCTCCTGATTTGTAACCTACAAACATATCTGAACATATATTTTTCTTTTTATAACTCTGCCTATATTTACCAAGATTTCCAGAATGTCCTAGATAGCTTTGGCATTTTTGTAATAAGCTTCTATGAGAGGGATCATCGTAAATCTCTGTGTCTCCCTCTGCCTTTCTCTCATACACACACAGACACACACACACACACACACACACACACACACAGAGCAATGAATGTGATCCTTTTCTCTTTCCAAAATACACAGTAGCAATGCTCTGTCTCTTAAGCTTGTTGTACACAAAGGACAACCCAGAAAATGTAATTTAATTTTTAAATTAAACCTTCATTTCTACTTAATTGTACATTACACCTTCCTCAGTGCTGAAACATAATGAAAAAGAAGCAATTTCAAACGTGCTTAAAGGTCTTGCACTGCTCCAAAGTAGAACTCGTTTCCATAGCAACTGGCATACCACCCTCTATTTATTCCAAATAAATGACAAATCAAAAGTGCAGCTGTAATATCGGGGGTTTCTATTTCTCCTAACACAATACAAAGCTACAAATACCTCTACTAGAATGGTTACCATTTACAATAACCTAATAAGTGAAAACAGCGTGCTTTCAAAACGTGGTCTGTGCTTGCCGTTTTCTATAGCGTGATGACTGTCACAATAACCTTGACTTCTATTCTGTAAAATGCCCTTGGGTGTGGAACCAAAACGGAAGGCATTATTTTCATGATGTTAGATATTTTACACTGCAAATGAGATTTGTTTGTCTTAACCTACGAAGCAAATCAAATTCCAAATTACATCATCTAATAGCTCCTGCTGCGAGATGTCGTCAACAGGATTATTGATTTGGAAACCCAACATCTGCAAAACGCTAACCTGATCTATTAGGCTAAACAAAGGGTGTAAGGCTCAGCTGGTCCTTTTTTGCTGCCTACATCACGCTCTTGGTTAAATGAGCCCCAGCCCAGGAGACAGGCAAAGAGGCTGGTGAGAGGCCATCAAGTTAGTTAGTGACCATCTGGGAGGGTGTCCATCCTGCCTACTGCAAAACCTGCACTCCCTTTACTCATTCACATCCAATCTTTCTTGGTTATGTTTATGTGCATGTGTGCGCATGCGCGTACATAAACACACACACACACACACACACACACACACACACACACACACAGTCGTTCCCCAATGAACACCAGAAGCATGGCGCTTGACAAAAAAAAAAAAAAAAAAAAGTCTGTACCTTTCACATTTCAGCTTCTTTGTAAGTCTTCTCCTAAAATGTAAATGTTATGGAAAATTAAATATATTTTCAATAAGAGATAGAAAATACAATCTTATATCAATGTCTTTTAAATGCTGAATATAATCTTATACCAATTTCTTTTAAAGGCTGACAACGTAAATCAGAAACAGTGGTATTTTTATCCATCCTTTCATTTAAACATCGGCTTTAAAGATCTAGGTATCAGTCATCAGCGTAACTCTGAGGAGTTTTTTTGAGACCAGTCGTCAACAAAGGTATTTTTGTTTACCAACTAGACAGTTAAAGTTACAAATTTGAACACACACACATGCATATGCACCCCCACCCGTTTTGTTGCAGATCTTAACCTCTGTAAGAAAGACGAGGGGCCTCCAGGAAAACCAGAGGCCACGGTCTGTTGTCGCCTTTTGCTGCTTGTGTCAGCACGAAGGCATTATGATCATTTCACCCACTGTTTGCCTCAAGACGTCTTTATGCATAGGAAGCAGAGGATGAATGGAGCTGCTTCACAATGAGCTGTTAATCTCTTTACGATGTTCAACGTCACTATTTTTCAACACCTCTACGTACTTTTGTCACAGAAATAAATGCAGATGGTCAGGGGCAAACATAGTCCATGTTGAGATTTTTAGAGTTCCGAATATGCCAAAAGATATGCATTCCTCAATAAATAGAACACTTCTCTTCTTGAAAATGGCTATGCTTCCCCAAAGCCAGCACGAGATCTCCTCAAACTCATACTTAGCAAGGTCTTAACAAAGATTTAGCAAAATATCAACTATACGCTCCTCACTTTATTGCATATTGATGTATTGCTAACAATCATGGGTTGATATTAATTCAAATAGCAACAGATAAATCAAGTTGCCATACAATTAGCTAAAAATTACAAAAGGACCCAATACCGTGCAGAGCAATTTTTTTTAAATTGACCACATATGCATATTCAATAAAACACTGTGCAACTATTTGAATACCACAGATTTAATGAAAATGGATATAAAATTCTGGACGGGCTCCTTTTACAAGCACAAAACTAAAATTTACCTTTGAGTTGTCTGTTGTTAAATGAATTAACGAAAACAAGATTAGACAGGACACATTTAACTAACACAATAAAGGAGGTTTTCACATAATAAATGTAGCAAATTTTGTTGTGTAAAGGATTGACCCTGAGCAGGGCTTCAGTTTCAAGCCATCTAAAGCTAGGCTTTTGAGTCAGAGAAGCCTTGGATCTTGATTCTTGTTCCGGCATTAAGAGGTTTGGTTCGCCTGAGCAGTTATTTAACTTCTCACTATTAGCCCCCTCCTCTGTGACGATGGGCTAAGCAATCTGTCTTGCAGTGTTATTGTGAAATGTAAGTGAAGAAATTAAGTAAAGCATCTCAGCAGTGCCTAACACACAGTAGGACATCGATGAAGTTCTTTGCCCACGATTCAGCTTCTTCTAATGCAACACTTAGCCTGGGGAAAATTGGAGAGCTAAGGAAATCTATTCTTCCTAATTATACACCAGCTCCCTTCCCCATCAACTGTCCTATTTCCTCCAAACTATCGCATCTTCAATGTGGGCTCTCTTGTCTCCTCAGCAAACTTGAGCTTTGTGGGGTATGGAAGAAGAAGAGAGATGTTATGGTGTTTCATAACTAATTTCCGACATTTAACTTTTGACAAAATTCATGTAATGCTCACGTGTATGGCGTGAAATGCTAACCTCTCACTATACTCATTCTTCAATTAATTTTTATTTTTATCATGACTATGCAAGTACATAGTTTTAAAAATCATATAAATGACCGGCACCTGGGTGGCTCAGCAGGTTAAGCATCCAACTCTTGATTTCAGCTCTGGTCATGATCTCAGGTTCGTGGGTCTGAGGCCCACATCGGGCTCTGTGCTGACAACGCGGAGTCTGCTTGGGATTCTCTCTCTCTCTCTCTCTCTCTCTCTGTCTCTCTCCCTCTTTCTCTCTCTCTCTCTCTCTCTCTCTGTCTCTCTCCCTCTTTCTTCTGTCTCTCACCTGCTTGTGATACTCTGTCTCTCTCTCCATCTCTCTCTCTCTCAAACTAAAATAAATGAAGGAGGATATGACAGAAACAACAGACTTTGCCATTCATATATGCATCTTCCTGCTTACACACCACAGGCAATGATTTTTAGCTCTTTACTCCATCTAGTTAATGTCCTATGCTTCACTAAGACACTTACACTGCTATTTTTTCTTAAGATTTGATATCAATCTTCTGATTCCCTACTATGGGCTATGAAAATTCAGATATCTTTATTCCCTATCCCAACTATATATTCACATATACACATCTCCAAAATAGTTTTAATGTAATTGTGGTGAATTTGGTATTAAGCACTTCTTATTTCCTTCTTATACAGCTTTTCATTTTCACTGAAATTGATATTTGCATCTTTTTTTCTTTGCCCATCTACTGTATCAAACACATTAACTAGCTGACTTCTTTCTTGGCAATACCTTTTCTCGAGCTCCCTTTCTTCCATTCCGGTTTGAAGGTTTGAACCTTTGAACCTGCTGCTGCTTAGGCTAGATTCACAGTTGCGGGAGCACAATAATCACCATCTAAAAATACCCTGATTTTTTCCTGCGCTGGATTCTTGGTATTTTCCCCTTTGTTGTTATGTTACAAGACTCCTTCCTGCTGGTAGACTCACTCTAGAGACTCTCCATACTGATGTGACAAAGTGGCCGTGTTGGGAAAACATATTATGTCTGGGAACTGTGAGCAGATTCTAGAAGTATGGCAACCTCCAGTTACTTAGAAGTCTCCAATCAACAGGCAGTCAAAAGCTAAGACTCCCAAATTACAAATTTTTTATTACAAATACAAGTGAATGAATTCTGTCAATAAGAGGAGGGAGCTTAGAAGCAGACTCTTCCTCAGTCAAGCATACAGATATAAATGCAGCCCAACTAACCTCATAATTGCAGTCATATTAGACCTTTAGCTAAATACCCAACCATTCCCCTGAAGGACTACTGATTCAGGACAAACACTGGCAGAGAATTAATATGCATATTTTAAACAACTAAGTTTATTGTAATTTGTTAGCAGCATAGAAAATGGGCATTGTTGGGGCACCTGGGTGGCTCAGCCAGTTAAGTGACCGACTTTGGTTCAGGTCATCATCTTGTAGTCTGTGAGTTCGAGCCCTGCGCCAGGCTCTGTGTTGACAGCTCAGACCCTGGAGCCTGCTTCGGATTCTGTTTCTCCCTCTCTCTCTGCCCCTCCCTGATCACATTCTGTTCCCCACTCTCTCTCTCAAAAATAAACATTTAAAAAAAGAAGAAGAAAGAAAAAGAACATGGGCATTGTTTTTCTTGTCTAGATCTCTTTTCTTATTTTTTCATTTTGATTTGTATGGAAATATTACCTGATCCTCAGTTATCTCCTTTTATTTAGTCATTCCCCACCCCCTCCAAGTGACTGGGATTTTACAGGTATGTTTTTTGTTTCATGGCTCTGGCATAATTTTCTCACTAACTGGTATTTCCCTGGGGCAGGGCATATGGCTCTGTCCAGGAAAAAATTGTTGGTTTTCTCAATCAGAATATATGACACTAGCTTCTTCTCTCTATTTTAAGGTTAATTGTAGTGATAACAACATAAAGTATCAGTGCTGTATTAAAGCACCAAAATTCTTCTCGGTAGGATGCCCGAAGCAAGTGCTTTAGGGTATACAATATCAAGTGTGCATTCTAATCAACACATCTTAAATATTAGCTAAATCTTTCACCTTAAGAACTGTATTAGGCAGTATTTGATAGACTTCAGCAGCAAATTAATCCTAAAATTTAAGTAGCTTAATACTACAAAAGTTTAACTCTCAAGCACATATTATCTGATGTACATAAGATGAGATGATGGTTGGTTTTGCTCTGTGTGAAGATTCTGGGTCCAAGCTACTTTTGTTGAGTTAGGTCGTGGTCACCATTTCAATATGTGGTTTCCATGATCAACAGCCAAAGGAAAAATGAAAAATAGAAGAGGTGTACAGAATCTTAATGGGCTTTCAACCAGAAGTAAGACCCACATTTCATTGTCAGACTCGGCTATATGGCTACAGTCTGACTACAAGGGAGGATGTGACCTGAAAAGGAATACCTAAGTATTTATTGAGTACTACTTATCCTGGAAATAAAAGCATTGCTTACCTCTAAAAACAACTGTCTCCTAAATAGAAGAGGATAGATCTTAAGCATTTCGTTTTAAACATTATAATTAAAATAGTATTCATTTAATTTTTAAAAACCTGCCCAGTGGCATTTGAAAGGACACAAATATCAGGGGAAGAAACCTGGCAGCATATGTGACATCGAACTGAGTTTTGAGAAGTTTATCACTTTAGTAGTGAGGTTAAGTTATCCCTAGAGTGAAGTCAGCATATCCTAGTAAGATGAAAGCAATCTTCAGAAAACTGAAAATGATTCCCACCCACCCCACCCCAACAAATTAACTCTGGGCTAGGAAAAGAAAACAAACATAATTAAAGGAATCCAGCAACAAAATATATAAAATTCACAATGCCTAGCATGCAATTAGAAATTTCCAGGCACAGAAAATTATAACCCAGAAGCTACCAAAAAAAAAAAAAAAAAAGAAAAGAAAAAGAAACAGAACTAGAAGTAACAGAGATGATGAATTAGAGAGGGAACTTAAGCTATTTTAAATCCTATAAATATGGTAAATAATGTAAAGGGAAACATGAATATGATATGAAGAGAGACATATATGAATTTTTCACATCTAGAGCTGTGAAAAATAACATATCTAAATGGAAAGTATTCTGAAAGGGAATAACAGAAACCAGACAAGCAAAAAACAAAAACAAAAACAAAAAAAAACAAAACAAAAAGGCAGCTATAAAATTGAAGAAATCATCCAAAATAAAGGATTAAAAAGAAAATTTGAAAAATTAAAATGAGCAAGACATAAGTGGCCTGTGGGAAATAATAAGCAATCTAACATATGTGTAATTCAAATCCCAGAAGAAGAAGAGAGAGAGAGGGAAAATACGCACACACATGCACACACACAAAGGTGGGGGGGAGGGAGAAGAAATAATGGCTGATTTTCTTAAATTTTTATAAAACTTTGTGACCAATGGATGTGAATTGGACCCAAGCAGCTCAAGAAACTCCAAGTTAGAGAAATAAACAGGAAATCCTACTAAGCTATATTGAAAGAACATTTCTTAAAATTATGTGCAAAGAGAAAAATCATAAAAGTCGTCAGAGGTGGAGGGAAGATACTTTATAAATAGAGGAACAAAGATAAAAATGATAGCCAACTTCCTGTCAAAATTATCCAGGCCAGAAGACAATTGACCAGCATCTTTAAAGTACTGAAAAAAAAAATATGCTCAAGCCAGAGGTATATATTTTATGAACATGTTTCATAAATGAAAATGAAAAACTTTCCGGATAAATGAAAGCTGAGTAAATTTGTGGCCAGAAGAACTGGGAAACAAGAAATGTTAAAGATCGTTCTTCCAGTAGAAGGATAATTGTATCAGAGGCTAATTTGAACTTATTTAAAATAATAAAGAGATTCAGGAATAGAATGTATATTGGTAAATATAAAAGAGTTTTGTGGGGGCGCCTGGGTGGCGCAGTCGGTTAAGCGTCCGACTTCAGCCAGGTCACGATCTCGCGGTCTGTGGGTTCGAGCCCCGCGTCAGGCTCTGGGCTGATGGCTCGGAGCCTGGAGCCTGTTTCCGATTCTGTGTCTCCCTCTCTCTCTGCCCCTCCCCCGTTCATGCTCTGTCTCTCTCTGTCCCAAAAATAAATAAACGTTGAAAAAAAAAAAAAAAAAAAAATTTAAAAAAAAAAAAAAAGAGTTTTGTGGTGAGCTTAGCATAACACAGAGATGTTAAATCACTGTATTGTACACCTGCAATGAACATAACAGGGTATGTCAGCTGTTTTAATTTCAAAATTCTATTTTAAATAGAAAATTAAAAACTAAATAAACAAAAGGGATTTGTGTTTGCTTTCATTTCTTAACTTATTGGAAAGAACACTGACTATTTAAAGGAAAATAATAAATAACAAAAAATGGTGGAGTTTATAACATTTCAAAATAAAATAGATGACAGCTGTAACAAAAATGAGGAAAGGTCTACAAGGAAAGTATATTTTAGTAATATTATTACACTGTGTGGTACATATATTATTAGGGTAGATTGTATATGGTAAGCCCTAAAGCAATCACTGAGAGAACAAAGCAAAGAGGTATAGATATAAGCTAGTAGCAGGGAGAAAATGAAATTCCGAAAGCATTCAATTGATCCCAAATGTGGCAGAAAAATGGAAGAAAGGGAACAAAGTAAGATTTATATGCACTGAAAACAAATAGCAAGATGACAGAATTAGATCCAACCACATTGGTAATTGTGTTAAATATAGACTAAACACTCCAATTAATAGGCAAAGTTTGTCAGATGGGATCTTTTTAGAGCTAGAGTAAAATATATGCTATCTATATGACCTCATTTTATACATAAAGGTGTGGGGATGGTAGAGTTAAAGAATAGAAAAAGTCAGACACTAATCAGTGAAAGCTTGGAGGACTTAAGTAATATCAGATAAAGTAAACCTTAGAACAAGGAATATTACCAGGGACAAAGAAAGCATTTCATAGAGATAAGATGGTTGATTCATCAAGAAGAGTTAATAAGCCTAAAAATATGTGTTTAATAAAAAAACATGCTTCAAAACATATAAAGCAAAAATGTCTCAACTAAAAGAAGAAATAAACAATGACTCGGAGATTTTTAACCCTTCTCTCTCCGTTACTGACAGGACAGACTAAAATCAGTAAAGATACGGTAATGGCTTTGTAATGTGTCAGTTTCCAGAGCTGAACCTCATTTTCCAATATCCCCTTACTTGCATGTTTCCAGTTCCTATGGGCCACCAAGCAGGCTGTGGGAATAGTTGGAGAATGGAAGGGAAGCCACGGCTGGTTTGAAGCCCACACACCATTACTCCTCATCCGCTAGCTCCTTCACTGGCATGAGGCACCGTGTGCACCTGCAAATCCTACACCTTTTCCTGGACCCTCCTTCAGCTTCTCTAACTCGTGGACCAGGGGCATTTTAAGTCTGTGAGGAAGATGACCCGCTTCTGCAAAACACAATCTAAACTAAGATCAGAGAGAACAAGAGCTAGTCTGTCCTTGTGGATGTCCATTACATGTTGGTGGGTTGTACCTGCCTCGATGTTTCCCACTTGACATTCTTCTTCTCTCACTGATGCCCTTCCCAGTGAACTAATCCCAACATCAGACGTGGAGACAACAGCTTTACAGAGACTGCTTAACCAGGTCTCTCCATTGTGTAAGGTGAATTTTCTGGAACAAATCAATTTATCTATCTATTATCTGTCTATTATCTATCTATCTATCTATCTATCTATTATCTATTTATCATCTGTCTATCTATCTATCTATCTATCTATCTATCTATCTATCCATCCATCTCCTAATGATTTTGCTTCTCTGGTTAAACTCTGAGATAGTTATAGAAGACATACATTATCAACCAATTTGTCCTAATTAACATTTACGAAATGCTTAACAGCAACAAAAATCACAGACTTTTCAATATTCACCAAGACAGCCCGACTGGAGTCCATAACATAGGTTTCAATACATTCTAAAAGATTAAAATCATGGCAGATGTATTTTTCTGGGTGAACGCGCGCAGGTGCATGTGCATACACACACATACACACACACACACACACACACACACACACACACAGAGGCCAGAATTGAACTAGAGATCAGTAACAGAGATAACTGGAAAATCAGTAACTATTTACAAGTTAAGCAAAACACTTTTCAGTAAGGTTGTGAGATAAAATACATGACACTCGGTTAAATGTGAATTCCAGATCTTCGATGAGTTTTTTTAGTGTAAATAGCACTCAAATATTGCCTGGCACATAGTATATTAAAAAATCATTAATCTGAAATTCAATCTGGATATCTGTGTTTTAAGTTTTCTAAAACAGGCAACCCTATTTCTTGATCATTGGTGAATCAAAAAAGAAATCCAAAAGGACACTGATAACAACTATTTTGAATTCTATGGACACGAGAATACAACATATCAGAAATTGTGAGATGCAACAAAATGTTGACTGCAGATAAGTTTACTGCTACCACGTGCTCATATGTATTAAAAATAAAACTCTGAAATTAATTCTAAGATTCCATACCAAAAACTGGAAAAAAATGGAAAATGTAGATGAAACCCCAGGTAAGCAGAGGCGAATAAAGAGCAAATTATCAGTGAATTAGAAAGCCATCAAGTGATAAAGAAAAAATTATGAAACATAAATCTGCCTCTGAAAAGATCGATAAAATTGATAAATCGCAGCTGTTAAGAAAAGAGACATAATGCCAATTAGCAATACCAAGAATAAAAGAGGGGACATCATTATGGATCCTGTAGACATTAAAAGGACAATAAAGAAATACTACAAATAATTTACACTAATAGCGTTAGCAATTTAGGATGAAATAGGCAAAATCCTTGAAGCCACAACCAACGAACTCTCACTCATCAAAAGATAGTCTATAAGCACCATGTCTAATAAAGGAACTGAATTCACAATTAGAAAACTTTCCCCCAACAGAAACTCCAGATCCAGATGGCTTTCTTGTGCATTCTACCATTCAGTTAAGGAATAAACATTGTCAATCTTCTAGAAAGTCTTCTGTAAAATAGAAGGGAATACTTTACAATTCACTTTATGAAGCCAAAATGACACTAGCATCAAAATGAGAATGCCATTGAAAGAAAAGAAAAACAGATACCAATACCCCATATAAGCAGAGGTAAAAAAAAATTGTAAACAAGCCTTATGAAATATAATCGGTAATATGTATACATAATAATACATTATGACCAATTGGGCTTTAGTGTCAGGAGTGATAAGTTGGTATTACATTAAAAATCAATCAGTGTAGGGGTGTCTGGGTGGCTCAGTCGGTTGAGTGTCTGACTTCGGTTCAGGTCATGATCTCATGGTTCATGAGTTCAAGCCTCGCATCAAGCTCTGTGCTGACAGCTCAGAGCCTGGAACCTGCTTCAAATTCTGTGTCTCCCCCTCTCTCTCTGCCCCTCCCCTGCTCATGCTCTGTCTCTCTAACTCTGTGAAGAATTAATAATAAGCGTTAAAAATTTTAAAAAATCAATCAGTGTAATTCCAAATCAGATCATATGGCTACAAAATAAATTAAAAATCACACATGATCAACCCAATAAATGCAAAAAAAAAAAAAACCTCTTTGAAAAAAAATCAACAATCATTTATAATTAAAAAAGAAAACTCTTAGCAAAGGAGAAATAGAAGAAAACCTCCTTGACCTGATAAAGAACATCTATGCAAACTTGCAATGACATCACTTTCGTGAAATAGAAAAGGCTTTCCCTTAAGATCCAGGACAAAGTAATGATGTCCATTATCATCATTTCTTATAAGTAAAGAAATTAGGACACCACTCAGATTGGGTCAGGGCACACCCTGATGCCCTCATTTTCATTTAATTACCTCTTTTAAGGCCCTACCTACAAACATAATCATATTGTGAAGTCCTGGGAATTATATCTTTAACATATGAATTTTGGGAGACACTATTCAGTCCATAAAAGCCATACTTTTTAAAAATACACCTCAAGTTCATCTCAAAATGAATCACAGAACTAAATTTAAAAACTAACAATAAAATGCATAGATGAAAATAGAAGAAACTGTTCATTACATTAGATTAGACAAAGATAAAGACACAAATAGCATTATTCATAAAATAAAAAAGATAATAAATTTTAATTCTTTGAAAATCAGTATTAATAGAAAAGGCAAACCACAGACAGGAGCAAATATATCTAAAAGTGTAATCTGATAGGGGCGACTGGATGGCTCAGTCCGTTATGTGTCTGACTCTTGGTTTTGGCTCAGGTCATGCTCTCATGGTTTGTGAGTTCGAGCCCAGCATGGGTCTCTGCCTTGACAGTGTGGAGCCTGCTTGGGATTTTCCCTCTCCCTCTCTCTCTGCCTCTCCCCCGCCTGCGCTCTCTCTCTCTCTCTCTCTCTCTCTCTCTCACACACACACACACACACAAATAAAAAAAATAAAAAATATGCAGTAAAAGATTTAAAAGTGTAATCTGATAAAGGACTTGTATCCAGAATATTGAAAAAAAAAATTTACAATGCAAAATTAAGAATAAAACCAGCCCAGTTAAAAATGGGTAACAGGTTTGATGAGGAACTTCATTAAAGAATGTATACGAACTGTCAAGATGTACATAAAAAGATGCTCACCACTAGCACTGGTAGGGAAACGCAAATTAAAACATCAATAAGGTATGCATCAACCGGAATGGCTTAAAATTAAAAAGAGTGACAATCACAAATGTTGGCAAGAATGTGCAACAAATGGAACATCCATGCTTTGCTGGTGAGAATACACACGATTTACTTTAGGGGGCACTTCAGTGGTTCAGTCAGTTAAGCATCCAACTCTTGTTTTTGGTTTAGGTCATGATCTCATGGCTTTGTGGGTTTGGGCCCCACATTGCATGGGGCTCTGTGCTGACAGCCCAGAGGCTGCATGGGATTCTGTCTCTCTCTCTCTGTCTCTCTGCCTCTCCCCAACTTGCTCTTTCTCTCTCTCAAAATATATATATATATATTTTTTTTTAAAAAAGAAAACACTTAACAGGTTTCTTCTAAAGTTGAAGATTTGGGGTGCCTGGGTGGCTCAGTCAGTTGAGCGTCTGACTTTGGCTCAGGTCATGATCTCACTGCTCCCCCCCCCCACATCAGGCTCTGTGCTGACAGCTCAGAGCCTGAACCTTGCTTCGGATTCTGTATTTCCCTCTCTCTGCCCCTCCCTACTAGCGTTCTCTCTGTGCCCCCCTTCTCTGTCACATAAACATTATTTTTTAATAAAAAAATAATAAAAAAAATTAAGATGAAGATTTTGCTACCCAGCAAACACACTCCTAGAACTGACTTAGGAAAAATGTGTGCAACCTGTCCGCAAAAAGACTTCTGCCTGAACGTCCATAGGAAATTTACTTATAATTGTTAAAATTAGAAGCAAATCAAATGTCCATCTGCTAGTGAATGGATTACCAAATAGTGGCATATTCACACAGGGAAATATTACCTTGCCAGACAAAGGAATCTACCAGAATTAGAGATGAATCTCAAAAGAATTTTTCTTTTTTCTTTTTTAATTTTTTTAATGTTTATTTGTGGGGGGGAGAGAGAGAGAGAGAGAGAGAGAGAGAGAGAGAGAGAGAGAGACATAGCATGAGTGGGGGAGGGGCAGAGAGAAAGGGAGACACAGAATCTGAAACAGGCTCCAAGCTCTGAGCTGTCAGCACAGAGCCCCACTCCCGGCTCGAACTCAGGGACTGTGAGATCATGACTTTAGCCTAAGTAGGGACGCTTACCTGGCAGAGCCACCCAGGTGCCTCCACAAAAGAATTTTTCCAAGTTAAAGAAGACAGACACAAAACACTGCATACTTTACGAGTCCATTAAATTCAATTCTAGAAAAGGTGAAAATATAGTAACAACAGGAGGCACAGATCACAGAAGAAATTGACTGTAAAGGGGCTGATGGAAACTCTTGGGACTGATGGAAATACTGTATCCTTTAATAGACGTCGTGGGCACGGGACTATAGACATTTGTCAATACTCATCAAATTTTACATAAAACCATTGACTTTTTGGGTCCACCTTGAAGGATAGGCAAGTTTTACAATTTTTTCCCCTTTCTAAAAGCTCATCCTTGGGGCACGTGGGTGGCTCAGTCGGCTAACTGCATCACACAGGGCTCTGTGCTGACGGCGTGGAGCCTGCTTGAGATTCTCCCAATCCCCCTCTCTCTGCCCCTGCCCTGCTCACTCTCTCGCCCTCTTTCTCTCTCAAAGTAAATAAATAAACAAACAAAAAATTAAAAGCTCATCCCTGTATATGTTAGACCCATGCAACAGAGTAACCATAGAGCTGAGTGCTCTAAGCACAATGGCTCCCAGAGTAGCAAGTAGACAAGAAATGGGTTTACATCCAGTTTGCCATGGTGCCAACATCGAAGAGAGAAGTACTTTATCCTGAGGGCATCACAGAGCGAGGCAACTCAGAGAATCCTGGAGAGGAGACCGCTCGAGGCCAACTTCCCGAGCCCTCCAACAAAGAGAACGATAATAAATGGAAGGTGTTTGGAAGGAGTGAATCCCCGGATCACACAGGGCAGAGTAAAGAAAGAAATATTCCACCACCTTCAGCTCCATTTCTCTCAGGCTGATGCAGCCTTGGAAACAAATCAATTCAATGACATGCACTGATATTTTTGAAATCATGAAATGAGAATTTTGCTCAATGCTGAGAACGTAAACTAATTACATAAAAGCAAGTTGAATCACTGCAGTGGCCATCACAGAAGAGTGAAGCCATCGGCAACAAACATGTCATATACTCAACGGGCGTTGTGTCTCGGAAGGAAAAAGATTTCACACCTCAATTGCTCTGAATAAATACTTCAGGGGAGCTATTGCATCTCAGTCGGTGACTGACGCAATCCGGGTTTTTTCCTGACCTTTTTAAGTGAGTTGACATCCAGTTTTCTTTGACCTTTTGATTAGCATGCAGAGCTGTCCTAAGCATAAAATTCTGTACCTATACTGTACAATAATTGTTAAAATTTTAATGCATTTCATGGAGAATACACAATGAGACATTTACCATGCTATCATATATATATATATATATATCATATATATATATATATATATATATATATATATATATGGTAAGTAATTACTTACATATAGAGATGATAAGTAAAGATGAATTTTTGTTAAACATACAAATTCACTCAATATTTTTATCCGAGAAAGAATAAAACTTTCTCTAGGGGCACCTGGGTGGCACAGTCGGTTAAGCAGCTGACTCTTGGTTTTGGTTTAGGTCATGATCTTGCAGGTGGTGAGTTCCAGCCCTGCCTCAGGCTCTGTGCTGACAGCGTGCAGCCTCCTTGAGACTCTCTCTCTCTCCCTCTCTGCCCCTTCCCGACTTGCTCACTCTCTCTGTCTCTCTCTCAAAACAAATAAATAGACATTTAAAAATAAACAAATAAAAATAAATAAAAAATTACTAACTCGACCAGCTTCTTAATCTAGTGTCCTCAAATCCCTTTTTAAAATAGGTTGGAAATCTATTATGAGATACATTTATTTTGAGTTAAAAACATTGATGAATTTAATTTGTCTTGAAGGAGTTTGTGACTTAAAACTTTGAGGATCACTGTGTCAAACAATTGGCATTTGCTGATAACGAAATGAGAAACTGCTTAAAATCTCATTTTTATTTGTATCAATCCACCTTTTGTGCTGTGGTGCTAAAGTTGGGACATTAGCTAGTCACGATACTCTTAGGGACTGGATGCCACAACCATCCCTTTAACAGATGAGACCCTGAGCACGTACGTGGCTTGCCTCAGCTAGCAAATGTCACAGTGACAGTGTTAGAGCCAGGATTCAAACCCAGCCAGTCTTGTCCTACAGGCTGCTTCAAATCACCACGTTAAGTTGTCTTTTCAAATCCATATGCTTTGAAATTGACATCAAATTTTTCAATCAGTTTGGTCATGAAAATGCAATGTACTTGGGTTAATGTCGCAATAGGTATTATCACTTGTACTCAGAGGCATTTTCAGCTTCAGTAATGAACTTTGATGTTGAAGAATTTTAATACCTATTTACATTGACTTTAAAACATACCTTGTGTTAGGAAAAATGAAATGGAGTGATTTGTGGTATGGCCCTTCTACTGCTGTGAGTAGCCATGAGGATAACATAGATGCACATTTTTGCTTTTTATTGTATGCAATAAGTTACACATTTGAAACTAGGTTAATGACTATGTGGGTCCATTTACAGCTTTTTCTGAATGTGTCTTTTTTAGATTAATATGTTATTTTTCATTTGATTCCTAAGAGCCAAATTATTTCATTTTCTTTATATACAATTTAGATAATGACGATACCCTTGAATTAGTGATAGGATTAGTCAGCTGTCTTACAGCTGCAAATCTCATTATATACAATGAGCAAAGCTTCGGGCATTAAGCTGGTTTCCTATGGCTCAATATACCCTTAGAACAGAAGCTGAAAAATTCCTTCTTTTATTAAAGTTGTTTCCTATGTGAATTATCTAGTTATAGAATGGTAATGCAGTACGTAACTAAGAGATTTTTTTTCCGGTTCCTACATTAAAAATATAAAGGATTTTTGCTTTAAGTTTCATTGCCTGAAATATGAAATATAAAATCTTGGGGGTTTCCTGTGTTTGAGACATCGTAGAAATCAATTCCTTGAAACTGAGTAAGACTCACTATTCTATAGAGTCGGAACTTACAGGGCATTTGGAATTAGTCACCAAATTCTCAAGAAATCTCCGCTTTAAAATTTGAGTTCACTAATTGAAGGGACTATGTATTTTTTTTTTTTTTTAATTCAAGAAGTAAGAATCTTTTAAAGTAATGTTAAAGATACCCTCATGCAATCTAAAATCTGAAAAATTATGGTGCCTTAATTTACAAAACTATAGAAATTGAAGAGGCATGAGAGAGACCTTATAAATTTCCAAACTAGTCCAGGGTCTGGAAATTGGCACTAAGTAAGTGTGTGTGTGTGTGTGTGTGTGTGTGTGTGTGTGTGTGTAATTCTAATAGATACAGTGTAACACATTTTCCTTTTTTTATGAATATGATTTATTGTCAAATTGGCTCACAAACAACACCTTGTGCTCATCCCAACAAGTGCCTTCCTCAGTGCCCATTACCCATTTTTCCTTCTCCCCCACTCCACCATCCACCCTGTTTGTCGTCTGTATTTAAGAGTCTTCTGTGGGGGCGCCTGGGTGGCGCAGTCGGTTAAGCGTCCGACTTCAGCCAGGTCACGATCTCGCGGTCCGTGAGTTCGAGCCCCGCGTCGGGCTCTGGGCTGATGGCTCAGAGCCTGGAGCCTGTTTCCGATTCTGTGTCTCCCTCTCTCTCTGCCCCTCCCCCGTTCATGCTCTGTCTCTCTCTGTCCCAAAAATAAATAAACGTTGGAAAAAAAAAAAAAAAATTAAAAAAAAAAAAAAAAAAAAAGAGTCTTCTGTGGTTTGTCTCCCTCCTTCTGCGTTTGTAACTATTTTTTTCCCCTTCCTTCCCCCAGCCCCCCCCCCCCACCCCGCTATGGTCTTCTGTTAAGTTTCTCAAGATACTACTTGGCAATGAGACAGAATGGAATCGTGCCATTTGTAGCAACACGGATGGAACTGGAAGGTATTATGCTGAGTGAAATAAGTCAGTCAGAGAAAGGCAGATATCATATGTTTTCACTCATCTGTGGATCTTGAGAAACTTTACAGTGTTACGTTTTCAAAAGGAAACAGCACACTATAAACATATATGCATTTTGTTATTTATTAAGAACCATTGACCTGGAGTCCAGTCCTTTCATTGTATAAATAAAAACGTTAGTCCAAAATAATTAAATGAATCTAATGAACAAAGAACCCTTTCCCCCACAAAGTTCCCAGTTCCTTGTATATAATGTTAACTACAGGATTAAAGCAATTTCTCATTGGCATATTTTTAATCTCTAGATATATTATTTGGACTCGCACTTTCTGTAGGATTCTGCATTTTGTTATGTTTGATCCCACAAGTAATCCTAGTCTTGTATGACTGAATCTGTGAATTCTTTAAATATTTTTACTGTGAAGAAAATATTATAACTATATCAATTGCATGAAGCATCATTCATTTAGTTTTTCCTGGATTTGATACTTTGAAAAGTGACAGAAGGAAGTTTTATTTAGCACAGAATAAAATTGCCAATTGGAAAAAAAAATCAAAATTCTTTGACATCTTAGAAGTTTAAATCAATCCTGAAAATCCAAACTGCTTTCCACAGTCTCAGCCAATACCAAGAGGCTTCTTAGATAGAGTGATGAAGTAACCGTGTAATCTGAGTCTCGTTTCGTCTCATCTTATTAGATCTCACTAGCTATACACTTTAGCATTGGGAAATTTTCATGTGTAACCACCTAATTCCTGTTTCTTTCAAGTGTTATACCATATTACGGTATGTATACAAACTTTAAACTGGTTTTACGATATTAAAAAATGTTACGCCTAATGAAGAATTGAATACAGTGGAGAACCCATCACATAAGAATATTGCCCTCACTGCAGTAGGAAAGAATTTGTAAGATTTATGGGGAAAAGTTTGGAAAACACCTCAACTCTACATCACGGCACCTAAAGCGCATCAGTAACTTGGAACTGACTCTTCTCCCTTCCAAATTCCGGTCCCTCCAACTTTCTTCTACATTCTGTATTTCAGTCTCTAGTTGTTTGTTACATTGCCCATAGTGTCTCACGTTCTTGCTATTGGCATGATACTGCGTCTACCATACCGTGCATTGGTATTTTTTTATTGGCCATTCTTCCTGTTAGACACAAATCTCCTTACATTCAAAGGCTCAACTTTCTTTTCCTCTTCCTGCCCACACGTTGGGTTACAGGAAAGTGACTGCCATAAAGTAGCTGTCCCATTATTTAGAAACCAAAGAAGCTAATAGCTGAACACCTAATACACATGTTTTCAGTGATCACAGGATATGCTGAAAGGAAGACGGAACTGAATTTGCAAGTCGTGATTCTGTTTTCGCTAACTTTGGGAACTTCAGTAGTCACATGACCCCTCTAAGTCTGTCTTATTAACTTGGAGAGTTAACAAATATTCTGCCTGCAACATGGGGTTGTTGAGAGAATCACATGAGAGAGAAGAAAGCAACATTATGAAAATTGCAATTCACAGTAACCCTGTTTTTGTAATATTGGTTTAATGAATGACAAAGGCCTTCTGAACATGTGGAGTTCAGATTATAAACTTCTAAAACAAGGACTGAATCTTGTTTAATTGCTTAATATAATATTCAAAATGTATAGTTAATAAAACTTCATACTCATACGCATGGAAAGAAACAATAGGAAACTATAGCCACAGACATTAAAAAATATATATATTTTGGGGGCTCCTGGGTGGCTCAGTTGGTTGGGCAACCGACTTCCGCTTGGGTCATGATCTTGCAGTTTGTGAGTTCGAGCCCCGCGTCGGGCTCTGTGCTGACAGCTCACAGCGTGGACCCTGCTTGGGATTCTGTGTCTCTGCCCCTACCCCCCCCCCCCCTTTTCTCTCTCAAAAATAAAGAAACATTAAAAAAGAAACATTCAACCTTATTGTCCTATTGAATTTTCATCATAAAAATGCTTGCTTATCTAGCCAAATGGACTACATACTTTGAAGCAATCTGGTAAATACATCGGAAAATTACTTGGAGTGTATAAGTTTAATTTGTTCTTGGATGACTCTATTTCCAACAAAAATAATATTAATGAGACATGACCTACAAGTGAGATTGTTTTACATTTAAAAGAAAATATTTAAGAAAGAAAACTCTGTTCTCCAAATAGATGTTCTTGTGACTTCAGAAATCTGAACTCGGCGCCTGGAAAGTTTAATAGAATCCTATAATGCTGTTAATCTTCTGAAACCAGAAATAGTGAGCATTTATTACCCAAGAGTCAGTTGTAAAACTTTCAATGTGTTGCCAGGCAAGTCAAATATTAAAAAAAGGAATTGCTGGAAATAGTTTTCAGATTCCATGGCTATTCCTCTTAAAATGTGTTTTAAAACATAATTACTTTGTCAGTGTAATTTTTATCTTAAATTGATATATGATTTTTCCATTCACAAAATAGTCTTCAATAAATTATAAATATTTCTACTTAAGTGCAAATAAATAGCTCCACCTTGATTTAAATGTAATTTCTGGGGCCCCTGAGTGGCTTAGTCAGTTAACATCTGAGTCTCGATCTCAGCTCAGGTCGTGAAATCAAGCCCCACGTCGGGCTCTGCACTGACAGTGCAGAGCCTGTTTGGGATTCTCTCTCTCTCTCTCTCTCTCTCTCTCTCTCTCTCTCTCTTCTTTCCACCCTGATCCCGCTTACACACTCTCTCTCTCAAAAAAAAAAAAAAAAACAACTTATAACTAACTAAATAAATGTAGTTTCTATTTTGATAGGGATTCTGTTATTTTTCTTAAGATGTAGTCACATATTTATCCAATCCACAACATAGCCTATATACTTAGTGCCAAGCACTGTACTGAGTAATAGGAAAACATACCCCTGCCCTTGGAAAGATAAGTGGGGGAAAATATAGTCTAGAGGTGCCAATGTTAAACGAAGATTTATTTCATTTGGACATTCTCAACTGCTATAAAATATTACAGCATTTTATGGGTTTTAACATCCTGGGAATAGTATTCTTAATAAGCCATCATTTCCTCCTATTTTGCATCCTCAAAATCTTTTTCTCAGTTTTTGACGATCCCCAACCCTACCCCCATATGCAGTCAACAAAAAAATCAGAAGAAAATGGTTAAACAAGTAATCCCTGGCACTTCCAAGGAACTGTTTTATGATATTACACGGACATCATCATGAATCCAAAATACTTAACAAATGAAATCAGAAGCTTAAGATTATCAACTATTTTTCTATATTATCTACATTATCTTTATATATGTATATGAATATATTCACTGTTTTAAACCTAGCTATGTAGCTATGGAGACAGAATTATCTGAGTACAAATAAATATAATATTTATTTCATGAAAAAGAAGAATCCATAAAAAGTTTGTGTAATATAAATTCTCTAGAGAGACCCATGTAGATGTTAGAAATGCCGTTCTGTGTGTTACATGTCCATAATATATTTCATCCCCAAGACTGCTTAAGTAAATGGTGTTGTGATATGCCACAGTAACTAAAGAGAAATGAGTAATTCCAGAATTCACTTAAACTCTTTAGTTAGAAAGCATAACAATGTAAAATAAGCTTAGGAACTAAAAGCGCACTGCTCAAAAACAAATTGTCGTCTATTTCCAAAATTAAGAAATATCATATTTGGTTTTCCCGTGACCTCATCATGTCTTATATTCCATTAAACATCGACATTCTCTTCCTAACCACGTCTATCTCCAAACATCACGAATTTTGTTATAATGAAGAAGCCGATGAGAATCGAGTGTAAAGATAGAGGTTAGGACTGGGAACTGGACAAATAAAGGAAAAAAAAGAAAGAAAATAGAAACTGCTGAATTTCCTTATTAACGTAGAATGATTCTGATAAACATGCATTCTTTGTAAACGCCTCGAGGAAACCTAATTCTTTATGTTTTCTCAGTGCCAGAGAATCTCTGAGCATTTAGCCACATTTTCGCAGGACAGAGGCGCCCAACACGACCGTAGCATCCTGCTCAGCAATCAGACTACTCGAGTTTGAATCCAGTCTGAGAGCTTACCCAAGGTGTGACTTCACATGGTGGTGCCCAAGCTTCTTCACGGAGAGGAAGAAAATGTGGTAGACTGCGTTTCCACTCACCTTCCTTCAACGCCTCTCCTTTTGGTCCCCTTTCTTGTAGGAGAATTACACATTCCCAACCTGTTGAACTCAGCCATGGCCACAGGACCTCTTCTGACCAATGAAAGGAGCGTGGAAATAGCCCGAGGATCTTGCTCAAACTGAAGGATCAGAGGAGCAACATAAGGTTCACGGGAACCTGGTCCTCTATCGCAATGTCTGACCATGTCTCAGACAACATGGGAGTAGAGCCTTAGCAAGCCCAACTCGGATACATAGCATGAGAAACACCTCTGTTCATTAAGTCACTGAGCTGTTCCAGGTGTCCATTAGTGCACCTGTACCTCAACTACCTTGACTGAGGTGGGTATTCATTGGTGGCAGAAGATCAAATGAGACTGTGTGTGGTAAGAACTCGGAGAACATCTACTGTGGTAAGATCTCAATAAATGGTAGGGATTGCTAAGATCCTAGCCTACATCGGTTCCACGAATGAATCTTAAAACAACATTAAGAATGTATTTTAAAAGCCAAAGAGGGGCGCCTGGGTGGCTCAGTTGGTTGAGCGGTCCGACTTCAGCTCAGGTCACGATCTCGCGGTCCGTGAGTTCGAGCCCTGCGTCGGGCTCTGGGCTGATGGCTCAGAGCCTGGAGCCTGTTTCCGATTCTGTGTCTCCCTGTCTCTCTGTCCCTCCCCCGTTCATGCTCTGTCTCTCTCTGTCCCAAAAATAAATAAACGTTAAAAAAAAATTTAAAAAAATAAAATAAAAGCCAAAGAATCCATGTTTGTGGCTGTTTGTTAAAATGATGCCCACATTCTCCGATCCATTATTTCTAATACTTTTCAGGCATCTTTCCTTTGTAAGAAATATTAATTCATCTGTCATCCCTTTTCTTAGAGAATTCAAATCTGTGCTTGAGCTTCCTTTCATATGCAAAAGATATAATAGTACCTACTTCATAAGGTTGATATGAGGATTAAATGCGTTAACATATGTACAACCCTTAGAGCAGTGACAGCACTTAGCTCCACGTAGTTATTGATATTTTAATTATTGTTAATGCTGTGACTCTCTATATTTCCATATCACATTTCCCTGTGGATCACTACAGAGTTGCTAACCACAGGAACTGATTTCCTTCTGTACAAAGTAATTGAGATTTTATTTCTCGATTTAGTGAGAAAACAAGCAAGTATTTATTACGATCGTTACTTATAATTTTTACTTATAAATTTTCTTCAATTCTGGAAGCACCGTGGGAGATAGGAGGAAAATTAAGAGGCTAAAGCCCACCAGCCAAGAGGTGGAGAGAGAAATTGTTCCAGACAATAAATAATTAGAAGTTTAGAATAAGTAAGAAAAGAAGAACGGAAGGGAGGGAGGAAAAGAAGAAGGAGGGAGAAAAAGCAAAGGGAAGAAGCAAAGCAAAAGAAAAGCAAAGGAAAGAAAAGGAAAGGAAAGGAAAGAGAAAAGAAAAGAAAAGAAAAGAAAAGAAAAGAAAAGAAAAGAAAAGAAAAAAGAAAAGAAAAGAAGAGAAAAGAAACTCTTTTAGAAACCTCCTGCATTGGGAGTTCAGAGAAATAAGCACTCAAGTTCATTGATTTCTTATCCAAAACCAATTCATAGTGCTTAGTTTTTAAATGGCCTCTTCAGTTTATGTACCATTTATTTTTGTTTGACTTCATCAAAACAGAGACGTGATAATGAAAAGAAATGGAACCAGACAGGCGGAAGGTATGTCTGCAAACACCTAAAAGACAAACTTTATTACAGCAAAGAATCCTTGCTGGAAAGTAAGCATTGTTACTTGATTGAGAGTTTATGGATGACTTGAAAATCTAGTTGAAGAAATTCTGACCTCAACCTGGTCGGAAGAGGAGTGATTGATCGTTTCAGGCAGGTGAGGCATAATAGCAAAGCAGCATAGTTAAGTGTGGCTAAAAACTGGAAGTGTGCAGGAAGCAAGAAATCCACAGAGGAAATAAAGTATGGATGATAATGGCCACAGTAGGAAAAAAGAGGTAAAAAGAGAGAGAAAAGGACTGGGCAAGCCTAAGAATCAAAACATCATGTAGACACTGATAGAAGCAAAAAAGAAGAAAAATTAAATTTGGCGTGAAGTAAGTTGAATTTCAGATAAAATCTAAAGTCTACTCAGAAATAGGATTAGACTTTATCTCAGAGTTTATGAAATCTAGTCATCTGAAATTTGCTACTCATAAAATAAAACTTGTCTTCCTCCTAGAAAAAATATATATCATATATATAATATACACTCTACATAACATATATATATATATATATATATATATATATATATATACATTTAATGTTTATTTATTTTTGAGAGAGAAGAGTGCATGCAGGGGAGGGCCAGAGGGAGAGGGAGACCCAGAATCCGAAGCAGGCTCCAGGCTCTGAGCTGTCAGCACAGAGACTGATGTGGGACTCGAACCCCTGAACCAGGAGATCATGACCTGAGCCGAAGTTGGACATTCAACCAACTGAGCCACCCAGGCGCCCCATGACATGTGTATAGATTATATATTGTATTCATATTATATACACAGTGTGTGTATATATATATTATTCATATATTGTTACACTTGACTTCAGTCTTTATATAAATATAAATTATCCATTTCAATTCCACCTGGCAAAATGAATGGCCACTTTAACTCTTTACATTGGAGACCACTGTATAATAATAGTGTGTCTGTTTTTAAAAAAAAAACAAAACATGGGGTGCCTGGATGGCTCAGTCGGTTAAGCGTCCGACTTTGGCTCAGGTCATGATTTCACAGTTCATGGGTTCAAGCCCCCTGTCGGCCCCTGTGCTGACAGCTCAGAGCCTGGAGCCTGTTTCAGATTCTGTGTTTCCCTCTCTCTCTGGCCCTCCCCTGTTCATGCTCTGTGTCTGTCTCAAAAATAAATAAACATTAAAAAAAAAAAAAAAAAACACATAGGGCCTCCTGGGTGGCTCAGTCAGTTAAGTCTCTGACTCCAGCTCAGGTCATGATCTGTGGTTCATGAATTTGAGGCCCTCATTGGGCTTTCTGCTGTCAGCGTGGAGCCTCCTTCGGATCCTCTGTCTCCCTCACTCTCTGCACCTCCCCTGTGCTCGTTCACACTCTCTCTCTCTCAAAAATAAATACATATTAAAATATAAACACATAGGCAATAGTTTTTTAAAAATTCTAGTGCTTTTTTAGCTAATCCAGTATTCTTTTATTTTTAATGCCTTTAAAAAAAATTCTCTCTTGAAATACCAAAAACAAAACCAGATACTCTCTTCCCATTATTGTAAATAACTACAATTCCTTAAAACCAGATCCTTGGCAGAGAACTGTGATTAGCCTCAAAGCACTGTGGAAGGAATAAAGAGCTGGATGGAGGTGGGCTGATTATACAAAGGAATAATTACAGAAACTAGGTTGGTGGAAAATCCTCTTTTTGACAATATATTGTTTCAAAGAAGTAAAGTATTGCCTTTGCAAATCTTGCTGTTCCGTTTCTGTTTCTCGTAAAATATTGTTGCTTATTCTTTTCTCATTATATATTTTCCATCCTTCGTAGGGAGGAGATTTCAAATGTTTCGGAAAAAAAAAATCATGGATGGCAAAACCTTTCTAAAAGCTCTTCATGCTGTTTTATTTTTGACGCTATTTTTAAAAATATTGAAATGAATGTGATACTTCATATAGCCAAGAAATGTGATAGCTGCTTAAGCATCTAAAACAATTTGTTATTTTTATTGAAATCATCAACCACATAGTTGTTAACAAAATTAAATATTTTTTTTTTGGATTCTTTATAGAGTTTAATAGGGATAGAGAAATAAGCCACTGCAGAAATAATACTGTTAATTAGAGATATACTAGGTGCTGAAATCAGTCAACTAACATATTAGGTGATTATATCTGTTCCTTAAAAACCATACCAGCACAGGGGCGCCTGGGTGGCTCAGTCGGTTAAGCCGCCGACTTCGGCTCAGGTCATGATCTCGCGGTCCGTGAGTTCAAGCCCCGCGTCGGGCTCTGTGCTGACAGCTCAGAGCCTGGAGCCTGTTTCAGATTCTGTGTCCCCCTCTCTCTGACCCTCCCCCGTTCATGCTCTGTCTCTCTCTGTCTCAAAAATAAACGTTAAAAAAAATTAAAAGAAAAAACAAAAAAAACAAAAAACCATACCAGTACGAGTTCCTAAGTTCCTAGATGCCTCAGTAGTAATGGTTCTATAATAAACCTCTCCATTGCCCATATTAATAAACAAGCAGTTTGAGACAAAGAGTAAGAGCCAGAATATTGGTGTCATATGGATTCCAAGTACTCCTTAAACAGAATTTAAAATCTTGAAAAAAAAAAAAAAAAACAGAACAGCGAATAGCACCAATTCTCAGGCATCAGAGAAACAGGCAAAAGAACATTATATATGAATATATACCAGTAAAGGAAATGTCATACGTTAGGAATGATAATTGTAAAGAATCAAGATGGCCAAGCGTCTCTATGGATCTCTGGTTCCACAATTTCTCCAATATTTTAAATAAAGTCTTGCTATGGGGCACCTGGGTGACATGGTCGGTTAAGCATCCAACTTTAGCTTAGGTCATGATCTCACGGTTCGTGGGTTCAAGCCCAAGTCGGGCTCTGTGCTGACAGCTCAGAGCCTGGAGCCCGCTTCACGCTCTGTGTCACCCTCTGTCTCTCTGCCTCTTCCCCCGCCCCTCTGCTCGCTCTCTGTCCTTCTCTGTCTCTCAAAAAAAAAAAATTAAAAAAATAAAAACATAAAAAAAATAAAGTCTTATTAGGTTAGTGTTTATTTTTACTCCTAATGCTACTGTGTAACTCATGTGATTTCCCAAGCCACTGTCCCCTTATCTACAGAAAGTGCGGGGACAAGGGATGGCCATAAAACCTGACAGCGAGACATTGGCTTGGAATAGGGAGGGCAAACTTCTCATTGCAGCTGCACATGATGTCAAACTGGCAGAGTGCAATTGTAGATACGGGCAGGGAGCAGAGGTCAGCATGCCAGAGAAAGGAATCTGGATGTTTTGCAAATGAAGGAGAGAAAATAAACTAAACCAGGGAATTAAAGGGGCAAAACCAGCAGTGTGGGGGGCTAGTCATGACTGATGAAAACTAGGTTTTAACTGCCCGCTTTTTTAAAACATGGGGGAGAAAAGCATCCTATGAAAAGGAACGTTCAGATACACGATCACAAAAGACATGAAATTAAACCGCATTGGAAATATACCAAGATTAACGGAGTAAAGAAAGAGAGGGGAGAAAACGACCTGTGTTGAGGGCAATGTAACAACGAAAGAGAAAACAAATTAGCACCCAGTGGACATGGCTAAAAGGAATTTTAGAGTGAAGAATTCCGCACCTTTCAGCTTTTGGTAGCTCTACGCTATTTGTGTTGCTGTCATGCGAATCTGTTTTGCATCTTCAAATAGTTTATTGACACACCACCAATCCTTGGTAATGACTTGTCGTCTGTCACTCAAAGAGAGCAGCTGACTCCCGTCTGGTTCCAGACCCCCCGCAGAACAGGAACATCATCCACGCTTAAAAGGAAATCACTACCAGAACGCAGAAGCTTGGAGCCAGAGCGGGTCATGAGAAATTAAGTTTTCCGGGAATATGCTGAAATTTGAAAAAGGTATTAGGCTTGTCACCAGTCCTGGAAGAGCATTTTAGAAATACAGTTTCCATATTTGCAGGAGCAGGGGTATCACGGAAAACATAAAGATTAATGATATTACTACATGTGGACACTTGCCTGCAGCGAACGATGGTTTGTTAAAGCAGAGAAGCCTATTCAATCCTGGAGGTCCGTTGTTTGTTTTAATACACCGTGTCAGTGTTGCAAATGGATTTGTTAGATCCAGGTCTGCCTGTAAGGAAACTGAGAGGCTATGTATGGGAGTAGGGATAAAATGTAAATAAATAAATAAATAAATAAATAAATAAATAAATAAATAACTGTATTTGAGAAATAGAACCAACAGATGCAGGACTGAGTGGATGTGAGAAGTAAAAGTGGAAGAATTGAGATTTCTCGCTCTTGAATTACCAAGAGGAGTCTCCATTCTATGGCACTGGAACCATCCGTTCAACTGGCTTATGGCGGCCTAGAATAATGGCTCCATCACCAGGTTCCTTTGAAGTTTGGTGTGGGTATAGGACTAAGTTCTGGCCAGTGGGCTGGAAGTGTCCTTGCATGGAGCAAATGCACTCTTTTCTTTTCTTTTCTTTTCTTTTTTCTTTTCTTTTCTTTTCTTTTCTTTTCTTTTCTTTTCTTTTTCTTTTTCTTCTACCTGGGGGCTGGTACAAGGAAGCTCCATCACCCTATCTGGGACGACGCTGACCAGGAGAATGGCGTAAGGGTGGCGGACGTATAATATGGAAGAAAGTGATTTCTAGAAACTAACGAAGCCGTCCTACAAAACCAGCACTGCTGACTTCTGGCTGTTGTAGATGACAGCATGAAATCTAGGAGGCTTAAACCAACCAACATCAATTTGGATTTTCTCTCACATTCATCATCTTAACCAATATCGTCACCTCTATTTGACGCTGACATCACTCAGGGCTAAGAAAAACAAAAAGAAGGAATTTCTCCGAGTAAGAAAAGGAATTCAGTGGGTTTTGTTTTTTTTTTTTTTCAACTTATTTTTGAAGGAGAGAGCGCAAGCAGGGAGGGGCTCGGCGAGAGGGGGACAGAGGATCTGCACCCAGAGCCCCATGTGGGGCTGGAACTCAGGAACCTTGAGATCCCGACCTGAGGCCCAAGTTGGATGCTCTTCTGACTGAGCCACCCAGGCGACCCAAGGAATTCAGTTTTGGATGGACAGGTTTTCAGTTGCTAATGAAACATTCAAATGAAGATGTCAGTGAGATGACAAGCACCTAAGACTGAGACTTTTTGTTGATTCATAATTGGACACAGAAAGAGAAGCCAGGAAGGCAGCTGAAGAACAGTGGCTGGAAAAGCCTGAAGTTTGGGCAGCGCAAACGCCACGGCTGGAGCTGGTTTCACGAATCAAGCGGTCAACAGTGACGGAGGTGCCAATGTCAAGGACAGTAAGCCCCGAAGCCTGCCTCAGGAATTAAGAGAGGAAAGTTACCAGCAGCCGAGGTAAAAGTCGCTTCCTTTAAAAAGAGGCGGTGGAGGGGCGCCTGGGTGGCTCAGTCGGTTGAATGGCTGACTTTGGCTCAGGTCATGATCTCGCGGTCCGTGAGTTCGAGCCCCGCGTCGGGCTCTGGGCTGATGGCTCAGAGCCTGGAGCCTGTTTCTGATTCTGTGTCTCCCTCTCTCTCTGCCCCTTCCCCGCTCATGCTCTGTCTCTCTCTGCCTTTCAAAAAAAAGATGAATAAATGTTATAAATAAATAAATAAGAGGCGGTGGAAAGTGGACCGCCAGTGGATTGAGGTCTCGGCAGGTGAATCGTTAGAGAGAGGCACACGCTAGCCTGGTTCCAGCCCATCTCGTCCATCACGTGGCCCAGCCCTTCCTCCCAGAGAATAAATTTGCTGCCCACCCTTTGACCTCCATGAAACAATGCTTCTCACCAGTTCCTTGGTGATTCAGGTCAGTTCTATCCATTAGCTTGAGATGCTCTAGATATTTGGCCCACAGCTTTCCACTCCTCGATGGTCTCCAACACTTTTGCCTTGTCTGCTCAGCGGTGATTCCAAATTTAGCCGCTTCTCTCCGAGTTTCCATCTTATCTTCAAGACCCCTAAATCTGCAAAGGACCTCATCCACTACTCCTTAAAGCTGTGTTCTCAGCTTCGGCACTGTTGATATCTGGGGCGAAAAAAATCCTGTTTGGTGGGGCACGCAAGCCGTGCTGTGTCATCTAGGACGTTCATATAGCAGATCCCCGGCCTCTACCTCTATTCGATGACCGGAGCAGCACCCCTGTTCACGTGACAACCAAAAATGTCTCCAAGTATTGCCAAAGACCCCTTGAGGAGGTAAAACTGTCCCCAGTTAACAAGGGCAGTCCTAGGGTGGAAGAGACAATGTGTCAAGAATTTTTTCAACTGCCTTTCCCTAACACTTGTAGATTCAATACCTCGTCACATGCTGTACCTGGACACTCAAACGGTAAGACTGACCTTGCAAACCTGTGTGTACCCCCCACCCCCCGTCCCTGCGATTTCCTCTCTACTGAATTGCTTCCCCTCCGCCTATGTGTAGGTTGTTCAAATCAACGATAAAACCAACAGTCAGGTCTGTAGGTTGTTAAAATCAACGATAAAATCAACGATCGGGTCTGAATCTGCTTCAGAATCCCTTCCTCTGACCTTTAGAAAGTCCGTCTTCACCCCCTCTGCAGGCGCACCTCGTTTTTCCTTCCTGCTGCACACCCTACACACCACGCGTGTTGAACTGCACGCTTACGGTTTGCCTTCCTGCCTTGCTTTTCCAGATCTGCTTTCTGTTGCCCGCCTGTTCCTCCTGTGTAAAATGTTCTCCCCTTCTTATTCATTTGTCCAGTCCTCGGGTATTCTTAAAGACTCAATCCAAGAAGCCTTCCTGGCCCTCGGATCACACATTTCAGAGCACTCTGTGTTTACGTCTGTCACCATATCACAACTCCCACTTACAGATAACTCTCTTTGTTTTCACAGTTACAAGCTCCTGGAGGCTAGAGTCTGTGTCTCCTTTCTCTATTGTGCCTGGCTTCCCCCGGATCCAGAATGACCATGAACCGTGCCACATTATCACACATAAGCAGTCTTTCGTCCTTTGACTTAGTTTTGTTCCACTGTGATCAGACACAATGGAAGCTGTTAGGAATCTCATTTACACCTTGGTGCCTTCTTGCAAACACATCATCTTCAGCTCTATTTTGGTCAACTCTTTTTTTTTTTTTTCTATCCATTTATCTGCTCATCAGGAGAGATGAGAGTAATGGAAATAACATATTCTGTTTAGAGACTGGTTAATAACTGCTTCTATTTGATGGTGTGCTAGCAGCTTTCCAATTGGAACCGAACTGCCTGCGCATTGATTGATGGCCCAATGTTTCCTCTCCTCCCCTGAAAAGGTTAGCTGTACTTTTAAAAGAGGCTTTTCAAGACCTCTGCCTGAATGCTTTGCGTAAAGTTAATCAAGGATAATGGATAAAACATGATTTCATGTCACTACCGAATGCCCTGAATAACTCATTCCCATTTTTGTTCAATTGAGCTTATACTGGGTGTATGGAATTGCATCGAATGAGCTTAGAAGCAGAAGCCATTATGCATTATGCTATGGCCGGGCTGTCAGTGAAGCCCTTATTAGGTTTCGTTCTTATTTAAACGCAAGGGAAGATTTAACTTTTTAAATTTTTTGCAACAAAAACCTGACAAAATGGGGGGGGGGGGAAGCCAGTCTTATATAATGACCGCGATTCGTGAACCCTATTATGTCTTCTCATAGAGAAAAACGTCTATAACTTGTGCAACGATAGTGGCTTTGAACCACCGTTATCAGAACTTGGTTAATCGTGTTCCTAAAACAAACCTATTCTCGAGTGTTATAGGCTTAGCCGGTTAAGAAATTCGGAGCCCTGCTTCTCTGCTTGACAACTTGGGATGGCAAACAAGAGACTGTATCCACACTCGCAATTTTATACCCCATGTTCTACTTCTTTGAAAGCGTAGGAATACTTTTAAAGATGAATGCACGGGATTTTTTTGTCTAGGTAAATGGCCCTATGGAGGGACCTACTGAAGGGGTGAAAACTTTCTCTGTCTACCTTTCTGCTTTTTTCCCTTTTCCAACCGTTTCACTCTATAACAATGACGTCAGAGTCCAGGAAGGCATTACCAGAGAGTAGGTGAATTTTTACCAGTGAGATAAATTCAGTCATTCGTTCCTAGAAGATGCGTTAGATGACTATGTTTTTAATCTACTGGCCTTGCCCACAAAGTGTTATTTGAAATGCTTAAGACTTGTTTTTCGGGTGTGGAGTTTGGTGAGTTCTTTATGGATTTTGGATACTAGCCCTTTGTCCCATATGTCATTTGCAAATATCTTTTCCCATTCCGTTGGTTGCCTTTTAGTTTTGTTGGTTGTTTCCTTTGCTGTGCAGAAGCTTTTTATCTTCATAAGGTCCCAGTAGTTCATTTTTGCCGGGCACCTTTTGGGATGAGCACTGGGTGTTGTATGGAAACCAATTTGACAATAAATTTCATATATTGAAAAAAAAAATTCCAAAAAAAAAAAAAAATGAAATGCTTAAGACTATTTGATGGACTCTTAATTACAAATTTATTCTTTACTAATTTGCTTGTTTATTTGCATTAGACCTCCCCCAAAATCATGTCTATTATAAAAAGGCAGGAATTTATGGAGAACTTTGATAAATATTTGTTGAGTAAATACTTTATACAAATTAGAGTACCTTTATCTATAATTCCATTTATCCTCTAAACAGGATTTACTTACTGTTCAGAGTCAATCACTTTGAGATGATATTTATTAGAGTTGCGTGATCTGTTTATCAACTTAAATAAACACATAAACAAATAGTTTGCATTCTTGCCCTAATCTTATGTCTGATACTCTATTTTGAATTGGTCAGATTTTCATGCTTTGAAATGACTAGTACATATAAAATAGTAATCACTATACCATTATTTATTCCTTTCTCTCTCCAGAGTCTAACAATAGTTATGTTTATATGTTCCAGTTACTTAAGTTCATGTTACAATTGCTTCCCATGTTTCTCGAATCTATCTTTTGCTCATTGTTACTATTCATCTCATCTGAAAAGGAAACATTTTTAAATAAGGAAACAGGCTGAGCATTTAATCTGCTCTCCATTTGTAGGTGTATGTGGGTCTAATCTCTAGAAATTTAAAGTTGTAAATATGCCAGGGCACCTGGGTGGCTCAGTCAGTTAAGCAGCGGACTTCGGCTCAGGTCATGATCTCGCGGTCCATGAGTTTGAGTCCTGCATCAGGCTCTGTGCTGACAGTTCAGAGCCTGAAGCCAGCCTCAGACTCTGTGTCTCCCTCTCTCCACCCCTCCCCTGCTCATGCTCTGTGTCTCTCTTTCAAAAATAAATAAACATTACCCTTTTTTTCGGTTGTAAATATGTAATGATTGATAAAATGTGGAAGTATTTTATATTTACACAAAGTCTACTGACCAAGTTATATCTTTTTTTTTTTTTTTTTACATCTATATTTTGTCTTCACCTAGTTCATTTGATGGTAGATGTTCTGTTTCAATTGTTTTGGTAGTTTGCTATTAGTTTCATACCCATTTAGGATTATTATGTGTCTTGGAAAATTGAACTTCTTTACCATTATGCTTTGCTTCTCTTTATCTCTGGCCATCTTTCCTGTTCTGAAACTGGCTTTGTCTAAAAATAATACAACTACTCCAGCTTTCTTTTGGTGAGTTGTAGCATAACATTTCTTTCTGGACCCCATCCCTTTATTTTTAATCAATCTGGGTCTTTATAGTTAAAGTCGATTTCCAGTATATAACATAATCGTGTATGCTTCGTTTTCATATCTATTCTGTAGACCATTCATATGTTAAATGATTATCAGTAGAGTTGAGTTAATATCTACCATGTTTATGACTGTTTTCTATTCATACGTTATCCAATCACCACCTGTTTTTTCTGCCTTCTCTGGTTGTAACTGACATCGCACGTGATTTAGTTTCACCCTGTTCTCTTAGCATGTAAATTATACTGCTTTACACATTTTGACTGGTTGCCCTAGAGTGTTCAATACACATTTATAACTAATCTAAGTCCACTTTCAATTAACACTTTATTACTCCACCTGTAGTACAGGTGCCTTATGACTCAGTATTGTCAATTTCTCCTGCCACCCCTTTGCTTTCATTTATTTTACTAATCCATATGCTTTGATCACCCAATGTATTTTATTATCATCCAGTGTATTATTATTATCGCCGCAAAAAAAGTTGTCTTTTTGATCAATTAAAAATAAGAAAAATAGACGTTAGTCTTACCTCCATTTATTTCTTTTCCAAAGTTCTTATCCTTTCAAGATTTTTTTCTCCCTATCTCCTTGACTTTCTTCAGTTTAGATATGCTATACCTATATGTGAGGGCTTTTTTGGTTTTGGTTTTGGTTTTGGTTTAGACTTTGGCATTTATCATGGTTGATTTTTTTTTTCAGCTTCCTAGGCCTATGTTTTTGTGTCTGTTACTAATTTTGGCAAGATTTTGGCCATTACTATTTCAAATATTTCTTCTGTTCTATTTTCTTTCTTCACTTTCTGATATTCTAATTGCATGTTATACTTCTATCTTCTTTTACACACTTCTATCTTCTTCCACAGTTCTTGGATGTTCTGTCTTGTGTTTTTGTTCCTTTGCTTTTCTGTTTGTCATTTTATTCTTTTTTCTCTTTGTATTTTAGGTTGGTAAATACAAATTGAACTACCTCCAAACTCATTGATGCTTTCCTCAGGTATGCTGAATCGACTGATGATCCCCCTAAAGACACTCTTCATTTCTACTATGGTATTTTTCATACATTGCCTTTTGATTCTTGCTTAGTATTTCCTGTCTTTTCTGCTTATGTTACCCATATATACTTGCATATTGTTTTTTTTTTTCCATTAAAGCCCTTAGTATTTTAATCACAGTTATTTTAAATCCCTTGTCTGATTATTCCAACATCTGCACCTTATCTCTGATTCTGGCACTTGCTTTGTCTCTTCGAACTGTTTTTTTTTTCCCCCTTTCCTTTTGGCTTGCCCTTTAATTTTTGTTGCAAGCCGGTCATGCTGTATTAGGTAATAAGAACTAGGATAAATAGTCCTTTATTATGAGGATTGACCTTATCCTGACTGGGAGTTGTGATTTGCTATAGCTAGAGGTGACAGAGGCTTCAAATTCCTCCAGTTTCCTTGTTTTTGTGTCCGCTCTGGTCTTTGGGCTTCCCTAAATACTCCTCCTCAGAAAGATTGTGTCTTGCAGCTTTTTTTATTTTTTTAGCTGTAATTCACCACTCCTACCTGGTAGCCCTGTTGGAGATAATCACCAGTATTTTTAATTCTTATTTCAAGATACAGACTTAAAAATTACTTCCCACAATGCTTCTTGTTGAGGTGTTCTCAGAAATTTTCACTTGGAAAATTGAAATTGTCAATTTTACTCACCCTCTTTTCTTTCTGAAAATCATCCTCTATCTTTCCAGGACATTCAAAACTTAATTCTATTAAGTCACTTCAAGTTTCTTCTTGCCATACAACCATGGGAATTCCAATTTATCCATGAATTCCGATTACCTATGTAATCACTGACAACAATTCTCCCACAGTTGTAGACAATGATTTAGGATTTCTTTCCTCTCGTCCTAGTCTATTATTGTTTATGAGATACTTTTGCAAACTTAAAATGCATATTTTTATGATCTACAATCCCATGCTTTACAAGATATTCTCAAAGTTGTTCAGTAATCACCACTGTCTAATCTGACAATATTTCATTAGCCAAAAAATAAAAAATACATTCAGTAGCCATTAGCAATACATCAAAATTCCTCCCTCCATCTTGACCCCATCAAGCACTAATCTACTTTCTGTCTATACAGATCTGCCTGCACTGTTCATATAAATGGAATCATGCAATGTGTGATCATTTGTGTTCAGCTCCTTATATTTAGCATAATGTTTTCCAAGGTTTATCCATGTTGTAATATAAATCAGTTCTTTCTTTCTTTCTTTCTTTCTTTCTTTCTTTCTTTCTATTATACAATAATATCCCATTGTATAGGTACACCATATTGTGTCTACCCATTGTATCAGTTGATGGATATTTTAGTTGTTCCCTCCTTTTGGTCATCATGAATAATACCACTATGATCATTCATGTCCAAGATTTTGTGTGGACATGTGTCCATTGCTGGGTCACATGATAACTCTATGTTTAATATTTCGAAGAACTACCAAAATGCTTTCTGAAGTGGTTGCACCATTTTAAAACTTAATCAGCAATGTATGAGGATTTCGATTTCTCCACATTCTTGCCAACATTTGTTATTTTTCGGTTTCTTTATTGTTAGCCATCCTAGTGGATAGAAAGTGGTATGTAGTTTTAATTTGTATTTCCCTAATGACTGACAATGTTGAGCAATTTTTCATGTGATTGCTGGCCAGTTGCATATCTTCTCTGGAGAAAGATATTATATATTAAATCCTTGACCCATTTTTTATTCCATTTTTTTTTGTCTTTTTGCTGTTGAGTTTTAGGAATTTTTTATATAGTCTGTATATAATAGTTTCTTAATAAATAAATGGCTTGCAAATATTTTCTCCTCTTCCATGGTTTGTCTTTTCAATTTCTAGATGGTATCTTTTGAAGTACAAAATTTTAAATTTTGATGAAGTCCAAATAATTTATTTGTTTTTTCTTCTATTTGCTTGTGCTTTTGGTGTCATAGCTTAACCAACAACAACAACAACAAACTTTTATCTAACCCAAGGCACAAAGATTTATTTCTTCGAAGACATTCTCTTCTTAGTGTTTTCTTCTAAGGGAGTTTTATAATTTTAGCTCTTAGATCTGTGATCAATTTTGAGTTAACTTGTATATAACATGTGAGGAAAGAGTCCAACTTTATTCTTTTGCATGTGGATTTTCCAGTTATCTCAGCTACATTCTTTCTATCCTTGCCTCATTGAATTGTCTTGGAATACTTGCTGAAAGTCAATTGACCAAAAATGTAAGTTTATTTTCTCCTGGACTCAAAATTGTGTTGTATTGATTAATATGTCTATTCTTTTGCCAATATCACACTGTCTTGATTATTTAGCTTTATGCTTAGTTTTGAAATCTGGAAGCATGAGTCCTCCAAATTTGTTCCTATTTTTCAAGATAGTTTTAGCTATTCTGAGTCCTATCTGTTTTTAATCAATTTTAGAAATATGAAGGGAACGTGATTATTGTACTGAATACAACACAGAAGTGTTAACCTTTTCTCTACAACTCACCCTAATTTCCATTTCAAACTCCTGAGTGGAATAATAATAATATTCTTCACCAAACTCCGCCAAATATTCCTGGTCCAACTCCGGACCAAAATAATAATCTTGGTCAATTTGTGTCTTTGTAGCATTTCCCGGGTTTTGTTTAAAATTCCTTATATATTGGCAAGTTTTGCTTGTGTTTTTGTTTTGAGGTGGGGGAATGACACCTTGCCTCATAGCCACCACCTATCCATGATGGTACCTGCTGACACACAGTCCCTTCCAGTTTATATGCCCACAGAGGTCACCCTTTGTTGCTCATTTCTTTCTTAAAGTGTCTAGATTGAGAATGACTCCCTCCCTCTTCCTGTTTTTCCTCTCTGGCACATAGGGGTTTATCTCCCTGCTCACAGTTCACATTGGGCTATGAAAAACTCTTCAAGAATATTCAGGAATCCCTTGCAGCTGTTTCTACTCTGAAACGTATCTGTCTAATGGGTTGTCCTCAGGGATCCTGACTTAGGTCTTTATACACACAGCTCCCACAAACTGATCTCCTGGTATTTCTAGCATCTTTGTCCATTGGATCTGGACCCACAGAGTTTCCAGTATCTTTGTCCATTGGATCCAAACCCATGGAGTTTTATTCAGAGTATGGAGATCCTTTTGAGGCACTTATTAGATTTTCAGGTATGCTCACTTATCCTTTGACTCACTCTGCTTCCTTTCCAACAACCTGAAAAATCTCCATCTAGACTTTCAATTCAAAGTGTTTTCTCTAAATCTCAAGTCCTATCAGACCCTAGTTGTTTGACACTCAAAGTCTTCTATGTGTTTCCTGTAATATCTTCGTTTCCCTGAGACATACTGCCTTATAATGTAAGCAACTGAAGGTGGTGAAAAGAAAATGCTAAAGAGAAAAAAAGTTAACATTTCAATATCTTATTCCTACACAAAGTACACCAACGAGATGCCTATTTGTGTATCAAGAATAGGAAGCCGCATGCACTAACTAAAAAAATAAGTGACTCATGCATTGGAATTATTTAAAAAAAAAATAATATTGGGGTCAAATGCAAAAAGGAACATAACAGCTTCCTTCACCTAATTACCAGATCTGGTCTGGAGCTTGTGACCGACAAGCCAGCTCATAGAATGAGATACCAATGTTGGTCTTCTTTTAATGGGCACTTGTCTGCAGAGATCAACTGGTATTGGGGGTAAAGTCAGTTGTTGTATTTGTTTGTTGAAAGATGTAGAAGAGTTATCATTCCACGTACCAGTGTGATTACTTTTGTGTTCTCTATTATCAAAGAGTTCTTTTGGGAAAACCTAGTTCAAATCAGGTAGTTAGCGAGTTAGCTAGTTCTAATTAGCTAGCTAGTTCTACTCATGAGACAACTACAAAAATATATAGATAGGGGCGCCTGGGTGGTTCAGTCGGTTAAGTGTCCGACTTCAGCTCAGGTCATGATCTCGCGGTCCGTGAGTTCGAGCCCCGCGTCGGGCTCTGGGCTGATGGCTCAGAGCCTGGAGCCTGCTTCCGATTCTGTGTCTGCCTCTCTCTCTGTGCCTCCCCCATTCATGCTCTGTCTCTCTCTGTCTCAAAAATAAATAAACGTTAAAAAAAATTAAAAAAAAAAGAAAAATATATAGATAGTGTTATCTTCTTAAAACCAATAAATCACAGACTAGAATCACATGATGCATCTGGAAAGTTTTTCTTTCAGATTCAAAGGATTCCTTGATCACTGTTGTGAGTGCAACAAACTTCCTTTAAACCCCAGAAATCATTACAACTTCATTAACTATTATGAATAATTTGATAATAATTTGATAATGAGTACACTGTCATTTTTTATAGAACAGTTGGCCTTCCACAGTCAAAATTTCAATTACGAGAAACGCTAAGATATATTTGTTCTTTTGCAACCAAAGACAAAACTTACGCGATGATTTAAAGTAGTTTATTTTCAGCCTAGCAGGAAGAGTAGAAATGTCAGAATCCCTTAGTAAGCTTCATATGCTACCTGGATGAACATAGTAATAAATGGTGGCTTATTAAAAAATTTTCATCTTGGATAAAGCAATTTTAGAAGGGAAGTTTTATTATTCTATTTCATAATAAAACATATTTCCAAAAATAAATATGCAAGCATTTTACTTGAAGACATTATCTTGTAACAGTTGAGCGATTCTTTCTGTGGCCAACAGTCCTCTAATGATACTGACAGAAGCGAAACAGATGTTGTTAATTTGTCTTAAAATAAGTTGCAATAACCATGGTGACGTCATGAAAACTGGTCTTTATACTATAACACAGTTAATGTCCACATCTGAAACAATACACTTTGAAAAATTCTGGTGTGTTCAACCCTTATTTTCTCCACAAATGGTAATAATACTGGAGTTTTTCGCCCTTTGCTGTTACTACATGGCTCTAAGATACAGAATTGTAATCCTTTTTAGATGTAAAACAAAGGCCAGAAAACACTTTCAAATAGAAATGTTGGCATGTATGTAGCCATTCTGTTCAAAGTTTCCCTTGCCTAAACATCATTGAAGAAAAGCTCCAGGAAAATCGCTATGTAAGTTTTATGTCTGTTTAACCTTATTTTGAAAGTAAAAGGAAGTCCATTATGTAACTTTAGGCTACATCTTAGTGTAAATAACTACATTCTCTTTAAGAATGAGAGCAATAGACAAAATTTACAGATATAGAAACTAAAGTGCTGAAAATGACATAATTTCTCAAGGCGACAGCATGAATTGTTGATAGAGGACGAAACAAATTCCAGATGCTGTACTGCCTCCGTGACACAATAATGCTTATTCAAACATCCGTGATAAGTGACAAATGGTATCCCCAGTGTTCGTTGAATAGCAATGTAAAGCTCTAACGTGTTCATGGAATTTCTATACTGGATGGAAGATCTAAAATAATACAAAGCAATTATTTTTCTCTGAAAAATAGGCAGAACCCAGTCTGCAACTGGCCCTTTAACAAAACTCCAGCTATCAAAACTTAAATGTTTCCTATTTTCAAATTTATCTGCAAAGCAATAGATTTCTCAAATGATGATGGTCCTAACCAGGCATACTCCTACACTACAGAAAGCACAGTGATGATTCAATAAGGAGAAAATCTCTGTAAAATATTGGAGGTTAAACCCCAGCAAGTTGTCTTCTGAAAGGAGCTGCATTTTCCTATTACCAATAACTATGTCATCGAGCATCCTAAATGCTTAAAGTTTATATCCCTCTGGCATCCTTATATGTTCCTGGGTGTTATAAATATCACCAGTGTATTAATCATGTCTCAGTTTTCATGAGAAACTTGGACCCAAAATTTGCTTAACATAAGAACATGCCCTAAACCCCTTCAAGAAGGTGCTATTTGTGTCCTGGGAGCGCTGCTAAAAAGGTGGGCCACCGTTTGCTGTGGTCCCGTTCGCCATGATGGTAATTTGAGAAGGAGCACATGGTGTGGCGATTGTCCAGAGAACAAAAGACTGTCCAAATAGGTAATCAATCTGCTGGGGCCTGGCAGACAGAAAGCTTCCAAGTAATGATGTCAATGGCAGAGGAATCCGGGAGACCAGACTGAAGAGAGGGTTCCAAGCAGATGGTGAGAGTTGTAGCCACCTGGAAAAATTCTCTGAGTCAATTAGCAAGTACCCGTAGTGGATTTGGGGGTAATTCTTCAAGCTACTGAAAGGAAAATGTCTGCCTCAAGAATACAGTTTGGATTTCAAAGTGAAGGAGAAAGACTTTTAAATGGGTTCTTCCTTTTTATTCCTTCTTTCTGCTCCCTTCTGCCATCACTTCATTCCCCACTCAGCTTAGGCTCCACGAATGACCACCTGCACTTCTTCCCGCAAAAACTCCCATCGAACTTGCAGATATTTCCTTATGTTATAACCACGGATGCAGAGTAGCACTGGCTCCACTCCTGAATTTAGGATCCCAGCCCTCTACAGGAGAAGGAATAACCCAAGATTGTGGTTAATACAGATGTTCATCCTCTGATCTAACCCCTAACAATAATTGATCAGGTGCTTCCTTGTCTTTCACCAATTTCCTCTACTAAAAAACAATTTTATTTTATTTACTTATTTTGAAATTATTCTACTTTGTATTTTTAGTCATGCATAGGTGATGTACCATTGTCTCAGCTGCAGGCGTACAATGCAATGATTCCATATTTGTATATGCTGCAAAACGATCACCAGGATATATCTAGTTAACATCCGCCAGATAGTAGTCACCCTCTGTAGTTACAAACTTTTCTTCTTGCTATGAGGACTTTCAAGTTCTGTTCTCTTAGCAACTTTCAAACATGCAACAGGGTATTATTAACTGTGGTCGCCATGCTGTACATTGCATCCCAAGGCTTGTTAATTTTATACCCTACAAGTTTGTGCCTCTTGACTGCCTTCACCATTTCTCTCATCCCCCACTCCCCTATCTCTGACAACCTCCAGTTTATTCTCTGTATCTATGAGCCTGTTTTTTGTTTTGTTTTGTTTTGTTTTGGGGTGGGGGTTGTTTTTTGTTTGTTTTCACTTTCCGCATATAAGTGAGATCACATGGTATTTGCCTTTTTCCGTCAGACTTACTGCATTTAGCACAACGCCCTTGAGGTCCATCGTGTGGTCAAAACTTTGCCCTTCTATGGATCCCCCACACTGACCCTTACCAACTAATTCTCAGTTGAAGGACCGTTTCTATGACCTCCTTTACCATTGTACCTCCGAGGCCTATGTCTTTACATCTGGCCTATGCTTGCAGGCTTTCTTCTAGTTTCTGAAGGGAGAATGTGTTTCTTCATATACAAGATCAACATTGTGCTTTTAATCCCAACCATATCATCTGCTCCAGGAACTAGCATCTTTCTTTTTTGCTCAAGCATTCATTCTTCCTCTTTTTGGAGACATTCCTTCAACTTGTAAATTTGCTGCAGGTGTCTTAGACCTAAAACACATCAAAAACAAAAACGAACTGTAAATATCTTTTTGCTCTTGGGTCAGAGTTTCCCTTGAGCTACTGTCCTTTCTCCTTCCTTCTTCATGTGAAATCTTCAAGGAAAAGTCTCTGGGTTCTCACTTCTCGATTAATTCATTTCCACATGCAAAACAAAGTTATGCTCCCCAAAACTACTCTTGCTAGGATAACAAAGGACTTTCTTTTTTTTTTTTTTTTTTAATTTTTTTTTCAACATTTATTTATTTTTGGGACAGAGAGAGACAGAGCATGAACGGGGGAGGGGCAGAGAGAGAGGGAGACACAGAATCGGAAACAGGCTCCAGGCTCCGAGCCATCAGCCCTGAGCCTGACGCGGGGCTCGAACTCACGGACCGCGAGATTGTGACCTGGCTGAAGTCGGACGCCCAACCGACTGCGCCACCCAGGCGCCCCAGGACTTTCTAACTGCCAAATCATGACACTACATTTCAATCCTAGGTGCTATGTTTAACTCTTTTCTTTTGGATTGCCCAGTTCACTCTCTGACACTCTCCATGTCTCCCTGATTCATCCTTCCCAGGTTTCCTGAGATCCTACTTTGACATTATTCACCATGTAAACATTGCTCTTGCCCCATGATTCTGTTCTCAGCCCACTTCAATCTCCTCTTACATGTCAGTCTTTATGTCAAGGCAAACTCTTCCATCATAAGACCCTTACTTCAAATTTTCTACATGCTGATGACTATGTACATCAGTCAGGGTTATCCAGAGAAACAAAATCAAGCAGATTTGTGTATATATATGGAAAGAAAGATTTGTCTTAAGGGACTGCTTCACATGATTGTGGGTGTGAAGTTCAACTCTGTAGGGTTAAGACTGCAAGCTGGAGACCCAGGAAGATCTGAGGCCCAAGTCTTCAGGCAGTCTATTGGCAAGATTTCCCTCTTGCTTGTGGAAGGTACATTTTTTTGTTGTTGTTCTATTCAGGCCTTTACTGATTGGATGAGGCCCACCAATACTACAGAGAATAATCTGTGTCATTCGAAGCCCACCAATTCAGTTTTTTTTTTAACATTTATTTATTTTTGACAGACAGAAAGAGAGCACAAACTGGGGAGGGGAAGAGAGAGAGGAGACACAGAATCCAAAGCAGGCTCCAGTCTCTGAACTGTCAGCACAGAGCCGGATGCAGGGCTCGAACCCATGAACCGTGAGGTCATGACCAGAGCTAAAGTCAGATGTTTAAACAACTGAGCCACCCAGGCACCCCTAAGTCCACCAATCTAAATGTTAATCTCATCCCAAACATACCTTTACAGAGGCATTCAGAATACTATTTCACCAAATATCTTGGTCCAGCCAAGATAACACATAAAATTAACCATCACACCATGGAATCTAAATCTTGTACCTGTACCTTACTACTGAGTTCCAGAAATATATAACATTGAACATCTTTATAGGAATGTAAAATAGGCATTTCCAACTCAACGTATCTAAAACTCATCTCTCTAATACTGGTCAACCTGCTTCTTGTCCTGCATTTATTTTTTGTTTTGGTCTCAGCCAATGATATTACTAGTTATCTTGTCTCCCAAGGCAGAAAACTCTTGTGTCTGTCTGTCCCTTATAATTGATTGGAAGCTCCTCTCAAATATTTCTTGACTCTGTCTCTCCTCTTGTCTCTTACTGTCTCTGTCCTAAGTTAGCTTCATAAAGACAAGTTTGGGCTGAACATAGTAAAAGCTTTGTACTCAGGTGAGCCAAGAATGTTAACCCATATACTCCCCAAGAACACGGCTGCTGGACCAAAACTTCCATAAGCCTCTGAAGTTTCAGGCTTCTAAAGCACATGACCACTATTGTAAGACAGTTCGAATTTTATATTCTCTCCCCTCATTGTGCCCAGTTCCACTGCACCAACCACAGATGCCAGCATGGACACCAAAAAGAATATCTGAAGACTGTGCCTAGACGAAAAACCGCCAACCACCTAAGCCATGGCTTTGTGCTGAAGGCTCTTCTTCCCTTGACATGCTGTCAAGTAAAGCTGCTCATTTCTTCATACCTCGTTACCTTTCAGTAGAAAAGTTGGGTCTACACATCTCTTTGTTATTTCTTCTGCCAAACATTTGCATCTTTTGGCCCTTACAAAAACCCCTTTACGTACTTGTAGATGTGAAGAGGAGAGAAAAGGATGATACAACACAGCGTTAGGAAATGTTGGAGTCCAGGGAAGAATTCTTTGCTAGGAGGGATGAAAGTAGAGCCTTGGGGGGGGTGGGGGGGGACGCGAGTGGAGAATGCATGGGAAGAATATCTGGGAGTACAAATATCCTGGGAAGGAGAATCCAGAACATACATGGAAAGACTGCCCCATAAAACATGGAGGGATTTTTCTGTGTTGTAAGATGAAAGGAAAAGAGAGAAACATTAACTTGCATATTTTTGGTGGGAAATTGAGGGAATTCCCATCTAATGGCTTTTATTTAGTCACTCAAGAAAGAGACAAGCCTCTCCTCCCATAAGGTACAGGTTGAGATTGGCCATTAGAGTTTTGAGAAGAGCAGAAAAGATTTGAAGTTGTTGCAGTGAATAGTACATAAACAAACTGTCTAAAGAAATACAAGATTGAAGCTGTGCCTTGGTGGCTCAGCTGGTTGAGGGTCATGAACTCACGGTATGTGGGATTGAGCCCCGTGTTGGGCTCTGTGCTGATGGTACTAAGCCTGCTTGGGATTCTCTCACTCTATCTCAGTTAAATTAAATTAAACTTAACTGAAATTTAATTTAATTTAATTTAATTTAATTTAATTTAATTTAAAAAGAAATACAAGACTTAAGGCTAATTTACATTGGCATTGGTCTGATTGGATGTGTGTGTGTGTTTGGTCAATAGGTAATATGTTTCATAGATACAGACCTAGGCAAGCCAGAAGACTGGGTTTATCCATGATAGTGGTGAAGACACATATGGTACAGGTTTCTAGATGAGCATAACACAGGAGAGAAGAGAGTCCAGAGAATTTACAAAGGAGTAATTGAAACGTCAATCACTGTAGAGGTTTTTCTTGGTGTAAAGGACGTGTGCCCCCAATATTTTGTGTCTGAGAAGATGACTATGAATATGCTCAGGGTCCAGTTGACTTTCTGTAGTTTGGACTCCAGTTAAGACTACATTGATCTAGTGATGTTTTGAGGCCTGAGAAATTAGTGTTACTTCACAACTAACACCAATCACTCCTGTAAAATCTGGATCTTTTCCACTCACCATTAGCCGTCATCTGTGCAAATGACCACAAGTTGTATGGGGAAGACTAAGGACAAGATTTCCTGGATATTCTTGTCATAGTATTGACAGGGTCCATCTCTAAAAAAAGCAAATTGTTTTCTTCCTTCAAATGTTCTGTGTCTATGAACACACTGAGGCTTTATCTGATATGGGAAAAAGGGCATGTAATCTACATCCTATTTGCTCAAGCCTGTCTCTATTCATTTGTATCCAAAAACTGAAGAAAGAATGCTATGAGCTGACCATCCTCATCACTTCTGGATACCTTACCATCAATTAGCCAATTAGCTGAAAGAGCTCAGCAGAGGACACAAATCTCAGAGATCTGAATATAATGCAGTTCTACTTTCCGTTGTGAAAATCACATCCACAAGCTCTTGACAGAGAATGTGCCTCTCTCCATCTCTGCCACCTTGTGAAGGCTCCATCTCCATTGACCACAGGGTGCCTGTGTCAGATTCTTCTCCACCTTGCTGTCTCCAGAGATGTTGGCCACAACCATCTCCACCAGGCCACCATAGAAGTGACCGAGTCTATATGGGCTTTAGCTAACTTCATATAAGTATAACGAAACCGTGTATTACCTCATGCCAACATCACCACACGTGACTCAGAGCCTGCCCAGAGAATTTCAGATGTGACACCACACACACAGTCCTGGGGACTTCGAATGTAAAATGAAGGAGCGCAAAGGAGACAATGGTTGAGGAGTAAACTTCTCCCCTCCTCCTCCTCCTCCTTCTCCTCCTCCTCCTTGATGGACTGTCCTGAGATGTAGTTCACAAGACATTCCCACAAGGCCCAGTTGTCAGTTTCACCTGATACCCAAACAGTGACCCAGTCTGCTTTCATACCTTGGTATCTGTTCTCCTTCTTTCTGACCCTTACCAGCGCTTTCCTGGTTTTGCATTCCCTACTAGCAGCTTTTGCCTTAGGCTCTTCTCTCTGTGAGAAACCAAGCTAAGAACCCATTTCATTGGCAAAGTATCCTATCAGCATTTTTCGCTGAGAGAAAACAATAAATCAACCACTGTTCCAAATGGATCACGTGCTTTCCTCAATACTGTATTTCTCAAATCCTCGATGAAATGTGTCTCCTCTGGATTTTTCTCAGCGGCTATTGGGTTTGGGTGAATGAAACGTCACACGTGGTAGGGATTTAATCTAGACTTTAAACATCTTTTTCTCCTATGGTTTCCAAGGTCTTTCTGAACTTTCAGTGTCTTCAGAATGAGTCCAAGTTGGTTCTCATTGTAAATGTACTTAGGACTGAAACTGACCTGCCATTCCTCACTGAACCTGTTTTCTAGGACTTACTATTGTCATTGAGTTGAAATCCAAGCACTTTAGCCTAAAGATAGGATCCTCCTCATGCAACACCTATGCATCTCTCTAGCTTTATCTCCAGCTACTTCCAGCCCTATACTTCACAAATTATTTTCGGTTTTCCACACACATCACCTACACATCTGTTTCTGTCATTTTGTTCATGCTGTTCCCTATTGTAGGAACTCCAGCCCTACCCTTATCCTTCTCATAAACTTTTCGTTCTTAAGGATTGACCAAAGCTTCACTTGCCTCCAAGAAAGATTTTCTGACTTCTTACCCCTAATCTAAGAGATTATGTTACGTGAAATTAGATTGCTATGATAAAATTGTTTGTTTCGTTGTGTGTTTTTTTATCACTTTTGAAATAGATCAATTTCTTTGACAGCATGGATCATTATGTAGGTATTCCTATGACTCTGAATAAAGTTGCTTCCACAGAAAATGTCAAATGAGTGTTTGTTAAGTGATTGTTAAAATATCCAATAGGGGAGGGGTGCCTGGGCGGCTCCGTAGGTTAAGCGTCCGACTTCGGCTCAGGTCACGATCTCATGGTCTGTGAGTTCGAACCCCGCATCGGGCTCTGTGCTGATGGCTCGGAGCCTGGAGCCTGTTTCCAATTTTGTGTCTCCCTCTCTCTCTGCTCCTCCCCCGTTCATGCTCTGTCTCGCTCTGTCTCAAAAATAAATAAACATTTAAAAACAATTTTTTTTTAAATATCCAATAGGGGAGATTCAGTGGACTTCCATCAGATAAAAGCACAGCTGACCAGAAGATAGAATTAAAAAATATATATTTAAATTTAGCTACAGAAAAAAGACACAGGAGTGGTGTAGAAGGCAGACAATAGAGATCTCAAAGGAACATACAAACTGAAGAAGATGCCAGACATCAAATTTCTAACTAATTATGGGCACTAATTATGGCAGACGGAGTTTGCCAGACATTTCCCTATGATAAATGCCTTATCTTCATTGCAAACACTGACTCCCCACATGATTCCATTGCAGTTCACCCTCCGTGTTTTTGGTAAACAATCTTTATTTATCAAGCAATGGCCCTAATTTCCATTGTGATTATAACTCTGTTATTGTCAAATATCTTTATTCCTGACAACTTTGGACACTTGAACTTTAAAACTCTATTTAGTGGGGTACCTGGGTGGCTCAGTCAGTTGAGCATCTGACTTCAGCTCAAGTCATGATCTCGTGGTCCGTGAGTTTGAGCCCCACGTCAGGCTCTGTGCTGACGGCTCAGAGCCTAGAGCCTGCTTCTGATCCTGTGTCTCCCTCTCTTCCCTTCTTCTGCTTTCTCTTCCCCCCCCACTCAAAAATAAACATAAAAAATGGTTTCTTTTTACTCTGTTCAGAAGCATTTACCACAGAAGTGTTAGAAATAACAAATACCTCAAAGATTAAAACACATTATTATTATTATGCTAATATTAGATATGATTTTCATCATTACTGCTATGTGTTGAGCACCTACCCTATAAGAAAGGTCCAGTATCAAATACCTTATGTTTAATGCTCATAAATATTTTTTTTTTCCACTTTCAGTCTAAGAAAAAAGATATCCTAGAGAAATTAAAGAATTCCATTTGGTCTCAGGTCTATTTGAGACCAAACATATGATTAAGAAAAGAGTGAACATCGTGTAATAGAAGTAATTCTAATACCCATGGGTGCCTTCGTGATCGCAAAATTTCCAAAACAAGAATAAGAACTCAACTTTAGACATTCTGTCCCTGCGAGACGGGATTTCTGAAGAACACACTGAACTGGACTCATCCTTGCCATTTACCGCTGGCATTCACTTCCGTTTCATTTGCCTTAAATGTTGTATTTCATTTCAGATTGCTTCCACGGTTACTAAAAATGGATTTAGAGCATAAAGAAAAAAAAAATACTGACAAGTTATTTCCAGTTTCTTAGATGAGATTTCCAGGGCTCCTGTCATTTTAAAACAGAATCTTTTCTTTTCCTCCCTTTAGAAAATTGTATAACTAATGATTAAAGTGGCTGTAGCTTTTCTTGCATGACGGGAAATTGCCCCTCGCGACCTTGTACCTCTCTTGCCCCCACTGGTCTCTCAAAATCTTCTTAATGGAATCCAGCAGATAAAAATAGTCAAGAGTGGTATCTTTTCTCAAGGCGTACGGAATTAGATTTATAAATGGAAAAATCGGTTTTTGTAAAGAGCCGAAGGTTTTGTTATGGCTCGGGAACAAGGACCAAGATTTAATAACATGTCACTGAAAACGCAAAGCCCCTTTGGTAGACGGAGCTTGCCCCAGCCACGCAGGGGAGAAAGACATCGAGGGTCCCCAAAGGGAACCTCAGCGTGAAGGAGGGGAGGCCAGGGTCGGTGACGCAAACTCATGCCAGGGCTGGTTCTGGGAAAATGAGCAGGTGTGGCTGGAAGCCCAGGCTGGACAGGCCATCCTGGCTACGAAAGCATGCTTTGGGGAAAATGCCTGAACATCTGAGCATTAACCAAGGAGCCTGACCTGAGAAGTCCATGCATGAGGGCTTCTACCTTCCAGGCAGGCGAGGTCCGTGCCAGCTTATGTCCTCACGTGGGCCCGCGTGGGAACAGCTTGCAGGAGAAACATGTCAGGGAAGCAGTAACAGCATCAAGAAGCAAGCACCTGGCCTCCTTGTGCACCGAGTGAATTGTCTAGCTCGTCTTCAAATACAAAGGGGAACGGGGGATCCTACTGAATAAGCCTCTGTGGCACTTCAACAATCCAGGCAGTGAGGAGATTTCTCTGGAAAGACTCCAGACTTTCTCCCAATTTGGAAAATGGGGCGTCTACCTGTTTTACTTTTGGAATCAGAGATATGTCCATATTAGTCATCTGCACTCCAGGAATGTGTATACCAATTGCATATGTATCTTTTTTTTTTTTTTTAATTTTTTTTTCAACGTTTATTTATTTTTGGGACAGAGAGAGACAGAGCATGAACGGGAGAGGGGCAGAGAGAGAGGGAGACACAGAATCGGAAACAGGCTCCAGGCTCTGAGCCATCAGCCCAGAGCCCGACGCGGGGCTCGAACTCACGGACCGCGAGATCGTGACCCGGCTGAAGTTGGACGCTCAACCGACTGCGCCACCCAGGCGCCCCACGTATGTATCTTTGATGATCGACTAAACTGAGTGTGATGTCTCTGGCATTCCATGGAAGCAGTTGGAGCCCACGGTGCTCCTGCACTGCTTGAGAATTAGTGGGACATTCCTAACCATTAAAAAGCAAGATTACAGTGTCCAGAATGAGCACAGTCAAGCAGCAGCACCCTCACAGAATGTTGCTTTAAGCAAGGCTTATTTTAGTCTGATTGGATTACCCGTCACAAAACCACAGTTTTCACGCCACCAAGAAGCTCATGTGTCAAGCTGACCACATGTCAATGATCGTACACAAAATATTCTTTCCCTGCATTAGCGATGATGAAATGCTCACATCCGTATCATCCTATTATCATAACCTGAATGATTCTGACACGTATCATATTCCAGATCCATAATATAATTGTTCTCCAGAACATGGGTTCGTGACCTTCTATTCTGTATTTGTAAAATATTCCTTTACGATGCCTGACTCTAGTGTTCTTTGAGGAATGCATAATAGTGTAACTGTATTTCAAAGGTGATAATACAAATAGGGGCTTTACCTTGAAATTTAATATCTAGACTTTGTCGAGGATTTAGTGCCTCCTTAATCATACTTAACATTTATGCACCACACCACATATGCTCAGTTACTGTTCTCCTTAATGAACTTGTTCAATGTCATCATTGGTTAAAAAAAGAAGGGAAAACGCTCTCACGTAAAAAAAGAAGATTTTGAGGCTGGCCAGCGGCTCAGTCGGCTTAGCATCTGACTCTCGGTGGCGGCTCGGGTCACGTTATTATGGTTCATGAGCTGGATTCTTGTGCTGACAGCATGGAGCCTGCTGGTGGTTCCCTCTCCCCTCCCCCCCCCCCCCGTGAGCTCTGTCCACCCTCTGCTTGCAGGTGCATGCACACACTGCATCTCTCTTTCCCTCTCAAAATAAATAAATAAGCTTAAGACACAAAGATGTTTGGAAACGACAAAACACAAAAGAGTTTTTCCAAAGTCATTGATCTGAACCCGTATCTTTCTGCTTCGGGAGGCTACTGCTGAGCTGGAAGGACGAACCTTCACAATTATTCTGGCTTGGCATTCAGCCAGCCATAGAACTCCAAAATTGCGGAGACCAGACCATCAACACAACAGTCAGTCCCTGGCCCACCCACCCCGGAAGTCTTCCTAGAATTAGTCCCTTGGCAGAAGCACTTCCCAAACCCGTCGGCTACCAGAAAAAGAAGCACCAGGTGAGTTATCACACATGATCCCTCCTCCTGATGGAATCCGAACACTATCGGCTACCGACTGCTCAGCAGAACAGCAAACGTTATCCTCAATGGAGCTGAAAATCTACTTGTGGGCCCCAAGAACGTGTTTCTAACATTGAGAAATATTAAGACCCTCTGCTCCGCGGCCCAGCCAAATTTGCATCAAGGGACATATCCTAACTTTTTGCTCCTCTATAAAGGATTACCTCTGAGTTTCCATATCGACCCTCATCGGGAAACAAAGTTAGGCCCCCGTAAAAATCCTCAAGGCTCTCTAAGGCGAAAGCACCCAGGTGAGCAGGTCTCCTGCCAGCTGTTTTTGGGAACTCACCGATCAAAACCACTTCCCTCAACTCCACCGGCTGATATGTGGGTGCTCTCAGTTAGATATGTGAGGTCCCAGCTTGCATCCCTACGATGTTGCTTCGGTACAAGACATGGGGCATGGCTGTTAATCGTGCGCAGACTTCCGCCCATAGGGGGAGAGAAGTAATCAAGGAAGCATCCTCAACAGTGGATGAACCTGAACCTGAGCTCGATTTCCGGTGCTGCAAGAGATAGGACAGTATGACCTTGCACCTAAGCATCATACTTTTGATAGGCCACACTTGTGTAATTCAGTATTTGTTCGTCGGACCCGAATAATATGTATTTCCCCTCATTCCTCCTTTAAGGGTACATGGATTCTTTAAAGTCATCATAGCAGTATTTTCCAAAGCTGTGAGCATACTTCCAAATCTATCTCTATTTCTGTAAAGTCAAATGCCTCACTAACACTTCCCCAACATGAAAAAGTAATCAGAGTTAAGTGTTTCGATCAGGAAGAAAAAAAAAGACTTTATTTCCTGCTTCTTTGCAAAATTCCTTCACCTCAAATGCCAGCATGTATGGTGGTTCCTACCTAGCAAGGCAGATGGGAATCTCTGCCTCGGGGGATCGTTGGGGAAGTGACAAAATTCTGTTTTGTAAGACACAAATACAAAGAGGAAGGTAAAGGCAAAGCTGGAGTAAGGTTTCTGCAAGGGAGCCATAGGTGAGAAAAAGAGTGTTGGGCGATGATTCTCCAACGATCCATCATTTCTGCACATCTTCTGAGCAAAAGGCCCCGACAACACTTAAGGATGCCCGCAAAGCTGTTCCCGGGCTGGGGGTAGATTTGCTTACGTTCCAGGATGATAAAGCTACAGACTTTCTTGGGTGATAGCGGTAATGTCTCTGGAGGGAAAGATAGGCAGATTTGTTAGTGATCTTTCCTCTGAAACTGGGGCTTTCTTAAGCAGAGCGTTCTTCAGGTATAACAAGAAGGCCCTGTATGCATGCGCAGTATTCACACAAGTCCATGCTCTTCTCTGTGCCGTGAATGACAAACTGTCCAAATCCATTTGGGTTTACCGTCTCCTTACAAGTAGCGTGGCAGGCCCGCCTACCTGCTTCAGCAGTGACTGTTACTTACCCACTGTGTGACTGCTGAACAGGTAAGGATAGAAAAGGGAACTTCGGTCTTAGAATTACATTCTTTGTTAAAAAAGAGGAAGTCCGATAATATGTAACAAGGCCTGATGACATAAGCTCTGGAATGAAATTTCCATAGGAAAGAATCTGGCTATTAGTACAGGTTTGAAAAACACCCCATCTTTGCTAAGATTAAATAAAAGCCACCCAAAGTGTGTGTGTGTGTGTGTGTGTGTGTGTGTGTGTGTGTGTGTGTGTGTGTTTTCATCTCAAGCATCCAAGTTATTCTGTGTCTGGGGGTCTGGGTTGTCGACTGGATGAAATGGGAATGGGGAGCCAAGAAATACGAGATGTTCCATGTGTATATGTAAGGGAAAATAAACTTTTACTGTGAACATTATCATAAACAAACAGAGACACACACATTAGTAAACTCGAGGAAAGAAAGATTCTGAAAGCTCCTTTGACCAAAAGAGATAATTAAAATTTATAGAGTGCCTCTTATTAACATTATCTTACAGTGTATAAAATATTATTGAAATTCACTTAATTTTGTTACTTATATATTATTTTATTTCCGTGAAAATCAAAATATTTCTATGTGCCTTTACAGAATTAGTTCTTCAAATAACCTTCCAACCTATTTTTCTAACACAACTTAAGATCCTTAACTGGACTTCTCCAATAGGAAAGTCCCATGTCTTCAGGGTTAGGAAGGAATTATTGTATTTCACACTATAGGAAAAGTTGTCAAGTAGAATTCACCATTGAAATTTGATTTCACTGGAGTTTCGTGTGTGTGTGTGTGTGTGTGTGTGTGTGTGTGTGTTTAAATCTGCATAATCTAAAGTGTTCAGTATACTATCCTCAATTATCATTTAGTGAATTAAAACACTGGAGCATTACAAATGACATACAGATGACATTTTTTTGAGGCTGAATACTCTGACTTTTCAATTCCAACAGTCCCTACCTGTTTTGGAGTTCGGTGAGAATGTAAAATATGTCTTATGTTGATTAGCTTTCAAACATCAGTTGTTATTTAGCTATCATTAGAGGCAAAAACAGAAATATGCTATAAAAAAAGGCTAACAGAAATCATAGGCCTTTGTTCTAGTTACATTTTTCAAGAAAAAAATTAATTAAATTAACTTACTCAATTAACTGAGGACAAAATTTGATTTAATGAAATTAATAGAGTTTATTTCAATTTAAATTTATACTAATGAAAAAAAAGACAAGTAAAACTGTTATATCTGTGCTATAGGAAAGAGTTGCTGCCATTTCTTCTAATTAATTTCTATTTGAATCTGGATTCTAAATCATTATCCCAGCTCACCAGTGGCTCATGCTTCAAAAATGCCTTGAAGCTAACTGAACCTCGGAGTACATTTTCCCATGGAAACATGTATCATAACGTATACTTTGGTTTCTAGACCAGTGTACAAATCTTATACAGATGTTATTGCAGGAATGGTAATGTCAATCAGTTGTTTTGTCTTCTAAGTTTTGAGGAACTCTATTTCTCCAAAGAACACCTAAGTGAGTCATGGGTTCCCGTGAGTTGGAAACAAGTGCCCAACAATCAACGATCTTTAGGTGAGTTCTAAGGGAGAGTAAGGTAGAGACCAGTAGGAAAGGACCCGCCAGCAAGGCAACCCAGGTTGCCAAGGTGAGGGTAAGCACGTACGCTCAACCCCTCTGCCACGCTGCAAATAGCCAGTACACTTGCCTCTAGCCTAGCCTCCAGCCTTCTTCCATCAACCACCTGGCGCATCCTTCTTACTTCTCTTTGCTTCGGAATCCAAAGTTACATTGTGAAAGAAAATCTGTGCCGCAGTTCCAATTACTAGCTGGGAGAACAGTCGAGAAATATTTTTAAACCAGAGAGTCACCGGTCTATGTCATTTGGTTTGTTTCATTCATTCATGTATACAATGTTTGAGAAATACGTACTGAACATATACTATGTCCCAATTTGTGTCTGAGTCCATCCAATTTGTTGCTGTAGAAGCTACCTTCTCAGGCTAAGGTCTTTACCTGGAGTAGAGGGCAGTTAACTCTTTTCCAACCTTTCTCGGCCATCTGCATGGTAACATACAAGAGGAGCCAAAGAGTGGAAATAAAACATATCTAGAGTTTTCGCCACCACTTCTTCATAAACAATTCAAAATGCATACAATCATTCCACCTGTAATGCTGAGAGCACTGCTCAAAAAAAAGGGGGGTGGGGAGAGAGAAAATGCACTAGATTAGCATCAACAATTTATTACTGGTATGTAAGTTGGATTTCTGCAAAATCCAAATATTCCTAAAAGGAACAAACCTGGGAATAACTATCAAAACTGATAATGATAAGTCAATCTCAGATTATTTGGTAAGAGTTCTTTGGTGAAGAAAGAAAGAAAGAAAGAAAGAAAGAAAGAAAGAAAGAAAGAAAGAAAGAAAAGGAAGGAAAGGAAAGGAAAGGAAAGGAAAGGAAAGGAAAGGAAAGGGAAAGAAAAGACAGGGATAGGAAAGAAAAGAAAAGAAAAGAATAGAATAGAATAGAATAGAATAGAATAGAATAGAAAAGAAAAGAAAAGAGAAAAGAAAAAGAGCAGCTGCCTCGGAAGGGAATATTACAACAGGCACTGAAGTTCTTCACAACCAACTAAAATTCCAAATGGATGAATTGAAATGAAAGGTCATTATTTAGAAATATTGCTCTAGGTAGAGGCATATCTGATAGGAGCTGTGCCAAAGAGGTTATTTTCGAACTAAACAGATTTGACCGAAGACTTTTAAGAGCCAAAGCTTTCAAACTAATGAAATACTGTGTTGTTTGCTTTCTGAATAATGACCCTCCTTTTTTTCTTTATACATCTCATTTGTCCATCTCAATATTCACTTTCCATTTCTTTTTTTTCTCATGTTTATCCAATTGAATCTACTTCTTAGAGTAATGGCAAATCAGATTCCCCGGATCGATTACTCACACTGAGTAAAGCACTCAAAAAGGAAACAGAATGGACCGAGCAAGTATTTTACAAAGAAAGTGAATGATATAAATTAGAATCACACATATACAATGGATATATGTATGTAGGTATGTGCTTATGTGCTGTTAAAAAATCTCTTTGCCACTATTTGTATTTACTAGTGACTCTAAAGGAGTCAGTCTTGCTAATGTTTTTCAAATGATCGTCCAGTATCAATCTAGCCATCATGAGATGACATTTTTTACACATCTTAATGCTAATGATGTGCTGACTGGCCTAACAGACATGTTTTCAGTGTGATCTAACATTTTAAAATTTCATATAGAAAGGAAGGCTTATTACGAATTCCAGTCGATATTTTCTTCCAGTGTAAACTTAACAACACATTTTGATTAGTGCATACATGAGATAAAAATGTGATTGCTAACAATATTTCTTGTTTAGTATCTATAAGGAACAGTTTTTAAATAGAAAAACTGGGGCTCCAGGGTGGCTCAGTCGGTTAAGTGCCCGACTTCAGCTCAACTCCTGATCTCGCGGTCCGTGAGTTCGAGCCCCGCGTTGGGCTCTGTGCTGACAGCTTGGAGCCTGGACCCTGCTTCGGATTCTGTGACTCCTTCTCTCTCTGCCCCTCCACCTCTCACTCTGTCTCTCTTTCAAAAATAAATAAACATCAAAAAAATTTAAAAAAACAAATAAATAAACTCAGTTTTACATTCTTCTCAAAGGAAAAAAACCAAAGAACCATTTCAGAATATTAGTAAGTTCTGGAACATTGACAAATTGCTGGTATAAAATTGAGTGATAAATATTTGAAGGATGTAAATGAAAGAAATGTACCCTATTACAAATCAAATTCTAGTATGAAGGCATCAAAATTCCCAATGTTCATCTATGATTGGAGAGAGTTATGTTTTATTTATATTTTGTGAAGTTGAATAACTTCCAATGATTAAAACCTTATATTCTCCTAATTAATGTTCATCTAATAGCTTGATTGTTCTATTCCTGATGTTCTCAATTTTAGTGTATTTTTTCCTGTTTTATATAAATAACTTGCTGCTGATTTATCCAAATTCTGATGAACTTTTTTTTAATCGTCGACCAATAGTGCCTGTAATAAAGAAAATAGTGTCTGTCACTAAAGAAAAGTCCCCTGCCTGAGTAGCTAACAGGTGTGCTAGGTGCCAACTTGTCCTTAAAGTATCAATTGTTCACCTGGCCACCGTTGGCTGACTGGTTTCTCATTTAAAAAGAGCGAGAAGGATTCCCAGTAATCTACCCAGGGTCCAGAAAGTAAGTTCTTTCATGCATCCTGCATACATGAAGGTTTAAATTAATGAAGCTTCACGACAATTTCTGGGGCCCGTCTCCAAGAGAAGAACTGATCTATAGTAAAGAACAGACACCAAAATATTTCTTTAGGTCATGAGGGCACAGGGCAATCTGAACAGCCCCAAGTATTATCGCAACTGTGGCTACCTGCTGTTTTAATTCTCACTTAATGCTGCTTTCCTAGGTGTAAATCATTGTCAGCAGGGCTTCTTCTGGAACATTGCCACTTTTCTTCACTGCTCCCAGTCTCCCAGCCTAAACCAACCCACTGGATGCCTTTCTCTTCCCAATATGACGATTTTTTTTCAAGGTCTCCATTCACGTCCTTGATGCTGAACTTTGGTTGGATCCACCCAAATCCATTCCAAAAGTGATTTCAAACTCTAAGTCCCGGGGAGAGATGTTTGGAGACTATTGGTCCTTTCCTCCCAATCAATGATAAACACGTAGACAAATTGACTCGACTTGCCGTGGGCTTAGCAGCAGCCCAAACAGAAGCCGGTCAGAAGGCTGTAAATGGTCACAATATCTTTTTTCCTACCTATGAACTGCCGAACAAAGTCTCTGAGTAACAAAATCCCAGAAAGCGTACTCCAGATTACTTTCTAACTTTGTTCTCAAGTGGAGGGGGGAAAAAGAAATTAGCAGGCAAAGAGAAAAAATGCTTTGTGGTTCTCCATTCTATCTTACAAGTCCATCACTGACACCTTACAAGAGTCCCCAAGGAACACCAAAGATCCTTTGTCACACTTTGAAAATCATTAATTTGTTATAATTGGGCACAGTGGCTTTCACGGCCTCTTCTTCCTTCCTTTTTTTTCTTTTCTTTTTCTATTTACATCCAAATCAGCATATAGTGCAACAATGATTTCAGGAGTAGATTCCTTAATGCCCCTGACCCATTTAGCCCATCCCTCCTCCCACAACCCCTCCAGGAACCCTCTGTTGGTTCTCCTCTAATGATATCATATGATTTACAGTTTCAGTGTAAAAACTCTGGAAAGGTTCAATTTCATTTAGCACCACTTAGGCCTTTCCAAGAAGCCTACGGCCGGGTCTGAGTTTTCAACTTAAATAGGACAAGGTTAATTGGAAGGTAATTCAGAGAACAATCTGATTTCGTATTGTTGGCAAGTTGTCTTTCTTTTGATGGCCAATTCCGCTCATTCCCATCTCACTGACTCCATTATTCCCTAGCCCTAGATAACAGTGAACGCTTTCACCTTGTGGACGAGATATTTTACTTCATTTGCTACTTTTCTTTAGGAGTTTTGCATCTTAAACTCATGCTTAAAATTTATTAAACGTTTTCTCAATAATTATGCATCTTTCTAGTCTCTGCCTTTTAAAATTTCAGGATAACATTTCTTTCCTTTTTTTTTTTTTTTTTAACATTTCTGCCACAATGTTTTATTTTTTCATGCTGGCTCTTAATGGATGTAAGAAGAAAAATTATCCAGTAATACTAAAGAGTGTGGAAGTTTTACTCTGTAGAGATTTCCCATTTAGAACCATCTCCTGCTAAATGCTTAATCTATCACTTAGAAATAGAAAAAAAATAAACTTCACGGTTTGTTTCATGTATGCTGAGAAAGTGCATTCTTCTGTAAGTTTTTATGAGGTTCAAGAAAAACTTGGAGTGTTTAAATTTGTTTTACTTTATTCTTAGAGAATTGAAAATTATCTTAATTTCCATAACCTGAAATCCCTAAAAGATTGTTTGTAAACTCAAACATTTTAAATCAACTTGGTAAAATTAGCTTACGAACGCATCATGGTTTCATTCAATGATTTTATGAGAGTTGGGTGTGTGTGTTGGGGGCTGTTTGAGTGTGTACTTCCTAGCCCTACTTTTTCACCCTTTTTTCTAAATGTATAAAATTGAACTTATATGCATTCCCCTGTACTTGAAATCTTATATTAATGAAAGATTAAAATATGATATTATAGAAATTGCCTAACTTTATTTTTTACCAAATGAGGTCATGATTATATAGATGTCCTGGCTGATGGGTGAAAAATTGCCCTTGATTAGCACAAAAATATGATGCATACCTGTGTGAACCACGTTCATAAGTCAAATATTCTGTTTAAAGATATGATAACATATATGTATTTAAAAAATATTTTGTAATCAAATTTATTTTATCTATCTAATGTTAGTGACACCAAACACTAAAAGGACATATGCTTCTCTGGAAAGAACTCTGATTTGTCTTGTTCCTTATGCTAATCCATATGCCCTAATTTATAGAAATTATTCCATGGCCAAAACTCTATTGTACTATGATTTAAATATCATATTTAGATAAGATTAGAAATAGCTAACAAAGAGTATCTTTAAGAAGAACACAACGATAAGACAATTACCCTAAACAAAAACTAGAGAAAAATGGGACATATTTCTCACTTGTAAAATGACAATATGAATTAATAATGCAGATTAGGTGAACGAGAGCTGAAGTTTGTTTTATGTGAAGGCATTATATGTAAAAATAGAAAATAATGGGTTATCATATAACTAGGTTTCTTTATTAGCACATAGTTTTATTCTATATATATCCCTTAGCTCTATTTTTTTTTAACTCCCAGCTCTTACTGTCAAAATCAGATCTTTTTAAATTAAACATTAAAATACAAAGTGTCACCCAGATACCACACAATTCCCCATATGGCGCTGTCTTCACATTCCACACACTACTCTCGCAGACTTTTGCACATATTCTGTTGCTATGGCTAAAAAAAAAGAGTAAATTTAGCCTATGTGAAAGCAAAAGACCCCTATCATCACAGATACGTGCATCCCACGCAATTAAGAGGCTTCCTTCCTTTACTCATCTCAAGGCCAAATTTGCAAAAGAAATCCTATATCGCCTTGAATTTGCAACCAGACAATCTTGATAGATAAATTACACGTAACATTCTCCTAATCGTTATGGGAGTAAACTTTTCATTAAGGAACAGGATTTTTATACAATTAATCCTCTTTTACTGAGCATCTCTGAAATGCCATGTACTATGGTTGGCACAGCTATAAATAAATATTTACAACTGTAAATGAAATAGACACAGCCCCTGCGCTCAGAAAACCTTTGTTCATATGTGCAGAATAAGGTATTAATTAAGTCAAAAAGTAAATAATTACATTAGTTTGCTTGCTACCATAAAAAGCAGACCCCCGAATTGGGTGGCATAAAGCACAGAAATTTATTGTCTCGCAGTTTTAGAGGCTAGAAGTCTGAGATCCAGGTATCAGCAGGGTCGGTTCCCGCCTTTGGCTGTGAGGCATGTTTCATGTTCCTCTCTGAGCTCTTGAGACTTTCTGAAAAGCTTATTGCTTGGCTGCTGGACACATGACCTTGATCTTTACCTTCACGTTCACATGGTGATGTATGTGTGTGTGTATGTGTGTGTGTGTGCATTCAAGTGTGTAAAAATTTCTCCTTTTATATAAGGGCACCAGTCATTTCGGTTTAGGGATTCATTCTACTCCCACGGGATCTCATCTTAACTATATCTGCAATGATGTATGTCCCGGGTACCTAGGGTCACATTCTGAGATACTGAGGGTTAGGACTTGAACATAAGAATTCAACCTGAGATAAGTGATAAGTGTTTTTTAAAGGGAGGACCACTATTTTATAAGAGTCTAGCAAGCTGGTCTAGGGTGTGAGGGCTGGAGATGGGCGTAGAGATAGTTTGTCTAGAAAAGTGCAAAAGGAAGGAAATAGAAAAAAAGGAATCGAAGATGGATTCAGAAATGGGGAAAAAAAGGTCATCGGAGACACTCCCTAGTTTCCAGGTGATTTTGTTCAATCGCGCCCAACACCAAAGTGGATAACTCCTTGAAACATTGAATGGGTTATCCTACTCAGCAACCAAAAGGTGAGTGGTGACCTTTTCGACTGGAATTGGAATGCATACCTATGAATGTTTATGGTGTGGACAACACTTACAAATAGGAGAACGAATGAAACTCACATGTAGGAAACATGTATTGGAATTTCACTCATTTATCAGAGACCTGAGTGACTTCCCTGATGACTGGAGAATAGACTTTGAAGAATATTTTCTCCATATTTTTTTTAAGATTTTTTTTTTAGTGTTTATTTTCAAGACACAGAGAGACAGGGCATGAGTGTGGGAGCAGGGGGCAGAGAGAGAGGGAGACGCAGAATCCGAAGCAGGCTCCAGGCTCTGAACTGTCAGCCCAGAGCCCCACGCGGGGCTCAAACTCAGGAACTGTGAGATCAGGACCGGAGCCGAAGTCAGATGCTTCATAATGTAAATACTTCCATTATATTGGATTTCAAGCTGCCAACCTGATATCACCCAATGCAAAGTTGAGAAAAGAGCAACAGAATTGACAGATTAGTAGTAGATATGTAGTAGTTCCACCACATAAATACAACTACCTCAAGAACATAGGTAATAGCAAAATAATTAGTCACAAATGGTGAATATTTACCAGGTTTCGTTTTAAATTATATAAGCCTAATGGCTTACCATTTAATTTTCAGTAATCGCCATGTTTAGCAACCGGCTGAAAAAGTCCTGAAAACGTAACAAGAGAGCCAGCCCCAGCATACCATTGGAAAGAGCTCACCTGCTAGAAGAGGATTAAGTCATCTAAATTTGGTTCAAGAATAAGGATGAAAAAGAACATTCTGGCAAAAGATCATGTCTACCGTTCCAATTAGCACCAGGACCCAAAATCTGTACAGTTGAGCCTGAAGGAGCTACAATATAAGAATAAAAACTGAGAATTGTTGCTTTAAAATAAGGACGGCATTTGATTGTTGGGAGTTTGATCTGAAAACGGGGCCAGGAGAGAGAAATGTGGAAAGTTTTCAGTATTTCTCCTAGAAAAATGCCCAGATAGTATGGGTGGAAAGAGGTAACAGAACTATCTGTAAAACCCTAAGAAAAGCTGGGGCACCTGGGTGGCTCAGTCGGTGGGGCATCTGACTTTAGCTCAGGTCATGATCTCACGGGTCGGGGGTTAGAGCCCCGTGTCAGGCTCCATGCTGACAGCTCGGAGCCCGGAGCCTGCTTCACATTCTGTGTCTCCCCCTTTCTCTGCCCCTCCCCGGCTTGTGCTCTGTGTCTCTCTCTTTCTCTTTCTCTCTCTCTCTCTCAAAAATAAAATGAACATTTTAAAAAAATTAAAAAGAAAACCCTAAGAAACGCAATGAGATGGCCATCACTCAAAAACTAATAGTTCATCAGATTTTTTAAGAAAACCTGATCCCAGGTGGCACCTGAACCTGCCACCCTAAATAAATAAATAAATAAATAAATAAATAAATAAATAAATGCACTACTCTTGCTAATCTTACCAGTGACCTTGAAATTGCCAAATATGTGTGACAATTTTAATCTTCAACTGACTTGACCTTTCCTCAGTATTTGACATCGATGTCTATCCTCTTCTTGCCGCATTTCACTCTCTGTTTTCAATGGTATCATTTTTTTGTTTGTTCGTTTGTGTTTGCTCAACTTCTACATTCCCAGCACTCTCCTTATGCTCCTTCACTGACGTATTTTAATGCCAATGTTCCCTAAAGATCCACCATTAGCTTTCTTCCCTTCTCATTTCACGTGGTCCAGTGGTTTTCAACTGGGGAAATTTATTTTACTCCCAAGGCAATATCTAGAGATACAACCAGGTCACAACCTGGTGGTCACAACCAGGGTGTGCTAGTGATTTCTAGTCGGGAGATACCAGGGATGTTGTTAACCATCCTACAATGCATCGGACAACCCACCCCCCCCCCCAACTGAGAAGAATCCGCCCTAACGTGTCCCCTTCTGCCTCTACACTGCTAAGTTTCAAATCTGTGTCCCTGGGCCAGGATGAAGCCTCTCACGTGAAAAGCTACAGGCATCTCACGTGAAAAGCTAAAAGGAAAATTCATCTAAAATGAAATTCATCATCTCGTTCCCAAATCTGCTTTTTCCCATGTGGTCTCTAATTTTGCCAGGGACAGCAAAAACAAAACAAATTTATCCTAATAAACTCTATATCTTTGACGCGTATCTAATCAGCCTCTAAGTCTTGTAGCTTCTCTTTCCTGGGCCCCTCTCAAAGGCACTCCCATTACCCAGGTGCTAAAATCTATTATATCATAAGATCCTCTTAACTGATTCTCCTTTTTCCAGCCTTAGCTCCATTTAAGCCAGACTCCTGCACTGCATTCATAGGCATCTTTCTAAAATGAAAATCTGAGTATGTTCTTCTCTTCTGAGCTACTGTAATGGTTTTTCCAACCTTCCAACCTTAAAATGGATTCAAACACCCCATGACCACCAACCTCATTTTGAACTTTAACTCCACGCTAAATTCCCATGTTCCTGAAAAGCACAGCATTTTGAGAACAACATTCCCTTTGTGTTTTCATGTATTTGCCCAAGATTTCATTTTACCCATTCCTCTTCCGCTACATCCCCCCGCATGACTGCAATCTTTCATCCACCACGACACTACTGAAATACCACCTGGTTTCTAATAGAATGACAATATTTTTTAAATAATAATATCCAGTATGGTAAAAGTAGGAGCAAAAAAAGCATTCTTATCTATAATCGGTAGATGTATAAATTCTAACAAGCATTTAAAGAACAATTTGGCATTTAATTGTTAATATCCTTGGGGCGCCTGGGTGGCTCAGTTGGTTAAGAATCCGACTTCGGCTGAGGTCATGATCTCGCGGGTTCATGAGTTTGAGCCCCACCTCTGTGCTGACAGGACAACATAGAGCCTACTTCAGATTCTGTCTCCCTCCCTCTCTTTATGCCTCTCACCTGTTCATGCTTGCTCTCTCTCGCTCTCAAAAATAGATAAACATTTATAAATAAATAAATAAATAAATAAATAAATAAATAAAATGTTAATATCCTTACTTGTAGACGTTTACTTGTATACGTAAGGTTTGTATAAATGTGCAAGGATATATTTGAAAAAGATATCCTTTGCAGCCTTATTTGTTAAAGCAACATAATGGGGATGACTCGACAGAATGACTTTAAACTATGTAAGTTAACATTTTGGGATAACAAGTAATTTTCAAACTAAGGTTAGATTTGTGTATGTTGATTTGAAAGTAAGCCCTATACTATTGGAGGTAAGAGGACCAGTATGTTTGTATGATCTTAATACCAATAAAAGAAAAAAGTCTCTTTCACTTTTTAAAAAATAACCTTTTTATTTTGGAATAATTTTATATTTATTATATTTACAGAAGTTACAAAGGTAATACAAAGTGTTGCTGGTTACCCCTCCACGCAATTTTCCCCATGATTAATGTCTTACATTTTTACAATATATTTCTCAGAACCAAAATACCAACATTGATATATTGCTATTAACTAAAGTTCAAACTTCAGAGAGATTTAATTTGCTTTTCCATTAATATTCTTTTTCTGCTCCAAGATCCAATCCAATAAACCACATTACATTTACTTCTTTCATTTTTGACTTTATAGGATTCTGTAAGGCTTGTATTTTTTTCAAAGCGCATATGCAACATCCAGGGTATTCATAAAGATTTGAGGGCTACCCCATCCAAAATTTTTCCCTATCTGAGTTGAATGGCCTGCTCCAGTCCCCAAGGAATCTTGAACATCCCTCCAAGATCATACACATTAAATCCTGTCATACTCATTAATTTTCTTTTCTGGTTCTAATTAGGTAACTCTGAAATAAGTGAGTTCTTAGAATTATTAGCCTATTTTGTTTCTTCATATCATGATACCCCTGGAGCCATTTGCAAGCACATTAATATAAAAACACAATAAACTAAATAGATAATAAATATTGAACATTGCGGTAACAGAACCAAGGGATAAAACTATATAAAATATTTATGCATACCTCTTTATACATGGTAATGGAATCACTGAATGCTGAGAGGAAAGGTACAAACCTCACCAGCAGAGGCTCAGACCCAACTAACAAAATTTCCCTTTAAGATTAATTAGGTCATTAAACGATTTCATGACCACATTCCAATGTCATAGAAGATATCAGTGAAACCTGGTTATTGGATATGCTAGCTAGAGATAACCCAGCAGAGCAAACAACGCTTATCACTTTTCAGTGAATGACAAACATTAATGCCAATCATTGAGAGGTCTTAGTTGAGAATTCTAAAATATTCTTTCAAAAAGACAGTTCTCTAGGAACCATTTTATTGATTAGGGATTTTGGAAAAATCTTTCCAGAACAGTACACATCTGACCAGTGGACTTTTCTGCGCTCGTCTATAACTGACGAAAGGAAGGCTCACAGAGGAAGAAACTTGATCCGGGTCATAGATACAGCCAGTCAGTGGTGGAACAGCACTTTAACTGAAACTGACTAATGTCATTCCCCACTTCTGACTAAGGAGAAAACCCAGACTCAGTTTACCATCACTACCCGCAAAATCATATTATTATAGGGGAAGCTTCTAAATCAAAAGGCTTATTTCACATAGGTAAGGGTTTTGTTTGTGCTTAGCACAAGTGGGAACAGCTAAATGTTCGAGATTTTATTTTATTTTATTTTATTTTATTTTATTTTATTTTATTTTATTTTATTTTATTTAGTTGTAGAAGCGTGTTGAAAGACAGAAGTCTGCCTGTTTCTAAATTGTGGTGACATCTACTTGGTTACGTGCTTCTGGGTGATGGATTTGAAGTGTGTCCGCTGAACTAAGCTGGAACTGTTTTCCAGGATTCCCTTCCCTGCACAATTCCTGGGGTGGGGTGGGGGAGGGGTGAACCCAAAGCTGCATTTTGAGTGAGATTTGAAAGGCAGAAGTGAAGCTCCGGCCGTGTTCCTGTGGGAGGCTGAGCCCCTCCCGGTTCACCCCTGGCACCAGGGGCCCCACAGCCCCTTCCGCTCCTGCCAGACCTACTGGGTCAGCTCCTCGGCTGCTCAGCCCAGTTGCCCTGCGGCCAGCACGCCCTTCCTCTGCAGGGACGCTTGGAACCAGTGAAAGATCAATGCAGGTTCCAGCCTGTTCTCCGTGTCCCAACTCGGCTGGTTCCGGTTACACTTTGTTCACGAGTTTCCTAATTACACTCATTTTTTTCCTTCCAGACTATACTGCCTGTGAACTTGGGCCACCAGTGTCAGATAAACATCAAGGTCACAAAGATTGCTTAGCCCCCACACTTGTGCAAGGGCAAATACGCCTAATAAGTTCCTTATTGTGACATATCCTGTGGGTCCTCTTTTTTTGATCAAATCCTAATGATCCATACAAACTCGAGGAGTTTACAAATAGAAAGGAGAAACATAGATTTATAAAAACCTTCTATCTGCCAGTTTGGAGGCTGCCTGGATCATGGATTGCTGAATGAAAAGTCTGTTAGATCAGCCAAGCAAACAAAACAAACGGATATTCCTAATTGGAGGGAAAACTTCCCCAAAATTTGTCCATAGTAACAGCAAAAGAGCCAGGGATGATATATTGGTTTCAAAGATACTAAAACAACTAAAAACAATCTTCAACCAACCAAAGAGCAAAGCGTATTTAAACACCTACAAAAATAAAGAATGTCGGGGCGCCTGGGTGGTGCAGTCAGTTAAGCGTCCGACTTCAGCCAGGTCACGATCTCACGGTCCGTCAGTTCGAGCCCCGCGTCAGGCTCTGGGCTGATGGCTCGGAGCCTGGAGCCTGTTTCCGATTCTGTGTCTCCCTCTCTCTCTGCCCCTCCCCCGTTCATGCTCTGTCTCTCTCTGTCCCAAAAATAAATAAAAACGTGGAAAAAAAATTAAAAAAAAATAATAAAGAATGTCATTGCTAGTATTCAGTGGTCAACTCAATTTTTAAGGGTTTTACACTGGATTTTCCTTTTATCTAATTCAAGATATGAATATAAATATAACTTTTAAATGATTCTTCCTTAATTATAACACAATCTCAATTTCAGAGAGCACCATTAAGATTCTTTTAAATGCAGCTGAAGAAGAAACTATATCAAGCTATTCCTTGTCTGTGTAGATAGCAGGAGAACTAGCCAAGCTGTGTGCCCATTTCTCAGATTTCTACCTATTTCTCAGAATGACAGACCAGAGAAGATCTCTTCGGGTTGGGTGACCTGCTTACAGGGGAGCTGAGTCTGTCAATACGTTCTATAAATGTTTCTACTGTGAATAAAAATTGCCATTGAAAACAAATTGCCCAGTGATGCCGGTTTCTAAACTTGGAACACATAACAAGTCCACTGGCTATAAAGCAGACGGCTTTCAAGCATATTAATTCAACTGATGGAGTGTCGCTATTTGGAGGCTTTCTTTGATATGTGAAATAGAGAATGATGTGACTTTTTAGTCACATGTTGACACATAAAATATACAAGCTAAGTAGCTGCTTTCTTTGATGTGTCAAAATGATAAGTTATCTTTAAGACTGTAACTGTTTACTTCTAAGCATATCAAACAGGGTGGATGGAATAGAGGTCAGTATGAAGGGAATCAATTATTGAGGGCCAATTAAGCCAAACTTAAAAGGAGAAACAAAATAAATATATCACTTGACTTTGTAGGAAAATATATCAAATGTACTGTTGGTGACTATACAAAGATAAGTTATTGATATAGCTTATATTTGCCTCTGCATTTAAAAAGAGGATTGATAATAATAAATATGGGCAAGGTGTTTACTGAACAAAAACCCACGTCCCTTTCTGTTAGGAATTATCCGTGTTTGGCATTCTATCTGCTTAGTGGCTAGAGCTGTGCATTTGGGAGTTGACTCCACCTTAAGAAAGCCTTCTGAACTTTACACACTCACCTTTTTTTTTTTTTTAGTCATCTTGCTCTTCAAACTAAATTTTCTTGACCATTTAAAAACCAAGAAATAGAAAAATGAATGAACTGAGTGTTTAATTACAAAGAGGAAGACTAAAGAGATTGCGGCATAAGCCCCCCAAATTTCCTTCTCCCTGGCAAAATGAAATGCCAGATGCTTTGCTTATCCCATCACAAGTGTGTCGGGCATTGTGAAGGGCCTGAGACCTTTCTCTTCTTGCACGATTACAAGTTAGTCTGCCACAGATACATAGACCTGATGGGAGACATGAGACGCCTGGTACCGAAACAAGGGAGTTGATTGCTCACAGTGCGGCGGAAAGCATGAGCCGCTAGTGGTCTTGCTAGTGCTTCTTGTTCTCCAAATCCCAGGGGGTGACACAGAAAAGCCTAAGTAGATGCTGTGTATGCAGTGTGTTTGCATCACAGCGGAGGGGCTTGTGCTAAGGAAACTCCAATCTTTGATGAAACAGGCTACGAGCAAAACGTATCTGTTTCACCAGAGGTGAAATTATCGCTATCATCCAAGACTGTTTGCTCTGCAAATATATTTGGAAATACAGTTCGGAAGAAAGATTGTCAGTGCTTCAGTTCACATGCTGTACAGAATGATGAAAAACCCATGGGGAATTATCTTCCCCAAAATGATTATACTATACTTAGTTCAACATCTTCATAATAATGAGGAATAGGCATCTGCCTAAGCTTAACCTCAGAACCTGAAATGATAAAGATAAGAAATATTCTGTCTAGCAGGATTGAATGAAATCAAAGCTAATTTATTGAGTTTCCAATTACACATGACATTGTATCAGGACTATGTCAAGCAAATTACCTGTTTAAAAAAAAATGTTTTGTTTCTTAACTGCCTTACATCTGTCAAGAGTAAAGTTCTAAGAATGTGTTGATTCACATTGCTATGAGACCAAAATTCTGCCTTAAAAACCAAGGCCACTAGGCAGATTTAAAGTTGGAACAGAGAAGTAAGATACGTAGATGATAGGTAGCTAGATGGATGGATAGATATATAGATAAAAATTTTGGTTTTGTTTTTGTTTGAACAACTTGACTTTCCAGGGAGATATCTGTGGATTATAGGAGTCCATCCCTGACTGTGGTTTTCATATTGGTTGTTATTTTTTTTTAAATACTAGGTTTTTGGCCTCTTTATGTCATCTAATTTATCTGTAGATAAAATAGTGGTTAAAAGTCCAATAATTGTGGACATTTTATAGACTATAGAGGTAATACATTTTAAAATCTCATAAATATAGATGAAAATATGGAATCCAATATCCACACTGCTTTGGCTTAAGTAGCAGCAGCCGAGCTGAGAGCCAGAGATCCTCTGAGGCTGCCAGAATTCAAGGTTGCAGAGGGGGAAGCCTTCCACCTAAGGGTGGCACATTTAGGTCAAAATGAATGAGAATACGGTAAGAAGAAAGAGTCACAATCCCTGTATATTAAGAGCTGAACAAGAAAGAGGGTGGAATTTTTCTCTCCACGCAATGCCAAGTCATTTGTCCTGGATCTCCCCGCTAAGCAAAGTGAAGAGCCAATCAACAAATGGATTCAGAGGCATCTCATTCGATTTTACTTCTGACGGCATGTCCTTATTTGGCAATTCTGCCCCTCGAGTTAACGTCTTTTTTAGCCCCTCAGAGTTAACATCTAAAATCTCTCTGTAAATAGGACAATTACTCAGCATTTGGCTGTCATATACAGTTCCCTCTGTATTTGATCATTTCACTGTTGACTCTCCAAAAGTCTATGTGTGAATAAAGAAAGCAACTATACCTTGTATCTACTAAGCTTCAAAGAAAGGAAGACTATGAAATTTTGTCTTGTAACTGATTCAAGCTGAGTGAAAGCTTACATTTTAAAGTGACATACATTTTTAGAGTTGAAATATTCTTTATAAGATTTATTTATTTTTATTTATTTTTGAGAGAGAGAGAGAGAGAGAGAGACTGAGCACTAGTGGGGGGAGGGTCAAAGAGAGAGGGAGACACAGAATCCAAAAGCAGGTTCCAGGCTCTGAGCTGTCAGCACAGAGCCCGAGGCGAGGCTCGAACTCGTGAGCCACGAGATCATGACCTAAGCCGAAGTCAGACACTTATCCGACTGAGCCACACAGGTGCCCCTATTTATAAGACTTATACATATACATGTATAAGATTTCCAATGAACAAAACTCACATTGTGTGTGTGTGTATAAAAGTAATGGCCTAAAGTCACTGAAAGCAAAGTCATGACCTAAGTTAAAATCTAACGATTATTTTTATTTTTACTGGGTTCCTAAGAAGTAAAAGATCACGTTACCTCAGAGTCTCATACACATATATATCCATTTCTTAGTAAAAAGTAAATGAAAGGCAGCTAATATACTGGAAAGAATTTGACCATTAGAAACGAAGGAGAAAATGCCTTATTTGGTTGTAAAATCTTCTAGCAAACATGTTATATTTCAACCGTTTCAATGATGCTTTTGTGAAGCTTCATGCTGCTGAAGGAAAAAAAAAAAATTGCCTCCAGCTCAGAATATGCAAAGTTCCTAGAGTTGGCAAGGTCTAGGCAACCTAGTGATTGACAGCTGGGAGAATCTTCATGATTGGCAGGAGGCAGTGATGCCCTCCAGGGGGATTGTTTACATGCCGACACTAAAAATGATGCCAGCCTCTCTCTCCTACTCCTTTTTCCAAAATCTTTTATTAGTAAGCTTCTCCTGCTGTTCTACCTGAGCCATTAAACACATTAAACACTCCTTCCTTTTCCAGAAAGGACAAAATCATATTTTACGTAAAACAGGAGGACCTGAAAAACTGGACCACAGTGACGTGTCAGAAGGCCAGGTCAAATTCCCCAGGTTAAAAAAAAAAAAAAGTTGAAAAGACTTTCTTTTATTCCTTATTTTTGAAAAGGTACAAAATATTCTATATCTCCCCTATAATTGGGATTCCTCAATATACAATGCATCTTGGATATGGTTGGTGGTCAAGAGAAGAAAGATCTAAAACATTCTTCTAATCCCAATTCTCTTTCCGAATAAAAGTACACATTTTCATGTGAAACATGTTCACCTCCTCCATCCTTTGTTTTCTAAAATAAAAGTATTTGGAAAATAGGATCAACACCAGATTCCAACCATGCTGGCCTTCTTTCCTTCCTCGAACATTCTACCAAAGTGACTCTTTTGTGTGCAACAGGTGCGTTTTTTTTGTCAGGAATGCTCTTATCTCAAATCTTCACATGGCAAACACTTAGTCATTTACTATGTTCTCACGTCATGAATAAATGAATAAAATAGGGAAAAAACATGCCTTAGCAAAGAGAATTAGAGGTTTCTCAGGTATTTCTTCTGTTTCTGGAAAATTAAAACGATCTTCCCCTTTCTCCCCGACAAGGGATGGTTATGCGTCTTCAATATTTTGTTGAATTAATGTCTAGATTTCCCTCAATGTTGTCTGTGGCTAAAGAGAATGGTCATTTAGAAGGTAAGTGGCTTGCCACCAGATCTGTTCTAATTCTAAATAGACATTATGGAGCAAAATATTCAAGGGATGGAGGAAAAGACTGCACTCAGTAAGCTCACACTACTTGCAAAATAAAGTGAAGGAACATCTCCAACCTGAGAGTAGTCAGGAACGTCTCTCTTGCTCCATGCCAAGAGCTAGTATATATCATCTCTGGCAGTTGACATTTGACCTTGAGGAATGGCAATGGAGGAAAGGAGATTCCACAATCTGAAGAACAAAGCCTCTGCAATTTATACTGGTGAATAAATGGAAAAGGGAATTAGAGAACTGCTCTCCTCTGTACCACCTACAACACTTGGTCAAGAGAAGTGCCCCCACGGATCACCCTGCCGGTGTCCCCTAGTCCTTACTCCTGAATGAAATACTCTTGACTGAGAAATGTAAAGCAGGAAGTTGGATCCGGGGGCTTTACCTATGGGCAATGGGTAGAATTCCCCAAAAGAAAAGTAAAGCTTTGGCGATAAAGATGGGAAAAAGGAGGGGCGCCTGGGTGGCGCAGTCGGTTAAGCGTCCGACTTCAGCCAGGTCACGATCTCGCGGTCCGTGAGTTCGAGCCCCGCGTCGGGCTCTGGGCTGATGGCTCAGAGCCTGGAGCCTGTTTCCGATTCTGTGTCTCCCTCTCTCTCTGCCCCTCCCCCGTTCATGCTCTGTCTCTCTCTGTCCCAAAAATAAAAATGTTGAAAAAAAAATTTAAAAAAAAAAAATAAATAAAAAAAAATAAAAAAAAAAAAGATGGGAAAAAGGAGAAAATCTTTCTCAAAGAGAGGTGTAGAAATCAGGCCAGCATGAGCATTCCAGAACATCTGAACAAAAAAATGGCTTTCTGGGTGCTAGTAATGGAATATTTGGTGTGCAGCTTAAAATGTCTCCCCCTTGGGGCCCTTGGATGATTCAGTTGGTTGAGCGTCGACTCTTAGTCTTGGCCCAAGTCATGATCTGAGGGTCGTGGAATCGAGCCCTGCCTGGAGCTCCGCTTTGTGTGTGCGGAGTGTGTGTAAGATTCTCTCTCCTTCTGCCCCTTTCTCTCACTCATACTCTCTGTCTCTCAGCTGACCCCGAAGATAGGAAATGGCCAGATGAAAGAATTCTTTGTTCTTTGTTTGTGGGCAAACAGCAGTCAAGTGAGTGATCCCTTATGGAGGGCAGAGAACAGGAAAGGAACAGATGGTGCTTGGGAAGAGCCATGCCACACATGATGGCGGCCAAGAAACAACCGTCTCTTCCTTTCCTAATGTCATAGAGGGAGGCCTTCCTGATATGAGAGAAGAAAACACACGTGGGCCCCAAGTGCTGCCACATCACACGCTTCACAGTTTGAGATTTCCATTGGGCATCGGCCATCATACAAATGTGCTACCAAAGTCTCATCACTTTGGTGTGACAGGCACGCCAATGGTGTCACACTACAGGCTACTATGTTGTCAGTGTGCCATTGGCTCAAATGTTCACTGAAACTTACTGCTTTAAGTCATTCTTAGAAAAACGTTTGACGTCAGCTCGTTCATTTCATTTCGGGGGGATGCTAATGAAATCTCTCGGTTTTCGCACAGTAGTGGAGGTTTAAAAATAATAAGGGGAGATTTAAAAATAATAAAGGGACTAACAGATAAGGTCATTGAACCAATTAATGAACACCCACGTCGATGAAACAGATTTACAGGGAGGTAAATATATTTTTCATAAAATGACTCAGTAGGGTATTCATTAAAAGGCCAAGATCTTTTAAAATATGAGCACATTCCCCCAAGTCAACACATCCAACTTTTTGAAAACATTTCTCTTTTTCAAGAGAGATATGTTTCTGTAAATAGCGAAATCCCAGCCTTGCCAAAGACTGTTCATTTGGTGCCCAGAACATTCTGAGATCATTCCCGTACTTCCAGGCACTCCTGCCATCAGGTGATTCTGCGTACTGCCATTTGCCTGACCTTCTTAAAACACCGCATCTGTCCTGTTATTCTTCTGGCCAACACACTCTTGTGGTTTTTCAGCGCTCCTTAAACTTAGGTCCAGTTACTGTTTCTGGTGCTTACACACCAGCGTAGTTTTCTAGTTTTCGATTGTTGCACGACAAATAATCCCAAACCTAAGTGACTTCAAACAATGCTCATTTTAACATCTCTCCTGGTTTCTGGAACTCAGGAACTCAGGAGGGGTCGTGGCATAGAGTCTCCCATGAAGCTGCAGTCAGAGGGAGGCTGGAGCTGGAACCCTGGGAAGGAAGCAAGAAGGAAAAAAGGAGGCATCGCTCCGACTTCATGTTGCCACCAAATTTTCTCCATGTGGTCCCTCCACAGGTGCTCCTCTGGGCTTCTTTACATCCCGGTAGCCTGGAGGTGCTCAGATTGCAGGCATGGCAGTTTAGGGCTCTGATGTGATTGCCCCAGAGAAGTAGGCAGAAGCTGTGTGTAACGTGGGCTGGAAAATAACACTGCATCACCTCCACTGTATGCGTGCGGGCAACCAGTCACCGACGCTGGCCCCGGATGAAAGGAGGTGATGCAGACCTCACCATTTACGTGGGGAGTCGCAGTGTCACATTGGGTCTCCACAAGAGTATGTGGAACTGGAGATATCAGTGGCCATCTTGGAAAATGCCATAGGCTGCACCTACTCTGATTTCAACGTAATTATTCAGCCTAAATGATGTTTTCATTTGGTTTCTACCTATGTCTTCATTTCTCCCTACTTCACCAAATATACTCTTCGATATTTTGGGTTACTGTTCATAAAATAAGCGTTCTGTCATGGTGAATGGAGCATAATTCCTTGCTCCATTGATACTGTGTCTGTCCATGTGACTGACAGCCAATGAAAAATTAGTGGATGTGACTTAAACAGAGACTTCAGTGTGAAAGCGTGGGTCTTAAACTGTAGTGGTCAGCCCAAAAGCCGTTGTTTCCTGGTACCGGAAGCCCTGTTAGCCTGAGCCCCAGAATGAACAAGAATACAAGAGTAGCAGTTATTTTAAATTCAACATGAGTCGACACTTCACATAATCAAGGACGACAATGTTTTTTATGCTTTCACTTTTTTGTTACTCTTATTGAATTCAATTTTTATATAATAATAGAAACCAATTTTAAGGTAACAGTATGCGGAATTTTGGCAAATGCATTCACACATGTCTACGCCATTCTAATTACGATGCAGAACAAGAAATATTCTTTTTTTTTTTTCCCACTTCTTTGTTTATTGGGAAGCAGACACAGGGCATATGGCAAGGTAAGAAGCAGCCTGATGCTTCCTGGTAAGCTCCAGCTTGGTCCTGCACCTTTTTGGTGTAATTCCCTGATTCCTCCAGGAAAGAGCAGTTTTGATTTCCACCATCATTATTTAGTTTGCTGTGCTACAAGTTTATATAAATGGAAATATATGGCATGTTTTTCATTTGTTTGCTTCTCTTACGTATGGTAATGTTTTGACGTTCATGCATGCTGTAGTGTGTATTCATAGTTCATTTATTTTTATCACTGAGTGGCTATTACTCTAGGCATATATAAGACATCATTTGTTAACCCATTTACCTAAAGATGAGTGCTTAAGTTGTATCCAGTCTGGACTATCATAGGATAAAGCTGATATGAATATCAAAGAACATGTCCTTTTGTGGCCAAAATTTTTTATTTTTCTTAGGTAAGTATCTAGTAGTGAAATTGATATGTCATAGAATAGACATATGAATAAATTTAAATTTATTCACACACTGTCAAGCTCTTTCAACTGGTTGTGCCTTTCTTTACTTCCAACATCAACGTATGGGAGGCCCAATTGTTCTGCGTCCTCATCAACACTTGGCATATGCAGTCTACTTAATTTTAGCCATGACAGCAAGTGAAAGTAGCGACGATAATATTTCAATATTAGTCATATCCAGAAATATGTTTCAAAAATACTTTTCACAAATACAATCTACCATGCACACTGAAAATAGAGATACTTTAATTAAGCCAACTTAGCACAAAATAAAGATTATTGATTTTAAGTCTTCTAATTTATCTATATTTAAATGCCTTTGAATATATTTTGAAAAGGATTATAGGGGTACCTGGCTCAGCCAGTTGAGTGCCTGACTCCTGATTTTGGCTCAGGTCACGATCTCATGGTTTGTGAGTTCGAGCCCCACATCGGGCTCTGCGCTCACAGTGTGGAACCTGCTTGGGAATCTCTCTCTCTCTCTCTCTCTCTCTCTCTCTCTCTCTCTCTTTCTGCCCCTCTCCCACTCACACTGTGTCTCTCCCTCACTCAAATAAATAATCTTAAAAAAATAATAATGAAAAGGATTATGTACCAACATTTTTGAAAAAAAAAAAGAGAGATTGGCAAAACACACACACACACACACATGTTTTGACTGCAGTTTTCTAAAAATCTGATTGTTGTATTCTGGCTTTACAAATGATTTTAATTTATGCTTCTTAGTGCTTCAGTGATCATTTCAAAAGAGGTGTAGGGATTCTTTTTTATGGACAAACTATAAAATATGGTAATAATCTTAAAATTCTAAAGTTTGCCACATTTTCTAACCAGGTCAAGAAAATTACATTCTTCTTAGTTCAGTTAGTGCCTTTCAGAGTAACATGACTCATCAAATTGTGTTCTGAGAAAATAGGGAATGTGAAAATTTGAGGCCAAAATTCATGATGTTACTTTGATCACATGATTATGTGATCCCAAAAGATCTCAGAAAATCTTACTTAAAAATGAATGGTGAGGAGCGCCTGGGTGGCTCCGTTGGTTAAGCATCCAACTCTTGATTTCAGCTCAGGTCGTGATTTCACAGTCATGGGACTGAGCCTGGAATGGGGATCCACGCTGGGTTGGAGTCTGCTTGGGATTCTCACTCTGCCTCTCCCTCTGCCCCTCCCCAGCTTGCATGCATTCTCTCTTTCTTCCTTTCTCTCTCTCTCAAAAAAAAAAAAAAAAAAAAAGACAAAAACAGAAAAGAATATCGATAGTTAAAGGTAGCTGAGGAAGAAGAGCGGTCTCAGCTTGAGTGCATTTGTTTTTATTTTTAAACATCTGGCTGCTGTTTTAAGGAATTCTATTAATCAAGAATATTTTTAAAAGCTTAATACAGTGTTAGACTAAGGAAGAATACGCTAAACTCAAGATAGACTTTGATGTTTGTGTTACCCACCCACATAGTCAAGGAAGCAAATGACGAAAAGGTAATTTACCTGTAATCGGTTCAATATCTCAGTCTGCCCAGTGGAGCAACCCAAATGACAAACTGAAAATCTATTACAACTGTGGCTGATTATTATCCAAAGATGAGTCTGTATAGCGTAACTTTGAGAAAAGACATTCAACGACTAGAATCAATCATCAATCATCATATTAGCAGAATTTCATTACCCTGTCAGCCGAGGAGCTGCGGATAAAATGCATTTGATGAATCGTAATGAAAGATAACCTCTTTGCTAAGAAAGTAATTATAAGCACAATTCTATGTCAAAGAAAAAAATAAATTTAACATTTACTTATCAAAGCTACTTAACAGTACAATTGCTTTTCAAATTGATCATGTTAGTAATAACACAACACTAACTTTGTTTTACTGTCTAAAATATTCTTTACAAATCTCATAGACCCTAGGAAAAAACGTAAATACATAAATATATGTAAAATCCTTATTAAAGTACTTTGGTAATAAAAGACATAAAATTAGTAAAGCAAGGTAACTATGCTTTGTACTTCTATGGATGGTCAACTAAAGTCAAAATATGCTACCGCTGTTGATTGCCGCCATCCATGGAAAAATCTCGCACCTTTTGTGATTCCCACTCACCCCATGTCCTTGTTTTGGACTCAACTGAACCATGAGCTTTGTTGTAGAAGACTTTTGGTGTGAGTGTCCTTGACCTTTGTGTATTGTATCTTTTCCCGCATAACTCAGCAATCTCAAACTTTCCATCAAACTGAGGCCATACAATCTTGGCTTTGTTTGAGTCTAATATGTATTGGAGCATTTATTTATTTATTTATTAGACAATTAATCTCTAGTTAGCTTTACGAGTGTTTTTATCAGGAACAGGTCTTTTAGTAGATTAGTTACAAAGCTGCATAGGGTTCTTGTGGTCAACTTTTGACTGTTTTTGGCATAAGCATCTTTAAGTTTAATCCAATGATTCTGCAGAACAAGACGGTTTGGGGAGTTCTTTTTAGGAACATACATATTGTGTGGTAGCAGCTATGTCGCCAGGCACACATAGCTAATCATTTGTTAGGGGTGTCTACCATCCCTAATGTAGGAGAGAAAAGGAATCTATATTTAAATATTTCTGTCCTTGCTGTAGCCTCACAAACTATTTGCACAAGCGCACACACACACACAGATACACACACACACACCACTAGTTATATTCACTCTACCAATGAGCATGATGATGATATAAAATTCCTGAATGCCATAAAGTACATTAGAATAATTTAGTGATAAATTCAGCAGCATGGTAGGTCCTTGTATAACTATGGGAGGGCATATTCACTGGGTATTTTCATTCTCAGAACAGACACGAATAATATGCACAAAATTGTTCAGTGTAATTGAATAAAGCGGTGGGAATTGTTGTCAAGACAGGACAGGAAATATCACAAGAGTTTGGATAAGGAAGATCACTGTGGATCCAAGTACGAGGTCAAACTGTATTAAGTACAATCTAGAGTGGCTGAAGAAACTGGAGAAAACAGAAACATACCCATATTCCTGAGCACCAATTTTACTTAACGGTAATTTAAACCTTTAATGTTACCATTGTGAAATGTAGTGATGTGTGCAAGTCAATTTTTTCAACATGCATGGATGATTTAGGAGAATTGTCTGTGGCGGGACAATTCAGGCTCATTCCATCACTCTTTCCATCTCCTTATTTCAGTTTTTTTTTTTCTCAACGTTTTTTTTTTTTTTTTTTTTTTTTTTTATTTTTGGGACAGAGAGAGACAGAGCATGAATGGGGGAGGGGCAGAGAGAGAGGGAGACACAGAATCGGAAACAGGCTCCGAGCCATCAGCCCAGAGCCCGACGCGGGGCTCGAACTCACGGACCGCGAGATCGTGACCTGGCTGAAGTCGGGCGCTTAACCGACTGCGCCACCCAGGCGCCCCACCTTATTTCAGTTTTTAATTAGAGATGCGTCAAACAGAAAATTAAGAAAGTATTATTCTATTTTTTTTTATATTAAACAGAATTTATTTTCACATTGGTTTCCATACAACACCCAGTGCTCATCCCAACAGGTGCCCTCCTCCATGCCCATCACCCACTTTCCCGTCCCCCCAACCCCCATCAACCTATTATAAATATCCATTCATGCATCATCCATATTGAATATTTTGCCTTATCTGCTTTGAATCACTTTAGATGACCATTAAGGAGGTAATGCCTCGTTTGTAATCCCACTATGATGTCAAACCCATGCCTCTCTCTTCAGAGAGGACTCATCTTTCTAAAGATAGTATACATACTTTCTGCCCATGTGTTCATGCTTTTCAGCCATGAACAGAGGGCCTTAAACAATGTGTAATATTGCTTTCAGTATTCCACCAGTTCTCATACAAGAGATCATTTTATATAATATCATGCAGCTAGTTTTATTTCCATTCACTGTATATTTTTAAGTATTCAGATCTATCTTTAGATCACTCATTTCAATAGCTATGAAACATTCTATTCTATGAATATGCCAAAACAATTTTCTCTTCGTTGCCTTTGATAGACATTTTTCTCTATTGCAAGGAAGGCTTCTAAGAACTTTCACTGACATGTCTCCTTGGTTGCACACGTGCAAAAATATCTCCACTCTATTCCTGGAAGTAGAAATGTCAAGTAGTGGGTCACACACAGCTTCAATGGACGTTACCAAATTGTAATGCATGCCGGTGACAGCAGCGGTGACAACCCCTGGTGCCATTCACCAAATACGTCTATCTCTAGGTGGGACCGATACGCCTGGTTCTGGACAATGAGTAGTGAACAGAAGAGTGGTTGCTTTTTGCTGTTTTTAAGGGTATGAAGTTATTTTGCATTGCATTTCACTTTTATTTTCTGTGATTGCAGATAAAGAAGTTATGCATCTCTTCATTTGTTTATTGACCATTAGGGCTTCTTTGCATGAAACTTTCATCTTCAACACATTCATACCATGGCCAGTTTTTCTACTGCATTGGTTAGTCACATTTTACATTCTGGACACATATCAACTAACATGCCACAAATGACCAGTGTTTTCTCTTAGTCTGCATTTTATCTTTCCCTATGTCTTCCTTCATAAAGAATATTTTTTTTTAATTTATTTTGAGGGAGAGTTTGAGAAGGGCAGGGGTGGGGGGGAGGGAATCTGAAGCCGACTCTGCACTGTCAGTGCAGAGCCCGCAATGTGGCTCGAACTCACAAACTGTGAGATCATGACCTGAGCTGAAATCAATAGTATGGCACTTAACCAACTGAGCCACCCAGGCACCTCGGGAATATTTTTTTTTTTTTTAATTTTTTTTTTTCAACGTTTATTTATTTTTGGGACAGAGAGACAGAGCATGAACGGGCGAGGGGCAGAGAGAGAGGGAGACACAGAATCAGAAACAGGCTCCAGGCTCTGAGCCATCAGCCCAGAGCCCGACGCGGGGCTCGAACTCACGGAGTGCGAGATCGTGACCTGGCTGAAGTCGGACGCTTAACCGACTGCGCCACCCAGGCGCCCCATCTCGGGAATATTTTTAAACTTAATGTATTTAAACATGTTAACTTCTCGTTTTATGATTTATAACTCTTTGTATGTTTAAAGTGCATTTTCTTACCTCCTAAATGTAGTCTTATAATTTTGTTTTTATTCTTGTTCTGAGTGTTTCAGGAGAGGGAAAATTTTTAATTTGGGATATGGAATACTAAACTTTTTCCAAAATTAATTAGACCCACAGTCAGAGACACATAAAAAATTCATTTTATACAGTAAATTTATCTTTTTAAGTTTATTCTTTTAGTAATCTCTACACCCAGAGTAAGGCTTGAACTCACAACTCTTAGATCAAGAGTTGCATGTTGTTTTGACTGAGCCAGTTAGGCACCCTGGGTAGATTCATTTCTTAAAAACTATCCAACACTGGTAAATCACAATATATTTTAAATATCTGAAGATACTCTGTCCTTTATGAAACCAGTGCTAAAATATTTTGAATAGTGTGAAACCACCTTTTAATTGCTTAGAAAAGAAATTGTCTTAATTTCAGGTTTCCTAAAATTAAAATAAATACTTCAGAGCAGAATAGAGTGAGCAAAATAATATTTTATTGCTTTTAGTGGTGCTATCCGGCTAGAAGCACATGCAATGAAGGTTATTTTGTGCAATGCTAAAATCAATTCTTAAGGTATTTAAAGAATCAATAAAATTGGAACTTCTGTGACCAGTAAGGCCAACTGAAGAATTCATATCAACTTTTTAAAAAGTATTATTTTTTTGAAACCTTCTTAAAACTAGCAACCATTAAGTAAATAGTTACCAAGCCAAAGCCTAGAAGAAGAAAAGAGCAAGGAAAGACAAAAGCCAAAACTCAAAAGATTTTTCTTTTTTGCCCTATGTTTTTTAATTATGAGAGAAAAAACCTGAAACATAAATGAACTCTGGTGACATGTAAGACCAAGGTGAAAAATCTCAGCATTCAGAATTCACCTGGGATTTGAAATGTTTGGGTTGGATTTGTAATTAATCTCTTTCCTTGGTGCACGGATTCCAAAGTTTAGGTTTTAGGGTAAGTGTGAACTGTGATTGAACTAGCCCTCTCTCAAATTGGAAACACAGCTTTGATTCATCTGGGTGGTCAGGAATTTCCAAGCGCTGAACTTGGAGTGAAGTGTTGGGGTGGGGATAGGGTGGGAAATGCATTTCCGTAGACAACTATCCATCGCCTATAACAAGAGTTCGCAAACCACAGCTCTCTGGTCAAATCCAGCCCACCACCTGTTTCTCTAAGTAAAGTTTTATTGAACACAGCTACGCCCATCTGCATACACTTATCTGTGGCTACTTTAGCTCTAGAATGATTGACCTAACTACTCCCATCATGGACAGTATTGCCCACAAAGCCTAAAATATTTACTATCTAGCTCTTTATAGAAAGTTTGCCCATGTCTGGTCTAGAGAACATCCTTCTAGGCTACCTTATTCTGAGTCTTTGGGAGTTATTTTACCATTATGTGAGTTGCAAATAATTGGAATAAATACACAATAATTCTTGCCTGGAGATGTGCAAAGAACAGACTCAAGTGATTTCTCCCTCCCCAACTGTGGCAGAAGCTAGTTTTATCTCCAGTTGCAGTATTCCTGATCTATAAACATGTTCTTTGGATTTCTCTTTGAGCAAATTTAACATATTTCCACGCTCCTAATTAATGAGTTAACCAAAATGCTTAACACGTGTTCATTATTATATGTGCGTGAAAGCCATGGTTGAAAATTATTCTTTAACAGTGCTTTTCGATTGAATTGTCAATATTTGAGGTTGGGCTACCTAGTTGTGTAATCAAGTCTGTCTTACAGAGCACACGTTAACTTGTTGGGTTTTTTTAATGTTTATTTATTTTGGAGAGAGAGAGAGACAGAGCATGAGTTGGGGAGGAGCAGAGAGAGAGGGAGACAGAATCCGAAGCAAGCTCCGGGCTCTGAGCTGTCAGCACAGACCCCGACACGGGGCTCGAAATCACGAACTTCGAGAGCGTGACCTGAGCCCAAGTCCGACGCTTAACCGAGTGAGCCACCCGGGCGCCCCAGCACACATTAACTTATTAATGAAATAGAGAGGATATTTGGTTTCTTTAGACCACTTTTCTTTGTTCATGGCATGTTACATGCAGTTTCCAATTGGATGTCAGGCTTCGGCAGGAAAATAAAAAACAAAATCAGATCCTCTCAGATCTGATAGATTGAGATACACGAACTATATGGCTCCACACATGGATAGTTTTGCTGTTTGCAGTACAGCCATATGCTTGTCTCCGAAAAACATGGGAAAACTGTTCAATGTATTTCACGTGGCTTCCATCGAAAAGAAAATTTGGTGTGTTTAGAGTTGTACGTACTGCATTCTTCAGTCTAGTTTTGAAGGACTCTCTTTCTGTGAGCGCTAAGTCTTACACCCAAGTTCTATACATCTGATCATTAAAATCATTTTGTAGCGATTTGTTCTGTCTGCATATTTTGTCTCAGTCTGTGTGAGTTGCCACAACAAACTACCATAGACTGGGTGGTTTAAGCAAGACATTTAGCCCTCACAGTTCTGGAGGCTGAGGAGTCCAAGATCAAGGTGCCAACCTGGTTCAGTTCTTAGTGAGGGCCCTCTTCCCGGCTTGCAGACAGCTGCCTTCTGGCCGTGTCTTCGCACAGTGGTGGGAGAGAGAGAAAGCGCTGGTCTCTCTTTCTTTTTTTATAAGGGCAAATATTAATATCACCAGGGCCCCACCCTGTGAGTGTTCTAAATTTCATTACCTCCCAGAGGCTCCGTACCCACGCACATTACATTACACTGGGGATTAGGACTTCATTATGTGGATTTGGATAAGGCACACACTTTCAGCCCGTAACACGTTTCAAAATATGTTTCTCCTATGCAACTCGGATGTTTTGGTGCTGTGTTCTAAAGGAAATGATATGCTGAAATAGGTGACAATAACTGAACTGCATATGAAGATATATATATATATATATATATGAATATATATAGGTGACAATAATTATATATATGTGTGTGTGTGACAATACTTGAATTATTTATGAGTGTGACTATAAACTACTCAGATGTAACCCACTGAACACAAACCAAAGGCATTCCCATCTTTGTCTGCCCTTGGCTGAATCCCAACAGTACCTGAACTACCCAACCTGAGGAGAAATGTGACCGCGAGGAAAGAAAAATAGAAGAATCGGCAGACTTAAGGAAATTGCCATTACAATATTTTACTTTTTTAAGGCACTGTTGGGGACCGCAATGAGGTATATAATACAATGTCCGTCTCTCCACTCTGGGCTCATTCATCTTGTGCCTTTGCTAGCTGAAGGCTTCTACCCTGTTGAAATATATGTAAATAATGACCGATGGCTTGAGAAAGATGACGTTTCAAATGTCATCACATCTTAATGTGATTACAGGACGAAGAGGCACAGGAAACGACCAAGACCAAGATTTATTTGATCTTGCCTTATGGCTTGTAAAATGTAAAACAATGCTCTAAATGAAAAAGTTCTCATTTTGCAACAGCATGAAGTTCAGTCCCCAAAAGAATAATCCATCTTTTCCCAAAAGGACAAGAAATCCAACCTCCTCAGATAATCAAGAATAAAGCCTGTTATCAATGATACATGGGAAATCAAATTTTAAAGCCCTCTATGAAATTGCAGCACAGAGTGGTTTCGAGGACCCGATTTCAGGTTTAAGCAAAGGATTAAATAAAACCAAATTTAAGGTTTTATTCTAAAGAATAAAAATTGATCTGCTTCCTATGCATAGGCCTAACTGTTCCTGTGAATCGTTCTGAGTACGGTTTCCATGAGACGGTGTTGGCGACTCTTGTTGCAAATCCGTGAGATCCCTGCTGCTTCTCAAGGCTTTGCGTGGGAATGGGTGTATCAGCAGAATCCCGCTTCATGGTTTCTCATCACCAAAGCCACTCCTGATGAGGAGTGTGTATTTCCTCACTGCAAAGAGTGTGTATCTATTTGACACCTTGAATTGCTCAATTTTCTAGTGATTTACAGAGACAGATGGCCCACTGTTCTGGTGACCATCACTGAATTTAGATACATTCTCCACATAAAAAAGATTTTGTGTCTGCTCTTAAATGTATAGGAATTAATGTTTCAAATGAAGGTCTCGTGTTCAGTAGGAAAAGTGCAAGGCCTGCAGAATCTCTGAGACTATTCTCAATCAACATATATTTATTAAATTAGAAAGAGCACTCTGGCCAGCGTGAGTATTGATCTCGAAAAGAAGTCTTGTGCAACCTACCTTTTTAAATATATGTGCTTTCAAGTATGTTATATCATTATGCACCATAAATATTAAAAAGCTTAATCCTATAAAATAAGCTTAATCATATAAAAACCTTCCAGATGAAGTAACCATATTTGACATACACATTACTTTAGCCTTCCTCCCAAACTCCAGCAAGTAACAGTAAAAATATGGTAATTTTAAAAGCCTTGAAATAGAATTTTATATATTTAACAAAAGGAGATGATAAAAGGTACAAATTCAAGTTATAAAATAAAGCAATATACAATAAAATAAAATAAACAAATCACTGGGATAAAAAGTACAGCAGAAGAAATATAGTCAATAATATTGTGTAACATCACATGGTGATAGATGGTAACTACATTTATTGTGTTGAGCATTGTGTAATGTAAACGATTATCGAATCACTATGCTGTGCACTTGAAACTAATATAACATTGTATGTCAACTATACCTGAATTAAAGAATCAAATATATATTATGTAACAATATTTATATTTTTTCCAAGCTATCTGATTGCTAGTATATCATTGTTTACAGTAATCTGTTAGCACACTATGTATTTCTGTGGTTATATATTGTATTGTTCTCTCTTTCATTTCTCCTTTTGCTTTGTGAGACTTCCCTCTTTTTTTTCTTAGTTATTGTAGTGAAAGCATCGCCACTTTTGTTTATTTTGGGGAGACAACTGGTCATTATTTTCAATGTTACTATTTATTCCAGCCTCTATTTTATTTATTTCTGATTTTTCTTTGTTGTCTCCTTCATCTACTAAATCTCAACTAAGTTGCTTTTTCTAGTTCCTTGTGATGTAATGCTAAGTTGTTTATTTGAACTTTTTTTTCTTAATACAAGCATTTACAGCATAGACTTCACTCTAAATTTACTTTTGCTGTACCCCATAGGTTTTAGAATACTGTCTTTTCTTTTTCTTTGGTTTTGACACATATTTTGATTTGCTGTTTGATTTCTTATTTGGCCCATTGCTTGTGCAGCAGTGCATTGTTTAATATTTACATATTAAATATTTACATTGTAAAAAAAGAATCAGATATGTATTTATATTGTATATTAATAACATATATACTTACGTAATATATTAATTATATTTTTATATTAATTATGTAAGTAATTAATTGAATTAATTATATAATATATAATTTTAAAAGCCACAAAGATAATTGGAGAGAAAACTACAGCAACAAAATGTTGGAGGTTGAAAAGTACAAGGACTAGGGTCACATGACTTAACAACTAAAAGAAATTAAATCTGAGCTGGCAGTGTAAGAAGTCAATGAAAAAAACCCTGATTTATAGTGTGAAGTTCCAAAATGACTAAGAAATTCGAGGCATGAGGAGTTTACATAAAAGGAAAAAGCAGAGACTAACACTCTATGGGTGGCTTAAAAATATTTTTTAAGGAACAGCTAGGTTCTTAAGTGTTGCTTTTTCTATAGAGGCAAAAGGTTGATCAATAGCAAAATATAAAACTTAAGTAAAAATAATTCCTTCTGGGGCACCTGGGTGGCTGTCGGTTGAGCGTCCGACTTTGGCTCAGGTCATGATCTCGTTGTCCGTGAGTTCGAGCCCCGTGTCAGGCTCTGTACTGAATGCTCAGAGCCTTGGAGCCTGCTTTGGATTCTGTATCTCTCTCTTTCTCTGCCCCTCCCCCACTCGTGCTCTGTCTCTCTCTGTCTCTCAAAAATAAATAAACATTTAAAAAAGTTTTTTTAAATATTTCCTTCTGAAGAGTGAAAAATGTGGATGAACTTAGTAAACCTTGTAAATCTAAATGCTATCTATAAAACTGGTAAAAACAAAAGTTTTAAATGTAAAAGATAAAAATAGCTATACTGAGGCCCTCATCTAGGGTCAAGAATAGGTACTAAGACCTCACTGCTGGTAGGTGTTGGGTGCGTTTTGCCTTCCTCAGAGGTAGAAAGGGAATCATGGTTGAGGTGGCACCAGATTCCATAGAGGGGCTTTGGTCAATCAAGAGACTAGGTACACAGGTGAGATTGTGTCTTCCCTAACTGGGCTCAAGAGTAATAATGAGTGTCTTGCCTTCAGTTTTCACCATCACAGGTCAAGTGGCGGTCCCAGGAACCCTTCTCTACTTATTCCTGACAACCCTCAGCTTCACCACTATAACCTGCCTTGAATCTGCTTGGATGCATCTTCGTAACTGGACATTTCTCTTTGTGACAGTTGTTCCAAGCTCCCAAACTTCCAAGCACTTTTCCTCTCCTGGATTCTGAGATTCCACAAAGTTCTAGACATCGCCTGTACATAGGACTTCTCTTGTCTCTCCCCAACTCCTAAAGCCTTTCAACTATGACCTCTGGAATTAGTGATCCACTGTCAACAGAATAGTGTATCTTTATTCTCTAAATGTTCTCTTCACTTTACACAAGTCCTGGATCTTTGTTCTAAAGACACTGGTTCCTCTGTTGCCCTCTCAGGTAGGGACCGTTTTCTTTCTCCCAAGGCTCATCACCAGTCTCAGATCATTCTCTCTCCCTCCTTCCTGGAATCTCTCAGCTTGGATGCTGACATCCAATCTTATCCACGGTTCTCATTGTTATTGCTTTCTATTGACTCCCATTACCCCTTCTCATTCCCCAATGTTATTGGCTCCTGGAGCCTTGTCATTCCTTCCAATAGGAAATCTGTATATGTGAATGTACATTGTCCTTCCAACAGTTTCTCTTCGTTTCTTGAGTTTTTCTTGCCTGATGATGCAATGCTTTTATCTGGCACCCTACCTCAGCAACTCACTTCTAAGATTTTAGTCTAGATTTCGTCGCTATGAAAAGTTGCAATCCCTCTGTAGGCTCACTACCCTCTATTCCCTTTTCCCTTTCTCACCATGATGTCACTTGGTAAAACCAGACACCTGGATAGACACAACTTGACACCTATTTCCTGCCAGAACCCGTGCAGCGGTGTGCCCGAAAACAAAAACAAATAAAGAAAATAAAGAAAAACATAACTGCATTGAGTGGTTTCCTTTTAAACCCATGAGCGCAAAACTCTGTGAGTGCTTAATGCTATAATCACACCTTACACCTCTCATCGCTGCACTCTCCCCTCTCTTCGAAGAGCGGATATTTTTCTCCTTTCTCTTTAAGCCCGTGTCCTCCCCCTCCCTCTCACTTTCAGTTGATAGTTGTATTAGTCAGCTCCGACTCCCATAACAACATTCCATAGCCTGGGTGGCTTAAACGGCAGACATTTATTTCCCACGGTTGTGGCGGCTGGGAAGTGTAAGATTCAGATGACAGCAAAGTAGATTTTATTGTGAGTTCTCTTCTCTTGGCTTGTTAGGAAGCCACCATGTCACTGTGTTTTCACATGACCTCTTCTTGACTGTGTGTGGAGAGAAGCCACTGATCCTACCATACTAGGACCAGCCCTTATGACCTTATTAACTTTAATTACCTCCTAAATGCCCTATCTCCAAATACCATCCCATTGGGGGGTAGGTGGGGCTTCAACACATGAATTTAAGGGACACAAACGTTCAATCAATAAATAGAACTCTGATTCCAACTTCAATAAGGAAACAGAAACATTCACATATTTCCACCACCTCTTCTGCCCACTGACCAGCATCTGTCCCTCTCAATCCGCCTTCTAATCTGTTACCGCAGAAGAACTATCCACATTCCTATCTAATGCCAATTTCTACCCTCATGCACTGCACCCATATTTTCTTGTATATTCAAGGGTATGGTATCGGATCAGCAAGTCTCTATTCTCAATCCTATCTAATCCAATGTTTTCCCACTCTACGGGTTCATTCCCATCAGCATGCAAACAACCTGCATGTTTTCTCGTTTGAAGAAAAACTTATCCTGACCAAGCACCCCTTACAATTCTTTTGTCTTCTGCAGCAAACGTATCCATAATGACCTACATTTACTGTCTCCAATTCCTCTCTTCCTTTTCTCTTGTTAACTCCAACCAGGTTTTCATCTACCTCATGTCACTGAAATTGCTCTCATAGAAGTTGCCAAGACCCTCCACATGTCTATACCTGGATTTTTGGATCTCTTTCCTGAACTCCTGAAACATATATTTAGCGGTTGACTCGGCATCACTTGTGTTCCTATAGGTAGCTCATACTGAACATGTACTAAATTGTACACTAACTGCTCCTGATCCTACTTAATGGCAATTCTTCCATTCTCTCAAGCCAAAACCATTTGGGGCCATCTTGACTCCCCTTCTCCTACATCTGACATTCAATCCAAAAGGAGATTCTGTTGACTCAACCTTGCAAACATATCCAGAATTCCCAGCGCATCCACTGCTGCCAGTCTGCACTTTGCCATTATTCTTTCTTATCTGGATCGCTGCCAGAGATTTCTAACAAGTCTCCCTGCGGTTACCTGGCCAACCATTCACATTCTCGTTTCAATCTATTCAGAAGTCACAGGGATTCCGATACAACCTAAGTCAGGTTATGTCCTTGCTCTAGTCAAAACCCAGCGATGGTTCCCAATGTCCTGGAACACAAAAACACCGTACTGACAATCACATACAAGAGATTGTGTGCCTGTTAGCTTTCTGACCTCCTCTCTCCACTGATCCCTTACTGGACGCTCCATCAAAGACAACCGGCATGCTTTACCTGTACCACTGCCTGGACGAATCTTCCCTAATATTTGCTTGCCTGACCTCATCAGCTACTTTACACCCTTCCTCGATATCACCTGCAAAGAAGTCCCTGCCTGTCCATGTTACCTAATCTCCCATCCTGAAACCCCCTCTCCATAGCACCCACAATCCTTTATCCTGCTCTATTTCTTCTTTATCCGTTGACATTCATCTCTTCTTAAGATACCACATAATGAACTTATGTGCCCCCATCCTTTACTTATTTGATAACCTTGCCATTTACTGTCTCCTCCCTCTCCTGGTGTGTATGTTCTACAAAGCAGACATTCTGCTCTTGTTCAACAATATCTTCTTTTTTTTTTTTTTTTTAATTTTTTTTTTCAACGTTTTTTATTTATTTTTGGGACAGAGAGAGACAGAGCATGAACGGGGGAGGGGCAGAGAGAGAGAGGGAGACACAGAATTGGAAACAGGCTCCAGGCTCCGAGCCATCAGCCCAGAGCCCGACGCGGGGCTCGAACTCACGGACCACGAGATCGTGACCTGGCTGAAGTCGGACGCTTAACCGACTGCGCCACCCAGGCGCCCCTCAACAATATCTTCAAATGCCTAGAGCAGTTGCTGGCACATAGTGAACCCTCAAAACATAATTTCTGAAAGCATAAATTAATATTGCAATGTGGTAAGCTCATAAAATTTTAAGATGCTCACATGGATAATTGAATAAACTGAACTGGGGATTTCAACGAATTAGAGGTTTGGGAATATGTGAGTTGAATATAGGAGGCACGGGATAGAAGTGTGCCCCATTTACAGAGCAAATAGGAAATAAAATGGGCTCAGCAAGGCAAGTGGGAACATGGATAAAATCCACAACTCCAAAGACTCACATAATGTTCAAATATCTGGTTGCCACGTAGCCCCCACCAACTGAGCCACCAAGGCAAAATAATTAAGCTAAGACTCTAAAATTCTCTGGAAATGGCTCCATTGATTCCCTGGCGGTTAATCATTTTTAACTTCTAATTTTTTTAAATTAAGCATTAAGTGACAGGTTTAGTTGAATGCTTCATAGCTACAATTTTGTGTTAAAGAACAATCACCACAAATTTAATGTTTTAGGTTTATGTAACTTTTAAAAGAATTTTGCCTGTCGCAGTAACAAATTAATTTTTAATTTCAATTTAAAGCAGCTAAATTAATAATTGTTTTAGATTGATAATTTTAACTCTAAATCCCACTAGGTTTAAAAAAAATAGATCTTAAGAAAACATAGAATCATCCAAGGCATAAGATTTCCCAGAGTTACTTTTGTACATGGGGATTTTATTTTTATTTTGGGTAAGGAAATTGATGCTCTTAAAATGAGAAGCAAATCCATTAAAATTATAGATTGTTTTTACAAATTAAAATATATTGAATTATTTTGTAAATTTGCCTTTAATGTGGTCATTAAAATGAATTGGGTTTATCAGGAGAAAAACGAGATATGTAGTTCAACTTAAAAAACTCAATGATGAATTGAAGCTTTAGAGCTTCTCATTTGACATTTAAGAAATGATTATTAATTTTTAAGATAAAGTGTCTCTGAACCAATTTTTTCTGTGCACAAAAACATCCACAGTTTATGAAAAATGTCACCATGACACAAATGAGTTAATAAAAAAGTTGTTGTTATTTTGAAGATTTTTCTAAGTTTGTTTATTTATTTATTTTGAGAGAGTGTGTGTGTGTAGACAAGCAGGTGAGAGATAGACAGGGAGGGAGAGAGAGAATCCCAAGCAGACTTCACACTGTCAGGGCAGAGCCTGATGCAGGGCTTGATCTCAGGAACCTTGAGATCATGAACCGAACCAAAATCAAGAGTCAGAGGGGTGCCTGGGTGGCTCAGTCGGTTAAGCAATTGACTTCGGCTCAGGTCATGATCTCGAGGTCCGTGAGTTCCAGCCCGGAGTGGGGCTCTGTGCTGACAGCTCAGAACCTGGAGCCTGCTTAGATTCTGTGCCTCCCTCTCTCTCTGACCCTCCCCTGTTCATGCTCTGTCTCTCTCTGTCTCAAAAATAAATAAATATTAATTTTTTTAAGAGTCAGAGACTTAACCAACTAAGGCACCCACGCACCTAGAGTGATGTTATTTTGAAGAAGCAAGGAAGGAAAAGAGTGAAAATGAGGGGCTGATATTGGGGGAAGAAAGTGAGTCCTAAAGGTGAAGAACTGGAACCAACATTACTTGTCCCACATGTACTCAGCCCAACAATATGAGCTGCAATGGACAGGTATCCTGCATGCTGTCAGCTGTCCGCTTCATGTACCTGCCACATCGCTCCATTTTGCTGGCCAGGAATTGTTTGCAAAGTCTTAAGAGCTCACCGTGAAACTCGGGGTGCCTGGGTGACTCCGACTGTTGAGCTTCTGACTTTGGCTTAGGTCACAATCTCACGGTTTGTGGGTTCAAGCCCTGTGTCAGGCTCTGTTCTGACAGCTCAAAGCCTGGAGCCTACTTTTAGGATTCTGTGTGTGTGTGTATGTGTGTGTGTGTGTGTGTGTACCCCTACCACACTCACACTCTGTCTCTCTCTCTCTCTCAAAAATAAAGAAACATTACAAAATAAAAATTAAAAATAAGACCTCCCCATGAAACTCAAAATTTATAGACTATAATACCGCCAGGGGCTAACATCAACTAGTTAGAGGATGTAAATCAATAAATAAATGTCCCCCCAACCTCCTGCCTATCCCTAGAATAAGTCCTAAGAGACTCCAGCATACAGGGTGCTAACCAGCTTACCACAGCATTCTATACCAGCATTTCCTTCTATCATATCTTACTTTCTCCTGCCTTCTCGGATCACATCCCAAGTAAATAATGTCACCTAAGTCCTGTCTCCAGCTGGACTTCTAAGGAAAGGCAAAACAAGGACAATATACCAACAGACTCTCAAAAAGACTTCCAACTTCCACCCAAGCTGAGGTAAGAGTGACTGGATTTACACACCTACTAAACATAACCAAAAACTGGACAAGAAGCAAGGACTTTCAGGATCTTGAACATCAAACAACAGAGACAGTGACCACAAACAGATTAGAAATAAACAAAATGAATTATTCAATCACCCTAGTAGAATGCCTGAAGACATTGCCCACAACAAGGGAAGGCAACCCAGGTGGAGCCTGGTGACGTCCCTGAATTGAGAAGGTAAAGCTGGATTGTGTGTGTGTGTGTGTGTGTGTGTGTGTGCACGCACGTGTTGAGGGAAGCATGGCAGGTAGAGTTTGCGGGGATGAATATCATAAAAGGAGTTGCAAAAAGAATCAGAGAAGCCTGCAGAGCATCCCTCTTGAGAATTCGGCTGAGTACTGAGCAGCACTCATGGAAAACTAGCCAAGAAGCAGAAAAGAATTACTTAAAAAATAGAAATAAGTGATTCTCAGAGCTCACGAAAAGCTGGGAATACCTACTATTCCCCATAACCAATGTGGAAGATTTCATACTGCACAAGACGTTGGATAGAGCGCACATTAGTGAGGACAATTAGTAGCAGCCTAAATGTTGCTCTAATCTAGCCAGCCTAACAAAGCAGAAAAACGAAATCTGAGGGGCACCTAGGTGGCTCAGTTGGTTGAGTATCTGACTCTTGATTTCAGCTCAAGTCATGATCCCAGGATCATGGGATCAAGCTCCGTGTCAGGCTCTGTGCTGAGTGTGGGGCCTGCTTAAGATTCTCTCTCTCTTTCTCTCTCTCTCTTTCCTTCTGTCCCTCCCCAGCTTGTGTGGTCTCTCTCTCTCTCAGTCTCTCTCTCTCTCTCTCTAAAAAAGAAAAATAAATTTAAAAACAAAACTGAAATGATCAAATATTTCCAAGTAACTTAAAGAATTCTGGAAGCAAAGCTTGGGAATATTGATAGGACTACAAAATATATCTGGTGCTCAACAAAGAAAAGTGAAGTGACATCCACCACAGATGACCATGCACACAAGGGCAGGAAGATAAGAGCCAACATGAGGAAGAAAATAAACTAATAGAAATAGGCACAAAAATGACACTGTTGATAGAGTTAGTAGATGAAAAACATTAAAAGAGTTCTTATAATTGTGTTCAGTAAGTTTTGAAAAAGGCAGGAAAGATGGGGCATATTAAATAGAGACATGGAAAATATGACAAAAAGAACCAGATAGAATTTCTAAAGTGAAAGGCAGAGCATCTGAAATATATGTACACACACACACACACACACACACACAGGCGCATACTCAATGGAGTTTAAATGAATTAGACATTGCCCAAGAAAAGATTAGTGTGCTTCAAGATATAGCAGTTGACACTGTCCAAAATGAAACAGAAACACTGAAAGCAGAGATAAACAGACACTAGAAAGCTGGGGCCTGAGAGATGTGTACCTTAACTTCTCAGAAGAGAGGAGCAAAGGGAAAGGCATACAGATATAAATTAGCACAAAGAAGGATGCCAATATCAGTGAACCTTAGGGAAATGCAAAGTAAAACCCCACTAAGTTACGGCTACACACCTAAGAGAATGGCTAAAATTACAATGACTGGCTCTTTACCAAGTTCCAGCAAGGTTACGGAGTAAGTGGAATTCTCAGATGCTGCTGTTGGGAATATAAAATGGCACAACCACTTTGGAAAACCGTTGTTACTTCTTATGAAGTTAAACATACCTACATGACCTGGTCATACCACTTTTAGATCTTTACCCAGGAGGCATGAAAGCATAGATGCCTGTAAAAAGTCATATATAAGTGTTTATAGCACTGTTCTTCATCATCACCCGACACTGAAACAACCCAAATGAATGGTCATCCTCAGGTGACTGTATTAACAGAGTGTGGTATAATCCATATGATGGAATCCTATTCGGTAATAGCAAGGAATGGATTATTGATACATACAACAACGATCAATCTCAAAACAAATATGTTGAGTGAAAGAATTCCCCCAACCACCATCACACATAAAAAAGGTACATAATATGATTCCATACATATAAAGTCAGAAATTGAAATTAATATATAGAGACATAAAAATATCAGTGTTTGCCTATAGATGAAGGGGTAGGGGAACAGGTAGAGGTGAGAAAAAGTATCATGGGGCATGAGGATATTTTTGTGTGAAAGGTGCATTCACTATCTTAATTGTGGTAATGATTTAACGTGGATATACACACGACAAAACCTTATCAAATTGTCCACTGTAATAAACTATGAGTAGTTTATTATGTCTATTATGTTTTAAAAGGCTGTTTACAGTTAAACAGAAATAATAATAAGGAATAAAGTAAGGAATTAATATCCAGAATATGGAAAAAACTTCTACAATTCAACAACAAAGCAAACAACCTGATTTCAAAATGGGTAAAGGACCTGAATAGACATTTCTCCAAAGAAGGCATGCAAATGGCAATAAAGACATAAAAAATATGTTGAACATCGATAATCATTAGGGAAATGCAAATCAAGCCATAAGATACTGCTTCACGTCCACTATTAATAAAAAAAGAAAAAAGAAAAAAAAAACGTTACAAGGATATGGAGAAATTGGAACCATGCATTGAAGGGGGGTATGTAAACTATTGCAGAACGGTGGTTCTTCAAAACATGAAACAGAATTACCATAAGGTCTAGCAATTACCCTTCTGGGTACATACTCAAAAGAATTGGAATCAGGGATATGAAGAGCAATCCACAATTGCTAAACTGTGGAAGCAACCCAAGTGTCCACTGATGACTGAGTGAATAAATGTGGAATCTTATTCATCCTTCAAAGGGAATGAGGTGCTGACATGCTACAACATGGTTGAGCCTTGAAAACATTCTGCTAAATGAAATAAGCCATTTAATGAAGAAAAACCGCCAGTGTTTGAGTCCAGTGAGTTTGACCTCTGTGAGCCGTCAAATTCACAGAGAGAAAGTAGACACCAGAGGCTGGAGGGAGCAGGGGAATGGAGAATTATTGTTGAATAAGTACAGAATTGCAGTTTTGCAAGATGAAGAAAGTTCTGGAAGTGGAATTGGTGATGGTTGTCCAACAACATGTGTGTCCTTAATGTCCTCAACTATACACTTAAAAATGGTTGCAGTGGTGAATTTTATGTTATGTATATTTTACCACAATTTTTTAAAAGCTGTTCAGGGAGAGGAGTCAACATGGCAGAGAAGTAGGGAGACCCAAAGTTCCCTCATCCCTCAAACACAGCAATATTGAGGCCAGAAGACTTGTAATTCCAGGAGTCCGGGCTGTAAAGTGACAGAAACATCTCCTGGGGCCCACGGGGACAACTTTATAGCGCTATAGGTGTGTGATTATGAACTGGGAGAGATAAAATGGGCATTGTAGGCATGGAGGGGAGGGGAGTCCCTACCCTTCTCAAGCTGTTCCAAAAATTAAAAATGGAAAGAAAGCTTCTGGACTCATTCTATGAAGCCAGCATCACCTCAATTCCCAAACCGGAGACCCCACGAAAAAGGAGAAGTACAGGCCAATATCCCTGATGAACATGGATGCAAAATTTCTCAACAAGATACTAGCAAATCGGATTCAACAGTACGTCCAAAGAATAATTCACCACAATCAGGTGGGATTCATTCCTGGGCTGCAGGGCTGGTTCAATATTTGCAAATGTAATACATCACATTAATAGAAGAAAGGATAAGAACCATACGAACCTGTCAATAGATGCAGAAAAAAGCATTTGACAAAATACATAATCCTTTCTTAATAAAAACCCTCAAGAAAGTAGGGATAGAAGGAACATACCTTAACATCATAAAAGCCATATATGAAAAGCCCACAGCTAATATCATCCTTAATGGGGAAAAACTGAGAGCTTTCCTCCTGAGATCAGGAACATGACAGGGGATTTCTACTGTCACCACTGTTGTTTAACATAGTGTTGGAAGTCCTAGCCTCAGCAATCAGAAAACAAAATGAAATAAAGGCATCCGCATTGGCAAAGAAGAAGTCAAACTTTCACTTTTCACAGATGACATGATAATCTACATGGGAAACCCAAAAGACTCCACCAAAAAGCTCCTAGAACTGATACATGAATTCAGCAAAGTTGCAGGATACAAAATCAATGTACAGAAATTGGTTGCATTTTTATACACCAATAATGAAGCAACAGCAAGAGAAATAAAGAAACTGATCCCATTCACAACTGCGCCAAGAATCATAAAATACCTAGGAATAAACCTAACCAAAGATGTGAAAGATCTGTATGCTGAAAACTGTAGAAAACTTATGAAGGAAATTGAAGAAGACACAAAGAAATGGAAAAACATTCCATGCTCATGGACTGGAAGAAAAAATATTGTTAAAATGTCAATACTACCCAAAGCTATCTACACATTCAATGCAATCTTAATCAAAATTGCACTAACATTCTTCTCAAAGCTGGAACAAACAACCCTAAAATTTGTATGGAACCACAAAAGACCCTGAATAGCCAGAGTTATGTTGAAAAAGAAAACCAAAGATGTAGGCATCACAATCCCGGATTTTAGCCTCTACTACAAAGCTGTAACCATCAAGGCAGTATGGTACTAGCATAATAGACCAATGGAATAGAATAGAGAACCAGTAATTGGACTCACAAATGTATGGCCAACTAATCTTTGAAAAATCTTTTTCCAATGGAAAAAAGACAGTCTTTTTAGCAAATGGTGCTGGGAGAACTGGACAGTAACATGCAGAAGAGTGAAACTGGACCACTTTATTATACAATGCACAAAAATAAAATCAAAGTGGATGAAAGACCTACATGTGAGAGAGGAAACCATCAAAACCCTAGAGGAGAAAACAGGTAACAACCTCTTTGACCTCAGCTGCAGCAATTTCTTGCTCAACACATCTCCAAATGCAAAAGAATTAAAAACAAAAATGAATTATTGGGACCTCATCAAGATAAAAAGTTTCTGCACTGCAAAGGAAACAATCAACAAAACTAAATAGCAACCAACAGAATAGGAGGAGATAGTTGCAAATGACATATCGGATAAAGGGTTAGTATCCAAAATCTATAAAGAACTTACCAAACTCAACACCCAAAAAACAAATAATCCAGTGAAGAAATGGGCACAAGACATGAATAGACACTTTTCCAAAGAAGACATCCAGATGGCCAACAGACCCATGAAAAGATGCTCAACATCACTCATCACCAGGGAAATACAAATCAAAACCACACTGAGATATCACCTCACACTGGTCACAGTGGCTAAAATGAACAACTCAGGAAACTACAGATGCCGGCGAGGATGTGGAGAAAAGGGAACCGTCTTGCACTATTGATGGAATGCAAACTGGTGCAGCCACTCTGGAAAACAGTGTGGAAGCTCCTCAAAAAAAAAAAAAATTAAATTAAAAATAAAACTACCCTATGACCCAGCAATAGCACTACTAGGAATTTATCCAAAAGATACAGGAGTGCTGAGTCATAGGGACACATGTACCCCAATGTTTATAGCAGCACCTTCAACAATAGCCAAATGATGGAAAGAGCTCAAATGTCCATCAACTGATGAATGGATAAAGAAGATATGGTTTATATACACAACGGAATACTACTTGGCAATGAGAAAGAATGAAATCGTCCCATTTGCAACAACGTGGATGGAACTGGAATGTATTACACTGAATGAAATAAGTCAATCAGAGAAAGACAGATATCCTGTTTTCACTCATATGTGGAAACTGAGAAACTTAACAGAAGACCATGGGGGAAGGGAAGGGGAAAAAATAGTTTCAGAGAGGGAGGCAAACCATAAGAACAAACTGAGGGTTGATGGGGGCGGCGAAGAAGGGGGGAAATGGGTGATGGGCATGGAGGAGGGCACTTGTTGGGATGAGCATTGGGTGGTGTATGTAAGCGATGAATCACGGGAACCTACCCCCAAAACCAAGAGCATCCTGTATACACTATATGTCAGCGAACTTGACAATAAATTATATAAAAAATTTAAAAAAAATAAAAGATAGCACTTTGCCTTAAATAAATAATAAATAACTAGAAAAAGAAAAAAGCCTCCAAAATATACTCTTAAATGAAAGGAACAAAGTTAAGAACAGTGTGTATAACATGTCCGCTTGCATTTTTAAAAAGCACAGACGCACACATACACCCGCGGACGATTTTCAGCAGTAGCCTCTGGAAGGGCGCACAGTAAACAGCAGCGGTGGTTGTTTCCGGCTGGAAACTTCAGGGACTTGAGGACAGGTGTGGGAAAGAGACTGATGTTTCACTGTACCTACATACTTAGACCCTTTTTGAAATGTCGTGTCATGTGCTTGGATTACCTACTTAAAACAAAGTCAGAATTTAAAAAAAAAAAAAAAAAAGGCTGTTCAAAAATAAGGAAGAAAAATACAGTTAGGGCCATTGTCAAGTGGTTAGCTATGTCGCTGAGATCGTTAAGAATGGGAGAAAGTAGAAAGTGACCCTCAGAAAGAGTCACTGCATAAGGGATGTGAGCTAGTGTTCAGAAGGTAATTGCATCAGAGCGCCGTAGGGAATTCTGTGGTGTATTCTCTCACAACTGCATGGGATTCCAGAAGCAAAGTCATGGCCACCCACAGCCCCAGGAGCAAGGCTGGGAATAAATGTAAAACAAACATTTCCATATTTTTCTCTATTCCCAACAAATCCCGAGATTCTGTTGGTCCTCGGCTGTAGGAAATGTTGACACCAAAGGCAGCAAGAGTGAGATTTATATTATATTTGCTAGTATCTCGGTTCCCACACTATCCAGCTGCACAATGCACATCAAAATAATTTCCTAATGAGCCTTGATCATTTTTGTCTCTCCACGCTGCCTGTTTTCCATAGCCTCTGTCTGAAGCTTCTATGATGACAGATCTAGTCATGAATTAAAACTCTGGGTAGGACTCACTCTTAGTTCCTCTGTGCTTTTCTGGAAGACGTTTCCGATTTTATTCTGTAAGTTTCTTAGTAGTAAAAATTTGGAAACGAATTAATTTCGGATCTATCAAAAGCATCTATTTTTCAGTCACCATATTTATTTTTACCTTCTATGAAAGTTTTATTCCTCCCTAAGGCATCTTTCTTTGAACGATCTCACATCCAACAGAACCTTATTTGTCCCACTTACTGCCTCTTACTTTTCCTCAGAGCCAGTACCCCTCAAAATTTCCCAGGCTTGCCCCCAAGAGCACGGACCATTCTTTTTTCAAAGTAGAATTTATGTCATCTTGGAAATTACCAACTCAATGGCTGAAATATCCTCTAGTAATTTTCTTGATGTCTCTTCCTATATCTGTCAAGTTGTATGATGGGTCAGCCAATGAAATCTCTCAATGGTCATTTTGACCTCCTTACCCACAGCTTTTGGAAGGGGGTTTTTAATGATTTTCATGATTACCAATCAATAACATTTACTGAGTACCCATCATCTACCAGGCTCTATTCCAAGCACTATGCCTATATTAATTCTATCAATCCACTCAACAATCACCATGGAAATAGATACAATTATTAGCCTCATTTTCTAGGTTAGCATACCAAGAAATAGCGAAGTTAAACACACCAAACTACTCCACAGTTTGATTCTCATAATTCCTTTAAAAACATAGTCCTAATAACCAGCAACATATCCTATACCCTCCCTCCCCCTCCCCCACATCCCCTTTAAGCCCCTCTTTTAAAGCAATTAGGGCAAAGGATATATTCTTTTTTGTTACTGTTGTTCCTAGAAATCTCCAAAGGATATCTTTTCTTCGCTTACGTCCTGGTAATCCTGTAGCGGCTGTCTAACATTTTTAAAGGATTTTTTTAATGTGTTTGTTTGAAACATCTTGTAATCTTTCTTCTGATAGATGGCTTTCCACTGCTGCTCAGACAATGTAATTCCTACAGGAAGAGAACTCTGGTCATTACATGTCTTTAGGGATTTAGGAGAGGAGGCACTCTGAATCTATGATTCATTCTTTCAGAATTTTTCTCTCTCTCCGTCTAGGTGGTGACCTCAGCATCGCCAGGTGCTTTATGCTTTCACGTAAATAAATAAAATGACTCAGGCCCCATAATAAGTGTTGGTCAGAGCTTAAGTTTCTCCTAATTATCTCTAGCTCCGAGCTCTGAGAACTGCCTCTCTTGATTTTGCCAGTTCCCTTTGATCTTTCCTCCAGTAGCCGTACCTTCCCTCTACCCCATGATGACCTAAAGTCATACAGTCTCTTTTCATCTTGATTTCCAGCAAACGCCACCCTCAGAAGGCAATTTTAAGGAACAGGCTTTCATTGAAGATTCAAGAAGTAACACCAGAGTGTTATGTAGAGATCTGAGAGAACCTAAAACTTAAAACTGAGTATTACTTATCTCTTTAACGGCCTCTCAACCATTCCCACTGCGGGGGATTTTTCACTTCCAGAACCGGTACACCTCTAGACCACTCACTCATCCCCTTTCTCAATCACTGCCAGAGTAAGCTCAAATGTTGTCCCTGCGTGTTAGGCAAGGCAACATGTAGTTATCAAAATTTTTGCTAAAATTAATAATGAGAATTTTCAACCTATTTAACTCAAAATTAATGATCATATGTGTGGGGAGAGGGGGATTTTGGCTCAGATAAGGTTGAAAATTGCTTAAAGATACAAAGATCCCTGCCCTGGAAGATGTCTGCCAGCCTTTGCTGTGCCATTGTGAGCTCTGTTCGGTAGGGAGATCTTGTAGGAACAATACCACTCAGCACGCAATTGGGATACTCTCTTTTTAAGTTTCTTTACCTAGAAGTTTCTTCCAGGTGGTCACTGTGTTTAGATCTTCAGAACTTCAAGGACAATGCCTGATACATGGTGGGTCCCCAATAAATCTTGGATAAATCTAAAAAATATATAATGAATGAATAAATGAATGACAGAAGAAAGAATCTGAGTTTCCTGTAACCCACTTCTGTTTTAGATTTATTGGTTCCCTTTAAGAATTATGGATTTTATGCAGGAGAATTATGATTATTGTCTGGTAAGATAACTGGGCCATCCCTCTCCAGTTTGAAAAGGAGATGGCCTCTAAAAAAAAAAAAAAAAAAAAAAAAATATATATATATATATATATATATATATATATATATATATATTGCAAAAGCATCATGCTTCCAACTGGCATTATGTGACCCTCCACTTAATGCAAATCTAGGTTGAAATAGAGGATGTTTAGTTACAGAAAGGAAAGAATGAAGGATAGTTGAGTATAGAAGAGAAAGCAATAACTTCCACAAACTGAGACATGGAGAACAAAACAAGCCATCTGACTACACACTTTGCCTCTCAGGTCCTCTTGGGATCGAGGGGCTAAGACTGTTAGTATAAACACAGGATCCTCAAGCCCAAAGGGAGATTTCTTCTGGTAACGAAGTTAATTGGTAGCGTCTGCCCATGATCGCCGGCCTGCTTACTGATGTATTTACCACAGAACCATGAAGTCATATCCAGATCTGCTTGTTTTTCTCCTCACAAGAGAAATGTATAGATATGCAACCAATTAATTAATGTTATTACACGCAGCTAAGATGAGGGCTTCCTCCTGTATGCATTGACGTTTGCCAACAAGGTAGATCAGTCTCAGCCCCTTACGAGCTCCCCCTCAGAGAGGGGGGAAAAATATTCAAAGTTTCGGCATTATCTTTCCTAATCCAAATCACCATAAACACTCACGACACTCATCGTTTAGGCCAATTGTATATAATAAAATATTTGTTTCGAGAAAGAAAAGAGACTATGGCACGTCTTGAGGACGTTGTGTCTACTTAAGTGTTGTGGCTAAGTACTACATGTGATCAAATATGTTAATGCCTGAAAGGAATGCACACAACTCCAAGTCCTTCTTCTTCCATTTGATGGAGGACCAGTAGACGCCAAGGGAGAATGATACTAGACCCAGGGCTAAATCTCAGCTGACTTCATCCAGTGTCTACCACACATTTTAGAGCACAGTGCAAAAACAGCTGTAGAAGAAAGGCAAATTGTAACAGATGCTTAGACAACAATGAGAAAACGCAAAGTATGAAAAGATTACTAAGACAATAACTTTCCAAAAAGCTTCAGTTTCTCTATGACGGTATTCAAAAAAATTGATGAGGAGTGGAGGTCATGCCAGCATGGATATTGTTTGAGTTTTCTGGGGGTTGAGAGCCCCATAAACCAACTTTAATGCCAATTACTGCTGAACCCTGTAGGAAATGAAGTTACCAATTTCTTTTAGAAGTCGAAGAAACTAAATGTAGATAGAGAAGGTGAATTGATCACATTTTCCTTGATTGTCATGATAATCCAGATGGACAATACATAAATGTTCAATAGATTTCATTTATTGATTCATTTTGATTGATAGATGGACACATAGGTAGGTAGGTAGGTAGGTAGGTAGGTAGGTAGGTAGATAGATAGATCTCAATGAGAAAATTCAAAAAAAAAAAAGTGGAAGGTGGATGTTGACCAACTTAAAGAATAAGATAAAATCGTAAAGTAGATTCTTAGAAATGTATGGGACACCTGGGTGGCTCAGTCAGTTAAGTGTCCAACTTCAGCTCAGGTCATGATCTCATAGTTCGTGAGTTCGAGTCGCACATCGGGCTCTGTGCTGACAGTTCAGAGCCTGGAGCCTTCTCTGGATTCTGTGTCTCCCTCTCCCCTGCTCACACTCTGCCTGTCTGTCTCTCTCTCCCAAAAATAAAAACAAACATTAAATTTTTTTTTAAATAAATGTAATTCATAAAATTGGTTAAACATTGTAAAGTCTTACTTACAATGAACAATCTTGCAGTTTTGATACTGATGTATCACACGTACTGGTATCATTAAAGGTTGGGTGCTTTCTCCCAAATATATTTTCTTGCTAAAATGAAGTCATTGAGAGGCGCCTGGGTGGCTCAGTCAGTTGAGCGGCCGACTTCGGCTCAGGTCATGATCTCACGGTCCGTGAGTTCAAGCCCCGCGTCGGGCTCTGTGCTGACAGCTCGGAGCCTAGAGCCTGTTTCAGATTCTGTGTCTCCCTCTCTCTGCCCCTCCCCCGTTCATGCTCTGTCTCTCTCTGTCTCAAAAATAAATAAACGTTAAAAAAAAAATTAAAAAAAAATAAAAATTAAAAAAAATAAAATGAAGTCATTGAGAGACTACGCCAATATATGGAAGATTTTATAAGAACACAAGTGTATCTTTTGTTTGGGGAAACGATTTGGGGGAAAACTTCTCTTATATTCAGGTATACATTACAAATACGAAACTAAACAAAATGCCTTAGCTCCCTATGTTTTGGAGAATATTTTGTTAGGAACCATGATACAAGTGAGCCATATTTCCTAAAGCATTGAAAAGCAAACGGAAGAAGTAATTATGATGTGTTAGGCAACTTGATAAAGTCTGCATTTGAAGGTTTATTGGGTCACAGTCAACACAAATTGGAAGAATTAGAGCCTGAGGGTAGGAAAATCAATTGAAAACCAAATGCACCAGTCCAAGATGAATCGTACAAAAGCCTAAACTAGGAGAGTGAGAAGAAAGAAAAAAACTAAGTGATTAAGTTTAATTCAAAGACTTCAAAGGCAGCAATAATTAGGCAGATAACTTATGCGAAATATGTGAAAAGCAAGGTCTAGTATGCATCTGATTTTTCTAGCCCAGGACATTGACAGATTCTGTTTTTAATAAGAATAGAGAAACTTCTGTAATAACTTATTGCCACCTCTATGAGAGCCAGGAATTGATTGTTGGGATCTGTCACATCCTGGGAAAAATTAGTTTTTTTATAGTGAAAAGTGGGTAAAGGGGATTTATGGACAGACTCAAAACTTCTCCTTTAAAAGCAGTTGTGGGGGCGCCTGGGTGGCTCAGAGGATTAAGTGACTGACTCTTGATTTTGGCTCAGGTCATGGTCTCATGGTGTGGTTGGGGAGACTGAGCCCAGCAGGGGACTCTGTGCTAACAGCATGGAGCCTGCTTGGGAATCTCTCTCTGTGTCTTTCCCTCCCATTCTCAAAATAAATAAATAGACATTTGAAAAATAGCCATGTAAAAGTGGAACTCTGAAAGAAATTTTACGCACGTTTTCCAGGTCTAATTTACATTTAGCGAAGCTCACTGTTTTTCCAAATGTGCCCTGCAAAGAGTTTCGAAGAACATGACGTGTCACATAGTTTCTGATAAAACTGAAATACAGATCATTTTCATTTCTCCAAAAAGACCTTTTGCATCACTTTTCAATCAGTCCCTTCCCCCATTTTGGCCCTTGGTGACTGACAACGTGATTCTGTCCCTACAGTTTTGGCCTTTTCTAAACTGTCATCTAAATGAAATGACAAGCCATGTAGCTTTTGTGCCATTTTTCCTTAGCCTTGGTGATCTCGACCAGCATCCTGTGGCCGCAGGAATGGTAACTAATCCGTTCAGCAGCTGATAGATATTTGAGCTCTTTCCAATTTTTGGCAATTATGAAAAAACCTGCTGTAAACATTCATATACAGGACTTTTTACAGACATAGCTTTTCATTTCTTTTGAATAAACACCTAGGACTGAAATTGCTGGATGGATCATATGGTAAAGATATGTTCACCTTACCAGAAACTACAAGATAGTTTTTCTACATATTGAAATGTTTCATAACCTAATTCTTAAATTATAAAGCCTCTGAAAGTGAATGTAGGAGAAAGTCTATAGGACTTCAGGTTAAGGAAAGACTTCTTTTAGATAGAAGAGGAGAAACACTACCCTTTTGAAAAACATATGAATTGGAGTCAGTCAAAATAGAACTTTCATTCTTTGAAAGACATTGCTAAGAAAATGAAAAGACCAGCCACAGACTGGGAGAAAATACTCGCAAAACATCTATCTGATAAGGGATGTGGATCCAAATTATATAAAAAATTCTTATCGCTCAATAATAAGAAGCAGGCCAAATAAAACTTAGGCAGAAGATTTTAATAAACACTCATCGGAGAAAAGATACAGATGGTAAATAAGGACATGAAAAGATGTTCCACATCATTGATCACTAGGGAAATGCAAGTTAAAACCATGATTAAGTACTGATATACACCTTTTAGAATGCCTAAATTAAAAAAACAAAGTGCAGGTGTAGATAAAAAGCAAATGGAACGTTCACAAAGCTTCTCGGCCTCTTTATATTTTGTCTCTAATGGCAGATTGATTCCTGCAAGAGAAGAATAGTCTTCTTTTGAGAGACAGGATATTTTCCTCTATAATATTGCTTAGGGGTCTTTTGGAATCAAGCAGACAAAATTCTCCCATTTTTAGCAGGCTTGTTTTGCATAAGGCACTTCTCTGAAGACCCATTAATTATAATAAGTATGTTGGAAATCAAGGTTCTCCTAAGTACTGCTATAATAGATACGTTCGGTTTCAGAGACAGAGACAGAAAGAGAGGGAAAGAAGAAGGAAGAGAGAGGGAAGGAATAAGGCAGAGAAGGAGGGAAGGAGAAGAAACAGACCGTATTCTAATCCAGAGGCTTTAATAGCATAGAGCTACATGTGCATATTGGGATTTTGAATCTGTCGTTGTGAACCATCCCAATACCACAGGGAAATTTTTAAAATTAAACTTTTAAAAAGTTTAAAAAGTTTTAAAAGTTTTAAATTAATTAATTAAAAGTTAAATTAACTTTTAATTTTAAAATTTAAAGTAGTTTAAAAGTTAAACTACTTTATGGCTATAGACGGGCTTATGTTCAGAATAATACCCTTTGACACTTCCTTTTTTTTCCATTTAACTTTTCTACAACAAATCTTTGGGCTACAGGTTACATTTTCATTGTAATAATGAAATTCATTGCCAATAAATAAGTCCATGCACAAAAAGGCAAAACTAGGGTCCCTTTAATATGTGGTATATCAGACCCTAAAAGTACCAAAGAGCTCTGATTTAAAAAAAAAAACAAAACTTCTATACACCTAACCCACATCAAAAGAGACATTTCTGCCTGAGTGGAAAATTTGGCAAGAGTTGTTTGGGCATTTACGTAACCTTCCATTTGCTTTACCTACATATGTCCCCACTGATACCTACTGCTGGGCTAAGCAGAATTTAGATCTGGAATTTGCAGAGTCAGTACTAAAGCGCAGAAAGTGAGCAGCAGGTTCAGTTTCTGGTAAAGACCCAGATCACAAGGGTGGGTGGGGGCAGCCAGGGGTCAAGGAAATTCAGAGCCAAGTGGGGCAGACGCCACGGTCAAGCACTAGAGCCAAGATGTCATCAGGAGCTCCGGATGCATCCGCAAGGACACAAGATAGGCAACAGTATCTAGAAAGATCACATGTTGCAGCGCGCTCTAGGAAACTTTTATAGGTTAACGTGACTGAACGAACTCCTCTAACATCATAAAGATACCATCCTGACTATAAAACCCTAGGCTTGCCGAATATCCTTCTGTTACTGTTTTGGCTGTTTATAATGATTATTATCTCTATCAAGAGCACAACGATACAGCTCATTTTATATCTTCATCACTCCTTTCTTCAACCGGATCCTGGTAAACTCTTGAGATTCAAGTCATAGTTACTTTTGCACATCTCGTCTGGACGTGTGGGCACAGTACAAGATTAGATAACTGATACAATACTTGTTGACTGAACTTTTTTCACTCATAACTAGAAAAGTGATGCTATATATATGCCGAAGAAGCACAACTATGTGCAAAACATATAGTTTGGATTCTGGCATTTTTCACTACGTATCTTGGGAATCGCCTACATCGGATGAGCCCCAGTTGCCACATCTGCAAAATACAGACAAACAGAACTTTTCCTCCCCGAACATCAAAACCTAGGCCAAAATGTTATCCGATAGCCACAAAAATGAAACAGACTTCGCGAACACTAGAAGAGATCTACATTAGTTGTTGGAGGAATTGGATTCGAGGTCCTGAACCTTCCACAATAGAGCTGTGTCTCTGTAGAAAATACAGCATGCATTTAAAGGCAATTCCACTGCCAGAGACTGGGGGGTGGGGGGGTGGGGGGTGGGAACAGCATCAGAACGGACAGTACCATGAATCCCACCCATTTGAGTGAGATGCCTAACAAATTGCTCTCCATTACTGTGGGGCCCTAGACCTTGGGCCTACTTAACTTAATTCTACAACTTACATGAAAATGGGCAAACTGCACTGGTGACATATTCTCATATTCACAATGGCTCAGAAAGAAATTGTTGGGAGAAGGAGCACATACAGAAAGATCAGATTCATTGGTAAAGGAACCCGATTTCACATTCCACTTTCATGACGACGTGTTGGTCTAAACACATTTCTTCTTCCTAAAGAAGTTTCCTTTTGAATCTCACCAACAAAAGATGGCACGTCAACATGCAAATGGAATGAAATAAAGACATTGCATAGGGACATGTACTATCCATGGCCAGGAAGGTGAAGAATTTCTGGATGGTACCAAGTGGATATCACTCATCAGTAAACTTGAGGCAAGCAGACTTACCCTAAAGATTAAGTGTAATATATTTTTTCAATAAAATAGCCCAAAGCTCAGGGTCGATAGAAGAGATGACAAGGACGTCACGTGGAAGATTGCAGAGTAACTTCGAGAATGGTCCCATTCCACAAACTGGTGCCGCCGCTCTGGAAAACAGTGTGGACGTTCCTCAAAAATTCAAAGCAGAACTACCCTATGACCCAGCCATAGCACTACTAGGAGTTTACCCAAGGGATACAGGAGTGCTGATTCATAGGGGCACAGATACCGCAATGTTTTAGCCCTTTCAACAGTAGCCAAATTATGGAAAGAGCCTACATATCCATCAACTGACAAATGGATAAAGAAGATGTGGTTTATATATGCAATGGAATACTACTCGGCAATGAGAAAGAATGAAATCATGCCATTTGCAGCAACGTGGGTGGAACTGGAGGGTGTTATGCTAAGTGAAATAAGTCAGTCAGAAAAGGACAGATATCAGATGTTTTCACGCATACGTGGATCTTGAGAAACTTCACAGAAGTCCATGGGGGCAGGCAAGGGGGCAATAGTTACACACAGAGAGGGAGGGGACAAACCACAAGAGACTCTTAAACACAGAGAACTGAGGGTGGGGGAGGGGGGGGAGAGGGGAAAATGGGTGATGGGCATCGAGGGCAGCACTTGTTGAGATGAGCACTGGGTGTTTGTATGTAAGCCAATTGACAATAAATTATATTTAAAAAAAATTATCCCATTCCCAAATGCACCTGACCAGAGCATTTCCACCAGGCGTGGATGTGGCTTGGGCTGGCTGCTAAGAAAAGTGGGAATTCTGCCAAAGCAGACCTCGGTTATTGGTGTTAGGAGAGAAAGAAAAGATAAACGGTTCTCCAGCTAACTTCCAGCCACAACACACACGCAGGGTAAAATGACTCAGCACGGCAATACCATCCCCAGAAACTTTCGTTTGCAAAGTCAATCCTTCCTTATACTCTTTCCACGGGAAACTAAAATTCCAGCCGGAAGCAAACACCCCTAATGTCCTATCATCAGAAGACAAACGTTTGTTTGGTTTAGAACGTAGACACCAGGAGAAAACTGGTGAAGAAGTCTGACAACTGTCCCATAGCCAGGAAAGCAAAATGGCTTCTCCAAGCATTACTGTCTGGTTTTCCCACAGTAAAAAATAAATATAATGATACTAATAATGGTAATAATAATAGTATAATAATAATGTTTTACATAAAAACAAAGAAAACAACACAGACCAAAAAATCCACGTGTTGGTATTGCTAAAACATGCCTCTAGGAAAGCAAATTGATTTCCTACAGAGCTAAGGTAAGCATATTCACCTGTTGACACAGGTACATGACTCAGCTCAGAGCTTTTTGAAAGAATCCATGTCAGCTGCAAAATATGGATCCACACCATCAATTCTAAGAATTGGCACTGGTGTTAGATAATGTGACATTGGAGGACATTTGCTATCCTGAAAAGAAACTCAAACAAAGACAATAATCGCCTTTCTGTAATGAAACAAGGTTAACATAGGAAAATAGAAAGAATGTTAGTTAGTATTCTCAGTGGAAATTGAAACCATATTACATCCATAAATCAAGAGCAGAATACTATGACAAATGAATCAAAAAAAAATCAAAGGAATTTTTAAAATGTGACTGCTGACATTTTAAAGCATTCAGTCTTAGCCATGGAATACATGGTGGATGCGGACATTATTTTTCTTTCTTTTCCAATAGAAAATGAGTTGCGCTGTATTAAAAAATCTACCCACCTGCACGTGCCCTCCTCCCAAGGAATGTTGGATGACATTAACAACGAACAAAAAATAAATTAGTAGTTTGAACAAATATAATACATAAAAGCAAACTTTTTTTCTTTAAATACTAATACAATTAGAACTTTCTTGCAAACGTTCCCAAGAATAAAGAAATGAATGGAGGAAAAGTAACCCTAGAGACAAAAAGGATAAAATGCTGTGTGGGAGTAAAGTATAACATTATATTGATAAGTTTGTAAATACACATTTTTTTTTGGAAAATATAAACGACCAACCTCACCTAACAAAAGATTTAGAAAGCCTGAGTCAAAAACAAGGGCACCAGATGCCGTAAGACTTCACCAGTAGGTTTTAGCAAAGCGTCGATTTTGTGTGTGTGTGGTTATTCCAGAGCAGATAAACACATGACCCATCAAATATTTTCTATAAAGTTGCTATGACTCTAATATCCAAGGAACAAAGATGGCAAAAAAACTATGACAGATAGGGTCGTCTGCGTGACTCGGTTGAGTGTCTAACTCTTGATTTCAGCTCAGGTCACGATCCCAGGGTTGTAGGATCAAGCCCCACATCGGGCTCCATGCTGAGTGTGGAGCCTGCCTGGGATTCTCTCTCCCTCTGCCCTTCTCCCCCCATTTGCAAGCACTTGTGTGCTCTCTCTCTGTCTCTCTAAAAAAATATAATAGATCAATATCACATGCATATGGATGAGTCATTAATATCCTAAAATTATTAGCTCATAAGTTCCAACAGAAGTAGAAAAATACTTTATCAAGAAAAAGTTGTTCATTTGTTCAAAGAATATAAGAATGGTTCAATATTGAGAAATAGAATGATGTAACTTATTGCACATTAATGGAGAATGCTAAAATAAGGCATTTAATAAAATTAAGCATTCATTACAAACCAATACCTCACACTTATCATTTCTATTGTTAACTAATGTGCTGTAAGTCCTTGTCAATGCAATTTGTTAACAAAAATAGGTTAGATGTATAAATATTGAAGTGATACACAAAAACTATCTACCTGGAAAGCCAAAAAGCATGAGGTGGAAAATATGAGAACAGCAAGGTTGTACAATGTTGTCAGATTTTTTAAAGAAAATATATAAAAATCAATAGCACTTAAGTAATAATGATCAATTATAGCATATGAAAATTGTTTGTAAATATTATATAAGGTTAGTGCTAACATGAAATACAGCCAAAAGGTAAAAAAAAAAAAAAAAAAAAAAAAAAAAGATAAAATAAAATACAAAAGGAGGTTGAATAAGCAAAAGGATAGATTTTGTACAATGGAAAGACTCAATGTTATAACGATTGAATTTGCCAAGTATTTGTATATATTCAGTGTGGGTTCAGTCAAAATTGCTGCTGTATTTTCTGGAAGTATTTTTATCTTTTTTTGTTCTAGAGTTCACCTCCAGTAAGAAATGATTGGCATAAACAATAAAACACTGATTTTAAAAAGTCATTTAAAAGCTCATAGCCGGGGGCACCCGTGTGGCTCAGTCAGTTAAGCATCTGACTCTTGGTTTTGGCTCAGGTCATGATCTCACGGCTGGTGGATTGGAAGCCAACATCGGGCTCCCTGCTGACAGCACAGAGCCTGCTTGGGATTCTCCCTTTATCCCTCTCTCTTCCCCTCCTGTGGTTTCTCTCTCTCAAAATAAATAACTAAACTTAAAAAAAAGAATGTAAAAGCTCATATCGCATCATGGCACGTCCCTCTTGAAATACTCCAATGGCTGGTTTTTGTTTAAATCCATGGTAAAGAAGACCCTATCTTCCCATCCATCTTCTGCCTTTTCATCCCGGTGCTGCTGTGCAATCACACAACACTGCCATGTGAGCTCCTGTAGGACACAGAATAATGAGTCCCCAAATATGTTCCTACCCTCATCCCTGGAACCTATCAATGTGTTTGATTATGTGACAAAGGGGATTAAGACTGCAGTTGGAATTTAGCTTGTTAATCAGCTGACCTCTTCCAAAGCGTCCTGTCTAAATCGACAGCCTTTTGACACTCCACCTTATTTTGTTTCTGGAAGTTGGTACAAATTGTGATTGTATTTCATCTTTGTTTGTTATCATCATCTTTCTTCACTAAGTTCCAAGTAAGGGCCTTATCTGTCTTGCTCCATGTTCTATCCCTGATTCTTCATGCTGTGCTTAAAACATACGTAAAACTGAGTAAATAAATGAATATAAAAGGAACACACAGGAGTAAAATCATATGATAATGGCACACAAAAATCTATAGAAATCAACAGACAAGATAAGAGCCCAGAGACAGAAGGACAGATTTATGAATCTCCAGGATACAATAAAAATTTTACTTTAAAACTGTGAGTAAAAAATAGACTCGCTAATATATTGGGTACAGAATAACTATCCTTTAAAAGTATTATACGCTCTTGCTATGCTCTAGATGGATTTAAGACTTAAATGTAAAAACAAAAGAATACTTTTATAGCTTTAGAATAAAAAAGGCCTTTTTCATTATTTTCTTAACGTTTATTTATTTTTGAGACAGAGAGACAGAGAGAGAGAGACAGACAGAGTGCGAGCCAGGGAGGGGCAGAGACAGAGGGAGACACAGAGTCTGAAGCAGGCTCCAGGCTCTGAGCTGTCAGCACAGAGCCCCACACGGGGCTCAAACTCACAGGCCATGACATCATGACCTGAGCCGAAGTTGGATGCCTAACCGACCGAGCTACCCAGGTGCCCTTAAAAAATAATCACATGAAACTCAGAAACAATTAAGAGAAAAGGTTAAGACATTTGAGAATCTAATAACTTAAATGCTCAAACAGCAAATAGGCCCTTAAGCCAAACTGGCAAATACCAGAAAGAAAATTTAAAACCAGTGGAAAAGTTTTTGCGATGCATTTGACAGACGTTACAATAAAAAAATATTGAAAAGGCCTACAAATTAGTAAAAACATGTACTAATAGTCTTAGGTTCAAAAATGGAAAAGAACAGGGGCAAACAATTTATAGACTTTCTAGTAAACCTGAGAAGACAAGGAAAAACAATTCACAGAATTGACCAACAGAGAAATAATAAGATGCTAACCCTTAAACAATAATCAAAGAAATGCAGCTAAGAACAAGGAGGTAGTTGTCATGCACCAGACTGACAAATATCAAAATAGTTTATACCCAGTTAAATGTGGGAAAGCCCAAGCCCTCACCACCATGTAAAGAGGGTCGTGTCATACAAAATACTTCACAGTACTTCTCATGCCTTTCAAAAACAAGGAATATTTTTAACCATACTAACACGTTGATTTTTTGGTCTGTGTTGTTTTCTTTGTTTTTATTTAAAACATTTATTTATTTATTTATTTACTTACTTACTTACTTATTTACTTATTTTTTACTGTGGGAAAACCAGACAGTAATGCTTGGAGAAGCCATTTTGCTTTCCTGGCTATGGGACAGTTGTCAGACTTCTTCACCAGTTTTCTCCTGGTGTCTACGTTCTAAACCAAACAAACGTTTGTCTTCTGATGATAGGACATTAGGGGTGTTTGCTTCCGGCTGGAATTTTAGTTTCCCGTGGAAAGAGTATAAGGAAGGATTGACTTTGCAAACGAAAGTTTCTGGGGATGGTATTGCCGTGCTGAGTCATTTTACCCTGCGTGTGTGTTGTGGCTGGAAGTTAGCTGGAGAACCGTTTATCTTTTCTTTCTCTCCTAACACCAATAACCGAGGTCTGCTTTGGCAGAATTCCCACTTTTCTTAGCAGCCAGCCCAAGCCACATCCACGCCTGGTGGAAATGCTCTGGTCAGGTGCATTTGGGAATGGGATAATTTTTTTTAAATATAATTTATTGTCAATTGGCTTACATACAAACACCCAGTGCTCATCTCAACAAGTGCTGCCCTCGATGCCCATCACCCATTTTCCCCTCTCCCCCCCCCTCCCCCACCCTCAGTTCTCTGTGTTTAAGAGTCTCTTGTGGTTTGTCCCCTCCCTCTCTGTGTGTAACTATTGCCCCCTTGCCTGCCCCCATGGACTTCTGTGAAGTTTCTCAAGATCCACGTATGCGTGAAAACATCTGATATCTGTCCTTTTCTGACTGACTTATTTCACTTAGCATAACACCCTCCAGTTCCACCCACGTTGCTGCAAATGGCATGATTTCATTCTTTCTCATTGCCGAGTAGTATTCCATTGCATATATAAACCACATCTTCTTTATCCATTTGTCAGTTGATGGATATGTAGGCTCTTTCCATAATTTGGCTACTGTTGAAAGGGCTAAAACATTGCGGTATCTGTGCCCCTATGAATCAGCACTCCTGTATCCCTTGGGTAAACTCCTAGTAGTGCTATGGCTGGGTCATAGGGTAGTTCTGCTTTGAATTTTTGAGGAACGTCCACACTGTTTTCCAGAGCGGCGGCACCAGTTTGCGGAATGGGACCATTCTCGAAGTTACTCTGCAATCTTCCACGTGACGTCCTTGTCATCTCTTCTATCGACCCTGAGCTTTGGGCTATTTTATTGAAAAAATATATTACACTTAATCTTTAGGGTAAGTCTGCTTGCCTCAAGTTTACTGATGAGTGATATCCACTTGGTACCATCCAGAAATTCTTCACCTTCCTGGCCATGGATAGTACATGTCCCTATGCAATGTCTTTATTTCATTCCATTTGCATGTTGACGTGCCATCTTTTGTTGGTGAGATTCAAAAGGAAACTTCTTTAGGAAGAAGAAATGTGTTTAGACCAACACGTCGTCATGAAAGTGGAATGTGAAATCGGGTTCCTTTACCAATGAATCTGATCTTTCTGTATGTGCTCCTTCTCCCAACAATTTCTTTCTGAGCCATTGTGAATATGAGAATATGTCACCAGTGCAGTTTGCCCATTTTCATGTAAGTTGTAGAATTAAGTTAAGTAGGCCCAAGGTCTAGGGCCCCACAGTAATGGAGAGCAATTTGTTAGGCATCTCACTCAAATGGGTGGGATTCATGGTACTGTCCGTTCTGATGCTGTTCCCACCCCCCACCCCCCCACCCCCCAGTCTCTGGCAGTGGAATTGCCTTTAAATGCATGCTGTATTTTCTACAGAGACACAGCTCTATTGTGGAAGGTTCAGGACCTCGAATCCAATTCCTCCAACAACTAATGTAGATCTCTTCTAGTGTTCGCGAAGTCTGTTTCATTTTTGTGGCTATCGGATAACATTTTGGCCTAGGTTTTGATGTTCGGGGAGGAAAAGTTCTGTTTGTCTGTATTTTGCAGATGTGGCAACTGGGGCTCATCCAATGCAGGAGATTCCCAAGATACTTAGTGAAAAATGCCAGGATCCAAACTATATGTTTTGCACATAGTTGTGCTTCTTCGGCATATATATAGCATCACTTTTCTAGTTATGAGTGAAAAAAGTTCAGTCAACAAGTATTGTATCAGGTATCTAATCTTGTAATGTGCCCACACGTCCAGACAAGATGTGCAAAAGTAACTATGACTTGAATCTGAAGACTTTACCAGGATCCAGTTGAAGAAAGGAGTGATGAAGATATAAAATGAGCTGTATCGTTGTGCTCTTGATAGAGATAATAATCATTATAAACAGCCAAAACAATAACAGAAGGATATTCGGCAAGCCTAGGGTTTTATAGTCAAGATGGTACCTTTATGATGTTAGAGGAGTTCCTTCAGGTTTGTCAACCTACATAGATAGATCTCTACTGGTTATAGCTTATAGGATTAGTTTATGAAAATTCTGAAAGAATGTGTAATATTTAGTTTAGAAACCATTAGGAAGAGTATTCTAGGCAAAGATATTAAGGGGGAAAACAGCTCCCAAAGAAATGTTTGTGAAATACACAACAGATTGCAGAAGCAAAAACTCACAGAGCCAGACGTGAGTAATAAAGAGACAATAGTGAACAAGGCTGGCTTGTCCAAGATTGGACTCTGCCTCTTGAAAGCGACAGAGAGGCAATAAAGAATTCCAAGTAGACAAATGACATGGTTGCATTAATCATAATTTTAATTAATCATAATTAATGATTAATCATAATTTTGAACATTCTTTCTAACTCAAATTCTATCACTCTATAACCCTATAGTTCTAAATTTCTTAGTAATGGAGAGGTTAAATTTGGCATTTGGTTTAAGTTAACTAGATTCTACAATAGTGTTAATAACAGTGTATTAAATAAAAAATATTAATCATTTGATAATGTAAGATTAATTCCATACACATGATTTCATCAGACCACTCTGGAGTGCTGTTTTCACTTTGTGCAATACATTCCAGGAAAAAATGTTGTTAATCTGACAATATTTACAAAGTGTCCAGTGTTATAGGAATGATTTAGTAAACCATATCTGGGGAAGAAAGTACTTTCTTTCTTCAAATTTTAAACAGCTGTCCTATGAAAGAAAAAACGACGTAAGGGATGTAACTTTAAAGCCTGTAGATTTAAGATATATTTGTTAGGTTTGAGCAACTTATAGGAAGCAAAATTCCAGTTTAGTCTACAAAAACAGAACATGACAAACCTTAAGATTTTCAGGGGGAGTAAATTACCTTCTGACATACAACCTCAAGCAGAGGTTAAAAACACTCTCTTCTTCAGGAAGTAATGCTGCCTTCTAGATAAGACATAAAGAAGGAACTTGCCCTCTCACCATAAAAACAAAACAAAACAACCATGCGCTCTTGTCATAGAAAAATGGAGTCGACATATGAAAAAGTTGAGTTTAGATGCCTATATTTGCCTTTTGTATATATATATATGAAAACTTCTTAAAATAATGGAAATACTCCATTTTTCCAAGCATGTGCCCTTTCATGGTAGTTTTGAAATAAATACAATAAATGCATTGCTGTCAAATTAATTCTCTTTTTATTTATTTTTTTAAGTGTTTATTTTATTTTTGAGAGAGAGAAAGAGAGTGAGTGGGAGTGCATGAGCAGGGGAGGGGCAGAGAGAAAGGGGATTCGAAGCAGACTTTACACTGACAGCAGAAGGCCTGATGTGGGGCTCGAACTCATGGATCCATGAGATCATGACCTGAGCGGAAGTCAGACATTCCACTGACTGAGTCACCCAGGTGCTCCTAATTCTCTTTTTAAACATTTTGCTTGGTGCTTCAGATTCTGTGTCTCCCTCTGTCTCTGCCCCTCCCCTGTTCATGCTCTGTCTCTCTCTGTCTCAAAAATAAATAAATATTAAAAAAATTTTTAAAAATCGGGGCGCCTGGGTGGCTTAGTCGGTTAAGCATCTGACCTCGGCTCGGGTCATAGTATCACGGTCTGTGAGTTCGAGCCCCGCGTCGGGCTCTGTGCTGACAGCTCAGGGCCTGGAACCTGCTTCGGATTCTGTGTCTCCCTTTCTCTCTGTCCCTCCCCGTTCATGTTCTGTCTCTCTCTGTCTCAAAAATAAATAAACATTAAAAAAAATTAAATATTTTGCTTGGAAAACTGCATTGATGTGAATAGAAATAAAATCTACAAATGCTTTGTATTACTAGGAAATAAGGGGAAAGGACCAAGAAATCCAAAGTCAATATATTGCATGATTATCAATGGAGGACATGATACTGATGATAACAATTAAATAATTGGTATTACATACCTCCAAATTACTTTAACAATGATAATGAGAGATATCAATAGGTTTTAAAAATTCTACCAAAGTGAGCCTTTGAAACCTTATATTCCTTAATTATGCTTACTGATATTTTCTTTGCACTTAGAATTTTCACTCACTTCTCAGTTAATTTTTTGTCATGATTCTCTAATGAACCACCTTTTAAGGTGGAGAACAGTGTAACAGGAGAAGAATAACTTACAATTCAATTTCTTATACATAATGAGTTACAGTATCATAAATCATTTCCCAAGGCTAATGATACCAAGCTAAACTCTCTTAACTCTAGTTAGACATATTCACAAAATATTCCCATCCCTTTTACATTTCCTGAGTTGCACCAACTATGGATTTTATGCTCTAAGTTGAGAAAGGATTAATAAATACTGAGCACCCATATGGGTTCAGGATATGTCATATATTTTGATATGGTTTATCTATAAACCAAGAAAATGTATTCAGGTGCACTTTACTTATATTTATGTAATTCACTGGAAAAATTCTTTTATTTAAGTTTATTTATTTATTTTGAGAGAGAGAGAGAGCAGGTGAGGAGTGGTGGGGCTCATACTCACCAACCATGAGATTGAGACCTGAGCAGAAATCAAGAGTCAGGCACTTAACTAAGCCATCCAGGAACCCCTGAAAATTTCTTATACAGTCCTCACGGAAAAGATGAAGAAATGCGCTAAGAATGGTAATATTGTTGGGCAAATGTAATTACCTATCCAAAGGTAATGATTGATTTAATGTGAAGATAAATTCCTTATGGCTTCTTCTCAGTCATGGCTGTGTATTTTGAAAGATAGCTTTTTTTTTTTTTTTTTTTTTTTTGGCAGGGGTTGGGGAGCGTAAGCGGGAGAGGGTCAGATAGAGAGCGATAGAGGATCTGAAGCAGGCTCTGTACTAACAGGCTGACAGCAGCAAGCCCGATGTGGGGCTCGAACTCACAAACTGCAAGATCATGACCTGAGCCGAGGTAGGGCATTCAATCGACTGAGCCACCCAGGCACCCCAAAGGTAGCTTTGATTTAAATATTGTTATGCTTATGGAATTCCAAGATGGTGGGAGGTACAAAGAATAGCCAATATAATAGATAGCAAGATGATCTAAATTTATTGAATAACATAAACTTGGAACAGATATAAATACCCATGCCTAGATTTTTGTCTGCATATGACAGGGGTACAGGAATTTTAATTATAAAAAGTGAATGTGCAAAAGTCTCAGTGGATTCAAGTCCCAAAGAGCTTGAAAACTGAATAGCTAAAGTACCCTTGAATTTTATTTAACTGAATCCAAAGTCTTTATTTGATTTTCTACAAGCTCATTATGAATCAACAGAGTGATAGAGCTGACCAAAATGTTAATGTCATCCTGAAATGCTTTGTAAAAATATTGTGCACAGAATACAAGAACTCAGAACAAGTGAAGCCCTCGTCTGCATTGTTCAGACGGTTTGAGATGCTTGTTCTACATGGGTGCCTCTCTTAGAGGAACATTGAGAAACTGGAATGCATCTAGAAGATAAAGATCTGCAAAGCACTACATATGTATTAAGAGACTGATGAACTGAGAACATTTATCTTGAAAAGGAAAACACTTGGCATGTCTATTTAAGTCCCCCGAGAACTAGAGTCAAGATGGAATTGGATATACAAGAGATTTATTGGAAAATGTCTAGGAAGAATAAAGACAGAGAGACCAGGAGTAGGTAGGAAGAGTCTTAAGACTATGATTCAGCCCTGACACCTGGGAAGGACAGAAGAAAGAATTATATAGAAAGAGCCTCAGTACAGCATGCAGTTCTAGAAAGGTCTTGGCCAGACCTATGGGAAGTCCCTAAGCCAAACTTGCCTCTTAACAAATCCTCTATAGGCAGAAGTGGCTTCATTCCAGTATGGCAGGTGTGTTCAGTCATTGGGTAGGAGCAGTCTGGAGAAAGCACGCCCTCTCATCAGTGACCCAGTGAATCCCAAGGTGCGGCCATTGGAGAGTGTCAACCAGATAAGGTCTTGCAGCAGGTCCTTCAAAGGCACACTTCCATGGCCGCTACACTTGGGAAGGCATAATAGCTATTTTTAGTTTTACCAAAAAGCTTTAAAATGAACAAAGGTCTAGGTTTCTTCTACATGACATCGAAGCACAAAAGTAGAACAAAGAGATAAATAGGACACTCAGATGTATATTACATATAGCATATAAAACATAATTTTTAATAATTAGAGCTCAGAAAGGGAATGAACAGTTTCATGAGATAATGAATCAGAAGTTAGACCAGAAGATCTGTTAAGCTCCTTCTCAATCCTGAAGTCTAATAAGATTTAGGAATAAAGACAGTAAGGATAGGAGAAACTCAATTAAGGAGTATGATTTGTTCAAACGAGCCTGGATTCAGAAGCATTGATTTTTTTCTTTTATAATAATGGCACATCTTTCATTTTGGTAGAAAACTGTAAGAAATATACTGAAAACCCACTGCTTCTTATCAGTGTGAACTGATTCTCTCCCTGCATGGGATTAGAACCAGAGAACTGTAAGCTGGGATGTAAATCATAACCCTTCTGATCCCTGATGTTCTGAAAAACATTAATAATATTTGTCTTCCCTTTAGTTATTTCCTAAAAAAAGCAGTCTACTTTCCTTGTCGATACAGTTTATGTCCCTGCAAAAGAATTCTCTAGATTTCAGTCACGTGATAGCTTCTGCTTCCTTTGAGGGATAAAAAATTAAAAAGCTTTCGTGCTGTGTATTTTCTCAGCCTAATCGCAGAGTTAAGTAAGCTACCATAGAGTCCTGAACTTGAGAATTGAAAATCTGGCAACCAGCCCAGAGCCGGTTTCCAAAAAGAAGCAGCTATCCTGGGCCCCTACAAAGGAGATGGTTGCCCCAGCAACAGTTTCTGATAAAAGAAAATATGGCCGACAGGTACACGTCCAGATTGCTCCAGAAAGAGGAAAATGGCTCGGCTGCTGCAGCACTCACGAATAAGGAGTCCTTTAGCAAATCTCGGCTTTTAAAATCGAATCCCTTCATTTCCAATTGCAGGCGTTTTCCGTGTAATCTAGATCAAGGTCATGATCAATGTATTTCAGAATTCCGCATTTTCTGGTGATTACTGAGAATGAATGTGCCTCCCAACGTAAACGCAGCCACCACAAATGATTGCCAAGACACATCAGCTAACTCAAAAGGCCACTTTCCAAACAGATTTGCTCAAAATAAGCATTGATTTGTTTTTTTTATCCAGTCTTTAATTAAATTCTCTGAGTATGCCCCGGTTTCTTTCTTATTATTGCACAGAACTATGACTTTCATGTGAAACCTTCAAACTGCTCAGAGCTTTCATTATTTTAGTTTACATAATGATTTGCAATTTATGCTGTCGTATTTTTTTTTTTATAAAAGACTAAACATTGCTCAGTGTCCTGTTCTTTTCGCTGAATACTTCCTGATAGAATATTTTGCAGAAATAACCTTAGAGATTTTTGTCAGAGGCCCTAAAATGGTTGTGGTCAGTAATACTGTTTCTTTGATTTGATTTTATGTGTTTTTTTTTTTTAAGTTCATTTATTTTGAGAGAGAGGGAAAAAAAAAAACACGAGTGGGGGAGGGGCAGAGAAAGGGAGAGACAGAAATCCCAAGTAGGCTCAACACCACCAGTGCAGACCCGGCTGATGTGAGGCTGGATCTCACAAATCGTGAGATCATGACAGGAGCCGAGATCACGAGTCAGATGCTGCACCCACTGAGGCACCCAGGCACTCCTGATTCCTTGATTTTAAAGCATTTTTCCTGAAAAGCCTGCAAAGCTTGCTTACTGGAGAATCGGATTCCCTAAATGTACACTTCAGATTGATCTAGGTATAGATTTACTATAATTTCTTAGTATAGACCTGGGTATTCACTCCTATAGCAATCAGAATCTCAGTAAGAAGGGCACACATAAGCCACTGCTCAGTGAACCGGTTTGTAATATATGTCCTTTCGCTCTGCACTCCCTCCCTTAAATAGCCAGTTTTATTTCCAAAGTTCTATGACATAAAGAAAGAGACCCGTATTCTTTTAGGACATCCAGGTCCTGGTGCTCATGTTTCTGTTAGCTTATGAAATGGCATTAGTAGGGCTCTTAGTCTCTTGACGTTTTGGAGACAGCACGATGCACTCCATGCAAATGACCTCTACAATCCCTGGTTGTGCTGTTCCAGGAAAGTAAGCTCACATTGTACTGTGAGCACAAAACAAGGTTCCATTTGGACCTATCCATTAAATTTTGATTCAGGCTTCTTTATCAAGTTTTCTTTACAATTTTTTTTCCTGCATAAACACTCCACCTTTTCCTCAGCAGATTAAATTATGACCAGCTTTAAAATTCTACGTAAACGGTTCATTTTATACACTGAATGAAGAACTCCAGTCGACCCTATTCAGGGGCGTTTAATGCTTTTTGATCTGGCTGTTACTTGGATTGGAGTATGAAATCTCTGGGACAAATCTAAAAATGCACAGGAAGAATGTATCGATTGCCTCTTAAAAATGTGGAATAGCAAAGGGTAGGATAGAGCAAAAATAAACATAAATAGTTATTCTTGACAAGGGGGCATACTAGGGTGATTTCAGGGTTTTTCATGACTAACTTGAAGGGTCCTCGAATACAGTGTTTCTAAAATCTGAACAGAAACATTTTAAAGGAAAAAAAATATTAATCCATTCACTTGCCATTGATTTGCAGTACTTTGATCATACCATGTTTATAATGTGTAAATGTGTATAAATATAAAACTAGGTATAAACATCTTATGTTCAGAGGACATAGTTATAGAAACAAATCTACAATTTCAAGAGCAACCCAAACTAGAAAGCCAATAAAATTAAAATTAATCTTGTTAATTTAATGTGGTGAATCATCTTGTGTAGAAACTTGACGTTTGAAATTTGAATAATGTACTACTATCCCATCATGGTTTTAAAAGCAACTGGCCTGCTCACGCTACCCTGGCCATCTGCTAATTCAGTTCACCTACCATTTTTCTCTACTCGTGTGAAAGCTGTATTTGCATAGCGCTTCATGACATCACTTGGCCTTTACTTCTGAGAAAACATGGTGTATTTTCATGGCCTATTGTCTTTGGTTTGTTTGTGTGTGTGTTTGTGTTTTTTGGTTTTTTGGGGTTTTTTTGCTGGCTGATGACCATCATAGATGTGATCGGTGCCAGTGCGATCCAAACCTTAACAAAACATGAAGGGCAGTTCTCGAGCAGTCATCCATGTGACCCAACCTATGTTCATGTGATCCAACATTAGTTTTTTTTTTTCTCCGTAATCATAAAATTAAAAACAGAAAATCTGGAAATCACTGTAGAATATTCACAAAACCCCAGCTGGATAGATAGAAGCCTACTGGATGATTATGTCCAAAATAAGTTACGCCTTTCTTGGTTTCCAAGGTAAGTATTCCCATAACCCAATCTCTTCACATCCTTGCACTGTTGACTGAATAAGCAAGCAGTCCCCCTCTATTCTCCCCTTCTGGCCTCCCCATGAGGGTCTGAGAAGAGCCAAATTCTCGTTTTTGCAGACTCCTAGGTAGGGATAGCAACATGATGCTCTGTTGACCAATGCAATGGAATTTGGATTTGCTGGGAATGTGTCTTGCTTTCCTGATAGAAGGGATGGATATGAATGAGAAATTGTTTTTACACCCTCCTCCTCCTTGGTTCTGCCATGATAAGGACTTTTTTAAGGAAAAAATTCCTGGAGATACCTCAGACATCTCATAGCCATGATGGGTCAAGACATTAAGTGCGGCAGAGAAGAAAAATAAAGAGATTCTGTGTCCTTGGTGATTTCCAGGTTTTTTAGATTTCTTGTTAGGCAAACAACATATGCCCATATGTTTTAAGCCACTGTTAATCTGCAGTTCTATTTCTCACACCCAGAAGCACCTCTGCTCCAGAGATACTATATCATCTTCCAAATCCCCCAATTTTGTATTAGATGAAAAATAATCACAGGGCATGGTGTTGGAAACCTGATGAAATATACCCTATTTATCCCATGGGGTGTTTCACATGACATTTTATGTTTTATGTTTCAAAAGTTTATGTTGTATTTGCTAGTTTTCTTGGTCCCGATATTACTTACTTGTACTAGTGTATAATGTTGATAGTAACTTGCAGTAGGAAAAATGGCTCTTTTTTGCAGAAGTTGTTGGAATGGTTTGTCATTTGTCCAGTCCCTGCATACACTTCCACCCCAACCCATAGAACTTTCTATTGTATCTTGACACTGTAATTACACAATTGCCTTCTCTCATGTCTTAGGTGTGACAAACTCTCTTCTTCCTGGGCTTTGCATATGCTGTTCCTCTGCCTGGAGTGCTCCTTCTGATCCACTCCTCCTACCCCTCCATCACCTCCAATTTAGCCTGCAGATCTAATGTAAAGATTTACTTCCTCCAGAAACCTTCCCAAAACCCTGCATCTAAACCAGGTCTTTTGGTGTAACTCACAAAAGCCATGTTCCTTTCCTCCTGAGCATTTGTATCAACACGAAAGTCACGTTTGTTACTGTATGTGAGTGTCAGACTCTCCCACCAGACTCTTAACTTGAAACCTGTTGGTTTTTTGCTCATGAATGCATCACTATAGTCAGTACAGTGTTGGGTACCTGCTAGGCACAGAGCAAGTATTTGTTAAATAAATGTGTAACTCAATGAATGAATAAATAGACAAATGGAAAACCATGGGAGTAAATTAATGATATTTCAAAAGCAGTAGGTATTGAAAACTGATAGCCTCTACTGGTCACAAGAAATCTTTATTTCTGTGTGTGCATATCAGCACTACTAAGTTTCAGATCCGTCGCATGGATACATGCATTTTTATTCGTTTGGCAATCCAGTGTGAGTGCCGTGGCAATTCAGCAAGGCACATAAATGAAATTATGATTCTGTACCTTAATGTACAGAAAATTAGGTTCTCTGTGAAGCATATTAACTTGTCTATTACTTACCAATTAAATTCATTGTCTTCGTGCTGTCCTGTGCTACAACTAACCATGTTTATTTTAGATGCATCAGTGTCACCGGCAGGGATTGTTTTAGAGGTCGTACGCTTTACAAAATAAAAACTAAATATCCTACCTAATATAATTTAAATGCCACAGGAAATTTTATTTCTGTTGAGAGTCTGAATCCCATGAAAAGAATGAAGATTTTAAAATTTACAGTTACCAGTGCAAAGAATTCTCACTGAAAATTCTTTTGTAAATTTCTTCAATGTGACTCTTTCTTCCAGTATACCAGTTTGCTGTCTTAAATGAAAGTCAGATATATCATTGTTGAACTTGTCCCTTTTGCAGATAACTCTGAGACCCTTTACCTAATTCTTGGAATGAAAAGAACATTGTGATTACTTCTTCTAATCTCTTTTTAATATAAAAATCAGGAAGGATAAGAGGTAAACTAAAAGTTGAAGAACAGAAAAGTTAAGATGTAAAGTTGAAAGAGTAATGCTTGCAAACTATATATTTTTAAAATTAGCAGTTTATGTTTTATCCAATATTAAGCTACATGTGTGGGGAGATAATTCAAATGGATGTGAAGAAAATATTTGGCATAATAATTGGTACAGGAAAACAGAACACAGTTGTTTTATTTTTTATTTTATTTATTTACTTACTACTTACTTATTTACTTCTATGTCTCCACATAAATTTGCCACTGGCTTCGTTTTTGTGACATAAATTAAGGCCATATTTAAGGAGCACATACTGAAAGCTAATAAATCTCCTTTTCATTTCATAATAGTAAACTTTTTTCTGTTGGTCCTGATTTTAAAGATCATCCAACTGGCTGGGTATTTTTGGTGTAAAAGCAACCCATTATTCAACACTGGTCAGATATCCCCATATTAATAAAGTTAGTTCCTGTCAATATAGCACTAAATTATCAAATTGTATAAAAAGTAACTCCTGCCACCCAGGGAATAGAACTGATCCATCAAAATAAATAACCACTAACTCAGATTAAGTCAACTGTACATATTGACTCGGTAGAAAGTGGAACCGTTAGGACATGTTATCTTACAAGATGATGTAGTGGTGGAGGTGATTGAAGGATGTACCCTTGAGAACATGGGTGTTATGAGCTTTATTATAGAAAAAAAAATAATAGGTTTTAAGAAAGCTGGATTTAATATGAAAAGCATGGGATTTACGAGCTGGATAATGGGGGAAAAAAGAATTCATATTTATTCCAACTCAGTTGCAGACCAACCATCTCATTGGCATTTTACTGCCATTAAAGGGCAGGTGCATCTGTGGTGGGATAAAAACACGTCATTTTAAGAAATTAAAACAAAGCTCATGTGTCTGGAGGGGAGAGTCAGGGAAAGGGAAAGGCATTAGATTAGGAGAGCAAGAACAGCAGACTCCAGAAATTTCAGGGCTTTGTTAGGCCCTGATGTGGCTCTTATGATGCTTAAAATAATAGGGTGTCATTGAAAGGATTTAAACAGGTGAGGGACCCAATCAAATGCATTTATAAGAGATTATCTGTGCAATTACCATGCTGTTTAACAGTTGCACTTTTAGGCATCTGATTCCAGAGAAATGGATATTTCGGTTCACACAAAAACCTGTACCCAGACATTAATTGTGGATGTATTTGAAATAGCCAGAAACTGAAAACAGCACAAATGGCCCTCAAAGCTTGAAGGGTTAAACAAATTCTAGTCCATCCATATCATGGAATACCACAGAGTGCTATTCAACAACAATAACCAGAAATGAAGTCTTGATACAAGTAATAACTCAGATGAATCTCAAGGAAATGATGCTAAATGAAAAAGCCAGTCTCAAGAGGTTACACACTATATGATTCCATTTACATGATTTTATTAAAATGACAAAATTATGGACATGACAACAGATTAGTGGCTGCTGAGGTTTAGGGACAAGGGAGAAGTGGGTAAGGAAAAGAAGTGGGTGGGTATAAAAGAGCAAAGATAAGGATTGTGTGATGATGGAACTGTTCGGCATCATGAATATGATGGTGGGTGAGAAACCTACAGATGTAAGGTTGCAGAGAACTAGACACACACACACACACGCACTCACACACACTAGTTGAAGTAAAACTGGGAAAATCTGAATAATACTGGTGGATTGTATCAATGTCAATATACTGGTTCTGATATTGTACTATAGTTTTGCAAGTTTCGTAAATTACCATTAGTGGAAACTGGATAAATGGTGTGTGGGGTCCCTCTGTATTATTTATTACAATGGCATGTGAGTCTACAGTTATCTCAAAAAATAACTTTTCAAAGGTTAGAGTGATTGCAATGGCACGAACGGGTGCTGGGAGAGTTGCTGGAGGACTTTTCATTTGCTCAGGATTCTCTACATCTCATGCTAGTGTCAGTTTCCCTGAAACTGCTAGGATTAGCGTGTACCAATCTCAGACTTGTGACTCTGTATTTTCTGTTCTGTGTACCTGTCTTAGCTCCCTAATAAGATATAGGGAACTTCTAAAGACCAGGACCTGTGTCTGATAAAACAGTATAACTCCTATGACGGCCAGCTTCAGGCCTTAGATGTTGTCAGTTCCGTATTTTTAAAGGAATTGCTATAGGAATGTGCACATACTAGGCGTCCACAGCCCTTCATAACAAGGCTTGGCTATAATTAGCTGCTACAGAAAAATCTATCCCGATCCTTTATTATACCTTTGTTATATAATAAACTGGTAAACATAAGTAAGTGAAAATAAATAAATGAATTAATTGATTGATTAAAATTACAGAAAAGATGAAGGCTATTCTTCTTGCTGTTAGGTTTGGATAATGTTCACTGGGCTGCCAACTGAAGTGTTTATTTGGATCATAGTTCATTGACCCTAAAGTTAAAAGGGTATCTTGGAGGGGCGCCTGGGTGGCTCAGTCAGTTGAGGGACCAACTCTTGGTTTTGGCTCAGGTCATGATCTCACGGTTCGTGGGTTCCAGCCCTACACTGGGCTCTGTGCTGATGGTGCAGAGACTGCTTAAGATTCTCTCTCTCCCTCTCTCTGCCCCTCCCATGTGTTCTCTCTCTCTCTCAAAATAAATAAATAAACTTTAACTAAAAGTGTCTTGGAAAGCCCCCATCATCTCTCTCTCTCTCTCTCATTTTTACAGAGAAGAAAGGTCACGTGACCTTCCCAAAGATCCACAGGCCAAATGCAGCTGAGAAGCAGACAGTGACTAGGTAACACAAGAGGTGATTGATTTTGAAGAGCATCGGGTTAGGAGAAACTCATCTCAGAAAGGGATTAAAGTTGTTTCTCGCTGAGTTGGCATCTCCTGAACAAGACTATATATTTATCGGCAGGTAATTGTTAGGTTTCACAGTGTCTGAGGACCTCTGTACAAAGCCTTGAGAAAACCAGAGAAACCAAAGAAATCATTGCATTCCCCACATACTTGAGTGACGGTCAGTTCACCTCTCGAAAACCTATTCTGAGAGAAAATGTATAGCAACAATAAAATTTCTACTTTATAATTATAAGCAATTTTCTTATTTTAGCATAAAGGAGATTTGAGAGATGCAATGTCACAAATGCTTCAGGAAACTAAGAAAACCAGCACAGAATTGTTACAGAAATAGTAAAAGACAGTATCAGAATATAGGGGGGTATTGTTACATAGATAAATGGTTTTCATCAAACTGCATACTAGAATCACTTAAGGGTTTTAAAAATATCAGTGTCCATCCCCCAAATTGAAGCAGACTATTTGGCTTGGATCTTAGCCTTGTTATTTATCATTTTTTTATTATTATTATTGTTATTATTATTATTATTGCTATTATCATTATTATTAAAGCACCTTAGGGGTTTCTGATGTTCACACAGGTCTGAGAACCACTGACATAAACCAAAGGTATGATTACACATTCAAAATATCCCATTGTGTCCAGAAAAACACTTTGTTCTATCTATCTTTCTCTAATTTTTATGAAGTAATAGACTTCTTATAGATCAAATTTCATGAGTTATTACCTCTAGTCGTTGCCTGGAATTCCAGAATCAAGATGGAAAAAAGTAGGTATCAATCCACAATTGTTATTTGGTGCAAGGCAAGGAAATGATTACAAATATAAATATTCCAACAAAGGCTGTATTATCAAAGGCACGAAGAGAAAAATAAACCCAGCCCTCATTTTTTTTTCTGCTCATGGTTCTGGACCCCAAACTGAATGAATCCTTTCAAGTGGACCTGGTTCAAAGGTGATAACATAGTCTTAAGACTAGACGTCATCTTGACCTTCTTCTTTTGAAAATGGTTCTAAACCCAAGACTATTTAAGATGGCACTAAATGTGTTTTCCAGGGAAAATAAATTATATAAACTATTATAGCACTCTTTTATGACATCCCCAGGTAATATTACAAAGAGCACTCTATCAAATAGTACCTTGAATAAGTACTTGCCTCCAAATGGGGGAAGGGACCAAACCTTTGAAACAAAAGAATGCATCAGCATCATGGCACGGTGAGGCCATAACCAAAGAACCAGAACACTCCCGAGACAGAAGGAAAAAGGACATCTTTGAATCACTGGATACCAAATGCATTTTGAGTATCACCAACTTTCTGGGATGTAAAATGGACCTATGCCCTGGGGAATGATTGCCAGGGCTTGTCATTTTTTCCTTCTATGCTGTTTGGGAAAGCTTTGAGGTATAAGAAAATGGAAGTAGTCTGAATATGCTTGATGGCAATAAAATGAGAAAAAGCTTAGAAATCTGTTATACCTTTGATATGTCTGCATTTCTCCTTAGAAGCGTGAGTCACAGTTAAAAGTTAATTCATTCAGTATCTCTTGAATCCCAAATAAGTCCTTCGGGAGTGTGGGAAATATGAAGATCATTTACAAAGATTTGGTGACCTTAAATAGCTCACATTCTAACGAAGAAATGAGAGTAATGATTGCAGAGGTATCTGTCTGATTAAACGCTGGATGTCGAGAGGATTCCAGGTGTCAGCAGCAGTGGAATGAGGAAGTAGAAACCATGAAAAATGCACGAGTCTCGGAACTAGCCCACCCATTCCTTGTGATGTCATTTTCCCCGGAGTAATGCCAGTCAGTGGTACACAGTTCAACTTCATGGCAGAGACGTCTCTATACCAGAAGCTAAAGATGGAACAGAAACTTTGCCTATATTGCATGGGTTCTCTCAACAAAATGCTGGATAGCTGGATTCAAAAACAAAGTCCCACGTGTTAGTTCATCTTTACAGGCTGGAAGTCAAGCCACGGAATCTGGTCCTATGCCTTGTCCAAAAAAGTCTACCTTTCAATTGCCTTGCACTCTTATCACCATCAATTTGGAAGAGTCTCCTGCTCTAGTTGTCCAGGATGCAGACTACTATGGAGACCCAAGCAGTAAGACCTAAACATCTTTTTAAGTAGTAAGAAATGCCCTTGAGAAAGACAACGGGGTTTTATTTTTTTTTTTAATTTTTTTTTCAACGTTTATTTATTTTTGGGATAGAGAGAGAGACAGAGCATGAACGGGGGAGGGGGAGAGAGAGAGGGAGACACAGAATGGGAAACAGGCTCCAGGCTCTGAGCCATCAGCCCAGAGCCTGACGCAGGGCTCGAACTCATGGACCAAGATCGTGACCTGGCTGAAGTCGGACGCTTAACCAACTGCGCCACCCAGGCGCCCCGACAACGGGGTTTTAAAGTCTTTATTATTATAACACGAGATTCATGAGAAGCCACACAAGAGCCCTGGATATGGATCAAGACCTGGAGAGCCAGGCAATGAATGGCTAAGGGTCTGATAACTTATCAAACTAGCAAAGACTTCTAAAAAAATTGTATTCAATCCACCGTTGGCAACAATTCAGGAGAAAAAGCAATAGCTTCTTAAGCTATCACCAGAAGTTTGGCAAGATCCATCAAAATGCTAATGCCCATACCTTTGACCAGAAATTCTGTTCCTGGAAACAGAATCCTAAGAAAGTCTTGAGAAAGTAATGAGCAAATGTATGAAGATGACTGTGGAAGTTTACCCATTTTGATCTATATGTGATGTTCATAAAACCTTGGTTTGTGAGCATAATTCGTTCCAGAAACTTGCTTGTAATCCAAAACACTTGTATATCAAAGCGAATTCCCCCATAAGAAATAATGGAAACGCAGATGATTCATTCTACAACCCAAATATATTCACATAAAAATAATTATAGTACTGTAATATAATACAAAATAATAAAGAAAATACAAAGAAAATAAACAAATGAACCTACACTTACCTTTGAAAACCTTCATGGCAGGTGCGAGGTAGACAAGAGAGAGGAGGGTTATTGTGTAGGATGACTTTCATGATCACTAATGGGATCACTGCCATCTATTGGAATCTTCTGCTTGGGGGCCATCATATATGATTGCACGAATGTTGACTAAAGTACAGTACTAATAAACTCTTATCATATACTGTATTTAATGTCACTGGCAATAAGGCATCAGAGGAAAGGGTCTATACCTACAGGCAGCTTGATCTAGAATGAAGCAAAGCATTCCTAAGCTCACTCTTGTATGGAAAAGCAAAGGACTGTCCATAGGTGCTTTGAAGTGACAAATAATACACCCATGCCAGTTGTGGGCGCCTTCCAGCGTTCTAAAAATATCACTGATTTCTGCCAAACACCGCTGCCTTAGATCGAGCATCTGAGCATAGGAGACAATCACCCACAATCCTGCAGTGAGAGAGAGACAGAGAGAGAGAGAGAGAGAGAGAACCATTGGCTCAGTTGTGATGATGTGACTTTTGGCATCACATACTATTTGTACTGCAAGACATCATCATTTATCAAGTTAAAAATTGTTAGAAATATTTGCTCATCTTGTAGAACACTCACAGAACAAGTTACTTGCAATCCAAGGTTTTACTGTACTTTAACGCCCATCAGGAGGACATGAGTTATATAAATTATGAGAAGGAGAACAGAATCTTAGGTAACCAGTAAAAAGCATGTTGGTCATTTGGAGCTCTTGTATACATGCGAAGATGTAAATGACACTTTTTGTGATCAAGTTATGCTGACAAAGAACAGAATGCATAGTAAAATTTCATTTTTAGTTCATTAATGTATATACACAGAAAATCTCCAGTGAGCATAAAATTAAACATTTAAGGATATATAATAAATGATTAACAATAATTATCATTGGGCACGCATTTCACCTTGCGATATTTTACACCCTTCAGTACACATTCCTAGTTTTACTTCTTTTATTTTATATTTCTATATTTTCTGAAAATTTTTAATAATGACACAGTATTTTATTGTGACAAAATTAAAAAAGATTGAATTCTGTTTTTTTTTTAAACTCTTAAGTTAACAGGCTTTAGTAGTGTGTGGTTGTCAGGGGTCAAGAACAAGAAAAACGTCAAGAATCCCGGGAGCCATGTTGGTTAGGAACCGGCAACCAGATAGTGGGGTCATGAATTTTATAGTAAAGCAAAGGCTGCCAGCCTTGACCAGGGATCACATACATTCTGGGGAGAAGCTAAATATTAAAGTACTTTCCACAAGTGAGGTACGTTTAGTAATCATCTAGCTTTACCTGAATTATGCCTTATTCTACTTGCTCTCCCTGTAACTTTTGACACTGTTAATCATACCCTTCTTCCAGAAGTCCGTTCTTCCTTAACTTTCAATTCATCACACTCTCCTGCATAGTGAAAAGGTAACTCCAGTGTCTGAATTTTTTTTAGATTCTTCACTGGTTCCTTTTTGTTTTCAAAAATATGTGAAGATAAATATTCCCTAGAATTTTCTCTTTAACCTATTTGTTATTTTATTTATTTATTTATTTTTGCACTGTTCCTGAATAATCTACTTCACTGAATCTACTTCACATTCGGTTTCATGTGCTTTTCGGTAGCTTTGTCCCCCGACTTTAGGATCCAGACCAACGTCTCGGTTTTGAGCTCCTATCCCACATACACATCTGCTCTTTGGACATTTCCAATTACATGGCCCACAGACTCTTAAACCAAAGTAAATACATTACCCACCTACACCCTTACACATGCACACACACACAAACACACACACTCCAGCCACACGTTATGTTTCTATGTTTTCTTATTGATGAACAACACTGTCATCAACCTCTCCAAATACGAGACTTCAGAGTCCACTTCAACTTTTTCTCCCTTACTATTTCACAAAGGCCTATAAATTCTACCCCTTAAATATCTCACCCATTTGTTCTCTGCTTTCCACCTCCACTGCCACTGCCTTGGTGGAGACTTTCTTTATATTTATTTGTTCTAAGAACCCTTAAATGGCCTCCAACCCTTCTGCGAAAATAGGCTTTCTCCCAAGATACATATCGAATCATGTCATTCCCCTATTTAAATTCTTCATGGGCTCCTTGTTAACTTCACTTTGTCATGACCTTTTCTTACCTTTTCAGACTCACCTACCCTTCTTTCCACAAATAACGCCGTGCCCTTAATGTCCCCTAAAAGTATTGGACTTCCAATGCTTCCATACATCTTTTATGCCATCTACTTTCACGATTGAACTTGTCAGGGGCCCGTGGAGCCCCTAGAAAGTTAACCATGAGCGCTCTACACAGGCACCATTCTGTATCAAGGGAGTTATTATTTGGGAAGCTTGAAATGACATAAGCAGGTGGGGAACCAGAATTCTTTTCAAGAAAGAACAAGATCAGTGTAATTAAGGAAGCCCATAGCAAAGTGATATTGCCCATAAGGAAGGGGAAAGAAAAGATGCAAATAGAAGAGGTTAATTTGTGGTCAGGATAGTTCAAAGAAAGAAGAAATAAGGTTCAGAAAATAGACATTGGCTAGTAGTTCAGACTTGAGACCATAAATTGACAGTCGGTGTTGGCAAGGCACTTTTATTTGGAAGCTAGGTCCTTTCAAGAAAATGAGGAGGGGCGCGTGGGTGTCTCAGTCAGTTAAGCATCAGACTCTTGATTTCGGCTCGGGTCATGATCTCACAGTTCCCTAGATGGAGCCCTGTGTCTGGCTCAGTTCTGCCAGTGCAGAGCCTGCTTGGGATTCTCTCTGCGTCTCTCTCTGTCTCTGTCTCTGCCTCTCTCTCTCTCAAAATAAATAAATAAATAAACTTTAAACCTATTTTTAAAAAAGAAAATGAGGAAAAGACAAGTGTAATCGCAGAACACAGCCTGGGGGCACTGGAACCCTTGTAATCACCCTCCATTGGTTAATGCCACCAGTCTCTTTGGCCATGGTTGACTGAGTCAAGTGTAGAGACACGTGACCCACGCTCTCCCTTAGGAATGTATAAAGTGGAGCGGGGACCACCAGAGACAAGTAGCAGTGTGAGTAGGGTTCCATGGTGGCAAGAGTCTGTCAGCCTTCTGATTCCCCCCAGAACAACCGTGGTTTTCCTCCTTTTGCATGTTTGGTTTGGACTGTCCAGAGTATGTCACCATATTTCCTTTTTGAGAAGAATATGCTCAAAGTTCTGCCAATTATTTGGGAACAAAAGAATTTCAAGAATAATATGTCCAGTATGATTTCTCACGCTTGACATTTAGATTTCAAACAACAGCAAAATAAATCTGGACCCCAAGAATATGTTGATTTCCAGGGTTCGTGGAAAGTGCCTGCTGACTTGGGTGGCTATAAGCTGACTGCTCTCCTGGTTGGTGTTGTGGCCTCTGGCTGGGATCATGCAACTTGATTCTTGTATTACAAAAACACTCAACAGAGAAGGGCAGATACCAGTGGCGAGTAGCATTTAATTAAGAACAAGGTGTGCCTTCGGTGAAGCTATTGTCCAAGCACTCCCCTTGAGAGGATCCCTCAGGAAGAAATGTTTCCTACACACCCTATCGCTTGGGGCCAACGGACAGGTCAACAGTCTTGAAGTCTGCTTTCCAGAAGGTAAGTAAAGTGCAATTTTGGAAGAATTGTGGCAGGATTATCCTACTGAGAGAAGTAGCCATACCATCGTAGCAATTAAAATCATTCCAGAAGAGCCATGTTCAAATTGACTTGCTCAGCACAGGCAGAGAGGAAAATCAGAACTGAGATAAACCAAGGTTATAACCAAGAAGCGACGCTCTGTGACACATCCAAAGACTGGGGTGAAAACAGGAAAGAAAGTATAAGATAAGGGCAGTGGTCAGCATACAAGACACCGAGGCTGATTCAGGATGAAGAGTGAGAAAGTATTGGAACGATCTCTTTGTTCCGCCAACCCACAAGTTCATTACTCTATGACAGCATTCACTACACTGCCTTGGAGATGTCCCTTGCCACACAAAGCTTAATTCACAGAAGAGAGAGACTGCAGGTTCCTCTCCGGTCCCCAGCACTTGACAGAGTACCTGCCACAGGGGAGAACCTAAGTGGTTGCTAAAAGCCTGTTGAATGAACTGGGACATTAACATACTATTTGGAGCGCAGAATAGCATTTTAATCTAATCTAGGAAACTGCGCAAGAGAATAGCAGAAGCAATGCATTTAAATAAAGGTTTTTCTAAAAGTGCAAATAGACTGCCTTTGTATCACATTCGTTTTCAGATTGTAAATAATTGCCTTGTTCTTCAGAGAAACTTTCAAATTATATTGATGCTAGAAATAGGAGCAAGAGGAGGGGGGAAAAATCCACCTTGCTTGTAACAAATTAAAGCATGCGTTTTCTTCTTGTACCAAGTTCCCTGATGCTTCTCGCTTGTTTATGATCGGCTAATGAAGTGTTTGTTAATCTTTTACCATAGCAGGGACTGGTCACAATCTGCTTAACAAAGGACACCTTTGCCTTCACACCCAGTAAAATAGTTGCCCTGCTTGACCCAGCACTGCGAACTATATATACCTTTTTAAAAACAGCCCCTTCGTGGCGTGGTCCTAACGTAAGATGTTCCCGTGTCTCTTAAAGAACTGTTTATTTGAAAATATCAACTCCAGCTTTGAAATCTCGGAATGCAGAATCAAAATCTGTAGAAAAGGAAAAAAAGCAGAGTAAATCAAATTGCATTAAGGCTTGTCCATGATCAAAATACGAGCCTAACTTCTCACAGAGATGATCCTCACTGAAAAGAACAACAAATTAGATAGACACAAGATAAGCATGTAACGTTCCTTGTTTATCAGTGTCTCTCATATTTATAGAAAGATAATAAAAAGAAATGTCAAAGGAATTGCTATGTGTGATAAAGCCTTCCCGCTTCCTAAATACGTACAAAAGCTTTAGCACTTAGTGAATTAGGCAAAGCCCAGAGTTGCATTCTACTCATGAAAAATTTCGAAATAAGAGAACACGAAGCCTTGGAAGAGGCTTAATTTAAATGTTTTAATATTCCATTTGTTTCTTCTCCTCAGGATTTCAATGTTCAGAAAGGACATTAGTATTACTGCAGAACTTTGGAGACACGATAGCCTAGGGAAAAGCATGGCTTTGGACGAGCTAGAATCCAAATGAAGGCCAACTCCACTACCTTGGGCAGGCTACGTAATCCACTCGAGTCGCAGTCCCCTCTGTCGTGGACAGGATCAATGACCTCTGCCTCAATGAGTTAACATAAGGAATGGGGCACATGGGATAAGATGTGGCATTCCTAGTACAAGGTAAGTGCTAGAGGAATTTACCTGTTTGGGGATCCCTACTGTTTTTGTTTGGTTTTTTAATGCATGAAGGTTTAGAATATAAAAACACAGCACACAGAGTTGGAGAGGAAAGACAAATATGAATTACAAAATAGAAGAAAACCAATATGCTGAGGTCAACATGTGACATGTGGGTGAAACCCTGTGTTCGTTTCTGAGGGCGTTGCCATGGTTTGGGGTCAGCCATCCGCAACCCCCCCTCCCCACCCCCCCCCCCCCCCCCCCCCGCAACAGTCCTCTCAGCCCTTTGGCATTGAGAAAATGATCACTGAGTTCCTGGAATTTATGGTTTGATGAGTCTGATAAAACCTTGCTGCATTATCGCTCTTTCATGTCTCATCACCTCTACAAAGTAAGAAAACCCTGATGGAAATAAGAGCTGGAATAATTTGGGGGAAATAGCCTTTCATCCACCGTCCTTTGGACTAAATTCGGAGTTTGTTTTCACATATATCACCTTAGACAAGCTCCTCTAGAGACTGAAAGTATTATTTTCAATTTGTTTGAAACTGCTTAGCATTAGCTGCCCTCCTTTTAGCTGTTATTTCTGCGCCTTTACGTTGGGACCTAAGGTGTTCAAACATCTGGAAAATGTGGTGTCGGAATAAACAATACAGCAAGAGTATCTGTTCGATTCCACTAATCCCAACATCTTGACCCGAAATTTATAAATGAAATGGAAGAAAGGTAGAAAGGCAAGAGAAGAAAAAAAGAAATGTTCTCTTGTTCCTGCTCAGAGGAGCAGTAATGGGTTATGAACCCTTTCAGAGTCATGGAGCAGAGAGAAAAATGGTTGCCTTGGTAACAAGGCGGTCCAATCAGCTGCATACTCTCTCCCCAGAGCATCTAATTTATTCAGCAAATGCAGGCTAGAACAGGTGGCTAACCTAAATGATGCCAAAAAGCTTTAGCTCTCAAACATACCCACCCTCCAAATTTTCTTATACACAAAGTTTCATTCTTGTCCCTCATAAAGGAAGACTTAATGAGGTCCATTTCAGTGGGAAACATGACACGTTCGTAGGCAAAAGAGCCCTCTGCGTTTGTCACTTTTGAATCTTGTGACAAGAAGAAAGATATGCGATTTTAAGAAATGACTGCTACTGAAATGACTGTCACTGAAATGACTGCTACTGCTACAGCTTAATTCTACCAGTCACTTTGAAAGTGGAGGGCATCCTAACTCCTATTATAAAACTCCATGATTTGTATTTTAATAAATCTAATATTATTGTGAGCTCCAATAGCAAGAGAGTTTATCCCTAGATTTCACAATTCTTGCTTTAGATAACAAACAGTTACGAAAGTTTCCAATGCCTGAAGCCTTCCAGAAAATCATACCAAGCTACTTAAAGCTCCATTTATGATAGGGTTAAGCAATCCCAGTAGCTATACCTAAAGTTAGAAAGGAAAAATCTGGAAAACTAACGTTAAGGCATAAACTTTTTTTTTTTTTATATCATATAAGGATTTTTTTGTGATCCGGCCCATTTTCCTCTTTGAACTTCTGTTGATGGCAGATGGACAGAACTCCTCACATCTCTGCCCTCTGCGTTTGCTGTTGTCTCTGTCTTAGAATGTCCTTCCAGCGCTGGGCTCCCAGCTCAACGTTTATCCATCCTCCAAGGCAAAAATAAAGCGTTTTATTTTAAAAGCTTTTCCTCATGTTCCCAGGAGAAATCACAAGGATCCCTCTCTGTTCCCTCTGCAAGGGATCCCATTGTTGCCACGTCTGCCTTCTTCACCCGATTGAATCCCCGAAGCCTTCAACGTAGGGACTGTGTTCTATTCAGTTCTCATCTCCAGAGTAGCCCCTGGCCCTTAGTGTAAAATCATAAATATTTGGTAAAAGAACAAACGGATGAATGAATGAATAATTGAGATTGTAAATTATTGACACAAAAACTGCGCAAGCCAAATACGTGACAAAATATTTTCAGAAACTAAAATTAAAATGTCACCAATTTAGACAAAGTGTAATCCAGGGTGCTTGTCTGAGTAAAGAATCTCACTAAGAATCTGAGTAAAAAATCTCAAATCTGTTTTGTCACTGAGCTGAACCTTTGCTTCAAATCAAGTGTAACTTGCAGCTCCTGTCTTTCAACTTGAAAGTCAGTTCATCACATAGGCTGCTGATCCTGTGGGTTCCTCCCCCTCCCTCCCCCGCCCGCTCTGAAAATATCTCTACCCAGACCCCAGGCTTCCAAGAGCACAGCTCAGAAATACTGGGCTGGACTTATTACGCATTCAGTGTTGCCTTCCGACTTCTCAGTACATGGTAATCACATAAGCAAGTGTTGGTTGAAAATGACATTTAAAATAAGAGACAACATTAGAGAGGAAGTTCAGGTCTTGGCGTTTCTCTGTTATTGATCTGCTTTTGAAGTCTTCCAATTGTCGCCAAAGGTGACCCTTGCCGCCTGAGGATGTTTCCTTGGCAACAGGGATGACTGCTTCCAGCCTGTGAGAAAAGGCATCTCTGTTTGTTTGATACTCAACTACCACCCAGAGATGCTATGAGGCTTCAAAGAAACCGAGAACCCCACATTTTTAAGTACGAGATGGGCTCTCCAGTTCATGGGCTGCATATTACTCTGGAAAACAAGAGGTGGTGATAATTATCTGGCAATGGTTTCCTCGGCTCATGAAAAGAACACAGCCTCTATACTGATGCATTTTCATTCTCCTTCCCTAATTATTCCATACGCCTGCCTATGCGCACATGTGCACACACACACACGCACAAATACAAACACATCTTTCTCTTTCTTTCTTTCTTTCTTTCTTTCTTTCTTTCTTTCTTTTCTATATTTAAAACCTTTTGCTTGTTATCAGTTCTCTGCTTTCTGTGTGGTCTCTGTTTTAGCTCTTTCCTGTTTCTAATAGCAGCTTCTTTGTACATCTCAGCTTCTAATACCTACCAAATTATAAATCAGAGTTAAATGTCAACGTATTGTGGCCAAAACAATCTTGCTGAGAGCGACTGATGGTCGATCAGCTCTCATAACCCCATATTATCGTAAGATGAAATGGAAAACTGAAATAGACCTTGAAATTAGTGTTGTTTATGATCAACCCACCTTTAATTCACATTGCTCATATATTCTTTTAAATGGTATGGTAACATTTTTTTTTTTAATGTTTTTTTTTCCAACGTTTATTTATTTTTGGGACAGAGAGAGACAGAGCATGAACGGGGGAGGGGCAGAGAGAGAGGGAGACACAGAATCGGAAACAGGCTCCAGGCTCTGAGCCATCAGCCCAGAGCCCGACGCGGGGCTCGAACTCACGGACCGCGAGATGGTGACCTGGCTGAAGTCGGACGCTTAACCGACTGCGCCACCCAGGCGCCCCTGTATGATAACATTTTATTTGTCATGCTTTAGGCCTCCCGAAAGCAATTTGGAAACATTTTTCTTGCAATCAATGAAACTTTCTAATGCTTGTTTCATACAATTGCATAATCATGCCATGAGAATTCTAGAAAAGCAGTGTGCCAGACATACCTTCATATTAGTGGAATTATTTTGCCTGGATTGTGTACTCACAAAAAGGGGGGAAATTAATGAGGTGGTATAGAATCGTGCAGGAAATAATTCTTCCTGAAAGATGCTTCCAAATATTTTTGTGCTAATTTCAGTAGGTAAGTAACTAAATAAAGTAGATTTGTAGACTGGATAATGGCATAGCAAAACGTTCAGACTCAGAGCCCGCATTTTTCTGCGTAAAATGTACAGAATGCTAAGTATGAACAGTAAAAGTATATCTCCTTTCATGTCCACAGTATCCAAGGAAAATACCAATTTGAAAATATCATTCAAGGGGCGCCTGGGTGGCTCAGTCGGTTAAGCGGCTGACTTCGGCTCAGGCCATGATCTCGCGGTCCGTGAGTTCGAGCCCCACGTCGGGCTCTGTGCTGACAGCTCAGAGCCTGGAGCCTGTTTCAGACTCTGTGTCTCCCTCTCTCTGACCCTCCCCTGTTCATGCTCTGTCTCTCCCTGTCTCAAAAATAAATAAAACGTTAAAGAAAAATTTTTTTTAAATAAAAAAAAAGAAAAAAAAGAAAATATCATTCAACAGGTAGTGTTATAAATCCATCGATTCAAAACATGTTTTATTTTAATTTTTTATTTATTTTTAAGACAGAGAGAGACAGAGCATGAGTAGGGGTGGGGGGCAGAGAGAGAGAGAGAGAGAGAGAATCTGAAGCTGGCTCCAGGCTCTGAGCGGTGAGCACAGAGCCGGACGCGGGGCTTGAACTCACAAACTGTGAGATCGTGACCCGAGCCGAAGTCGGATGACTAACTGACTGAGCCACCCAGGTGCCTCAAAACATGTTTTATTTTAATAAAGTTAGTAATTGTGCCTCCAATGAAACTTAGAAGTAATGCAATTCCTTATTTATGAGAAAATGAACACCAAGGGGGAAAGAAAGCCTATACAAATTGGTCTCAGACCTTGGATGGATATCAGAAAGTCTTTTGATTCCTTTTTGCCTACCACATAAAATGTTCACTATAAAATTCTTGAAGATGAGAATTGCATGTTGCCTTTATGGTTAAGTATTCCATTTTACAGCACAATGCTCAACTTTCAACATCTCTAATACATTATTTATGCATGTGATATTCAGTTAAGAATGCTTCTACTAAAAATAACAGAAAACACCATTTAGGTTGACTTAATAGATATTGGTTTATTCTTCTGACATGACAAGGGTCTCAAGGGAAGCAACTGGCATTGTTTCAGCATGGCAGGACAAGCATGCCTAAATTCCCCTGGTGTTCCCTCACGTCTGCCTCCTCTGGTCACAAAATAACAACGCATCCTTTCAGCATCCCATTCTGCCTTCCAGAAAGAATGGAGAGGGAGCCATGCCAGACATGTCTTTCCCTTATATGAGGTAAACAAAATATTTCATAGACCTCTTTGAAAGTCTGTGCTCAGAGCACAGTGCCCAGAACTAATCAATATGGCCACTATCCTGGCAAGGGAGCCTGGGAATGTAAGAACTTGGTTTTTCCAACTGTTAGAGTTAACAACGGACAAGTGGATTTGGAACCTGTCAGGGTGAGCTACAAAAGATTACATGCTTATTTCTGGACTGATAGATGACAGATAGATGATTGATAAATAGACAGATGAGAAAGAGAGAGAGAGAGAGAGAGAGATGACATAGAAATCAGGAAAGAAACAAAAATAAATACCAAGAAAGATATTAAGAAAGAAAGTAGGGAAAACATGTCCCACTGCGATCTTTTCTTTTAAGTTTATTTATTTATTTTGAGAGAATGTGTGCATATGCATGCATGCACAGGCAAAAGAAGGCAGAGAGAGAGGGAGAGAGAGGATCCCAAGAAGACTCCGTGCTGTCAGCACACAGCCCAACACAGAGTTCAATCTTTTGAACCACGAGATCATGACCTGAGCCAAGATCGAGGCAGATGCTAAACCGACTGAGCCACCCAGGGGCCCCACCACTACAATCTTAAAATAGAAAAAGGAGGTATCCAAACTGAGAAAAAGAGAGGATAGAGATGTTTTCCAAATGCCTTCCATGGTGGGATCCCAGATACATGCTCAGTGAACGGTGTCGCTAGTTACCAAACCAGGCCAACGGAGAGGATACCGCAATTTCAGGGGACATTAAGAATCCATATATTTTGCTAGTTGTCGGTCAAGAGTAAACATCAGAGAAACTATTGCTAAGAAACTTAATCACTTACAAGCATGAAATTTAAAATCACTGCCCTGGGGGAGGCGGGGGACGCCTGGGCGGCTCAGTCGGTTAAGTGTCCCACTTCAGCTCAGGTCGTGATCTCGCGGTTTGTGAGTTCAAGCCCCACCTTGGGCTCAGTGCTGACAGCTCAGAGCCTGGAACCTGCTTCGGATTCTGTGTCTCCCTCTCTCTCTGCCCCTCCCCTGCTCACTCTCTGTCTCTCAATAAACAAACAAAAACATTAAAAAATAATAATAAAAATCACCATACTGTGTGAATAGTGTAAGAATATTTTTGCATAGTCTTCTTAACACAGAATTTAGAAGAACAATATTGTAAGAAACAATTTGCTGTTTGATTTTAAAGCCATTTCCACATATTATGAAGGTACATGTGAACATTTGTAGGAGCTCTGTCTTTGCCTTTGGGTCATCGTAGTCCAATATTAAAAACAAGTGGGCCAGATGAATGTTTAAGGTATGAAGTCAGTAAATTCAAGCTCTAGGTCACCCTTGTCCTTTCACTTTTCTGATAACAAGTGTGGAAGTTTATGCTACGTCTTTACCCGTGGTCCCTGCTAGAAGGCAAGCTTCATGGTAAAGGCTGTGCTCGTCTTGTTTGTATCTCCCGAGCGTTTCCAACACTGCCTGCACAGTACTGTCGGCCAAAAAACAGCCGTTGCTTTCATAGGTGAAAACAAGTCCTTCCATTTACCCACCAGGCAAGTATTCTACTCCGAGTGGCACTCAGTAGATTTTGCAAGCTTCCCTTCCAACAGGAGATTTACAGCAATATAATGAAATATTAGATCATTGTTCAGAAAATAGCTCATTGATCCAGAGGATTGGACTACAAATGTCTTGAGAGTGAGAACCCCCTGCTTATCTTTTTTGCCTCTGTTGCCAAGCCCAGTGCCTGGCACATAATAAATGTTTATAAAATGAGTTGCTGAGCAGCTTTTATAGTGAGTGATTACTAAAGTGGTAGCAATCGATATTTGGGTTCAAACCTTAAAATAAAACTAAGTTGACATGTTTCCAACAAGCATCTGACGCCTGGACTTTATTCTTAAGAACATCATTCAAGCTCAACAGTGTTGATCTTTCTAACCAGAAGGCTAATATAAATCTGAGAGGAAATTCATAAGACCCAAGGCAGCGTTAAGCACACACTCACACACGCATGCACAGGTACACGTGTCACATAGCTCTGTTTTTTGTTTTTTGTTTTTTTTTCAAATCACTGTGGGCTTAAAAAACAAATTGCTCTCAAAGAGAAAAGAAGAGCACAACTCAGAACCCTTGTGGGCTTGTCTGTAAGAACATAGAACAAAATAACCCTGTGGAGAGTGAGACTCTACCAAATCGTGTTGGTTACTTTCTATCTATGCAATTGCAAACACAACCTGTAACAAGTATAAAGGAAGAGAATATACCTCTTTGTGGCTGGAAATTGAAAGCGTTGCTTTATTGTGATTAACCCCTTGTTGTTGCTGTTGTTGTTGTTGTTGTTATTGTTGTTGTTGTAGTTGCTGCTAGGAACCCAACCAGCCTTAAAGCAGACTCCCGTTAACAAACACCCTGGTGTGCACCATTCCACAACACGGCAGAAGGTAAAGTAATGTAGGTGTTCTCAACAAATCAAATGTTGCATTTATGAAAATACTTCTAAAAGAGGCTCAACTCTTTCCATTGTGATGGTTTTACTGTTACATGCAGGCATAGCTAAGTGAGCGCGATCATACCTTAATATCCTGTGGGTGGGAATGTATACGTTTCCTTAAATGTATACTTTCTCCAACTCTTACTGATGTCAGCACAGCCACAAGAAGTTCAGAATCCTTCTCCCATAACTGCAAGCACAGATATGTTTAGTTTAAGCATTTTATCCCACAGAATGAAAAGGAACACCACCACCGCCACCAAAAAAAAAAAAAAATCCAAAGCAAAACATACAAACAAAAGACAGAAATAAATCCGTTGGAAAGCAGAAGACTGAAGCGTTAATTGAACATTACCTTTTTCTCATAGGGAGGAAGATGCATCATGGCCATTGCTATCTTTTCTCACTGTGCTGATTTAAAAACCCCCAGCTGAGAAGGCAGCTGTGCAGAGCAAGGAACTGGTGAGCTCAGCAGGAGCCCTGTATCCTAACGCTACTCCCAGAAATTCATGCTCGCTTTCAGTGGCTGTGTTGTCGTTAGTAATGCCAGAAATGTGAAATGCTGTCCTCTTTTCTGCACCGTGGTACCAAGATCACAGTGGTCGTGTCTTTAAGGACTTCAAAAGCCTGCATCTCCCCGTTTTTATCGTTGTTTATTTTCAACATAGCCTCCAAAGACCAGGCGTTGGCTCCCTTTCAAGGTATTTAAAATTCTGGAGACTTTCATTAATCATAAGGTTAATGGAATAGATGGCAAAACAGACATAAAAGTTGGAGCATATGGGAGAGGGAATGGTAACGTTGCTTTTCCTCCCTCCCATGCCAAATTAAAAAAAAAAAGAGAGAGAGAGAGAGAGAGAGACTTCACTGGTTGGTATAGGCATTTTTTCCTAGATTGCAACAATGAAATCCTTATCTTCAAAAGATAAAAAGTACTACCTTGTATGCCTCTGACAAAGGTAGCAATACAAAATTAACTTCAACCTAAAATAAAGCTACATTTCTTAAAAGCCCTGGAAAATGGAATTCATTTATTTTCTGATTCCCCATAGCGGCATTAAAAACATTTAATGAAGTACTCTGGAAATGACTTGAAAAATAATTACAGGGAAAGTACCGGGCACCATAATGGCTGCAGCCCCTACTGCAGGACATGATTGATGTCACAACATTGTCGCAAGTGAATAAAACGCATCGTATTCACAGGGAGGATTTCTGGGAGGCATAGCCCTCAAAATCAGGGGAAATAAAATGTTTATGCTTCTGAAGGCATAGACATTAAATATGTATCTTATATAATATATTCTGAAGGTATAAATGTTAAATATATATATAAACCTATACGTGCTTCATGCATAAAATTACATTTATATGTATGAAATACACATACGTTTCGGTATGTATATGCAGGGACATCAGGATTCAGTATTTAAAGTGACATGTACCAGAAATGCCTCAACACTTAAAATAATTATTAAAACATTTAAAATAAAACCTGAACAGCAATTTAAAACATATGCTTCCTTGGGTACATTTCCTTTTTTTACCTGAAGCTACAACCAGATACAAAAGTCAGCACAAAAGAACTGATGAAGGGGAAGATGCTCTAAGCCGTTTGAGGGGTTTTCTTCTATTTATATTCAGTTAATTTTGTAAGTCCACTTGGGGAGAGACAAAGAGCTGAAATATCAACATTTAAATTTTTTTCTTTACCCATGGATTATGTGATTCAATAAGCATTTGTGAAGGCACACTTGGTGTCTAGGATTTTGCCATGTTAACCGAAACCAAGGTGACAAAAACAAAAAGTCGAATGCGTGGATCGCTGAAGTACGTTCTTCTTTCAGGAAGCGTCTTTCTCTTGATTTTCAAATGGTGTTCCCACGAACAATATTTGGGAAAATCACACACTAATACATTCTTCACTGCTGCAAACCAAATGACCACAAGTTTAGCAGCTTAAAGTGAAACACCGTTGTCTTATTTGGGGAATTTAAACTCACTAACTTTGTAAAGAAGCATACAACTCAAAAATGTTGCCTTGGCCTCTTGTTGCAGATTGATAGTAATTTCCTTTTTTGTGCTCGTTTGTTCATTCATTCATTCATTCATTCACAGTATCTATTGTTGTGATTTCTGCCAACAACTGCAATTTTTGCCCTGAAGAAACTATTCAAGTATTTTGTCTACGAATACACTGTTTCTAAAAATATCAAATATTTAGTTTTAGTCTCAACACATATGAAAGGTGGACCAAAGATGCTACTCTGTATAGGAAAATAACAAGATGCAAGATGGAAAATTAAGTAGATAATATTCTAGGAATGCAGTTTTCCCCATTTTTCCAAATAATGATGGTAGATTGAAGAATTCAATTTGATAGTAGAATCAAATTTGGAAGCATGGAATGATGTATGAAAATAAGAAGGGCATGGTAACAAGTACAAAGGAAGAATACTGACCAATTGGATCACATATAATTTTTGATATGCTAAAAATTGTTTTTAGACTAGACTACAAAAATTATTTTCAGCTTATTACTTGAAGATATAATATAGATTCAATAAGAAATGTAAGGTTTAGGGGCACCTGGGTGGGTCAGTCAGTTGAGCGTCCAGCTTCGGCTCAGGTCATGATCTCGCGGTTTGTGAGTTCAAGCCCCACATTGGGCTCTGTGCTAGCAGCTCAGAGCCTGGAACCTGCTTCTGATTCTGTGTCTTCTTTTATCTCTGCTCCTCTCCCTGCTTGCAGTCTGCCTCTCTCTCTCTCTCTCTCTCTCTCAAAAATAAACAAGCATTTAAAAAATTTTTTTAAGAAATGTAAGGTCTATGCGGCACCTGGGTGGCTCAGTCGGTTAAGCATCCGACTCTTGATTTCAGCTTAGGTCATGATCTCACAGTCATGAGATTGAGACCCATGTCAGGATCCATGTTGGGTGTGGAGCCTGCTTAAGATACTCTCTCTCCCTCTCCTTCTTCCCCTCCCCCATACAAGCATCCTCTCTCTCTCTCTCTCTCTGTCTCAGAAAGAAAATAAAAGAAAGAAGAGAAGACAAAAGAAAGAAAGAAAAGAAAAGAAAAGAAAAGAAAAGAAAAGATATAAGGACTCAACTAATTGACAAAGAACATGAACAGATAATTTGAAAAAAGTAAATGCAACTCATAAAGACACATGGAAAATAAATTCAATCTTATAGAACTTAAGGAAGTTAAAAATCATCTTCCATTTTTGCCTATTAAGTCATGTTTAAAGTATGCAATCCATAATAATGATGGAGGAAGAGTACCATCGATTAGTGTTGCTGGTTCAAACTGGAATGGTGGGAATTTGGCAGGAGAATCATGGTAACAGAGAGAGATCAAAAGAAAAACGAGCACAAACTGATGCTAACAGACATCTCTGGGAGCCTATTCAAAAAAAGAAAAAAATACTATATATATAATGCTGCTCAGCATATCACATCACAGAATTGAAGAAGTGGAAAACCGAAGTGTCCAACAATAAGTAAGTATTTTCAGAAAGTGAAAATCACCCCTACCAGCCAACAGTTAGAATTAGGCTATCATAAACAGCATACATGAAACATCAACACTCATCAGGGCGACATGGCGGTGACGGAGTCTGAGACGACAGAGGCAAGGACACTCAGCAACCACAGAACGTAACTAAACAACCCTCTTTGTACTAGTTATTTACCTCTGACATCCAGCGTTGTTTCGATTTCCTGACCTCCTAGAAAGAATCGCCAACGTAGCCAATTCCTGAATTGCCACTGAATTCTGACCGTATCCAATTCAGAAATGGCCTACCTCTTCTTTAAGCCCTGCTTCGAATCACCCCAAAGAAGCCCGCATCCTTTAATAGACCTTTGCCAGAATTGTCTGCTGAGACTTCTACAGTTCCTCTGGAGACAACTCTCCCTTACCGTGGTGAGCTAAATAACCTTTTTTTTGCTCTACTCAGATGTGTTATGGTCTTTGGCTGGTGGATTTCAACAAGTGAAACTGGGACCACCTGTTACACTGAGACTAGTACGGCCATTCTAATGATGGCATATAAAATGGTAAAACATAATTATAACTACATGAAAAACGTATAAAAAATATATCAGGTACAGCACTGGGTTTATCAATACTTTTCCTCCCGATAATTTCTTGCTTATTTTCTTCTTTATTTTCCTGTCTTAACGTTGAGTAAATTATATTTCTAATAAAACTCATTTTGTTGAACACAGGCAAACTGTGTCTTCATCCATTTGAGCTACTGTAGCAAAAATACCATAGACTGGATGGCTCAGAAACAACAGAAATGTATTTCTCTTCATCTTGGAGGTTGAGAAGTCCAAGATCAAAGCACTGGCAGGTTCAGTGTCTGATGAGATCTCACCTCCTAGAGCAAGAGAGCTCTCTGGAGTCTCATTTATAAGGGCATTAATAGCGTTCATGAGGGTGCTCTCAAAGGCCTCCCTCCAAATGCCCTCATATTGGGGATTAGGTTTCAAAATGTGAATTTTTAAGGGATATGAACATCCAGTCGATACCAGGGAAGAAAACAAAATCCCCTCAGTTAGATGGGAGAGTTTATACACGCATCTTATACACTTTTTTTTTTCTCTCCTTGATTTATTCAGTAAGAAATAAATGTGCACGTAATCTATTAATTGATATCTATTACTTACTGATTTGATGGTCTTAAGTTGATAAACTTGATTGATTCGTTCATGTACATAATTAGTTGACTAATTAATACATGTAATGAGTTCATTTATATGCATTGGACATTATTTGATATACATAACAATGCAATGATTCCTTCCTTTATATGTTCATTAATTTATTTCGTGTGTTCATTCAATTATTATTTCATCAAATGTATGTTGAACCTCTTTATTTGTCCAGACCCAGGGCTAGGTGTCGGTGAGACAGAGTTGAACATTATTAACTGCCTATGAGACAGGAGCTCACTCTATGGTGGAGAGGTAGAGAGAACAAATATATTATCAAACAGAGGGATGATGCTCTATTCTCATACAGAAGATGCTATGGGAGCAGAGTCATGGGGTCCCTTACTTCCTTAGGCGGTAGGAGGTAGGAGTGTTCAGGGATGACTTTAAGGAGGAGATGAGGTTTACCGGAAGTCTTGAATAACAAGTATGTGTTTATCAGGCAAAAGAGATAAGGAACAGTATTCTAGGCTGTGTAATTAGAAAATGGATAAGGTATAGAGACGGACAAAGAAGGTTCAACTGCAGTAACCACATAAACCATTCCCCTAGTCTGGAACTTAATGGGAGGTACAAACTGGCACAGGAGAGTTAATTACATATTAACTCTATTTAATTACATATTAATTACATTATTTAAATGTAATTAATTAATTACATATTAAGTCAGATCTCCCATGTGACAAACCGTTATTAAGTAGAAAATGGTCACTGGTGGCAATATCTTTTTGACCCAAGGGAGATTCATGCACAAAGAGTCAGCTGGAAAGTTTAGACGAGAACTTTCTGATCTAACCCAGTTGTCCTATGAAGACAGAATCAATCTATCAGGATCGCCTTCCCACTCCTACAAAGAGATGTCTTTAAAAAAAAAAAAAGTTCACTTAATTACTTTGAGAGAAAGAGAGAGAGCATGAGCTGGGGAGGGGCAGAGAGAGAGGGAGAGAGAGGATGACCAGGCTCCATGACCAGCAGAGAACCAGACACGGGGCTCTAGCTCCTGACCTTGAGATCACAACCTGTGCCAAAGTCAAGAGTCAGAAGCCAAACTAAGTGAGCCACTCAGGCGTCCTGAAAGAGATTTCTGACACACTGCTACATTTTTGTATTCTCTGAACTCAGAGTAGGCCCCAAAATGATAAAAAAGTAGGAGGAAACTCTTCTTTGAAAATTCACTGGCTAAAAAAAAAAAAAAAAAAAGGAAAAAAGAAGATCAGTCAGATTTTCATAGAGAAAACTTATGCAAAGTTTCAAAGGCATAAAAATGCAGAATACAGAGAAGGATATTTTTCAAACTTCAAATCGGGTCTGGAAATGTTGCAGGGATGGTTACATATGGCAGGCAAACAGAACACATGCCAAAAAAGGCAAAATGAGTGTGAGAACGTGTGAAGATTGATCTGTGCATGTGAGGGAACATTAGCAAAAGAAAATATCTATATACGAAATGGGCCACATTTGTAGAGAAAAAAAGAGTCCAATAGAGGGAGACGTTTTGAACGTTACATGAGCAAGAGGAACCAGACAAATTACAGCTTGACATTTTAAACTCAGACTCTATTTGATTCTTATTTCCCCCTCTGAGTTTAAATAACGCTCTTCGATTTCTTTATCTAGAATCACCTCTTTCTTCCCTTCCAATCCATTACCATCATGTGAAAAAAGCCTGTTCCTGTTGTAGGGTTAAAATGCAGACACATCTAGGAGTAATCAGAAGGCAGAACCAAACATTTATTCTGTCCTATTGCATGTTAAGGACGCATCTTTTTTTTTTTTCTTATTAATGATTGGAGAGTCAGCACTAATTTGGGCAGAAATCACATGAAAATGCAATAGATTAACTCATGTGTTAAGGAATTCTCTTTGAAATACAGTCCATATAGAAAAGTATTATTATTCTGAAAGAGCAGAAGGCCTAACATACTTTATGTCTAGTTTCAACATTCCTGTTTCCAGAGATAACTCTGTTAACATGTATTAATTAACCCAGGACAAAAGTATTTTCACATTTTAATATCATCTTTCCTATTTGAAAGCAATTTATCTTGTGACTTGGTTTTAATGTTACATACAATATATCCAACTGGACTATGTAAAGTTGAATAACAAATTACCCTCAAATTTAGTGTTTTAAAACAGCAAACACTTATTATATCACAATTTCTGTGGGTCAGACACCCTGGGTACAGTTTAGCTGGCTCATGGTGTCTCACAAGCCCACTATCCTGCCAAGACTTGACTGATAGCAGACATGCTTCCTTGGCAATGACTGATTTGGCTTCTGTTTCTTCAATGTTTCCTCTTCCAGAATCTCATATAACTGAATCATAAAGTGCATAGCACTCTAACACTGGCTTCTTTCATTTACTGTATTCATTTAAGAGTCGCCTATGTCTTCACATGGCTTGACAGTACATTCCTTTTATTGGTGAATAGTATTCCACTGTATGGATGTACCACAATCTGTTTCTCCATTCATCATTTGAAAGACATACTGACTCCTTCCAGGTTTTGTCCATTATGAATAGAACCCCTAAGGACATTCATGTGCAGGTGTTAAGGCTTTTGTGTGGGCATAAGTTCTCAGGTCAACTGGGTCAATATCTAGAAGTACAAAATGATGGGTTATAAGGTAAGTCGAGGTTTGGCTTTATGTCAGCTTTGGAATCAATGATGTGTATGTATGCTGAGTTATACAAACTTTTAGCATGATGTGCTTTATGCAGTTTTTATCACTAACCCCCCCCCCAATGCTTTCTAGTGAACCATAAGAAAGTTGGGAGAGAATAAGGTCAATCATTACCGTAAGTAGCATTTCTTATGTTGAATTCTACCAGGGAGGGGAGTCGCGGAGGAGAAAGATTTAATCGTAAATAGAAAACATCAGTCAGGTTGTAAAGATGAAGGGAGTATTTGAGGAAGTAGCTGTCAGGAATGACAGGATGTGTTTCATATCTGAATTTGGGTTTTAAAATGCAGCCTGGGAAGGAAATAGCAGAGAGTCTATAAAAAAAAAAAAAAATCAGTCCCGGGAAAAGAATGATGTATGAGAAGAGAGAGACACAAAGTAAATAACCAGGGAGACAAAGAGCAGAATGAGGAAAACATGACAGTCATCATGATGACTGAGGAGGTGAGCTTTAGAATCATTAGAAGGGAAAGAAAAATAAAATAAGATGGAAACAGAGAGGGAGGCAAACCATAAGAGACTCTAAACTACAGAGAACAAACTGAGGGTTGCTGGAGGGCAGGGGTGGGGCGATGGGCTAAATGGGTGATAGACATCAAGGAGGGCACTTGTCGGGATGAGCACTGGGTGTTGCGTGTAAGTGATGAATCACTACCTTCTACTCCTATATGTTAACTGACTTGAATTTAAATAAAATCTTGGAAGAAGTTAAAAAAAAAAAAAAGGATGAGGTTTTGGTGTGATGTACCTCCTTGATCGCCAGCCTAATAGCAATCTCACTTTCTTTGATTGACAGGAGACTTCGGTGAGTATTTTTAAGAACTGCTCTTCCCTGTGCCTTCACCCCTTTTGATGCCAATGGCTTTTATAGGCATGTTTAACAAGTGTTCCCTGAATCGCCTCGCCCTCTGCCCACAACCACTTCTCATATAGGTAGGGACTTATTATAAAAGTCGTAAATGTAATAAAAAATGAAAAGCGTCCAAAAAGCTGCTCCATAAGCCAATCTTTATGCAGAAATGTGATGTGTAGAATAATTTACTGTAGCTTCCGAAACGTTCCTTCTAAGAGCAAGCGAGTGAATGGTGAATGGATATGTGGGCCCTTAAATAATCAAATGATCATATAAGGAAATAGGGCACAGAAATGCTTTGTCACCAAATGCTGTATCACTGCTGTCACCATCTCACACAGGAAAAAACATGCCTTCCTGGGTCTTGTTTCTACATTTGGAGCAAGGGAGGCTCCTGGCTCGCCCCTTTTGAACTCCGAAATAATGGTAGGACTATTTGCTTCTTATAAGGTGTTCTGATAGTCAGGAGGGCAAATTAAGATGCTCATAATGGATGCATGTTTAAGATTTTTTTTTAAATACATATGTCCCTTCTAAACTTCTATAATATTCTCATGAGGCGTGGTTTCTGTTTTCAGTTAGCCTCCCTGAAACATGATCCGAAGTCTCAATTTTCACCAATATTTCTTCAGAACTCTGAAATACGAAGAACCAAAATCATCAGCTGCGAAATATATGCATAACTGAGGTAACTCGTAATTCTAGCATTGAAAAAAATATAACGAGCCATTTAATTTCACTTATAATCTTCTAATTAAGTAGCAACAACCTTTTTTTAAGGATGAGTCAGTGTGTTCTGTTTTAACTATTTCTCTACATCCACCATTTCTATTCTAGGATTATCTATATAGAAAATGTGGGAGTCAAAACCTAAGTTTAGTCCTTTTGTAATGGCTGTCTTATGATATATCCCTGATATATTTCTATTGACTCGTCATCGTTTCTTGATTTCTACTCTATTGGCTTCACATTCAAAAGGCTTACAAAGTTATCATTGATAGGAGAGACAGAAAAGCATATATACTTTAAATAACCAAACGATATAAGAAGCTGAGTCTAAAGGTAGTTCTCCATTTCACTGGGCAGTGAAAATCAGTGGGACATTAAGCAGGCAGCATTCACTGCATTAGCAAGGCGGGACTGTTCTCTCATTAGGCAGCGACACTAGATCATGTAAGACAGGACCGCAGACTTGCAGGGACCCTCAGTAGAAACTCATCAATATTTTCAAAACACATCACATTCTTCTTGCGCTCCTTTGAGATACATTAGCAACCTTATGAGGTCCTCTGTTCTGAATTATCTCCCTGTCTTAATCCTTGACCTACTAATGTCTCAAAATGCATTAAGGCAACAATTAGTTCCTTCTCTTTATGCTGATCGGGCATTTGGCATTCTCAAAAGCCTAATACAACTCATTTTTCTTCTCCTGCTTGGTGTGATAAGGTTTTTATTTTAAGTAAGTGAGTATAAATTGCAGCACGATGTCAAGCAACTTAAGTGAGAAGACTATGGCATAAAGGAAGCAGCGAGAAGAAAATATGGAATCAGGTGAATGTTGATGAGTCAAAATAATGCCATGTTATACCTATTAAATAGAACAATTAAATGGAACGACTTCTAACCATTTTGTTTTCTGTTTGAGAAACTGAAGTCTACAGTTTTCTTTATTTTCACTATTTTTTTTCCTTCAGCGGCTTTTCCAGCAAATAAGTTCCCTAATTCCTGCCACCACCCAAAAGCCCCTTTTATACTTTCGTGCGAGTCCTACATAGTGGTAGCTGATGTGACTTCCCATCAGAACTGCGGTTACTAACGACATGAATTTTCTTGATGGATTTGTGCTCATACCAAGTAGAAAGTGATTGATTGTCAAAAATGAGATGTTTACTGATTCAGCTGAACACAAAAGCCTAGAACGAAAGGTAGCAACCAAGCATTTCCCCTTTAAAAGTGAGCTATTGGATTGTCCATGAATTACTTAACAAGGTTAGGGCCCCACAGAGTTCTGCCTGTACCATGGAACCTGTAGGGGGGGATTGAGGTCATCAGCTTGGATAGGGTTGCCAGCCAAGAGGGAAGTGGGAGGGTAGCCAGTCAAGGGACCACCAAGGAGCTTGACCCATGTCTCTGGAAGTTTGCAGATGTGGTTTGATTCAGCAGTGGTATTTGAAATAGTTCGCAACTGTCATCCACTGCTGCTGACAGATGTTGGAGTAGGATCCTACAGCCTGGTGGTGCTAGAAAATACCTTTCAGCTACTGGGTGGTGGGAAGGTGAGTGGAGTTATGGAGAAAGAGGAACTGGGCAAGGGCCATTGCCTGACTGAAGAATTCAGGGTTACCTATATACCAAAGCTAGAGGCATATTTTCACATGTGAAGCATCCTAAGGCTCTACCACTGACAAAGCATCAGCCTTGATGAATACCTGATTTGTCTGGGCAAAATAGAAGGTCAAGAGAATCTGAGGCTATTGACCTTAGCCAATAGCAAAGAGAGGGACAGAGACAGACATACCCAGACACACACAGAAAGAGAGAGAGAGAGAGAGAGAGAGAGCTGAATCTAGAATGAGAAATATTTTCACACTGGAGCCAGGCAGAAAGAAGCATTAATTTTCAATCTTGGAATTTGATTATTACTCCAGTCTAGACGTTTTAATGACCGAAGTGAGACTGTTCTCTGGAGTTTTATTTGAGGTCTTTATTAACTAAGTGTAATTGAATAAAACTCTGAGGCAAACCTGAGAGTCACCCAGGGGCAAGGAGAGAACTATCCCACAGTCCGAATAAAAAGGTTAGTGGCAGGAAAAATAAAGTTTATTTTCTATTCAGATCTCAACATTCACTCGGTAAAAAAAATGACAACAGCAAGATGTTCTTCTGAGCGTCCACTGCCTTTGGACAGGGCTGGGCTTGTCTGATCAACTGGTAGGAGGGGTCAAGGGCACTCATTTAGCATTATGGTTTGTTGTGATATATTTGGTTGGTTTGGGCTTTGTTTGGGGTCAGCACCAGAGAAGAAAAGGGTACAAAAAAACCAGAACTGCTCCATGATCAGTTGCCTGTGCTCCTGACTGAGGCTTTAGGAAAACCCTTCTGCAGGAGCAAGAGAATCTTGTTTTTACAAAAGTCTACCTGAGAAGGGGGGCAGCGGTAGCACAAGCTGTAACCCTCTGAACATGAGGGGCGTGTCCCTCCTGATATATACACTGTCATGGGCTTTGTAGAGTGAAGATTCCAAGAGATTAGCACATCAGAACCTCAGACCTCATACTTTGGGGAGTGTAGGACATGAATTGGTGTCTCAGACTCGGGGCAGTCCCAGCAGACCCTGGCACCTATACAGTGTCACCCAAGTGACAGGAAGCCAGGGTGACAGAACAAAGAGAAAGTGAACCCACGGGACAGGCGACATCAGCAGTCACTACACTTATGGGCCCAGGGACCCCTCAGCACTCTTATTTTATTATACACTATCAAAAATCGCATTCATTGATATCACTACTGTCTCAGTCAGCTCAGGATGCTGTAACAAAATATCACACACTGAATGCCTTAAACAATAGACCCTTATCTCTCACAACTATGAAGGCCGAGAAGTCCAAGATCAAAGTGCCAATTAATTTCGTTCCAGATGAGAGGGCTCTTGCTGGCTTGTGAACAACACCCTTTTTACTGTGTCCTCACAAAAATGACAGCCAGGGAAAGAGACAGAGAGGGGGAGAGACAGAGAGAGAAAGAGAGCGAGAGAGATGTCTACAGTCCTTCAAATAATAGCCTCAGTGTCTCTGTATATCTCTGTCTTTGCGATTGGCTTAGGTCAAAGGCATCAGACTCCGTTGACCTCCTATTCTGCCCAGATAAATCAGGTGCCAACTGAGACTGAACTTTCGTCAGCAGCAGAATCTAAAAATGGTTCACATTTGAAAATACTTCCCTACCGTTGGGACATAGCCCTGAGATCTCTAGTCAAGTCACGGGTCCCTGCTCCAGCCCCCTCCCACAGGCGCTCTCACTTGGCCACCATCCAGAGCACAGTCTGGTCTCTTCCTCTTCTTCTAAAGGCTCCAAATCCATCACAGAGACCCCATCCCCACACCTCATCCAAACTTCATCTAACTTTGTCTGTTGGATGTTCTTTAAGGTAGAATGAGTGTTCTGTGAACAAGCAACCAGTTCAGCTCGTCACTCAAACCATTGTATAAGTGGGTTATTCTTTTTCCCTCAGATACCATCACACGTCGTCACCAGCATATCAAAAAGACATATACTCATCAAGAGTAGATGTATTCAAATGAATAATTTTCCAGCTTCATCAAAGACATGCTCAAGCGAAACTAGCATTTTGTTTATCCTGTGAGTGGGTGGCAGGGAAGAACAGAATGGCTGCGAGGACGTTTTGGTGCCACTGCCTTGGCTCATGCTAAGTTCCATAAGTTTCACACTCCATTGCTTCTGCACCTGCAGTGAAACAGACATATTACATCTATTTCCCTATCACTGCGGAAGTCGTGTTTGACCTTTCGGTCCTTCTGAGAGAGTGTTGAGAAACCCAAAGGATCCGTATATGACATTTGGGATCTCTTGGACTAGATTATATAGGTGTCAAGGGGGACAAATTTAGTGACTTATAGGAGGGAAAGATGGCATCCTGGTATCATGAGGTGAATTGGCAGAAGCAAAGTCACACAGCTGTAAGCGACGAAGCCAGCACTGGAACCCAGGCACCCTGGCTGTAGGGATCGTCCCGATTCTTTCACACCACATTACATTCATGATGAATTGCTCCATTTATTGTCTTGTGAGCCTTAGTTAAAGCTACACAAGCATCATCTTCCACCCTGAGAATTTTTTCAACACCCTACCAAAAACACAGAGAAAGACAAAGGGTGTCGAATAAGATTATTATACTGATTTAAAGCATAGAATAAAATGCCTGTCCTGTGAGCCCTGTTTATAAATGCATTCAAGTAGAGAACTCGGTTCTTCAGGAGAGAATTTGTGCTGTTACAGCCACAGTCTCTGTCACCAGCTTAGTGACACCGTCTTACGAGAGTGTAATGTCCAACAAATGACAGGAAATGCACAGAAAGGCAGACTGGGTTTCTTGAAGAGCAGATCTCTAAAAGAGTTGATTGCTTTGTTTTATCAGAAAGCATCCTCCTATGCCTGGAAGTGACAGTGTGTCGAGCAGAGTTGTGCCATTTGTAAGCGGCGGAATCGCGTCCCTCCCGACGGCGGCCACTAAAACAAAAATCTCTCTCTCACCTCTCTTTTTTATAAAGGAAAACAAGAAGAAATCTAGAGCAACTTAGTACCAGGAATAGAAAGTAGTGTAAAGATGTGGGGGCGGAGAGGGGGCGGGGGCACTGTGCCAATAGGTTTTGAACCCAGGAGGTGCTTGGGATCAAGGTATTAACACTTAGCTGACGAAATGTTGCAAAAAACAGTCTGCTTTGCCTAATGATCATGCAGCTTGGGTTGTCAGCACCGTTTGGGCCTGAAAATATTCCCTGCTGGCTGGATATGAAAGATGTGAGTAACAAAAAGGAAGCTTTCAAGGCAAAAACAATGACGGTTATGTGTAAAGAATGCATCAAATACCAAGGGTACGAAGAAGTAACCTTCTATGTAAGGGTACTTACAAAGTAAGAAATATCTGTAAGTAAGACTTTTAGAGAACATGTTCAGTCTACAGGATGAAACAAAAGTCAACTCTGAGTATCATATATATATATATATATATATATATATATATATATATAGTGTGTGTGTATGTTTATATACATACATACATATATGTATATATATATTTGATTAGATTTATAAGTACTGACGTGATGCCCTGCTAATACGTTTGCCCTACAGTTTGGGAGCTATTGATGATGTCTGGTATATAGTTATTTGTGAGAATTTATTAAAAGATGGTACATAATGGTTTTTGATGTCACTATCCACTTTCGCTCCCTAAAATAATTTTTACTTACTAAAAATGGACTGTATAAAGACACAGCGTGGGTCAACAGCATTATTTACTTAAACAGATTTCAAACCATTTTCAGTACCACCGTGATTCTGTTTGACAGGTTTTGTAGAGTTGTTTCCTAAAGCAGTATTTGCTGTGTTTCTAAACGTAGAAGAAGAGATCAACAAGGGGTCTATAATCCTTCAATAAGTTCAATGCCTTGTGTTAGGGCCAGTGTCTGTGTCTTTCAGAGTGAGCCATTTTGCCTCACACAAAAGCAGTAACTGTTATACATCATGTATATGTGTCCTAAGTAAGTTGGCGCCATGACATAGGCACACAGCTGGGCACATCTCCTTCTATGAAACAGGTGTAGCTATGAAATTCTGTGATGTTCACAAAAGTAAAAAAAAAAAAAAAAGAATTATTTTTTTATTAATGTTTATTTCAGAGCAATGTTTCAATAAACCTCTATGCTTTATTTTCTCCCATGCATGCAGATGAACTCTAGAATTCTTATATATCAACTAGACTTAGTGTCAGACAATGTTTTCCAAAAGACAGTGGAAGAATTGAAGGTGATACTCAAATGAACAGATGATACACGAACACTAAGTAAGGTCCTATGTAACCAGTGGCAAACAAAATGGAACTGGACTTTCTACTTTTAGTTCGGCACGTATGATAAACTGATGAAAATAATTGGTATTCAATGCAAATGTGGAAGAGAAAAGCAGCACTGATGAGTTTCCCAGTGCGCTCTTTATGCAATCTTTATGTTGTTCCAATAGTCCAAAACTCAAAATAGTTTTTTACTGACACCCACGAAAGGGGGAACGGAACAGTCTTGCTGTCTTCTGGGATATCTAGAAACAATGCTTTCGCAGCTACACTCAAGAATAAACCTGTCAGTCAAAGTAAGAGGAGAAAAGAGGATCGCTCCCTCACCTGCTAATTGCAGAATTAAGCTAATTTATACAATATAACACTAAATGCCTCCGGCTGCCACTCTTGCTTCTTGCACTGCCTTCTTCCTTCCAAGTACAAGAATTGGCTTCCCGTAATAACATACGTACGCACAAAACACAATGTTTATCCTCCCACAGCCTATAACTTAGCAAATAAGTTTACACTCAACAGACCATTAGTTTCCCGTACGACAGGCTTTAAAGATACACTCCTATTATCGTTTCAACAAGTACTTTCTTAGAGCCTGCTACATGCTTGGTATTGTCAGAGACACCAATTCTGATATTTCTGGCCAGGAACTTTCCACTTTTCTGACAAGGTCTGTCTCGGGGAGACCTGAGATTCGTGACATCATGAGAATTAGCTGGCATTATTAGGACAGGTACAGGTGTATCACACTCTCATTGTTAAAATGGTAACAAATTCAAAGGAGAAATGGTGTTTGCTTTCTTTTTTCTTTTTTTTCCTGCTAGATAGGCAAGCCCATGTTAACTCTTATTTTAATTTTTTTTTAACTTTTATTTCTTTTCTTTTTTAATTTTTTTTTTCAACGTTTATTTATTTTTGGGACAGAGAGAGACAGCGCATGAATGGGGGAGGGGCAGAGAGAGAGGGAGACACAGAATCGGAAACAGGCTCCAGGCTCTGAGCCATCAGCCCAGAGCCCGACGCGGGGCTCGAACTCACGGACCGAGAGATAGTGACCTGGCTGAAATCGGACGCTCAACCGACTGCGCCACCCAGGCGCCCCTAACTTTTATTTCTTTTCGAGAGACAGAAAGACAGAGCATGAGCAGGGGAAGGGAAGAAAGAGAGGCAGACACAGAATCCGAAGCAGGCTTCAGTCTCTGAGCTGCCGGCACAGCTGAGATCATGACCTGAGCTGAAGTTGGGCGCTAACTGACGGAGCCACGCAGGCGTCCCGCATGTTAGATCTTTACAGATCTTTTATCTGCCTGATAAAAGTTCTACCTTTCATCAACCAATTACTAAAGAAGCAGCGGTACCACCACCCACTTCCTATCATTAGAGGTAGCACATTTCAAAATGGCAATTAAAGTCCTTCCAGTTAGGACACCCGAGTGGCTCAGTTGGTTGAGCGTCTGATTTGGTTTTGGTTTGGTCATGATCCCGGGGTCCTGGGATCGAACCCCGCATCAGGCTCCGTGCTAAGCACGGAGCCTACTTAAGACTCTCTCTCTCTCTTTCTCTCTGCTCTTCTCCCCATCTTGTGCATTCTCTCTCTCTCTCTCTCTCTCTCTCTCTCTCTCTCTCTGTCTCTCTCTCTCTCCCCCCCTAAAAATAAAAAATAAAGTCCTTCTGATCACTACTATCTAAATTCTGAAATGGATGGTATCATTCTACACTGCTAAAATATTTCTCCTAGCATGATTAGAAAGCCTTTCATTTTAGTAGAAAATTTCCCTCATTGAGTATTTCTGTGGTCCAAAACTGCACATTTCAGGAAGATAAAACCTTTCTGCCACCTTCTCTGGCTTTGACTTCTCTATCCCAGTACAAAGAAGGGAAAAAAAATACACAAGATCCAGGTTCTCCATCTACCTTCCAGATTCTGTGACTTCTTTCATGTGAAAATTCAAAATGTCTAAAAATATACATTCTAGGCATGGCTTTGACCAACACATCATGTAAAATTCTGCATAGAACAGAACATTGAAGAATAAAAGATCCATTTTATTCTCTAAAATATTTTTAAAAAGTTTTTTATGTTTATTTTTCAGAGAGAGAGCATAAATAGGGAGGGGCAGAGAGAGGGAGACACAGAATCCGAAGCAGGCTCCAGGCTCTGAGCTGTCAGGACAGAGCCCGACAGGGGGCTCGAACTCACAAACCAGGAGATCATGACCTGAGCCGAAATCGGACGCCTAACCAACTGAGAGCCACCCAGGCATCTCAATCTCTAAAATAATTTTTAAAGGATAAACATTTTGATCTAAGAAAATTGAAGCAAACTAATATAAATTCCTATCCATCTGATTTGGGAGTAATCTACATAAGCAAGAAGATGATTAACTTTGAGAACTACCTTGGGTTAAAACATTACTATTTTTTCAAACCTGTACTTACTTTTCCTGGAGAAGGTGTAGAGAAAGATCCTGTGATAAATGTTAGAAAGTTATCCTTACAGAATAGAAATGTAGCTTCTGTCAATATTGGGGCCAAGACTTTGGTGCTTTCTTTCTACCCAAACAAACAAACAAAATACATTACTCTTACAGACTGAATGTTTGTGTTTTCCCAAAATCCATACATTGAACCCTATCCTCATATGTGATGGTATTAAGAGGAGCAGCCTTCAGGGGTTACGATTCAATAAGGTCATGAGATTGGAAGCTCCACGAAGGGGAAGAGTGCCCTTGTATGAGTCACAAGAGAGGTTGCTTCACTTTCCAGTCTCTGGCTTATGAAGATACACTGGGAAATCATCTGTCTGCAACCTTGAAGAGTGCCCTCATTGGAATCTGACCATGTGACGACCTTCGTTTGGACTCGCAGCCTCCAGAACTGTAAGAAATACATTTCTGTTGTTTATAAGTTCCCCCAACCTCCACCCCCAGTCTATGATTGGTATTGTTGTCACAGCACCTCAAGCTAAGACAGTTACCTTAAGAGATATTCATTCATGCATACATTGCTTTGTCCAAAACTATTTAGAGGGCACCTACTATGAATATCATGCAGCCTGTTTGTTCATCACTAGTTATATTGGGATCCTTCTGACTATACTATTCAGTGAATCAGGATACTGTAGACTTGACCCACTCATGATGCCAACCTCTCAATGAGAAACTCATTGTTTTCTGCAGCAGGGTTGATACCCTTAAATGACTTTTTGTTTTGTTTTGTTTTGTTTTGTTTTTGAAAAATGATACACATCACTGTGCTCACATTTTGTGGCCAAAAGAAGGCACTTGGCCATGCCTGACCTTAAAGGTCAGGGGAGTGTAATCCTCTAGGGGGTCAGGAATTAAGAGGAACTAGGAATATTGGTATGCAAGAGTAATGTTTGTCAGGAAACTCAAATTTAGCCAGCCCCGCCAAAAGATACTTTGGCATTTGATTATATTCCATCAAACACTTCATAATGTGCAGTTTAGTTGTCAGAGAGCATGTCATGTACTCCTGTCTATTTCCCAAAGTGTTGGACAGATATTGGGAACTGAAAATTACCAGAAAAATTAAGTAATTACTGAGCAAATAAGTAATGAACATTTCATTGTCATCTGGGCACGCAATTGCTACAGGGAGATGAGGTTTTCTCTAACAAAGAATAACAGGAACAACATGAGGTCAAGTTGTGCTAACCAAGGTTGGCTGCATGCCTAGGTTGAGTACACGAAACATATGGAGTGAATTGAGGGGTGAAATCCTGTCTCTCCAAAAGAAACTCTGCCATTGCCCTGTCGGGACACCTCTCCCCTTCCTACGGCACCTGAAATTCCCATTCCTAGCTAGCAGATTTATGCCTCTTTCTCCAAACTTTAAAAGCTAAGGGGATTGCCTTGAAAAGGACAGTGTTACCTATCACACAGGGCCGTTGTATTGAATTTTTGTATAATGATGAAGTTACTAAAAAGAAACAAAAATGCAAGCTTTGGCTATGTTAACAGACATTGTATAATCAGAATTAGGAAGACAGCAGGCCCACTTCTCAATGCTAACCAGGCCCCATCTAGAATAGTGTGCTTGGGGAACTCTGCATTTAAGAAAATTGTCAATACACTGAAGCTTATTGAAAGATGAAAAATGGGGAATCTATGTTGTAAAAGTTATAAAGGCAGCCTTTAAGTCTTGAGCATTTTTATGCCCAAAAGGCCTGGAGCCATCATCTTCTGGGTCATATGGTCTATCTTAGACAGTCTGGGATGCTATAACAAACTAATTTAGATTAGTTGGCTTAAACAACAGGTATTAATTTTTTAAAGTTCTGGAGGCTGAAAAGTACGACATGCTGATTAATCAGGATCCTGGTGAAAGATTTGCACATTGCCACCTTTTCACTGCGTGGTCACATGTCCCAGAAAGCACTAGTCTCTTTCCTTTCCATAAGGGCACTAATCCCATCATGGCAGACCCAATCTCATGACCTCATCTGAAGTTACCTTACCTTCCAAAGGCCTTACCTCCTAACACCATCCCATTAGGGGTAGGGTTTCAACTTATGAAATTCTGGGGAGACACAACCATTGCATCCATAATATGGCCCAATACCTTTTTTCTGGGGCAAAACAACAGCTCTGTAACCCAGCCAACTTTCACCCATTAGCAACTGTTTCAGTGGGATCAAACTCAGAGCAGCTGAGGACACAACAACCCACCACAGGAGTGTGCTCAGGTCAAGAATTAAGAACCTGACTACCGATTTGTTTGAAGCTGAAACCTAGTACCGATTTCAACCAAAACAGAATATCAGAGTTCAATCTTTTTTGCTTTTTGTTTATTTATTTTGAGAGGGAGAGTACACAGAGGAGGGACAGTGAGAGAGGGAGACAGAGAATTCCAAGTAGACTCTGAGCTGTCAGCACAGAGCCTGATATGGGGCTCGATCTCAAGACCCATGAGATCATGACTTGAGCCGAGATCAAGAATCAGATGCTTAACCAGCTGAGCCACCCAGGCGCCCCCAAAGTTTGATCTTAATATACATGCTTCAGTAGTGCTACAGTGATGTGCCAACACTAATTCCTTGTTTTTGACATGACTTTCATTTTCATAAATCTGAAAAGCAGACATTACGGGCAAATTAAAATTGTAAAAGAGAAAATTGTGTTTGACTATGTCATCACCCTATATATACAGGCCAGACTATAGTGTTCCCTTCTTGTATAAGATGTTAGTTTTCTGCTAAGCACCGAATTGATAATGAATGGAGGAAATGCCATGTCAGATTTGTAAAATCACTATCTTTATAAGTGAAAAGAAGTGCTTACATCTAACGGGCCCAGAAACAGAGGAACATGCAAATAAATGTTAATACCTCAATTTAATGGACTATCCTTCCACATTTAAAATAATTATGATGACTAGGAATCAGTATTCTATAATGTTAAGATTAATGGCATACTTTGTAAAATGATGGCACATTAAGTACAATGATGTTTGCATATGTAAAATTATTAGAAGGGAATTTAGATTAAAACAATTACATTGAAACAGTGGATATTTTAATTAAAGGAAATTGAATGTTTTAATCTAGTTCTGAGTTTCACTCATTCACTTAAAAGCCATCATGCTGGATTTGAGAAACACTAAGAAACAATCGCTTTTCTCGGAGCACTGAAAGGTCTCTGTCAGTAAAGACAAAATGATGAATAAAAGCAGGCATTTACAGTACAGTTTGGTAAGAACAATGATAGAAACAGACAGGGCCAGTGTCCTAAGAGAACCTACAAGAGACACCTAACCTAGTCTGGTGTGAGATGGGTAGAGAAGACAGGGAGAAGATTTCACAGAAGTCAAGATGCCTGGGATTGAAGTCTTAAGGAAGAATTAGGAGCCACCCAGGATGAGACATGGCAGTGGGGATGAATAATGTTGGGGTAAGTGGCAATCACAAGCAGAGACTTAAAGGGACAGTTGTATGTGTTCAGCACACTTAGGATTCAGAGTGGGAAAGGGCAGAAGAGGTACCAAGTGTGAGGAGAAGCTGGCAGGCACCTGACCACAAACAGCTCTCAGAGCTTGTCATTCTTCTAGGGATATAGGGACTCATCCCAAACAGAAATCAAATCTACAAAGGGCATCCTGATGTACCACGGAAAGTGATTTTAGACTTGCAGTAGTTCAAGAGGGAAATCATAAGAGCCTGAATGAAGCCAGCAGCAGTGAGGATAGAGACAAAGAGCCCAAGGCAGTAACACTGTGGATAAGTGGAGCTTAAGAAGAGGCCAAATTTGGGGGTGAGAAAAAAGTGCATCCAGAACAATCCCCAGTGGAGGCTTCAGTCAACTTGACTCCTCAAGGTGGGAAGTACAAGAGATGCAGGGTAGGGTGGAGACAAGTTCTGTTTGGGTTTGTTATAGGTCGGTGACCATTAAAGAGGCAGGATAGATGATCTAAAGTGCAGGGAATGATCAACAGTTTGAGAGCCGTTGGCATATAGAAGATGTTTGAAGACATAACAAAAGATAAGATCTCTCGAGGAAGTTTGGTTGTGCTAAGAAGGACATTAGCACATCTTGGAGGAGCTCTACCATTTAAAGACAGAGTGGAGGGAGAAAGGTCCATGGGAGACTGGGAAGGAACAACCATAGAAGTAGAAGGAGAAACTGGAGAAGGAGATTTATTGATTAATCAAATAAAGACAGATTGTCAAAATTGAGGGATGGAAAACAGGGCCAAATACAGCAAAGAAGATATTGTAAAATGCTTGTTGGCCTCGGAACCAAGAGAACGTGGAAGCAGCCACAGGTAGTTCATCAGAGTGGTGTGACAGAAGCCAGTGCTCAGGGGATCCCAGGATAAATAAGGGGACAGGAGGAAATGGGAAGTAGGAAGGGCGACAGTGATCAACATTCTCATAAACTTAGACGTGAAACAAAAAGAGACAAAGCGGCGAGGCAGAGGAGTGATGGATGACACTGGGTGAAGAAATAGGAAAAGAGTAGCATAATCAGATTTACTTGCCAGTTAAAAGGGAAACTGTTTAACATATCTTACAACCATTCCCTTTTCTCCACCCTCAGTGACTCAGTCTTATATCAACTTTCTTTATTTGAGGCCAGGATTATGATAACGAGCCTCCGTTCCCCTCTTGTCCATTAAATGGCTATAGAGGGACATCTGGTTGCGTTTCTTTCTCTATTTATGTTTTGTAAAGATGAGAGACTGTTGAGAAGGTGAAGTGTCCAGGAAGGGGGGGTGGAAATCCAAACACTGAAGCATGGAAAGACTAAACATTCTAGAAAAGGGGGACAACAGACAGTGGGAATCTGTAGCAGAGGCGAATAATTCACTTCAAAGGAAGGACATTTCTATCTCTGAGCGAAAGCAAAGTGTTCAAGGAAGAGTACAGATATAGATAGGCTTACTGGGAGGGGAGGAATAACAAAAGTTGAAAATGTCTCCTTTTTTTCTGTATTTAATCCTTTTGTCAAGCAGCAAGTATTTAGTCTTTATTGATGGATGCTTACTTAGGGCATGGCCCTGTAATCAAAAGGTTTAGTCTGGTGGTTGAAGGAAAACCTCAACAAAGCACTACCCAGCATGGAATCCACTGTCACCAAGGCATCAGTGGAACCAAGAGCTGTAAGACAGCATTTATGGCTGGATTGATCAAGGGTATCCTTGAAATGGAATCCTTAAATCATTTGTGAAAATTATTTAAAAGAAAATATGATAAATGGAGAAACTATTTTTTTTTCTATTTCACAAACTTTTGTCTTATTATTAATTCATTTTCAAGTTCGTTAACAGAGAGTGTAGTCTTGGCTTCAGGAATAGTACCTAGTGATTCATCTCTTGCATAAGACACCCAGTGCTCATCCCAAAAAGTGCCCTCCTTAATGTCTGCCACCCATTTACCCCTACTACCCCATCTCCATCCCACTGCCAGCAACCCTCAGTTTTTTCTCTGTATTCAAGAGTCTCTTACGGTCTGCCTCCCTCTCTGTTTTTATCTTATTTTTCCTTCCCTTCCCCTAAGATCATTTGTTGAGTTTCTCAAATTCCACATACGAGTTATATATGATATTTGTCTTTCTCTCACTGACTTATTTCACTTAGCATAATACCCTCCAGTTCCATCCACATTGTTGCAAGTGGAAAGATTTCATTCTTCTTTATCACTGAGCAGTATTCCATTGTATATATATATATATATATATATATATATATATATATATATATATATACCACATCTTCTTTATCCATTCACTCATTGATGGACATTTGGGCTCTTTCCATAGTTTGGCTATTGCTGATAGCACTGCTATAAACATTGGGGTCATGTCTCCCTTCAAATAAGCATTTTTGTATCCTCTGGATAAATTCCTACTATTGCAATTTCTGGGTCATAGGGCAGTTCTAGTTTTAATTTTTTGAGGACCCTCCATACTGTTTTCCAGAGTGGCTGCACCAGTTTGCATTCCCATCCATAGTGCAAGAGTGTTCCTCTGTCTCCACATCCTCACCCATATCTGTGGTGTCCTGAGTTGTTAATTTTAGCCATTCTGACAGGTGTGAGATGGTCTTTCATTGTAGTATTGATTTGTATTTCCCTGATGATGAGTGATGTTGAGCATCTTTTCATGGGTCTGTTAGCCATCTGGATGTCTTCTTTGGAAAAGTGTCTATTCATGTCTTCTGCCCATTTCTTCACTAGATTATTTGGGTTTTGGATGTTGAGTTTGGTAAGTTCTTTATAGATCTTGGATACTAACCTTTTATCTGATACATCACTTGCAAATATCTTATCCCATTCTGTGGGGTGCCTTTTAGTTTGGTTAATTGTTTCCTTTGCCGTGCAAAAGCTTTTTATCTTGATTCAGTCCCAAATGTTCATAATATTAACTAATATGCAGGAAACAATCCAGCCTATGATTCCCAAAGATCACATTTAATTATTATCTGGACCCAGGGTGAGTCAGTGGAGTTGAAGGGAACAAGAACAGGAAAAGCACAAACTGACAATAGAACTGTGTGAGAGATGGCACGGGGAGGAGGGGACAGAGCTCCAGGGAATGCCTCCCAGGACCTGTCACCTGTAGACACCATCTTTGGTGGGTGACCCAGAGGCTGGTTCTGGCCCATTCATATGCATCCAGGATCCTTCTCACCTGCTGGGATTCATCCTCTTCTGTTTCTCACCTCGCCCTCCCTATTCTCACAGTGTCTATAACCTAACTCATTTCCCTGAGTTTAGGCAGAACTGGTAATTAGACAAAAATTTACCCAATTGGCACAAGCCTCCATCAAAGGAAAAGAGCCTCCCTCCCTTCAGAGGAAGCAATAGGTCAGAACTTCTTGGCTCAGAGTAATAGACGGGTTTAAAAGAACTGAGAGTGAAGAATAGAGCATCCGGTTAGTGAGATTATCTAAAGGTAATAAAAAAGAAAAACAGATACAAGTATACCAGCCAAATCTGGGTTGCAGAGAAGGATGTAAAAGATAGTGAAGTGGTGCCAATGTTCTCATCTTGATAAGGAAGGACAATAGCTATTTTCTCAATGAAAAAAAAAATCCAAAACAGGATTTCATTATATTCTAAACACAAATTGAAAGAATTCTAAATTATCAAAAAAAAAATCCAAAATTGAGTCACCAGACACAGACAAGATAGTAAATTACAAAGAAAAAGCAAACAGGGCGCCTGGGTGGCTCCGTCGGTTAAGCATCAAACTCCTGGTTTCAGCTCAGGTCATGATGTCACGGATCATGAGCCTGAGCCCTGCGTCGGGCTCCGTGCTGACAGTGGAGCCTGCTTGGGATTCTCTCTCTCCCTCTCTCTCTCTGCCCCTCCCCCACTTGCTCTTGCTGTCTTCCAAAATAAATTTTAATTTTTTTTAAAAAAGAAAGAAAAGCAAATAAGGGATTTAGAATAGAAAATAATAGAAGAAAATATCTCATTTACAATAGAGACATAAAGAAAGCATAAGTTACCTAATAAAGAATAAACCTAGCGGCACCTGGGTGGCTCAGTCGGTTGAGCGTCCGACTTCGGTTCAGGTCATGATCTCGCAGCTCGTGAGTTCAAGCCCCGCGTCAGGCTCTGTGCTGGCAGCTCAGAGCCTGGAGCCTGTTTCCGATTCTGTGTCTCCCTCTCTCTCTGCCCCTCCCCTGCTCATGCTCTGTCTCTCTCTGTCTCAAAAATAAATAAACGTTAAAATAAAAAATTAAACAAAAAAGAATAAACCTAATAAGGCTTATACAATAGTTCTGTGAGGAAAATGTAAAAACTCTGCAGAGATACATAACAGAAGACATCAATAAATAAAAACAAATATTGTGTTCTCATAGAGGAAGACTAAATATTTTAAATGACTCAATTATCCCAAAATTTATCGATCCACTTAATATTCCTGCGACAATGCTATAAAAAGAAGGTTTAAAAAAATCAACAACCTAATTGTAAAGTTTATAGTAGAAAACAATATGTAGGAAAACACATAAAATTTCTGATTAGAAAAAATGGTAATAAAGATAAACCACATAGGGTGCCTGGGTGGCTCAGTCGATTAAGCGTCTGACTTCGGCTCAGGTCATGATCTCACGGTCCGTGAGTTCAAGCCCCTTGTCGGGCTCTGTGCTGACAGCTCAGAGCCTGGAGCCTGTTTCAGATTCTGTGTCTCCCTCTCTCTCTGCCCCTCCCCCGTTCATGCATTGTCTCTCTCTGTCTCAAAAATAAATAAACGTTTAAAAAAAAAAAAAAAAAAAAAAACTAAGCCACAATTACCAAGTAGTAAAATAGCAATGAAAACACTTCAGTACTGGAGACCAAACAAACAGATCAAGGTATAGAGTAGAGAATTCAGAAATATCTCCAAATCAAAAAAAAAAAAGTAAAAGTAAAATCGTGAAAGGATTTACTTGTAGGAAGAATGAGTAAGCATACTTTCTGGATGCTTCTACTAAGTACAGTTAAAAACCATGGACATTATCTGTAAAACAAACATTAGAAAAATTTGAAATGTGGAGAGTGGAAGATGGAAGGCTATGAGCCCCAGAACATGAGAAATCACTCAGTGGTGAGTTCCTTGGATTTCTTTTTGCCTAATACGTTCCAGACTTGGAGCTTATGAAGCCAAAGCTGGCAAGCTGGCAATCTGGAAACACTAATGGATCCAGATGAAAAATAAATAAATAAATTAATTAATTAATAGCCTGATCTCTAGCCAAAAGACAAGGAAAGGGGAACCTAGTGAGACAGAAACTTTTAGACAAGAAGCACTCTACTCCATCCAAATACCACACCAAAAAAGTCTTTGTCCCCACACCACCTGCTTCAGTGGGGGCTAACGTGAAAAATACAGACTTCCACCCTGTCTAGGCTATAACAAGGGTCTTGCCCGTGACTGGTGTAGGGGAGTAACATGGGCAGGTCAGTCCTTCACCCGCCACTGGCAATAAGAAGCCACCATGATGCCTCTGTGAGAGTGTGGTATCAGCAGGATCCTGGGGGGAGTCAAGACTTTCACCACTATCCAACGGTAATGAGACCACCCCACTGCTCTGTGGGGTCAGAAGTGACCACACAGGCAGTGGTAATGAGTTACTCCTAACCTTCCCGGCCAGGGAGCCATCAATGAAGACTTTCTGGGGAAGCCAGCTGTAACAAAGACCCCTAGTACCAACATGACAGAAATATTGGAATTATCTGAGGAAGACTTTAGACCAGACTTCAATGAGCAATTATCAGCTCATTTGAAATGAGTGAAAAACAAGAAGCAACCACAAAAAAAATAAAATCTACAGAGAAGAACTAAATAGATTTTTTTTAATTTCTTTTAATTGCTGTACAGTTAACACATAGGTTATACTAGTTTCAGGGGTACAGTATAGTAATTCAACAATTCCGTACATTACTCAGTGCCCATCAAGATAAGTGTACTTTTAATCCCTTTCATTCAGATAGGAATCTCACAACAGAACAATACAATAACTGGAATAAAAATCTCAGTGAGTGGACTCGACAGCAGAATGAATGGGACAGAGGAAAGAATCAATGAACTTGAAGATAAATCTATGTAATTTGTCAAATCTGTATAAAAAGAAAGAAAAAATAGATTGAAAAAAATTACCGAATCTCAGGGACTTATGGGTCTATATAACAAAAGATCTAGCCTGCATGACATTTGAGTCCTTGAAATAACAGCTTAAATTTTCTAATCTGGCAAAAGATATAAATGAGTAGATTCAAAAAGCTGAATGAACCATAAAGTACACCCAAAGAATTCCATACTGAGATACATCATGGTCAAACTTCTAAAAATTAAAGACAAATACAGAGGCAGAGCAGTGATCAGACCTAGTACAATCTCAGATCCAACGCATTTTTCCAACAGTGTTCTTTGGTTCTCCTTTATCCTCAAGCTCATGGAAAGATGGATTCAACACTTCCAGGTCTCCATCCTCTCCCTTGATGTCTTTTTTTTTTAATTGAGAGCATTTTTTTTTCTCAAAAGCTACCAGTAAATCTTCTGTTGTATTTCATTTAGCCAAATTTGGTTATATGCCCATATCTAAACTAATCCCTATGCAAAAGAATGCCTTCTTCTTATTGGCTGTAGCCTGGATTTCCAAAACCAATTTCCATGGCAAAGGAAGACATTTCTTCACTAGATTAAAAATTAACTCCCATCCTGGTGCTCTTCTGCAGTAAATCCCTCCCAGTTTCCCAGAAAACATAGTGACTTCTGTCAATTAAATATCAGTCAAGTCCTATCCTCATGCTCATGGATGAGGCCAAGTTAATAAAGTCTATCTCAAGTTCACCTTCTTCTTTTTCAAATAACTTGTGTAAATCAATTATTTTTCCTGTAACTAAAATCCCCAGCATCGGGAATTGACCCCCCAAACCAAAGCATACTGTGCACACTGTATGTTAGCCAATTTGACAATGAATTATATTAAAATTTTAAAAAAAATAATAAAATAAAATGAAAAAATACAATTTTTTTAATCTGAAAAAAAAAAAACCAAAACAGAAAACAAAAACCAAACCAAAACAAAACAAAATCCCCAACCTCTGCTATGTGATATCTCTGAGAGTAAGAATTTCAACCCAAGTAGGAAGGGCAGCAGTGAGTTTCAAAGGTTTACAAAGCCCATGGTCCTTCATTCGCTTTTCTCCTTTAATTTAAGAGTATTTTTTAATAACTTTTTCCTACTGAGCAGGTTTCATCCTATAGACTACCTACAAATAACTTTAGAAAATAAAGTGCTCCAAACATCTCATGACAGCCTATGCAGAAGGAGGTCTCCAATAGCCTGATATACTTCTAAGAAGACGAGGAAGCCTGGCTCCAAACCTTGGTCTAGCCCATGCACACATTCTGCTCCCAGAATCAGTTCATTCTGGGATCCTGTACATGAAAAGTCATTCCCTGCCCTCCCCCTCCCCCCAATCTTATTGACAAAAGAAGAAACCAAGCCTTGGAGAAATTATGACTTCCTAATATTATATAACTGGTAAGTTTTCAATTCATAACCAGCTAGTCTAACTTTAAATTCACCATATATCTAAGATTTTTAATTAGCTGATGACATCATTCACCAAGACAATTTTAATTCAAAATTGTCATAGTATGTCATAAAGAATATTTTTAAAATACACCCCCTCTATTTTATTTATTCCTTAATGCAAGTAATTAAAAACTAGATGTGCCTTCTGTGAAGAGGCCACTGTCCCATGTAGACACATGGCTGAAGAGAAACATGGCTTCTGGTTCTTATTCAACATGGTGGTTCACAAATTAACCATCAGAGGGCCCCAAAATATGAGCTTGTGCAAGCAATGTAATTAACACAGTCAGCTAAATAACGTATGAGAAAGTTTGTGACTTACAGTCTGTCCTGAGGATACAAAGAGATCTTTGGGAATTGCTCTAAAAGTCATGTGTCAAACAATTTCAAGGAGTTTGTCCGGCTTTAACATCCACTAAGAATAATAGACATTTCTGACACAAGAAAACTTTTTGAATTTATCAGTTAGTGTCAATGATATCAGTTGTCTGGCTCCAAATGGAAAGATGAATTCTAGGAACTCTGCTATTGAATCTCTGTGCTCCTTTGAACATCTTCCTCTTATGTTGGCTCGACATTTTAAGCGGCAAATTACAGACATTTTCTACCATACTGTCACATTAGTGGCACCAGATATCCATTCTGTTCCCCAGAGCCTTGCAAAGCTGGGTGCCTGTCACAGCAAAAAGTCTCTTTGCTGGGCCCCTAGCCAATGGCAAGGGAAACTTCCTGAAGTGTTTGCTAATGAACTACTATTGCAACTCATGCCAGCAAGAGCAGCCTAACGAAAATATTGAAGTATTAATTAAATGCAATCTAAAATCTCTTATGAATTTTATGTGTAGAGAAATAACACTGCTGTAGGTTCTGTGATAAAAGTGTGGTATATACAGACCAACTAAATAAAACCTAGTTTCTCCTTCCGGTGTATCCACATATCTAGATCGATCTCAACAAACTATAGACTGTAATGACAGCCAGTGAAGAATTTAACAGAGCTTTGTGGCGAGCTGTGGAACTCTCTGCCTGGATTCAGGGTGACAAACTATCTGTATTTCCCGTAGCCACCTTTAATGAGTCTAGAAGGAAATATAGCTTCCATAGCAGCCAAGCTGTTAAAGTGAATAATAAGTGGGAAAGTTCATAAATTCAGTAAATATTACCTGTTATGGAAAAAAACACCTGGCTTTTGACAAATTTAAGAGTGTTCCTGGAGGTTTGTCAGTCAGCGATTATTTATTGAGCACTTACTGTGTACAGACAATGTTCCTGGCACAGGGAACACAGAAGAAAACAAACTAGTGAGCATATCTATCCTTCAGAATTTATATCCTCAGGGGTGTGAGGAGAGTGGCAGCTAATATACCCAGAAACCAATGAATAAATCTGATACTCTCAGACACTACAAAGAACTATGCTTAAAGATAATATCCTACAGACGTGGAGTAGTCAGAAAGATACTTTCCAAAGGCTGACAGCTATGTTAAGAGGGGAAATTCATGAAGGTGGAGGGGCTGATAAATTTCCCAAGAGAAAACAAGTGCAGAGACAATTTCCAAAACTGGAGTGACCTTCCGAATATTTTTGTCGTTGTTGATTTAGTCTCACATCAACATCCCCCCACACCATGGGTATGAAGTGCTTTCATATAGGAATTTAGCCGGTTTTTGCGGGAAGCCTGAGACAGGCATATTTCCCTGTTTTTTGCCCATGAGAGAACAGAAGCTGAACGGTGACGTTTATCAACTTCGTCAAGGTCACATCGCCAATACAGCACAGCATGATTTTAAACACAGTCTTATTCATCTCAAATCTTATGTAACACATTATCTAGTGTGTTAAGAAAGCTCCAGTGTGCTAAGAAAAAACTGAAACATTTGTAAGACTTCTTGAAGTCATTATTATTCAGGATAATAAATATGTCCTTTGGTGTTGTGATCAAAGAAAGAAAAAATAAGGTTGTGGTTTCCTTAAGAAACCAGGTGTTACAGCTGAGTGCCTGGGCTAAGGAGAAGTCATCTTGAGTATAGAATAGCTGAGGTAGTTGACATTTCATTGCATGTGTCACCTGTGGAAAGACAGTTTGGATTCTCTCTGCGGAGGCTAAAGAGATAATAATTAAGAAGAAAGCGGTGCAGAAATTAAAATTTCAGATGACAAGAGAACATCATGCATCCAAAGAACATGGGAACCATTTGGATTATCTCAAGTTCAGAATCATCCACAAAGGTATCCTTCAATGTTGGAGGTAATCAACATTTTATTCAATGTAGCAGAATTACTGAGCACTTACATTTTGTTTACTTTCTCCGGGGCTTACAACCATAGAGATGGGACTGAGAAAACAGAAAAGAAAAAAAAAAAATGAGGAGGTAGAAAACAATTCAAACACATAGAAAACTGTCATTAGTATGGCAAGGTTGTACTGCTCCCGTGGTATCATTTTGGTTCCATGCAATTTTTTTTTTCTGATTTGTTGTTTAGACATTAATCTAAAGCAAGTACATGGAAGTTACAACCTCTCCTGTCAATTCGCCATCTCTGAAGCCAACCCACCCATATAACTGTGAAACCCCAAAATGCCCTTATCTTTCATGTGAAATCAGATTATGACTGTAAAATCATAGTGCCAAAGAGGAATCCCATACTTCAGAAGCTAAAGGTCCATTTTGATTTTGAATTTAAATTAATCAAATAAAAATGAAAATTTAGTTCCCCAGTCATACTAAATTTAGTCAAACTAAATTTTCATTTTTCCATATTTCAAAAGCTCAGTCCCCACAGGTAGTTGGTTCATAGCTCTTGCATTGGACAGGACAGAATAGTACGTTTCCACATCATAGAAAGTTCTACGGGACATGACTGGACCAGATGGCATTTGTGCAATGACAAAAATCTCACATCCTCTCTATCCTGTCTCTCACATGCCACATGTTTTTCACTCCAAAAAATCTCCTTGCCCCACATCTCATTCTGGTCTAATTTTGATGTGTTATCTTTAATCTCTATGCCATATTAGTCATAGCATAAAAAGTTTGGATATAGATGTGAATTTAATTGCGTTTGTTCCAATACCATTATTTTATACATGAGGAATTGCCTGCTTGTTGTAGTACAATGTATCCATTAACTTAATAAATATTTAATTAGTGCCTCTATATTCTAAACACTTAGGACAGACCAAACTCTGACCCTCCTGGAGCTTAAAATCGAATGCAGAACAGACAATAAAAAGAAAACCAAAAAATGCATAAGGCTAGGAGGGAAGATAATGCAGGACAAAGGGACAGAGGGAGGGGCTGAGGGCAAAAAGGAGGGGGGTGGAAAGGGTGGCTATAGCTGCTCCAGGGAAGGAAGCCAGAGAGAGCTTCTCTGCAAAAGTGACAATTGAAACAAGAACTGAAATTGTAGAAGGACAAGCCATATGAAGGTCTAGGGTAAGAGTACTCCCAACACAGGAAACAGCAAGCATAAAGTCCACGGATTGGAATAAGCTTGATGTGTCCAAGAAGAACAATAAGGGTAAAGTATCTGGGGAAAAGTGAGCAAGGGAAAAGTGAAGGAAGGTGAGGTCTGAAGAGTAGTCAAGGACCAGATCTGATAGGGCCATGTATTCATTATCTACTGCTGTGCAACGTTTAACTCAAGACTTAGTAGATTGAAACAGCATTTATTATTATCTCACAGTTGCTGTGGGTCAGAAATCTGGGTGCTGCTGGGCTGGATCCTCTGCTTCAGAAGCTCTCACAGGCTGCAATTCAGATGTTGGCCAGAGCTGGGTCCTCTGAAGTCTCAAGAAGGACCCACGTCAAGTTCATTTACACAGTTGGTGCCAAGATTCAGTTTCTTGTGGGCTTCACAGATGTGGTTATATGGGTACAGATGCTTGTCAGTGTTTCTGTTGTTGACCCTCATGGTCTCAATGCTGGCTGGGAGCTGCCCCACTGCCCACTGATGCTCTCGAGAGAGCATCAGATCACATATCACTGGCCTAAGAAAAGTAGTTCTTGGCCATCAGGCTACCCTTATGGAAGTCACAGTCTTGTGTAATCTAATTATAGAAGTCAGGCCCCATTACTTTTGCCTTCTAGTTCTAGTTGTCTAAGCAAATGACCAGGTCTAGCCAACACACGAGGGGAAGAAGTTACATAACAGCGTGAATAGCAGTGGGCAGCCATGATTGAAGGACATTTTAGAAGTTGCCCAACACAGATCTTATGAACCATGGTAAGGATCTGGAATTTTATGTTAGGAATGATTGGGAGGTACTTGGGAGCTTTATCCAGGAAACTGATACAATCTGATCTTGAGTTCAGGACTGGTTGTTACATGGAGGATAGATGTAGCAGGCCAACTGTGGAAATAAGGACAAGATAAGAAGCTATTGCAACTGCTCATGTGAAAACGTGACTGAGCTAAGAAGATAGTGAAATATTAACAAATTTGTGATCTGCTTTAAAGATAGATCCTACTGTATTTGCTGATGGGTTGGCCATGGAGAGGGAGAGAAAGATACAGGGACTCTCACAAGAAAGCTTGAAGTAGATAGACGGTTCCCACAGAAAGATTTCCCTAGATAATCTTCCAAGAGATACACCTCATGTTTCCTTGCACATTCTCTTTTCTTTCTCCCACATCTCTTTTAACACGTATCTGATGATCAAAGTCACTTCCTAGTGATGATGTTTAGAAAAATCTAGAACTTCCACACTTTTCATATGCTGCAATAGAAGTCACAGTTTAAGACCTGTAGGGAAGATGGAAAAACAAAAAACAAAAAAAAACCAGATGGTCCCTGACTTGTGATGGTTCAGCTCATGAATTTCTGACTTAAGGATAGTGAGAAAGTAATACACATCAGTAGAAAACATACTTAGAAATTTGCATTTGGGCCTTTTCTCAGGCCAGCAAAATGTGATCTGATACTCTCTCTTGAGATGCTGGGTAGTGGGGCAGCTCCCAGTCAGCCTCATGACCATAAGGGTCAACAACAGATACACTGACAACCATCTGTACCCATACGACCATTCTGATTTTTACTTTCAGCACAGTAGTCAATAAATTACATGAGATAGTCAACATTTTACTATAAAATAGCCTTTGTGTTAGAAGATTTTGCCCACATGTAGGCTCATGAGGAAATGTTCTGTGCATGTTCAAGTTATGATGTTTGGTAGGTTGGGTGTATTTAATGCATTATGACTTAACAATATTTTCAACTCATAATGGGCTTATGAAGACAATCCCATCATAAGTCAAGGAAGATCTGTAGTTGTTGTTATTTATTACTAAAAATGTGATACAATCTTTCTAAGTTTGTGCCCCAGTTTTTTATATTCACCAGTAGATTTAGCATGCTTCTTCATTCCCATTTTCTTTAAAAAATGGAAATATTTTGATTCTTTTAAGGGAAAAAAAAGCTAATAAAGACAGACAAGGAATTGCTTTCTCAAGAATATTTAGAGGATGATTATACATTTTTAATAGTTCGACTTCAATAACAAATGGCTGTATTCTGTAATAACGCAGCATGGACATTAGCTCTCCCAGGGAGATTCTGGCATACAGCACCTAACCTCCCAAAACCCACCAAGAAGAACCCAACAGATTAAAGAGGGTAATGGATATATTTCATGGGCCTGTATGATCCACTCGATGTATTGTCTTGGGCCAACCCTGTGTAGCCAAATACCAAACAAATGAAACTTAAATAGGTCATAGTTAATACTAAACAATATAGTTTTTCTTCCTTGGGTGTAATAATTAACCCAGATTGCTTCATGACTAAAGCAAATGATACCATCTCTGCCCTCAGCAGAGTAAGATTTCACTTGGGAATTGGCTCACTTTCACTTCATGCTCCTTTCTTTGATCTCTCCCACCCACTCTCTATACACAAGGTCTTATCTTGGGTTTGTGTTCTTTTTTGGAAATAGAATCCCCCAAAGACAGTTAAGAACCACAGGAAGAAATACCCTATAGAGCCAGCCTGAGCTTCTCCCATCACTCATCCTTAATGTCCCCAGAGAGGTAACCTTGGCAGATACCTAAAAGCATGATGTCCTCCATTTTATGCAAAACATGTGCGCTCATTCAATCTCTGTGACAATTCCTTTGTGTATTCCACTACAAGTGAAATTTAACCCAATAGCAAGGGAACACATTTTTCCTGACTTGTATATTCTACCCCTTCAGAAAAAAATTTGAGACTACTTGTCATAATCATTTCTGCTGGTTTCATTTTTTTCCCAGGGTACAGAGAGAAAGAACGAGGGAAAGGGAGAGAGAAGCAGGGAGAGAGGGAGGGAGACAGAGCAAGAGAGAATAAAGAAGAAGTAGAAGGAGGAGGAGGAACAGGAGAAGAAGGAGAGGAAGAACGAAGGAGGAGGAGAAGATGGGGAGAGGAAAATGGAGAATATAGAAGAACAGGTTGGAACATTGAAGTAGAGAAGGGAACAGTGACCCCAGATTTAGTCTTAAAGGGCCCATGGTGAGTCGCCTTTTCAGCTGAAAATGTGCCAACAGTGGAACTATATACATGTATGTTTCATCCCAGGATGTAGCTATGGACAAGTTGCCCAAACACGGAGCGATTAGGGAACATGTCTAAAGCATGTTAGGTGCAAGAAAAACCCAACCTGAACAATAACTCAGGCTTCCAGACTGATCCTAAGGTACTCACAGAGACCTAGAGCTTTTGTAAAGGCGCTATTTCAAAGTTACGGCCTTCGCATCAATGAACCCAGGACTCCTCAAACGAGAAGCATCATTCTTTTTAAACCAACTCCTTCAGAAAATATATCGTATTCCTTTAATTTTTTACTGTCAACAGACACGCCAAGGGACCAGCTTCTCCACACTGGCTTCAACCTCACTGTTCTCAAATCCACCCTTCACACCAAGTCAGCTTGAATATACACTTTTTTTCTGTCATACATTAAAACCCTTTTCTTCCCATTCCCTGTGTTTTTATTTGCCTCTTCCGCCACTTTTTCACAGGGACCTAAAAACTTATGTTTCCTAATCTAACCTCATATCTTCCCACTGCCCTAACATTGCATAGTCTCTTCCTTTTGTCCATATGCCATTCTACACACGAACTTCCTCGCAAAAGTCCACTCATACTTCAAGATGCAGGCCAAATGTCATCACTCAACCCGACTTTCTTTCATACCTGCACTGACATTGAACACGTCTGTCGCATTATTTTATAATCAGTGATTTGTATATCTAGCTTTCCCACTATATCATAAACTCTTCATGGGAAAGAATGGACCTTAATTCATCCCCAATGCCTAGTCTCACTGCCTAGCCCTTTGTTGATAGCCAATACATTTTTGTAAATGAAGTAATGCACTGTGATATTTAATGATAACAATAGCTTGTCTTTATTGAGAACTTACAGCATTATAGGTACCCCAGTAAGCTCTTTTCATGATTTAATTAATCTAATGGTCATATCAAGCTTGTGAAGTAGGAGGTATTATTATCCCCATATTACAGATAAAGAAACTGAAGAACAAAGTTAAATTGCCCAAGGCCACAAAGCTAGGAAATAAAAAAGATAGGATCTGAACCTATGCTTTCTTAACCACTGGGAAACTTGCTGACTATAGTTTAGGGGGTCAGTAAACTTGTTCTTACAGAACCACATAATAAATAGTTTGGGTTTTGCGGGACAAATGTAACTATTCACCTTTGCTGTTATGGCAGGAAAATGGGTGTAGACAATCTGTAAATGAATGAGTGTGGTTGCGTTCCAATAAAACTTTATTTATAAAAATGGACAGTGGCCGGATTTTGCAGAAGTCATGTGGCTTCTTGACCCTTACGGTAGACTCTGCCCTGTGTATCCCAATATTTGCACTTGACACACCCGGATGGCACATTCAAGTGCTTGACTGCTAAAAATAGACCACCAGGTCTATCACAGAAAAGTAAGAGACATTCCTCATCAGCCGAAGAGAACATAGTTGCAAACGCTAACGTCCTTTCCTGCAAAGTCGGCTTGGGTTTAGCGACCAAGGAGGGGGCTCCAGAACAACTGTGCTGCTCGGCCTCCAGTGGCTACATGCCTGGAAGATAAATTAGGATGAATGTCAAGAAAATGTCTTAGTCTGTTGCCCACGCACTCAGCAAAGGCTTCTCTCAGAACTACATGCAAATTTCCAGGCCAGGTTGGCTGGGGCCGAAGCCTACCAGTGACAAAGCAAAACAAACGTAAAGACCTGTAAAGATGAATAATATATATTACTACGTGTATACTCTGCAGATGGAAGGGGAGTGGCTGCTGGCGGCAGCCCTACCCAACCCAATCTTCAGATTCCTGAGGAAAAGGAACCAACCCTGTCGTCTCTTTATAACCCATGCGACGTAGCTGCCACACAGCCGGTGCTCTTTGCCCAGTGTTTGAGTGAGCCTACTCTGCTTCCCACCTTCTAGAGCTGTGCTGCGATTGACGTGCACTGGTTTGCACCCACCGTCAGCTCACCCCTCACAGACTCTGGGCATCTGAAACCCCTGATATTTTTATTCCCGAGGCCCAGCCCCTGCTTGTCCTTCGTTAAACCCAATCGGGGTCCTTTAAGCGGCTACCCCTGTATCCAAGGATTTCTGAACGAACTGCCTGCCGGGCTGCGTCTCTGCAGTTTTGCACGTCTACCTCCCGAACTGATTGGATCGGATCAGCCTGCAGCCTGCCTTGTCCCCCCTCACAGGTTCCCTGTCTCCCGGATCACCCACCTTTGCAACTGGACTGTCACTCACCTCCTTGTTCCTCCAGTTTGCCGTGAATCCCTTCTCTCTGGACTCTCAGCCTTTTTGCTCGCTTTCCTGATTTGCCTTGTGTCGTTTCTTCTGGGCGTGGTTTTTTAATACGCCTTCTGACAGCCAGGCTTTCTCATCTCAGCCTGGCTGCCCCCTTCCTATGGGATCCCTTGGGGGAATTTGCCATTCATCAGTTTTGGACAGGAGAGAAGAACCCCTGTTGCCTTTCTGCAGCCTCCTATCTAGTAGGTGTGGTTCAATGTCCCACCTGCCACGCTCCACAGCATCTGCACCTTGTTCTGTGATGCAAAACCGCCTGTACGAGTGGAGGACTCTTCAAAGGGCTTTTAAAATGTATTATTGTTATTTCGATCTTGTCACTTCCTGTGCAAATTCTAACCAAGAAAAAAAACTAGTTAGGTTCACTGAATGTTTAAAAAAACCAGTGGCTCATGATGCAATTAAAAATAAAAACAATACATGGGGCGCCTGGGTGGCTCAGTCAGTTAAGCGGCCGACTTCAGCTCAGGTCATGATCTCATGGTTCACGGGTTCGAGCCCCGCACCCAGCTCTGTGCTGACAGCTCAGAGCTTGGAGCCTGGAGCCTTCTTCAGATTCTGTCTCCCTCTCTCTCTGCCCCTCCCTTGCTCACGCTCTGTCTCTCTCTCAAAAACTAAATAAGCATTTTAAAAGTAAAAATAAAGAAATACCTCACTGTTTGCTGTTGATCAGAATTTGCCTACAAGGGTAGGAAAAAAAAATGACATTTTTTTATTGTTTACTTTTTTTTTTTTTTTTCTGTAAAAAGCACCGATGAAAGGGCTCTAATGACCCACTAAACGAAGAATTGGTTCAGGTACTTGTTTGTACCTTGAGGACGAGCTTCAGGAAGTTCCAATTTTATGCTTTCCCCAAAATGAACTCAAATAGGAGTCTTCGCTGATATTATTTTATCTATTTTTTGTTTGTAACACAATCCAAAAGAGATGAGAGTACATTTGTTCTCAGTTAATTTTCAGATCGCTCCGGAAAATATCCAATATTGTGTTTCTTTGTGTGTTGTTCAAAGGCTGCTATGGTGGTTTGGAGGAGACAAAAGGCATCCCCTAGTGAACACGGCTGTTCCTCTAGGGGAAACTTCTACCCATCTAATAGCTATTTTAAGCTGTTGAAGATGCATTACCGCAGGCTGCAATTACTCCGTGAATTCCAATTTGAACTGAAGTCTCATCTCTCAAGGGTGTAATCCTAGGGTCACATTTCCTTTTCCAGGCAAAGTAAACCATCTCTTTGGCAATGAAGGTCCACTGCAAGAAATATCAGACAATCAAAGTTGCTCTTCATTTTTAAGTAAATAAAATTATCTTTAAAAAATAAGCAATCTGAAATTCACCAAAACAGTAACCTACAGTGATAAAAAGAGCAAATCAGCCCCCTCACACATACACACACCCACAATCAGTAATTATGGTCAAATGTTGAATAACGATCATGTTTAACTAAGGAAGATCCTTTAAGCATATCTATGCGGTGCTGAAAGAAAGCTTACGGAAATCTATCTATGATCTTTAAAACTTCAAACGGGCTTTTATAAATCAATAACGCCATGTCTTCATGCAGCAATTATCATTTACTGTAGTCGTCTTTTTCCAAAATTAATGTCCCAAATGCCTTGATGCCTTTTTCAATCGAGTGGACAGATGCTCCAGACTTGAGATGCCCTCTCAGCTTTTTGTTCTTTCCCCGTGGTCTTCATCTGGTTCCAAGGAGACCACAAAAGCCCCTGACTCTGCATGTGACCCATCCAATAGTGTGAATATTCACGAGCCCAGAGGGCATGCACATTAGGCACAGTCGGGCATCTTGTTTGGATTTGGTTCCCAAGTGAAACAGCCAACTTACAGGTTTCCAGAAAAGCATCTCCACTGTTTAAGTGTCCTTCTCTTGTCTTCTGTCTCTTCCACTATAACAGAGGTTGATCAGTTTTGCTAAAGAGAAAGCCAACAAGCTCTCGAAAATAAGGTATCAAAAATTATCACCTTTACAAAGATGATACAATTGACCTGTGTAGAAACAGATATTCGCCCGTGGCTCTGGACTGTGAAGATTTATTCATTTGGATCTTCTCTTATGCTCCATACTGTTGTGACACTGTTTACCTGGATGGTGCCATTTTTTTTTCCCCCAAACCCTGAGCCACCACTTAAGGTCAGGTGACCATCCTCTGTCACCTGGTCTACTGCACCACCTTCTAACTGGCCTCCCAAACCCTAGTCTCGCCCCCTCTTTCACGTAGTAACCCATCCTCAGTCATGATGAGAATTCCAAACTGTCTAACCAGTTGATGGGGTCTTTCCCATTCTAGCCCCTCATCACACTGGCGGCCACATCACTCCTTACTCCTTGCTTTGTAACCCAAGCCCTAGAAATACTGCGATTCCTTTTGTTTCTAGAACATATCGCATTCTCTTCCCCATAGGTTTACAGGGATTGTGCCCCAGTCTGACTAAACACCCCCGCGTCTCCTCGTTTCTGGGCCGAGCCCTTTTACACCTTTGAGAACGGAGCATAATTTTCATTTCCTCCCCTGCGATGTTCTGGGTCTTTCTTCCTTACCTAAAGGCCCAAAAAGTCTCTACTGTGAGAAGTACTAGAGATGTATTTTTCTATCACATTTTACATGATGGGCTTAATCCTCTCTTCCTTCCGTGAGAGCAGGGCCCTATCTATCTTGCACACTGTCATAATACCAACACACAGGCTAGTATTTACAGAAGGAATGACTGCTTAATCAGCTGGGTGAAAAAATGGAAGGATAGAATGGCTGGATGAATAGATTTTTTTTTTTAATGTGTGGAGTTAGGATGATCATCTGAGAAAGCAGCAGAGACAGAACTTGTAACGGCATCTTTAAAAACATTAACACATCTTTCAAAACATTCCACTGATGTCCATGCACATGGCTTTGATACGGTGACAAATATTACAAATAAAAAATAAAAGTTTATTTTATTCTTATTTTATTTTATTTAATTTTATTTTATTCTTATTTAAATAAATAAATAAAGTTTATAATCTCATTTATATAATCAAGTTTTAAAGAAATGACTTAAAAATATTTAGGTATTCATTTGGGGCATATGACAGTGACTGAGCTAGTACCTGATGATAATTAGATAACATTTACTGTTTCTTTCCTTAAGGAATCTACAGGCTAGGGATGTGTTATACCATGAACTTTTTAAAGAAAAAAAAAAGTCTTTGTAAAGCAAAAACATTAAGTCATAATAGTTCTGCATTTGTCTTTCTTTTTTAATTTTTTTAATGTTTATTTTTGAGAGAGAGGGAGACAGAGTGCAAGTGGCGAAGGGGCAGAGAGAGAGGGAGACACAGAATCCAAAAGCAGGCTCCGGGCTCTGAGCTGTCAGCACAGAGCTCGAAGTAGGGCTCGAACCTACGACCTGTGAAATCATGGTCTGAGCCGAGGTCGGAAGCTCAACTGACTGAGCCACCCACGCACCCCATGCATTTGTCTTTAAAACACATTTTTATTCATCACTTTTTTAATGTTTTAAAGAATGCTGAAAATGGTTTTGACTGGAAAAACCCATGAAGTTTCACATTTAAATTTAAAGAGATTTCTGATTTGTCAAATATTCGATCATGAATTCTACAAAAATTAAGAACGGTAAATCTATAGGAGGAAAAGAGCAAAATAAACATGGAGCGGGGGGAGACTTGAGAGCCGGGACTTAGGAAAAATGATCCGGGGGCACTGAGTAAAATACTCCAATATGGAAGCCAGGACCTAGAGGGAGTAGCCCTGCCATTGGGGGTAATGGATAGACGGGGCTTTCCATTGATGAGGAGAAGGCTTAGGTTTCCCAAAATAACACAAGGAATAGTGAGCACTGGAGAGAATCCACACAGAGCCAGACCGCCTGGAAGCACCTGGCCAGCCAGAACAGGTGATTTCAACAGCGCTGAAGAGATGGTCACAAAAATGTGGTCGTAGCAGAAAGAGTAAGGAGTGTGAGAAATGCTGCACTTGGGGACTTCATCCAGGCCACACGGGAGCCAGTGCATTCGTGATCGGCAGTGTTGATGGCAGAATGAAAGAGGAGCCCGAGAACTTCATCTTCGTGTGACCTGCTACAAAGCAGAACACGGTGTGAGAGAGTGGAATGGAATCTGCATCCAACTAGTGGCCTCGGCTAAACCTTCCTTTTCCTCTCTGTTCTCCCCTCACGCCGTCCTTCCTGAATGGGTCACACGCCCTCCCACGTGCTCATACAGTGACTGGGTGAACGTCTACACTTGCTCTGCTTTACCTAGTCGTATGCTGGCGAACGATTAGCAACCCACTCTCGTTGGGGAAAATGCAGAGATGCGCCTACGCGCACAATTGTATTACAGTCTCTACTGATGCAAAGGGATGTGTAGTGCACGGTTTACGAAAAGAATAAAATACACAAGGCTCTTTGTTGTAGATACGACACAGCCAACTTATCCTCCCGGAACACTTAGGCTGATGATTGCTGAACTCTTGCCCATTCCGCCAAACTATGATTGCAACTGAACCGTGCTTTCGCAAAATTAGACTCTGAATAAACGCTTGATCGCTTCCCAATTCAGAAGTTGCTCACGGCATTGACAAACTCATATAGTTCTGACATAAATATTACTCGATATTTCCATTTACCTTAATGAGAAGGACAAAAGGGGGGAAAGTGAAGATGTACTGACAACTTCACTCATTCATCGATGACATGGGGACTTATTTGCCAGATAGTTTTCAAACATGTGAAGGATAGCTCCTCACGTTTTTGTGCTACTGGTAATGTAACGGCTGAAGACATGACACACATTTAAATTTAATCTGCGTTATTGTCACTGTCTCTATCACTTTGTTAAGTCTAGGTAACCAGCAAAACAATACATAAATCCAACCCAGGGGAGGCGAGATGGGCGAGAAGTATTTGCCAGCTTCTGTGGTATAAATACTTGTGTCGCAACCAATTTCAGCCTCCAATGTAATGTCACTGACACAGAGATCAGAAGACATGCGCGGCAGCACACCCCTGCATGAGCTCTATATGCAGGCAGGGCTAACAGACAGAAAGGACCTCTAGAGTGTAAGGAACAGTAAAATAATTAGGAAGTGATGAGCGTGTATTAGCTTTGTTTTTAATATAGGTTATTTAATAGTAAGTTTATATAATCTAATGTTTGGCAATGCCTGTGTTTAGCAACGATGTGGCAAGGCTTCCAGAATTAGCAACTGGCTCTCTTGAGCCAGTGTGAGCCCAGCCACTCCAGCGCACGGGTGGATAATTCTTCCTTGATCATATATCCCCTTTCTTACTAATTGTCACAGCATCATGCTACGTAATGGCTGTTTACTTGTTTGTGTTCTCCTGAATATCAGAGAATTGGGGATGAGACCTTCCTTCTCTTCGTCACAGCTCCCTGCTGTGCCTGGAATGTCATGGAAGCTCAGGAGATGTTCAGTGGACACGTGATGAGTACAGGAAACGTTTCATAGTCTTTGCTTGTGACTTTCATTCATCCTCCACTGGGCTTAACAAAGGCCACTCTTGTGGCCTTCCTTCCCTTTAAAGGAAGTTCATACAGGTAGCAGTTAGCCACTTTCCATACATTGCTCACCTCTGGAGCTAACCTCAGAATGTCATATTAAAACAGAAAGGAATGCTGCACAATGTAAGCCAGGGAAGTTTCTCACACTTGTTATTCTTTGGACCCACCCACCCTTAGTAAATAGTTATAGAATATGCTATAGTGGTCTGCCCAACACCCCTCCGCCCCCACCCCCCACCCCCCACCCGGCCCCAGTCCACTCAGGACTAAACCTTGGGGGTCAAAGGTTCTCAGCAGAGTTTCTCTCCAGAAACTGTCCTTGCCTGAAGAAAGCTACCTGGCCCAAGATCACTCCTCTCCCCCTGTGCCAGCCTATAAGAAATGACTGGTGACTTCAGGGTCACGTGGACCTGCTCTCTTGCTTTGATCTGGGACATCTTTACGGGGCCATCCCTGCTCCAGTGCTCTCTGGGGCACCCGCTGAGACTTCTCCTGCGATGGCAGTGTGGCCTTCAACTCTTACCTCTGCCCAGTTCTGCTTCCTTCACTCCTCAACCAACTTATAAACACAAAACTCCACCTCAGCGTCTGTTCTTTGGAGATCCCATGGTTGTGCAGCCCTCAATATTATCTAATGCTCATCAATGCACACATTTTAATAGAATCTCATGCCAAAAGATGCACATTGTGAAAAATATTGAAATAAAAACCTGGAGCATAACATTAATGAACAGAACAGATCATCCATCGGACTCATATTTGCAATTGCCTTAATAGAACCGTCTCAGTTCTAAACCTGTGATTTTACATGTATCTTTATCGAAATAAAACTATACGTTCACGTAAATATTACATTTTCTCATGACTACTGACTCTGTTTTCCAATACAGAAGTCTTTCCGTGTAAAAGTTATTTCAAGGCTTGCATGAAAGAGAACATTCTAATCCAAATAACAGAGTATTTAATCATTTGCATTATCAATGCAGGATCAGGAAGTCGGAGGTGAGCTGAAAGCAAGCATACAATAAGAACTTGCTTAGCTAATAATAACAATCATTAAAAGGTGAAAATGACCTTAATTTCTAAAAAGGAAGGGTATTAGCTAACTCTTGAATTACACATAGGCAGCTCCACACACAGAAAATATGGCCTAACAGTCACCTCTCTCAGGTGAAAAGCATGCCGTGTGGCATGGGTCCTTCATTTAAACAAAAGACAAAGCTAAAATGCATCCTCCTGAAATTCCACCCCAATTAGCCATATCTGAATACTAAAAGACCACATGCTGTAAAGCGATTAAACGTGTTATGTTTACACAGGCACTTACCACATAAGAAGAGCAGAGGACAGGGGACCTGCAACCTAGTTATTTTTTGTCATGACCCCATGGACATTTCAACAGTTTTGCACTCTCGAGGCATTAACTGACGATAATTCAACATTTAGATAAGAGTCATTTATTCCATTTATATCCACCCCTCTCAAAAATGGTTAAAAGAAATGCGCTGAAATTTTTACAGATAGGAGAACTTGCATCAAGGCCAAATGTAAAAATGTTAATATCCCAAGGTAAATTTAAGATACTCTGAGGGATTTAAGATAACGTTTCTGATTTTTTTTTTTTTTTTTTTGGTCACCCTTGGCACGAATTACTAAAATACGCTCTTTCAAATTGCCTTTGACAGCTTTCACCTATGGCTTTCGCACTTATCTGAATGACTTTTTGTTTTCACTCCACAAAAACAATTTTATTAGTCCAGTAAGTGAAGACCCCGTCCCTTTCCACCCCCAGCCCTCGAAAGGATAGGGTTGAGTAAAGGAGAAAGAAACCTGCGGTGGAAATGCGTCCTAACCCTCACAAGGTTAGACTGAAGGCAGGGACAGGGGCTGTGCAAATAGGTGGCCAGAGGTGGGGGGGGGGGAGGGGGGTATCAGACCAGGATGGCCGCAGAAATGGGAGAGGAGGATGGGGAGGGCAATGGATCTATTGAAGACCCAAGAAAAACAATGGGGGCTGGGGCTAAGGAGCCAAAGGATGTGGGAAGCGTGAGGCTGGAGCCCAAAAGCGGGGTCCGTTCTGTGGCGGGCTGGTCCCTTGGCTCCCCTTCCTCATCACCTTCTTGCCCCGGAGTTTCTCCCTCCTGTTCCCCGTCTCCAGGGCCGCTATGAACAGGCTGCTTGCAGACGGGGCAGGTCTTCCGGGTCTGGGTGAGCCAGGGGTCCACACAGCGGCTGTGATAAGCATGGGCACAGGGAAGGACCCTCAGCTTGTCTCCATCCTCATACTCGTCCAGGCAGATGGCACAGACCTCATACCGGTCTCCCCTCTGATAGTCGTGTGTAGGAATCCGCTTCAGTTGCTCTTGGGTCAGTCGATTCCGCTGGAGATGTTTCTGGTGCTGGATGAAACGAACTATCAGCCCTGCTGCCACGGCCAAAATCAGCAGTCCCACCACCCCTGTGAAAGGGATGAGGCAATAGCCCAGGAGGAAGTTATTGTCCGGGACCAGGAGCACTTGTGCTCCCTTCTCATAGACGTACAGAGCACGCAGGTACCTGGAGCTCCTTTCCCCAACAAACACAGACGGGATCCAGATCTGCTGCTGGACCTCCTCGCTGCTCCACACCATAGTCAGAAGTTCATTGGAATTTACATTGTGTACCACAGCGGCCCCATACCCAGCCTTCTGAACGTTCAGGACCTTGAGGTCGAAGTTGCAGTCGTATCTTCGGAGAAGTGCAACGAAGACCGATCCGTTGGCCGCAACCGGGGGTGGCGGGGCAATGGGGCTGCAGGCGTTGGCTGGCTGGGCCTCCACAAGTAACCCGGGAAGTCCCTCGTGGCTCAAGGCAGCCCCAAAGAGAGCTGGCAGGTCTGCAAAATCCATGCTGTTATTGCGGTCTGAAGTGGCTCGAATGAGCCCCCGGATGGGGGTCGCTCCCCACAGCACGGTGGCTCCAAGCACGGGAAGCAGGAAGGCCGCGGGGTGCATGGCGGTGGGAGGCGCGACTAGAGGAGACCTAGTCTGGTAGCAGGTGCAGAAGAGGGGCTCTGTGTCCTCTCTCTGCCCTTCCTTCAGCGTCCCCGGAGTCCAAACATGCCCGGGTCCCACCTTCCCAGCTACACGGGGGTGTGAGGCAGGAGCCTCACCTTGGGGAGTGAGATACTCAACCACTTCGGCGAAACTAGGAGGGAGACACTAAAAGTATTCTTTTCTACTCTAAGGATAAAACAAGGAAAGGGGGCAAAGGCGAGCACAGGCGACAGAAAAACTTCCAGAAGAGGGGGAGCGCTCAAGGAAGTGGAACTTCCAGCCAAGTAGGCGTCTTCCTATTTCCGGGAAAATGGTCTCTTTTAAAGAAAAGTCAGGCCCCTTCCGGCGTGGGGGCCGGCTCTCCAGATGAAGGACTTCCGGTGCTCGGCTCCTCCCTCTGGCTGCTGCAGCTGTGGTTACTTCAGGTCTCGCGAGAGTGCTTGCCACGTTTCCATCCCACCCGCTGAAGGCTCGGTGTGCCTCTCGTGAGACCTTTTAACACTGGCTTGCCTGGCGCCCCCAGTCTCACTTTGAGGCAGGCCAAAGCAAAAAATGCGTAGCCGACTGTTACTTGTAACGTCGATTTTAAGATCGATGAATCCAATTTGAGAATGCAAGTCAGTATCGACGAGTGTCAGGTCCTCTGTTGGCCTGCGTGGTAAACAAGTGTGTGAAATCTGAGACAATTCACAAATGAATGCCACCGTATGATGCAAATAACCAAGAATCGTCTATGTGTAAAAGAACTTAACAGTTTAATAATTTTATCCCAGTAACTCAACACAGTCTTTGAAACTGGTTAAGTTTCTACTTCCGTTTCAGACACAGTATAGATGTGTCCGTAAAATCTCCATAAAATCTTACTTCTTCTGAGGACCAGTGTAGGCTAGAGGTTAACCTGCTGGGTGTTTGGATGATAAATGTTTCTAAACTGTTATAGAGGCCTGGAGAATATGTTATGGAACTGGATCCCTACAACCAAAGAAATAAGTAGATTGTAAGATTGTGGGAAACCAAGATAGATTCTTTCTTGTGAGCCCATTTACAAAGACTTTACATTTCCATACAGCTGCCCTTTCTGTCTTTAAGTGCTATCCCCAGAAGTCAAAACTTAGATTAGAAAAGGAAATTATAGGCCACTTTAAATAAAGATGTGCCTGATTGGCCGAGTCAGAAATGGAAAGGTTTTATTCTGAGTACACTGCCCAAGTCGTCCCTCCAGACTTGGGTGGCCACCTTCTCACATGACCGGATTATCCTGCCATATTTGTACATTGGTTCCATTGGCCAAAATCTTCTTTCGGACTTGTTTCATCTTTATTTTCTGTGTCTTCTGTCTTCTGTGTCTTATTTTCCCTGTGTCTTCCACTGGGGGAGTATAATGGGTTATTACAGGCCATTCATCCTGCTTCGACTTAATCTCTCTCGGGTGAAGCACAAAACAATAAGCTCTAAGTACACCTACATCTGAAGATGGATGCTATACCATTCCTTCAGAATGTTTAAAATGGGGCAGAGGAGAGGACACAGCAGCTCCAAACTGGTCCTATTGGCATTAGCTACTCACTGACCTTAGCCTAAAAAGATGGAAAGTACTGAGAAGTTTTCTCCAGAGTGAGTTAGCAGTGAGCTATGCTGATCCACACACACCCACGGGGAAGCAGACGTGATGTTTCCCCTTAACCTCAAGCCAAAGAAAAGTGACTTGAGAAATTCAAGGCCTAGAGGAAAGGAGAGGGCAGTGCATTGGGTCAAGCTGCGTTTCCACACCCAGAGAAGTTTCTCAAAATCCAAACATGGATCTTGCCATGGGAAACCTTTAAAAAGAAATTGCCTGGAGGGTTCTATCCGAAAGGGCAGAGGGACAGCACGACAGGATGGACACGAGAAGCAACCTAAAGGCCAGAAGAGCCGTCACAGATGGCCAGCCTAGGAAAGATACCGGCCTCATCAGGTGAGCAGCAGAGAGAAGATTCAGGAGAAAAATATTGCCAAGGAATACACCAAAACACTCACCGGGTAAGAGGAAAGGGGTCAGTTTGGGATAACTTGCCGAGCCATACCAGATTGCTACCACACTGGCCACTTGTGATTACTCCCCCTGAGGCCAATCCTAGAGAAGTCAAGAGCAGAACCTAACTGGAGCAGGAGGGAAGCAAAGACAAGAGAAGCCAGCAGGACCCGCCCCCAAATATCCGGAAATTCAAGTCTGAATTAGAACCGAGCTGGGGGAGGAGAGTCTATGTAATGAGTCTGGGATTTTACACTGCATCGGACTACACTAGAAGGGTGCAACTGTCATTCTGGACTGAATACTTAAAGTGATCCAAGGCCCGGATGCGTTCAGGTTTTTCTAGTTCTGGAGTTTATCAATTTGGAAACCTTCTCCAATAAAAACAAAACAAAACAAAATTGTGGTTTCAAAATCAGAAACAGAGCCTTAGAGAGGCCTATGCAAGCAGAGGGCCATGAAACATTCTCCCAGCTCAGGGGAGCAAGAATCATCTCTATTGTCTCTAGTACAAGGATTTTGTCCCAGAAATAAAGTTGCTGTGGAGGAAATCTTTTTACCATAAAATTTGTGTTAGATATATACTTTATACACACATATATTTTATAGGTAGTATACATTATCTCTAGAGATGTACTTAATTATATACACACAAATATGTAATTTGAAAATAACTATCAAGTTAAGTTAAATACAAATTCATTAGCTTAACCTATTAAGATTTCTTCATTTTGTAGTTAGATACTCCAGATAAAATCCTCACTGGTTGTCACAGATGACTGGTAATTATCTCAATCCAGAATGTTTAGTTTGTAATGGCTATCAAAACTATCTGCCTTTGATTGCTCACTATTCTTCCTATGCGTGGACATATTTTTAAGGAACTCTGTACGGTCAGCAGCTTCCTAATCTATCTTTAACTTTCCCAAAAGAATCCAAAGCTACCCTCCCCCTCCCTTAGTTAGTAATGGCCTCTGAGAAAACTTAAACAAAAGGAAATGTTTAATGTCGAACAATAAGGTCCCTTTATATGGGATCAGACTATCTGGGGTCCTGTATAAGCCTTCAAATCCATATTGTGTCCTTCCAGTGGGAGAAAACAGTCAGTCAATTCAGCCACAGAAAAAGAGTGAAGTCGTTGATGGGCATTGCATTATCTAAACAATTGGTGATTATATAGGTTTTTCTCGATTTTCAACTCGTTCTCCATACAGCAGATAGACACAAGATTATTTTGCTGAAATAGAATCATTAATCACTCCTGCTTGCAAATATAAATGATATCTAAGAGCTAAAAAAAAAAAAAGATATTAAATGTGAAATATTCCAACATCCCAACTACCCTAGGCTCCTACCACGTCTCTTTGTAGGTTCCCATGGGGTCTTCGCCATCCTTCCTCACTGGGTTCTTTTGGGTAAGGTTCTTTATTTTCCAGCTTGTAAGGGATAATTTACATTTAGATTATGGAGCCATTAGAGAGAAGGAGAAAAAGAAAAAGTAGAAGGAGCTGAAGCAGGGTCTAGACTCCTGACCTTGTCATTCTAATGCTCCCAGTCGAGACTTACCCCACACCTGTGTGTTACATCCCCATCCTTTCGTGCCCCCTCAAGGTCATTGCTAGACCTGGCTCTAGCCATTGCCAGTCTCTCTAGCCATTCTCCCTCTCTGTTCAGAGTCATCATTTTCCCCTCTTTAATGGATCAGTCTGTTAGCCTATAAACATTTCTCCCAGGATTAAATATGAACAGATGAATAGATAATTGAAGGGAAGATAGATAAAATAAAAGCTCCCTTTTGACCTCGCTCTCCTTCCCAACTGTTGCTCCCCTTTCTCTTTCTTCCCTTTTAGCAAAACTCCTTGAAAAGGGCCTTCTATAACTCGCTTTCTCCAAGTTTTCCCTTTCTGTCGAACATTCTTAAGTCATGATCTGTCTCCTTCATTCCACTGAAACTGCTCTTCTCTAGCTCGCTAATGATCGCCAAATCACTGAACCCAGTGATCATCTTTCAGTTTTCATCAGATTTGACCTATCAGAAGCATTAACCCATCTGATTATAGAAAATGCTGGTTTAAGAAAATGCTTTCTTCCCTGGGCTCCAAACCGGTACTTTCATCTGCCTTCTCCCTATCTCTCTGGCTCGTCTTTCTTTTCTCTTTTATATTCCTTTTTTCACTCCATGTCTAAACGTTGCAATGCCCCAAGCTCAGTCTTGGTGCTTCTTCCTATGCTCTCTGTATTCACTCCCTTAGGGATTTCACCCAGTTCCATGGCATGAAATACCACCTCTGTTCTCCCAACTGCTATCTCCTGCTCAGACACCTTTTCAAAATCCAGACCCAAACCCACGCTGCCTACCTGACCTGTCCATCTGAGTATATAATCGGAATCTCAGACTGAATACATCCCAGGCTGAATTCTTGGTATTTGTCCCTAAACCAACTCATCCTTAATCTGTGCTATCATAAATAATAATTACTCCATTCTCTCTCTCTCTCTCTCTCTCTCTCTCTCTCTCTACCCCCCCTCTCTCAACTCCCAAACTGTCTACCAAAATAATCCCATTGGTGCTACCTTCCAAATATATTCTTGCTATTTCATATTACCCCCTTATCATCACCCCGGTCCAAAACACCATTGTTTCCTAAACTACTGTAAAAGTCTCTAGTGTTTCCTTTCTCAATCCAGAGTCTGTTAAAACATAATAACATAGTGTCACCCCTTTACTCAGAAATGGCTTCCATTTCATGCAGAAAAAAAACAGAAAATCTGTCTATTACGTGTAAAGTCACGCGCATTCTCTGATCCATTTTCTTACTAACCTTCCCTTCTACTCTCTCCGTCAGTCACAAAGGCCTCCTTCCCCATCCTTGGACGTGCCAGAATTACTCTGCACACAGATTTTTTTTGTACTTGATCTTTCCTCAAACTGGAATGCCTTCTTCTCGTATATTTTCATGGCTTGATTTTTTTTTTTTTCTTTCTCTACAGTTTCTATTCAAAATCTGCTTCTCAGCAAGAACTCCACTGGCCACCACTCCCTCCAACAGACATTGTAGACTCACTGACCCTGTTGCTGGTTCTTATTATTTATCCCTCTCTATCACGTATAACTATATAACTGTATTATATACTTTACTTTCATGTCTTTGTTATTGCCTCATTGCCCCATTAGAATGAATAGTGCAGGATCATGAGAACAGGACTGCTTTTCTGTTTTATCCACCAATATAGCTTTACCGTTCATCAAGTTGCTTAAAAGGTTGTGTATGCTCAACAAATATCTTCTGTGGGGCGCCTGGGTGGCTCAGTCGGTTAAGCATCTGACTTCAGCTCAGGTCATGATCTCACGATTTGTGAGTTTGAGCCCCACGTCGGGCTCTGTGCTGACAGCTCGGAGCCTGGAGCCTGCTTCGGATTCTGTCTCCCTCTCTCTGCTGCTCCCCGACTTGCTCACTCTCTCTCTCTCTCCTGTCTCTCAAAAAAAGTGAACACACATTTTAAAAAATTTTAAAAAACAAATATCTTTTGTTATTGATTGGGTTGAGAGGAGATTTGAGTGGAGATTGGGATGGAAGTGGAGACTGATTTGGGGTTGGAGGTTGAGGGATGCAGAGAAGCTACTGGATATGGGAGATATTGGTAGAGAAAAGAGTGAAGGAGAGGATTTTAAGATATGCTAGTGCAATTTACAAATTAGTTCCCTCTAACATTTTAATATCAACTTGACCTCTTTTAAGTAATTTTTAGGACTGGACTGCATTTCTGTTCATGGGATCTATGCAGATAGCATGCCACTTAAGACCAGGCTTTTTAATGCAATAAAATCAAATTGCAAACGTTTACTTCTGTGTATATCATCAAAAGAAATATAAGTTTCCCCTTGTTGCAAAGCTCAATTCTTTTTGACCTCTGTGCAACCTTAACGAGGATTTCAGCTCCTTCACCAGTTTCTGGAAGAAATCCAACTGCACCCAGGATATGGTAAAATTGGGGTAAAATTGTTGAAGGTTTGTTTCAACAGGATCCCTAGGATTCCACTAAAAAGAAATCTTCCTTGAACTGCCTCTTGTCTTCAGTGCTTGCTTTCCACCTGCAGAAATTTGCGGCCGTTCTGTCGTGGCCCCTGCACCACGGCATCCCCTCTGGCTTTCCCCCTCTTTTATTAGGGCAAGGAGCCCTCTTCATCCCCCCAGACTTGGACTTGGATAGTGTCTGTGCAGCAAACTTGATCTTCGCCTGCAATGAATATCTTTAAGAGCTACTAAAAATATTTTTCTCCATATTTGTACACTAAGAATGGAACAAGAAAGTCAGAAAAATTATTCACTGAAAAAAAAACCCCAAAAAACCAGGGGTGTCTGGGTGGCTCAGTGAATTCAGAGTCCGACTCAGTTTTGGTTCACATCATGATTGATCCCAGGGTCGTGGGATCAAGTCCTGCGTTAGGGTTCTCTCTATCTCTCTCTCTCTCTCCCTCTGCCCTTCTCCCAGCTCTCAGTCTCTCTCTCTCTCTCTCTCTCTCTCTCTCTCTCTCTCTTTCTAAAAATAATAATAGTAATAAGTTTTTAAAGAGAGAGACAGAGACATCAACTTCTTCTAAAGTCAACAGTGACTTTAACTGTTTGTGAGCTATATTGGCAAAGTATATAAATTTCAGAAGCCATCACAAAAACACTTTAACATTTTTTTTTTACTCTGATTAAATTGGATTTAGAAGCTTGGCACTGAAACCCCCAAAGTTTGGAACTTATAGGAATGTATTAGGTTGCTCGGGATTTTTGTAACTAATGTAAAATTCATTAAAATGGCATTATTCACAGGATGAGAATGCACTGAAGGATTAAATTAAAACATAGATTTATTTTTAGGAACAGCCCATCATAGGAAAAAACACATGTTGTTCCTCAGCCTAAAACTTAATTTAATGTGCAAAGACTAAGTAAATGTCATTTAGTGTTATGAGGAACCACCCCTGGGAATATGCAATGTTTATTTACTTAAAAATTTATTTTCCTTAAATTCATGAAAGCTACAAACCTGAAATTGTAGTATCGAGGTAGAAGCAAAACTAGCTAATGTTTGCTAATAATAACGAAACTAACAGGTTGCAGCTCACAGTAATTGTTTCTCAGCAAAGAAAGAAATGGAAACATAGAACATTACAGATGATTTCTTAATTAAATGGTATGATATTATTTGCTCTATATTAATCGTATTCCCAACTCAGTCACCCCACTTTAAAACTACAAACAATCCTTCTAATTCTTTCTTTGACTCAGGAGTTGTCAGTCTGGGACTTCAGAATCATTTGGTCTGCTCTGTGGTCTTTTATGGTATATTTCATGTATGGTTTCTAAAATAATAGTAATTTAGGGCACCTGGGTGGCTCAGTCAGTTAAGCGTCCGACTTCAGCTCAGGTCATGATCTCACAGTCCGTGAGTTCGAGCCCCACGTCAGGCTCTGTGCTGACAGCTCAGAGCCTGGAGCCTGCTTCGGATTCTGTGACTCCCTCTCTCTCTGACCCTCCCCTGCTCATGCTCTGCCATTCTCTGTCTCAAAAATAAATTAAAAAAAACAAACAAACATTAAAATAATAGTAGTTTATTGTCCATAATTTAGAGACAGTATAGTTTATATCCTTAAGGTTCTTAAATCTTAAAGTAACTTAGAAAAAAAAAAAATGAAGACATGTTTGGCAAAATTCACATATTCGGGCCGTATGTCAAAAACTTCCATGGAGGAACCATACAGGATTCAAAGCCCATAAGCTAAAATGTGTCCCCCTGCCCTCCCTTTGCCAAATCTCAGCCTAGAACAAGAACACTTATGTCATGAGTATGACTTTTAATTTGAATTTAAGAGCCCCCAATTCGATAAAATGGATAACAAATATGAGCAGAAATGGTTTATCAGGAAGTAACAAGGTTGATCCCCAAATGAGTGACGGTCTGCAAAGTGGAGCCTCCACGTCCATGAAAGCCCTGAGCCAAATGAACCCGGTTGACCCAAAAAAAAGCTTAACTCATGAATATAACGTAAGTATCGAAACTAGTACAAGGAAGTCTCACTTGGCAACCCTGAATGCGACAGAAAATTTGTTAACCACAAATTTGTCACTCAGAAACCCAGATGTCCGTTAGTGGTAATAAGATGGTTGTGTCTGTACATTTGCACCTTCACATAGCTAGTGGCTGGGTGACAGACAGACGTGCTACTGAACCATGTGGCCTTCCTCCAACTATTGCCCATTTTAATACTTCCTTCAACTCTCCCAGCAGTGCGATTGCGCTGCCCTTCCTCAACCTTGCCTGAGTAGACCGACCGGGGTGTCTCCTCCACTTTATATGGAGATCTGACCAGTAGAAGCATCAGATAAATCACTCACAGGTTTACTAACAGAACAGTTTAGTGTTTGGGGAGGAATATCGGAACTACGGGGACACCGAAAGCCCTAAGTGTGCGGTAAACAGGTACTTACAGTCGTGACACCGGCAGGAACCTAAACAGCTTAAGCAAAACCAGAAATCTATCGGTTCGTGGAACTGAATGAAACACTAGATGAACAGATAAACAACAAATACGTGAAATAAGAACATGGGAGTGCGGGTGGTAATTCCACAGGCTTCTTCAGCGCGGGGTGATCCCCGCTCCTGATTTCTGCCTCTCCGTGTTCGTGAGCTTTGTCCTTCCCTGCAGGCTGGGACTGCCTTCACACCGCACGAGACACGCCCCCGACAGCTCCTGAGTTCGGCTTCTTTCTGCTCAGTCCCCCAGTACAGGTTTAAGGCACAGACCTCCAATGCCAACTCTGAATAATAGCGATTGCTATAACAACTTTGGCTGGGATGATCCCGAGATTTTCCTGCCATCTCATTAAAGACTTCTGGGGCACGTGTGCAATATATTTTACATCATTACCCTTATTTGATTCTTGTGCTAGTTAATATAAAGACAAGATCTATTCTTATATATTGGATTTTATTCATGTTTTATGCCCTTTGGCATAAATCAAATGGAATCAAATGTTTGATTATAAGTTGAATGTTTCAAATCTTGGTAACTTCACATAGAGATAAATAATATATTATTTGTTTTTCTATAATATTGTATTTTCTATTTTTATGTAATAATATAATACGGATTTACTTTTTTTTTAGTGTTTATTATTGAAAAAGAGAGAGCAGGGGAGGGACAGAGATTTGAAGCAGGCTCTGTTCTGGCCGCAGAGAGCCTGATGTGGGGCTCCAACTCACTAACCATGAGATCATGACCTGGACCAAAGTCAGAGGCTTAACCAACCAAGCCACCCAGGGGCCTAATACGGATTTACTTTTTAACTAAAAAGCTTATTTAGAGAATGTGAGATTTCAGCATCCCTTAATGTTTCTTTTTTCTCTCATTGCCAATAAAGAAGCCATTAAAAGTAAAGAGAAGATCATTTTTTTCAGTTTATATTTTCAATAGTAAAATAGACTTTGTACTGTACCCAAGATCTGGTTTCCTTTTTTTTGTTGATGAGTCTCAAGTCAAATTTAAGTCAATGGGACCTTTGGAGATTGGGGTTGAAGTTTATGTTGACTTAGTGTTGGTGTTGACTTGGTTGTATTCTGGAACTTCTGTATTCTAATGAAGCTATACTGGTAATCATAATCACGAGAAGAATTATATTCATGTGATTTAAGTCAACAAATACACTCTTCAAGCTTACTCTTCAAGGCCTCCCCACCTTGAATTTCCTACTCACTTCTTGGTGATCTAACTTTGCAGAAAACCATCAAGGAGCCTATCAATCATTACATGTCCACATCTAGAATTTTCATTTCTACGGAAAAATAATGCAGATTTCTGACTACTCTTAAGGGAATCACTTTATTAGTTTCTCTACTAATTTTTCTTAAATAAAAAATTAAAAGAGGGAGGAAAAAATGGACTAAAATATCCAAGCTTTGTTTGGTATTAAGCTTCTAAAAGATTCATTCATGTTGCACATGTTTATAGGAGGATAATTCAATCAGGGTCATAGATATCTCAATAAACTGTGCTTTGAGAGTTGAATAGTCTCAAGTCATATGAGAAACTGATTATCTACCAGACTCCCAAAGGGTCAAAGAGCACACGTGGAGACCACAAACGGAGCAGGCATCTTCTCATTGCTTCTCACCTCAGACAGGAGGATGGTTTTACTGCTACAGAAAAAAGAAACCTACTGGCCAAACACAGATAGATTCAAGAACATGCATCTTTTTATAATGCACACATGTGTTTTCTTTTCCAGTTCTGTCTACCTCCCTCCTACCTGAATGCAGTTCCATCATTCTTATGGGAACATAGACACATTTCATGGGAAATGATGGAAGTAAATCAACAATTTTTTTAAAATCAACAATTTTTCAAAGGACATCAAAAATGGTACCTCTCAGTGGTTTCTTTTGTTTTTGTTTTTCTTGTTTTTACGTTTTAGCTGTACTAAGGTATGACTGACAAAAGTGTAAAATACTTAAAGTATACATCATGGTGATTCAACATTTATATATATGCCATATATATAATATATAATTATATATTATAATATTATAAAATAATATTATAAAATATATAGTATATAAAATAATATAATAATATTATAAAATAATATAAAATAATATATTATAATATTATAATATATACAATAATACAATATATAATACAATGCAATACAATAATATAATACATTACTATATATATTATATACAATATATGATGTATATATAATATATAATGTATATGTATATGTAATGTATGTAATGTGTAATATGTAATGTATAATGTACATACAATATATAATGTACGATGTATATATTATATATAATATATAATATAATACAATACAATACAATTATATATATGGTAAAAAGATTCTTCCATCTAGTTAACACATCTGTTACATCGTGTTCCATTTTTTTTCTGAAAATACTAATGGGTAAGAGCTCTGGCCAATCAACCTTACTTGGCTGGTACTCTCTACTTGCTCTGAGTCAAGTCAAAAGAACGCATGTGTTAGGCATCTTTTGGGTAGAAATAGCAAAGAGATCCCCACTTTTAGGAGAATCTGCCAGCTGAAAACAAAACCTTCATAGGTGCCCAAAGATCATCGTATGGATTTTCTCTCTAGTGGAATACATTTCAACATTCTTCTGAAAGACAAAAAGGATTTTCCAGATTTGTTATTAAATTGTTTTTATAGTTTTATTTTTTTAGTGTTTATTTAGTTTGAGAGAGAGAGAAAGCAAGCAGGGGAGGGGCAGAGAGAGAGGGAGAGAATCCCAAGCAGGCTTCTCGATGTCAGCCCAGAGCCCTCGTGGGACTCGATCTCATGAACTGAGATCATGACCTGAGCCAAAATCAAGTGTCCGATCCTTAACCGACTGAGCCACCCAGGCGCCCTGTCATAAAATTCTGTTTTAATGAAACATTATTCTGAAAGATCAAAGTTTTGCCCAAGACGTTATTACAAAATCAACTCGTGAAAATGTTATGGCAACAGCAATGCCAATGAATGTACCACGATGACTCGGGAAATATACAATCAATTCCTATTTTGAATGCCTGTTTTGAAATGCAAATTTTGTTCGGCCGCAATTAACGTGTTGGGGTAAAATTTGAGCACAGCAAGAATCTTGAATTTCATCTTGTGGTTTGCTTGTGGTTTCATCTGCAAGAAGCCCTAGGTGAACGTGGAAAATACAACTAAGCTAAACTGAGCTGAGTAGAAATACAGCAGACTCGTCAACAAGAGCATTTATCAGTTACCTCAGTCCACTCGCACGTTAGGAGTCACACCCGTCCACATGGGATGTCAACCTTCCCGTGACTCCAGAGTCACTGCTCTCCCACCACGTCATGACACGCAAGCTGTAGCAAGCCCACAAGCAAACTTCAGATTAAAGAGCCATAGTTATTGTCTTTATGTATTGTATATGCATTTCTGTATTTCTTAATCCTTTAGGATATACAAGAGTATGCTACCTGCTTTATTCAGTTGCCATCCTTTTACGTGTCAATGACAAAGGTTTTGAGTGTTAAACACCTAAGCCTTCTTTTGCCCACACACTCTTTTAGTTTACGTGATTCTGCATACCAGGGTGACTTTTAAGAACATGAATGCCATGTTACAGCAGAACTGACTGTACTTGGGGGCACCTGGGTGGCTCGGTCGGTTAAGCATCTGACTCTCGGTTTTGGCTCAGGTCATGATCTTGTGATTTCTTGGGTTCCAGCCCCATGTTGGGCTCTGTGCTGACAGTGCGCAGCCTGCTTGGGATTCTTTCTCCCTCTCTCTGCCCCTCTTCCACTCATACTGTCTCTGTGTCTCAAAATAAATTAGCTTAAAAAAAAAAAAAGAACTGCTCATACCTGTACTTTTCATAAGGAAGGAAAGTTTAACAAGATAAAAAAAATCGAACGACCCAACAACATGCTATAGACCACTCACTTATCTGACTAAGAGATCTTGTTCTATGATGATCATATGAAAATT